>NC_083515.1:5660000-6285000 GCF_032362555.1 Amyelois transitella
GTAACGATATTTATAACGCTAATTGGTAATGTTATTTATAAAGTTAATTGCTATCGCTAATCTTTATGTTGGTAACGATATATAAAGTAATTTAATATAGTTATAAGATAACATTGTGGATATTTAGTCATAACTTTTTAAAATAACGTATTGACCGTTACCTTTAGTGGTAATTTGGTAATGTAAACAAACCCTGCTAAGTATGCCAACACAAAGACAAAATTATAAGCGGAAAACTTGATGTCAAACGGATAAGTCACTGTCAATCAATTGTCGTGCAGTTGTCTTTTAATCTGTAATCTAGTTTCACTTCAATTTCTCGATTTTTGTAAATTTACAATATACATTGATTAATCTTTGGGAAAATAAGTGTTTTTATTGTGAACAATTATGCAGAAATTGGGCTCTCTTGAGCTATATAATTATTTCTTCATTTGACCTCTACAGTTGATATGATTTTATGTTGCTTTCAGGTACATAGATGATGCAGAATAGTGTATAAACCCTTTGATATATTTTCTATTTCTGGTCGCTTAGTAATAATAAACATGCATTTTTTTTTTCAGAAATTAACTTAGGAATACTCGCACCAATACTGTTTTCTTACCATGTTTTATAGCATTCACTATGAAAAATTGACTATATCAGATTGGAGTGTATCTTTACATGATAAGAGTTTAAAGTCTTTTAATTTCGTCACGCACTTTTTATCCAATGGGCCAATGTCTAAGTTGTTTCAAAAATCAAGCTAATGCAGACATTTCTACCTCTCAAAGAAAAAAAGATGGTAAGGCATTTACTTGTGCATAACCCAAGATTACTTACTTCACTGTTGCTTCTTTTTTTACTATGCCTAGGGCTGCTGCCTAAAAATGCTTCTAAAGAATAATAAATGTTTTTCAATGAAGATAGTTATTTAATTGCATGTATGTGAGTGTCACATTATGGACAAGTAAGCATGCTTTGTCTCAATAGTAAAATAACTTAGATATACTATTTTTTATAATAAATACTAAATAAAAACTTATAAATTAAATTTACAAATTGTAAAGTGTTGAATGACAGTATGCTGATTTTCTGAGTCAATTTCCAGCCCTTCAGAATATCGACTTTTTCAATAAATGTCAGAAAAGATCTTTGATCCCTGAAAATCTGTTAAATATTTAAAAAGTTTATAATTATATAAAGATATTATAACAGATTTAAAATTTTCAGAGGTGACAGAAATTGTTGATACGCATCAAGTACCTGCTGTAATGATATCAGATTATCATCAGGAAGAACCACTTTTGCAGGAAAATGAAAGTGTAACTTGCTACAGAAACTCTGCCAATTTACAAAATGCTAATAATATAAATTCTTTTGGGGAACCGTGCCATGGAGAAGTAATAAACTTGCAAAAAACTCAACCAAGTGCTGAGAAAGTACCCAAATTATTTTATCAAAAACTGCCATCTATTCCAAGAACCATGTCATCATTGGGTTCAAGTGATATGCGTGTTTCAGATTCTAAAATCAATCACCTTTTTGACCAATATAAGGATTCATTAGAAGATGCCATTCTAGCTGAAGGTATAGAGAACCTCTGCAATGATTTGCAGCTAAATCCTGATGACTTTAAGGTACTGGTTCTTGCATGGAAGTTAAACGCTAGTCAAATGTGTCGCTTTACAAAAACTGAATTTATCCAAGGACTGAAAAGTATGAAAACCGATTCAATTAAGGGCATACAGCAAAAACTGAATGACATAACTAGCGAATTGAAGTCTGACACTGAGCATTTTAAAGATTTGTATAGATTCACATTTAAGTTTGGCTTAGATGTAAGTACTGGCCAACGTATTCTCCCAACTGACATAGCTGTTGTGCTTTGGCGCCTTGTGTTCACAAATAATGAGCCTGCAATATTAGATAGGTGGCTGAACTATTTGGAGAAGAATAATCACATTCGTGGCATTCCTAAAGATACTTGGTATATGTTCTTAAATTTTTGTGAATTTGTGGGAAATGATCTCAGTACTTATGATGATACAGAAGCTTGGCCTAGCCTTTTTGATGATTTTGTAGAGTATGAAAATGATCAAATGAATCAGAATGTTTCAAAAAACAATATAAAGATACAGGATTGAATTTCTATGTTTGCCAAATTTTTACTATTTTAGGTACTTAAATAATAAATAAAGATATTGAGACTGATGATCCCAGTATGGGTGTTTCATGATGTTAGTCCTGTATCTTTAGAGTGGACAAGATAATGAATGTAATTTATTTTAAAGTAAAAGGATGAACAGAAATTATGTGGCAGTAGTGTAGGTACTAACGAGATTCAAATTGATTTAGTGTACATAAAGTTATTATTATATTTTTTAAATTAATGACTTGTAACTATGTATTTTTATGTGTCTAGTTATAGACCTAAATAAGTAATACATTATTCCAGAAATGAATTTAGCAATACCTGTATATAATTCTAATTCTCAGAGTTTAATGCTTGTGATGAAATGTCATGGTAACCCTTTATTGATTCCTCTGTAGGTACACAGTTTTATCGCCTAAACCTTGCACAAACTGAAAATGCCTGATAAAAAAATTGAATTATAGAATTTTATCTCCTAGTTTTTTAGTTCAAATTTGTATAATTGCCCCTTCCTCTTTAATAAATCATCATGAACTAAATATTCCCAAATTTTTAATCAGGGTTGCCTGACTTTATACAGAGCTTCAAAAAATATTTAAAAAAAGATGAAACAAGTTTTCCTTGTGTCTAACAATATTCTTCTAGTGCAATTTTGCATGGTGCTACCAGGCTAGCTGCCGTCTAGCACGGGAAGCTAATAAACTTGGGGTTTTTCTTTTAGGCAATGGGCTAGCAACTTGTAACTATTCAATTTAGTCATTAGGCTGTCTTTGACTGTCTACGCCGTTAGGGATCAAGACTTGATGCACATTGCGTCCTTGGTCAAACCAGTAGCGCATTGAAATCTTATCTCGGTCATGTATCAATGACTACAGTAAAAAATAGTTGCGAGCCCATTGCCTAAAAGAGGAATCCCAATTTTATAGCCCTTAGTTGCTTTTAAGGACATCCATGGGAAAGAGGAGTGGTCCTATTCTTTACTCACGCAGCAATAAGTTATTAATTACGATTTGCCGTTTCACTTCTTAAGTTTGTCAATAGAAAATTTTTGTTATGGCATATATTTGGCAAAATTTAGTGGGTTAGTGCACTGCATTCGTGTAACTACATACATTCAGGTATACATGTTTCAGTGAGTTAGCTTCTGCAAAGGTTGCGGAAGTCGGAAGAGACCTTTTTTTTTTCTCCGAAGGGGAAATCCTTTTAACGGACTGCCTGTGTAGAGTGTGGGACTCCTGGCCAGCCTACCCTCTAAAACCCCTCCGGTGCGCCCTTATCGCCATTTTGAGGAAATGAGTCGGAAGAGACCTGACTTACCCGTAGATATGTCGCCACATAGTGCCGTGTGATTCCCGGTACCAATACAAAAAAGAATAGGACCACTCCCATCTCTTTCCCATGGATGTCGTAAAAGGCGACTGAGGGATAGGTTTATAAACTTGGGATTCTTTTTTTTAGGCGATAGGCTAGCAACGTGTCACTATTTGAATCTCAATTCTATCATTAAGCCAAATAGCGTGGCCTATCAGTCTTTTCAAGACCGTTGGCTCTGTCTACCCCACAAGGGATATAGACGTGACCATATGTATGTATATGTCGCCACATACCCAATCCAGGAGATAATGGTTAAAGGCACAGCCAGAGGGTCCATTGAGAGGCTGTTATCGGGCCGTCTCATAGAAGCTGAGGTGGAAAAAAAAATGAAAATATATGGATATAGCCTGCGGGGCTATTCATAAACGGTGACAGGACGATCTTCTCTCCTACTACACTACCAGTAAAAGGTACCATTCACACGAACAATAGAACGACACTTTCTTTCGATCAACCAATTATGCTGTCGACGTAAATTTTGCGTTGCAGCGGCAGCATAATTTCACGTAGACGCGTGCGTCGACTGATGTCTGAAGGTAACAGCTAGCCGCGGCCTGTTTGGCGTGCTTCGCGCGCAATGTTCCAAAATAAAACTGTTGACATTGTTGGATTGCAGCAGTCATTGGTCAAGAGCGAGTTCGATGCGCGATCGACAGTTACTGTTAACTGTGCCTAAGTAAACGTCAGAGATGCCTTATCAATGTTTGTAAACAACCCCGATGGTCTCAGGTGTTAAAGTGGCTTGCAAATTAAATACCAGTGTTATTAATAAAATTTTATTTTATTTTAAACAAAATATAATAATTGCAGCCTGCAAGCTCGCTCGGTATCAGGCGCGCCCCGCGGCAACAAGGCACTATCCTCCTACTGTCCAAGCGAGCGTAAACTATAGCACGACGTGGATCGAGCCGGGGCAACGCGCGCGCCTCGCCTTTTGTCCACTGATATACACAAAATATTGATAATAATATACAATCGCCCCTAGACGTAAATCTGATTATATTAAAAAAGCTGAAAATTTATAAATCCATAATATACATTTACTATAACAATTCGGAGGTTGAGCCGAAGTTATAAGAACTTTCTGATACGAACCACCTTTACATATTTCTTCATAACTTTCCATAAGTACTCTCAATGTTCTTACTATAAAAACTCGCTAACCACTCGACGAACTAACGCGCTAACCACTCGACGCGAAACATGCCCTCTCAAAAGACAGAAGTTTAATTAATGAGTACATATTTGTGGTCGACGATAAAGTGTTCCCGTTCGTTATCAATGTCTTTTTATTTAAAATAGTAATCTGACAGGGAAACACCTTTTCGTTTTCAAATCGATGACTATGAAATAAATTATAATCTAATCATAACTGAATAGAAAAACGTATTGCAGATAATATAATAATTAGTATTAAAACAGATACGTCAGCGGCTACTTTCTACATAAATAAAGTTACTTCAGTAATTAACTGCAGTACAAACATATTTGTAAATACGTGTATTATATAGCAAACTATTTAAAAAACATAATTTTGCATTTAAAATAGGAAACAGTTTTTCAACCGTTAAGATTATAATGTGAAAATATATAAACATAAGTATCTATGTCGTTAGAACTATCACCGACGCAGTGGATTATTTAAGGCTCTGGCCGCACTTGCGACGCTTTGCCAACAAGTTTTAATATTTCACATCGCCACGTATATGTAGGCGCATTAGATTTCCATACAAAATAACTTGATCGCATCGCGTATCGTCGCAATAAGATTGATTAGCAATGTAGAGCTTTTAACGAAGCCGCCAGAGAACCGTAGCATCTGCATAGATAATACTCATAACGATTACTTGAGAGCCATATCCCTCAAACACCACTTTACTAAATATAGCAGGGGTTACCATGACACTAGAAACGAGGACCCGAACATGACTTCATAAGCTTAGTTATTGAATGCAATAACATTATCTCTTCACATGTAGTCGTTGGGCACTACGCAAAGCTTACCAATCGCTTATGAAAAATTAATGATATATGTACTTAGATAAAAGAATTTAAATGGTTGCCGCGTCGTGCCATATCTTATAAGAACTTTGCAACTGATAAAAATTATAGTTCATTTATCATAATAATCACATTCGTGGACAATCAGTTATTATAATGTATCCGAGCGACAAGGGCTAAACCTTTAGTTTTAAAAATTAAAGAAATATATACAAAAGTAATGTTTTATAGTATAAAAACGCCGCATAAATCGTACGACTTGTTAACGAGAGTGAATGTAAGCGAATATGACAAGCGTTACGTGTAGAGCCCAACATTTATTAAATGGCAGTAGCTGTAAAAATATTTTCCCAATATCGGGACTAGCTGTTCTATTAATATTAAACTGCAAAATATATTTTTCTCATTTAGAAATGATGAAGCATACACTCGAGCTTTCTCATGATACAGATCCCAAAAATCAGAATTATTACATATTACATGCACTCTCTGTTGATATAGGTTTGGAAAGACCTATCCTAGCTAAATTACAAATCGTAGTGCCAAATTTACTCAATCACTTTTAGTACTTTTCCAATAGCAATAGTTTTATCTGAAACAAAGAAAACAACATGTTATGGATGGTTTATATGACATCTCCTCCTAACTTATCCTCGTGCTTAAATCCAGGCCAGCCTTATCCATACCTTAAGACTTGCGCCATAAAAAGGGTATATGTAAACGCTTACGAATTTACAATATTACAAGAGTTTCAAAAATGACATATAAAATTTTCTAACCAAAGCATAAAATGTTCCAAGTAATAAACTATTGACTTACTCTCATCTCTAAGTGTAAACCTGCCCATTTGGGCGAACTTCTTGAAGGGCTCCAAACAGATGACGCCCGCACACTCTATCCTCATGATCGCCACTTGGTCCTGTTTTACGAAACGCGGTCTCGTCTTCGACTTCTCACCAGTCTTCTTGTCCACCAAACAAATAAGTGCCTGGAATATAATTATTATTATTTCGCTGATGAATATTTCACTTCCCACAAAATTATGGACTGTTAAATAAAACATGTGTGCTCTTTGGGTAGTAAACACTGGAGGAAAGGCATATTCAAGGAAATTTACTTTTTTAAAAACCTACAAATATAATTTACACTTTGTGATAAAAATTAATTATAATAATAACATGTTTGGGCTGAATTATCTGGACTTTTAGGCAGTTCGTGAATCCGCATCACTCTACAGCAATTTTTCATCTAAAAGGCCACCCATAAAGTATGATAAGGAATTACCCATAAACATATTAGGTATACAAATCTATTCCATATTTGAAGCATCAGCATCAACTCTTCTGCCATCTGTTGGTACCAAAACCTCTGAAAATACAGCAGGCCTATTCACTAACACAAGGCTTATGTTTTCTATATCCCGCTTTTTTTTTTATTTACCTCAGAGTTAAAAAAAGGGATGGATGTATAATCACACCTCTTACCCGTAGGTGTAGGCAGAGAATAGGTACATTTTTTCACTTGCCAACATTCCTGCATATGTTTTTCACTTCATTTTTATTTGTATAACCATCCCCATCCATGCTCGTCAGTTTAGGGTACATACTTTTTTCTTTATCCTATGATAAATTTTGATAAATAATCTATCATTGTTCTAAAATATGATTCTCACCTTAACAGTTACTTCCTCAGCCGCACAATGTATGTGCATGACAGCCGAGTAACCTGCGCAGATGATCGATTTGTGCTCTAAAATCACAACTTGAGCATCGAAAATCTGGAAATTAGAAAAAATGCATCTTAAATCTACTGACATTCGGAAACACACATAGGTACATCAAATTTATTTGAACTTTAAAATCAAGACAACTGCTGTTTAATTATACCTTTTGATAACATTTTTTTTTTGTAATTAAAAAGTGTTAATATAAAAAAAATATTAAGCTATAATGGTTCTATTGGTACAACTCACTCTGCCTGTAGTGATAGGTTCTGTAACGTCGCATAAAACAAATCCAGGTGACACATCCTCCTCTTCAATTCCTTTGAGTTTCACCTTGACATTCTCACCAGGTCCAATAGAAGTCACTTCTATGTCGTCCGACCATAACTGGTCGACGTTTACTTGTGCCTGAAGGAAAATTTGGGATTTGAATAAAAATAATATTAACAAATCTACGACACAAGTAATTTGGTCTTTTAAAATGGATTCAATTTATTTATTTGCAATGAAAAATTATTAAAAATCACGTGCATTCCACCCTTACTGTTAGATGCGACTGTATGCCTCTTGGTCTAATTCGTAGTATAAATAATAATTATTATAATTTTTTTGGATCATGATACTCATATAAGTTGACATGACCTGACATAGTCAGAACATTTATCCACATAATAAGTACAACTTACTCTGTTAGGCATAAGGAATAAGATAGCTCCCTTCCGCGTAGTTCCTGCCTCGACTTTTCCCATTAGAACCGTGCCCATATCCTTATACTTGTCTACGACTGGCATGATAAATGGCCCATCCATTTTGCGGTTGAGTGATGGCAATTCGTCAATAAGCTGGATAAATGAGGGCCCTCTGTACCATGGACAGATTTCTTCAGACACCTGAATAATTATTTTTATAATTAAGAGACTGACAAATATTAAATACTATTAATAACGAGAAAGTAGAGTATTTTTGTATGTTTGTACTAAATAAACTCAAAAACTCTTGGACTCATTTTCACGAATTTTGGCATAGATATAGAAGACACCCTTCAAGAGTGATATAGGCTACTACTTTTTTTCTGAAAATTTCCACGGGTGCAAAACTCCGCGCAAAAGCTAATATTAAATAATAAAGGCTAATATCACAGCTAGCTATGTAGTTGGTTCTATATTCATACTTATTTTGTCTCTATCTATACTTAAAAAAACTACATACATAAAATCACGCCACTTTCCTGTAGGAGAAGGCGACTGCTAACAAGCTGGATCTGACATTTCACCACCATGTCCCTGATTTAATCAAAGAGTATTTGTCTTAGCCTTCCCCTGCCAACTTCCCTTATCACGCTGTTCCTCGTCATATCACTCGTTTTGACACCATTTTGATGAAATATGGCACCCAGATGGAATGGACGTTCAACAGTAATATATGCTTTATTAATAACTGAAAATTCTCTCAAGTGTGATGCCTTGTGAAAAAGTCTGCTTTAATAATTAACTTTGGTCAATTTAAATCAAGAATTTATTAAATATATCGAATAATAAAACTTACTCTTTCCAATAAGCCTTGACCAGTTTGTCCAGACACGGGTAAGAAGGAAAGGTCCTTGGCCGGATTGAATCCTAACTTTTTGAGGTATGGCATAATTTTGTCACGACATTCATTGTATCTGAAATATAAAATGATCATTCAATTAAGAGACTAAAACAGAAATAATTAAATATCTAGGGTTGCACTAAGAAAGGATTATCCAGAATTTCCGCAGGAATGGAAATTAACGGGATTTTGCTCAATACGCGGACAAAGCCGCGGGTGTACTCTAGTTTTTTTTAATATATCAGAGGAACATTTATTTCTCTGTCTGACGATACCTGTACCTGTGATGCACCTGTTTAAAAATGAGATTAATATAATTTTGTTAAAAACAATCTCCTTATTTTTGTCACCACACTTGAAGATTCTATAATGCGACCTATGTGCTAATTGAATATACCAATAGAATAGTTGACACTATTACAGAATGGATGTTTTTCCATAGGAAATTAATTATATAACATCATAAAGTCATCCTGAAAATATACTTTTCCCTTCATTGTAAGTTGGCATGTGAAATAAACAAGCATACTAACACGAAGTTCAACTAAACCTGCTCAAACTCAAAGAATATCAGAATGAAAAAAATTAAACAATTTCCCATCTGTTTCAAATAGTACAAATTATATCTGTTCCTGTCGGCTTCTTGCTAATAACTTAAGGTATTTTTCCATGGTACTTTATACTTTCGTGCGACACGAACCTCTTTTCATCCCAGTTGACGGTGGGGTCGTCCATTTTGTTGACAAGCGCGACCAAGTGTTTCACGCCCGCAGTCTTGGCCAACATAGCGTGCTCACGAGTTTGCCCCCCTCTGTCGAATCCCGTTTCGAATTCACCTTTACGCGCAGATATTACCTAAATATTTTTTTATTATTATTTAAACTGTAGAAAATTTAATCTGTTGTAACATTAAATCAAAATATTGTTTGAAAAATTGCATTAAAATCTGCTTCAAGCATGATGTCTAATTTGAAGGTAATTTTTTAAATTAAATTTTAATGTATGTAGGTTTGGTAACTGTGGCTCTTAGTAAAGAAATAATATTACTATAGCTAGTGTACATTATGAACCCAAATGATGTGCATACATTGTTACTATTTATTCTTTTTTTAATTTCCTTAAAATTTTCCCATACTTTCCAAATTCTATCTGATGGCCCATTGTGTTTATCATTTTCGATAATGCATAATTGAAATTAAAGTTTACAGCTGAAAGTGGCCTTTCAGTCTTATCGAGACTGTTGGCTCTATCTACCCCGTAAGGGATAAAGTCTTGATAATAGGTGTGTAACTAATTAAAACGAAGCTTACCAATACTGCAAGGTCAGCCTGCGCCGCGCCACCTATCATGTTCGGTACAAAACTCTTGTGACCTGGTGCATCAAGAATTGTGAAATGCTTCTTCTCAGTCTCGAAGTATGCTCTCCCCACTTCTACAGTTTTACCCTTATCACGTTCTGAATAAAAATATTTACAGGAATTAATCGTCATAAAAAAACTACCTGCAAATGCCACTCTTTTGTTTCAACATTTGTCACAAGTACCTAATTCAGAATGTATTTACTCAAAACAAAACGCGTTTAAAAAAAAAACATATTCACACTTAGAAAGTTTTATAAGATATTTGAGAAAGCTTAAAAAGTAAAAGTTATGATACTGGCTATGTTAAATAATTAATAATTAAACAGCAAGAATTTGAATTTACCTTCTTGGTTAGTGTCGAGGGCCCACGATAAGTACCAAGACTCCCTGGATTTCTCACGCGCCTCTCTCTCGTATTTCTCTAATGTTCTCTTGTCCACCATTCCAGTCAACGACATTATTTGACCACCAATTGTAGACTTTCCAGCATCTAAGATAGAAATTAATCAGGTTTTTATACGTACAGTCTGTTTAAATTAATATTGATTAATTACCATACTTAATATTGATTAATCCATTTACACTTCAACAATTATAAATTCGACAGCCTGTGCGTTTTATGGTGTTGATGACTTTTTGTATGGATATAGTAATTCACCAGAGGTCTAACCTATAACATATTTTTTTTTGAAAATTCACAATGAAAATGAAACTACGATAAAAAATGTAGTATTAACAATAACTAAAATAAGAATGTAGTGACTCTCCTCTTAGTTATTCAATGGTTGACTGGAGAGATCCCAAATTAGGATAAGTTCGCCTTTGCATATTTTGTCTTTCGTATGAACAATGAACATATTACAAACAAACAAATTAATAATAAATAAAAATTATAGTTATCAACTCACCGACATGTCCAATAAATACAACATTTACATGCTCTTTCTTGCTCCTCGTATCCTCCACTCGGGGAGGTTTTTTCTTCGGAATCTTTTTCGCCGTCTCACCATCCTCCTAAAACAATTTTGCAAATATAGAAGGATCACTTTAATTGTCACTTATTAAATTCCAATAAAAAATATAGTTATTACATAAAGTTTAAACTTCATATGAGATAAAAAAATTGTAATAGGTTTTCAGTGTTACACCTATGGCGAGCCAGTGCGATAACTTTGGTTATGATACATCAATCATCATTTACGTCATTGACATTGAACATAACCGTACAAGGATGGGTGATAATTCAGTGTAGCTGCTTTTTCACAATATTCCATTAAGTAATATACATGAGGCAATAAGATACATCGTCGTGTACCTGCGGGGATATTCACGATCTTAATATAAGGACGATTATGTGTGAGATGGCCTACTACTATTGTTTGTTTTCATATACATTAACCTTTAAAATTCTTGTGTAAACTCACTAGGCGTTCGAGAAGTTTAGGCAGCATGGAGGATGATAGCCACTGGTTTTACATAAAATAAAGCTACTTTAATTTGAAACAAGTTATGATTAAAACACTTATCAAAATCACTGCACATGAAAGACTGAAATTTAGTTTTGAATAAAGTATCTGCAATTTCATAGTAATTTATAACTATTTTTAAGGTCAATAAAAAATATCTCTATGTACCTACCACAAAGATTCAATAACTACCCACACTTTTTACCAGTTTTAGAAGTCACAATTGAAAATTTGTGTGTTGCTTGTATACCAAGCAATATTTATAGGTAATACCTACTTATTATTCTGCTTATTCTTGTCAAAAATTTTGTAGTAAAATTTTGGACAGTCTTTATTAAGCCTTCAGTCCATCAATATTCTCATTCAGTAAACTCACACACACATACACAGAAACACATATACCACTTTTTTTTTAACCGAGGGCTAAACTAAAAACACTCTCGATTAAATCAACAATGTTCTCTATCAGTGCGCTTTCAGAATAGAATAATGTATTTTCAAAATTGGATACAAGGTATCACTTATTGACGTCACATCACTTAAATCTAATTATAATTACTACCGCTTCCAAAGCGCATGTGTAGAAGAAGCGGCGGAACAAACTACACTGCCTACTTCACTCGAGTATATTCGCCGACATTCGGTCTTCCTTCACCACTTTCAACTCCCACAACTTTTAAACGACTGAATCTATATTGATCAAACATATCTAAATTGAAATAGCTTCATCTGTCATACTTAAAAAAGTAAGACATAGTTATTAGAACTATAAACAGTTGGGGGTTAAAAATCTAAATAAATTGTCTCATAATTAAAACCAACAGTAAAAAGAATTTGGAGCATATATAAAATTATGAACTATCTTACAACAAATGCTACAACAGCTACATTTCTTTTAACAAATAGTGAAAGTATATGATGCCTGTTACACACTAGGAACCACACACATGTGAAATTACCACTGAGTTGCTACCTTTTTGTATTGCTGTACATCACACACGTGGATGGTTTATATTACATAGGTAAAAATGTGTATTTTTTTTATTAATGTATGTTTGTGTTAATGTGGTTTTGTAGCTACAAATAAAAATATTATCTTTCTATCTACCAATCTGCCCCAGATACTGTCTCTTAAAACAAAAAACTATTATAATATTCAACAACTTAAAAAATTTGAAACTAATCCTACTGACTATTGAAAGTTATTGTAAAAACCAAAATTTTGAATGCCTATTTTTTAGGTGCTGCACTCTGTTTTGTGCATCTTAACATATGCCAACTGCTTCCCTTATCATGCGGACTGTAAAATTTTTGATGATGGGCATACAACCAGCTAAATGTTGCCATCAAAAGTTGACCAAGATATAGGCTAATAAACTTCAGATTCTTCTTTTAAACGATGGGCTGGTAACCTAACACTATATAAATCTTAATTCAATCATTAAGCCATAATGCTGGCTCTGTCTACCCCGTATGGGATATAGAAGGGACTTTATATGTATGTTTCAGCTTTATCAATCTATCTAGCCTAAAAATGGGGTAAAGATGTATGTTACAAAATTGTCATATACTGGCCATTGACATTGAAGATATCAGAAAAGTTGTAAGAACCATTTTTTTGTATACGTCTCGGCAGATTAGTGCTTTTCCACCTACTTATTTTTAGCAACTTATTCCAAATTTTCAACTTTCAACTTGTTGAGTTCTATAACAGACCTGTTGATCAACCTCTTCCTCGTCTGGTTCATTGCTTTCCTCAGGGGTAAGTAGAGCGTCGTCGGCTTCCGCCTCCCAGCTGTCGGCCGTGGGGGACACGTCGGGCGGGACAGGGGGCGCCGCGGCCGCCACGGCGGGCACGGGCGGAGGCTCCTCCACACGCGGGGACGCCGACGCGGCCCCGTTGTCTCCGCTCTCGCCGCCGCCGTCGCCGCAACCTGTCGCCATACACAAACAGCTTCTTATTAAATAAGACTATGCAGAACGTAACGCAATTTTCAGTATAAATTGACTTTAAAAAATGCGAACATGTCATCATTACGCCGGTTGGCGGCCTTTTAGTCGCCTTCCAAACTTTGATCTTTGAAACAAGCATTATACATTTAAAAAAGGTGTTTAGTTTATTTTAATTATTTATAGTAAATGTTTACATTAGACCTTTGGTTAGATTAATTACCATTATATGAAAGCACTTCACTCAATATATTGGCAATAGCTTGGCAATAGGCGACATCCTTAACATAACATATATTAATATAACATTATTGACCCTGGTTTGTAGACAGGGTCATACTATGTTGTTGATCCTGGATTGGGTAAACAGATTTTTTTGAATAACAGGACATTGCCTTTGTCACAATGGATTCGCTCACCATAAAGAGCACTATATGAAATAGTTAAACTAGTGCATTAAAAACTGAATTGAACTGAATATTTGTTGTTTTAAGAAAGAGTAAAATCTGTGCAACACATTTTTTTTAGGCCAACAACCACCTGTATTCTCTATCATGCTTGTAGTGATGAAGGTTGTTTGTGACATAGCATGGATTGGGTAAATAATGAAATCTATGGAAAAATTGACTTTAAATTTTATATTCATAACATCAAAAATTCAAGTGTTCATTTAGTAGGTAGTCAAATATAATTTAACCTAAATAAAAAAAACACCACTAGATTTATGCTTATTTTAAATAGTGTAGGTAGATTGTAATATGTTTATTTATTTTATCTGCTAGTGAAAGTTCGATAGGGATTGACATTCAGTAAGTATGTTATTTTACATTATCTTTATACTGACCTCCCATATTAGCAGCAAGTAGAACACTTCTTGATTTTGAGTAAAAAGAGAAAGTTACGAAATAGAGATAAAAGGAATAGTTACGTTGCACCGCGCCGCGTGTCTCAACTTAACCCGTTAGAACTGGATTCGGAAAAAAAAATAAAGTCATCAAACGTATGTTCCGTTCGTTCATGGATTACCTATAATTTACTTTTATATTTATTGTTGAATAACTTGTTTTTAATGAAAATTAACTAGATTTTTTTAAGTGTAATTATATTTAATTAGATATAAATTGACATGTTCGACTCACCATTCAAAACAGGACTTGCCGCAGAATTAGTAGACGGACTTTCAGATTTTTGTGGTGTAGTAGGGGAGTCAGAATCAGTATTATCGCTACCCTGAGAAGGTTTACAAAACGAAGGAACGAATTCCACAGCATTTACATTCAACGTGGAAAATTTGGTGGACACATCATTGGGATCCTTTGCACCTTGTTCACCTATTAGGTCTGCTTGACTTTCCCAGGAGTCTGGAGCACCGTTATTGGACATTTTAAAAAACTGACAATGTAAAGTTATCAGACAAGTGTCCCTTTCCCAATATTTTTTATTTTAATCGCGTTCTTTTCTCGATAAATCCGCGTGTGTCTTTATCCTACACCGGAAGTTCATGGCAATTTGCCAAAAGAGTTGAAATGGTAACAATAACCTTTAAATAAATTTAAAGCTAATGAAGGTACTAAACAAAATAATAATTACATGAATAAAAAGTTGAAATAATGATTTATGTTAATTAAATTCATTTGTAAGTAATAAACATTTTTATTAAAAGGTATTGCAAATTTTTCAATGACTTCCGGCAAGTATTTCGTTGCCATATTGAAAAACATAAAAGCAGTATTTTTTTTAAGATATGGTCATGGGTTCAAGTTTTACAATCAAAATCGAGAATCTGTTCACTTATTAACAAAAATGCAAGTCCCGGCAGATCAGAGTCTTGACGTTTGAGGTTTTCTGCAGCTTCCGCAGCTGAGCCGGCCTTGGACCCGGTGGTTTGGAGGTGGGACTGTGCCAAAGTGTCCACACAAGTGGCATCCCACATAAGGGGACGTCCCAATTTCCAAGGCACGAGGGTCATTCCATCAGGTCTCTTGCCATCATCACGAGCCAAACCGTTGAGTTCTAGAGGCAAGAGCTCGATGAATAATGCTGTTTAAAGCAGCGTGTCAACTCAACCGGCCGGCGCTTCTGTGGCAAGAAAGGCCATGTTGGCCCAGCACGTCGACGTTATCGCCGCAAGGACAACGATGCCCGGACTGTGCATACGGCACCTAACCTGAGTGATGTCGCTAGGCGAAAGGCGAAAGGAGTCATCGTCGAGTAAGGTCCCAAGGTTTGCGGAAGGCAATGTTTAAAGCCAAAGCCCAGACTCCCACTGTGCGACGTCCAGGAGTCGAGCCCGCTCTGTAGAATCCACAGATGATTCAATTTATTTAATCTGAGCTAAACTACAGAGAGGCCGTTCCCAAAGCTTTCGCTCAGAAGTGTGTTCCGTAATTTCGAAAATTAGACATCGACTCTTCCATTCATTCTTGGCCTCTGAAACAACACTAATGTCACAACTAGGTTCTTTTAAAATTTTCTTGAACAAACTGTCAATGCTATGAACAGAGTACAAGAATGCTGGCAAGGCGATGCTTGAAATTTTCCTGATACCCAAACCCCCATATCTAACATGTAGGGAGGCTTGGTTCCAGATACGATCGTCGAAATTAATATTTAGAATATTCGAAAGGGATTTGGACGCCAATGTCTTTGAATTAAACCAGGATATTTCCAAAAATAACTGCAACGCAGGTTATAAGTATATTTTGTAACAAAAATACAATATTGTAATATCGTGACGCTCCAGAGTACGATCAAAACAATTAATTTTTCCTTCTATAAATTTAGAATACCTACGCCTCTGCAAATATAGGTGAAACAAGCAGGCAAAGGGTAGAATATCTAAAACTTTAATGTCCGGAGCAAGATAATTAAATTTTGATAAAAGTTCTTGCTTATGATAATAGTTTTCAGAAAAATAGATTTCGCATTTATTAAAATCAAGACGATTCGAACGACGATCTCGAAGCGAATCTCTTTGTTTTAGACCGTAGATAGCTCGAATTGCCCTTTTTTTAGAATGAAAATAGTTTGTAAATCTGCTGCTGCTACCCAAAGCAGTAGACCGATGTTTAGAAATTCCGTTTTTAGTTTTTGGCTTTCCCTGCCAAGC
The DNA here is from genome assembly GCF_032362555.1 of Amyelois transitella. Classification (NCBI taxonomy): domain Eukaryota; kingdom Metazoa; phylum Arthropoda; class Insecta; order Lepidoptera; family Pyralidae; genus Amyelois; species Amyelois transitella. Next base: position 5,676,712 of record NC_083515.1, read on the forward strand.
TACCGTCATCTTAGTACCATACGTTGAATTTTGAATTTAGTTTTTATAAAATATGGTGGATGGCCAGGCTAAAAATGGCTGGTCCAAGAGGATCACCTTGCTGACAGCCTACAAAGGAATGATGCAAGTTATCTTTAAACATTAATTTAGAATTTATGCTGTAACATTGCCAGATATGTTTGTAAATAATGGAAATTCTTTCATTCACTTGTATAGGCAAAGTGGTCTACAGAATTAAAAGCGTTTTTAACATACACCTTCAAGAGAACCTCACCTTCCTGATTATCTAAAAAAGAACAAAGGGAATGAACGGCAGCTTCACATCCATCCTTAGTGCCGAAACCTAATTAAATCGGTTGGAAGTAGTCACTAAGGGTTGGATGTAATGGCCTTGCAACAAATCTTGGAACTTTAACGCACATAAATTTGCACCATTGCAAATTTCTTCAGCAATTTCTCCAGTGAAAATGAGGTTCATAAAGCAGTAAGTTTCTTCAGGAACCACCAAATCCCGAAGACTCACTCCCAACCAGATCTTTTAAGTGTTGAGGAGAGAGACCGTCGAGATCACCGGCGGAACCGCTCCTGAAAGACATCACCGCGTTGTGAACATCCTCTGGAGAGGGTACTTAGGAGGGTGTTGAATGAACAGGGGCATTGGGGAGGCTATGTCCTTTCGAAGAGGGGTGCTTCGAAGTGAGTTGAATTTTTCCCTTGGAAGAAGACGTCTGCCGTAATCGTCTGGCCAGATTCAAGAAATACTAAATCGAAACCGGTACTTGCCCACCAAACGCTTATAAGTATCTTTTTTTTGGGTCAAAGTTTAATACGAACATAGCAGTTTGAATTAATATATAAGCGCTTAATAAATATTAGGTAAAAATATTATAGCATATTCACATAACGCGTTGCTAAAGTATAGCCGTTATGAACACCCTTACCGAGAACTAGAGGTGGTCGTTATATTAAATACAGAAAAAATGCTATTAAAATTATTTTTATATATTCGAACGTGTTTAAATAATTGCTGTTTCTTGCATATTATGACAAAAATATATTTTATCACATAAGAGAACAGCGCTATCAATCACAGCCTGCGTAAACTATAATCACTATGATTTTAATGGTGTCTCTTAAATTAAACTGGAGGCGTCTATAAAATCATTAATGTATGATGAATTAATGACAACAGATAATTCTGACCTATCCTAAAATGAAATTGTGTAAAAGTCATAACTAACACTCGACAATTAGGTATAGGTATACTGTTGGCTCTGTCTATCCCGGGTATAAACGTGATTATATGTATGTATGTAGGTAAATGCTCCATGCATGGAAACCAATAAGTAAGTACTTTAATGTAAAATGTTTCAACGACGTCAAGGGCGAGAACTATACTGAGAAGCCTGAGACTCTGGATCCAAAGAACTTCTCGCCGAGATTATAGTGAGAAGTATCGCGAGACTTCTCACCAGACTTCTCACTATAATCTCGGCGAGAAGAACTCCACCCGGAGCGCCATAGACAATCGATCGGCCAACACTAGCTATGACAGATAGTAGAGGTGTAAAAGTAACGAGAAAAAGCAAACCCGTATGTATTCGTTACTATAGAAATGAGTACTCGTTACTATCGTATCCTTACATTACTCGTTACTTTTGATACCTCAGTATAACCCAACAAAACGCATCGATTCGTATGTTGTATAGTTTGATACGCGTGTCGAACTGCAAATGAAGTATTGAGTTAATAGAATCTCTAAATTATAATGAAAAAGCAACACTGTCAAACTTATTTAATGACAAAAACATTTCGAGAACAAAAATCTTTTATTTTAAAACTGAAATTAGACATATTAAACCAAAACATATTCTAAAGAACAGAATCTTTTGTTCTTAAACTGAATTTAGACATATTAAATAAAACCATATTTTAAACAACAGAATCTTTTGTTCTTAAACTATAATTAGACGTATTAAATAAAAACATTAAACAAAAACAACAACAAACAAACACACTTACCTGCGTAAAATAAACCCATTATACAATAAATGCGAGATACGAAATCGTGCGATTAACGAAATATGTATATTCGAGAGTAACGTTTCGTTACTCGGTACCAGAGCGCACACCCGTTACTCAGTACCGAATACATACAGTTTGTTACAGCTCTAACAGATAGAAAAAAAAAGAAAACTAACATGGCGACCACAGATGGCGACTGATCGAATGCCGTGCCGTGTGTTGAGGCGTTTTCTTGTTTGGTCGTTTGTGCTGTTCTCACAGATTTCTACATCACGGCATACAAACTTTCATTTAAACGTGAACATTAGTGAACTTCATTTAGATATTAATTAGTGTTGGTTATTTTTGTAGTAATTTAGAAATCTTTGTCGTGCTGTGTGTTGAGGGAGTTTAGTGATAAGTAATTTAGAAAAAGTAATTTTTCAGTGTCTTCTTTGAACACTATTACTTTCAGTTTTGTGTAAGTTGCTAGATAATTACCACATTTAATGCCAATGAAGAAGATAATTTAGAACATTAGATCGTTTGTCATGTTCCTGAAAAACTTCTTCATATTTTGTAATTTGTTGAAATGTCTGTCCATTACAAGTTTAAAAGCGCATTGGATTACGATACTGTTACGTTCGATGGACTCCACATATCAGTAGGCGATTTGAAAGGTGCTATATCGCAACAAAAACGGATTGGAAAAACTTCAGACTTCGACTTGCAAATTACGAATGCTCAGACAAAAGAAGGTGAGTATTTTTTACCTGTAAATTTGTACCTGATTTTAGTTTTACATTATCCACAGGACATCAAAAAAGTCCACGCGGATACCTTCATCATGAGCTTTGTATTCTATTGTTATAGGTTATTGTTGCAGGGATGTTTATGCCTTTTTTATTATGAGGTAAAAGATCTATTAAGGTTAGGTTAAGCTTGATTTATCGACAAAGCGATAATTCACAGGGCTGTAATGACTTAGTTTTGACTGATGGAATGGTTGATAAGGTATCTTAATAGGGCTTATTTTTCTCTCTTTTACCCTGCAGTTAAAACTCCCAAATTGAAAAAAATATGTTTTAGTAGCCCTGCTAATAAATATATATACTATATCATGCGTAAAATTAAAAACCACAAGATTATAAGTTGCTATTCCACAAAAACAACACAGGGGAGTGTTGTTTTTCTTGTTTCCTCAGTTTGTGTTGTAAATTTTAAATTAACCTTCACTTTGTTTTAAATTTATCACTATTGAGTGTTTTACTTCAATGTTATTATTTTTCATAAAGTAATTTGATTTGGTAAATCATTTTAATCCAATTTTGCCAAGTATAACAGGTGTGTAAAAAAAAAAAGGTGCCATGTGGTTCCCGCCACCAATAAAAAAAAAAATAGGACCACTCCATCTCTTTCCCATGGATGTCGTAAAAGGCGACTAAGGGATAGGCTTACAAACATGGGATTCTTTTTTAGGCGACAGGCTAGTATGCAGGGCATCATTAATATTTTCTTGATTAAAAGCCTGTTCACCATCACTAAATATTTCGGCATTAACATCAACCAATCAATAATTATCATCATCAATGATATGGGATTCTTCTTTTAGGCAATGGGCTAGCAACCTGTCACTATTTGAATCTCAATTCTATCATTAAGCCAAATAGCTGAACGTGGCCTTTCAATCTTTTGAAGACTGTTGGCTCTGTCTACCCCGTAAGGGATATAGACGTGATGATATGTATGTATGTATTACAGGTGTGTTGGTATGAAACTTTCCCGACACACAAGCATCATTTCAAGTTGTACAATATAGCTTCATTTTAAACAGAATCTGAGGTTCCCCATTAAACTCCCATTATCACACAAATAAAATAAAATAGGGGTATTCTCTTTTATTTTTACTATAAGTGTTTTTAGTGTTATCAAAATAAAATAATAAATAGGTACTTTAATTAAAAAAATATATAGAATCCCTGTACTCATCATCTATACATTTTTTTCCAACCAATATCTGTACTTGAAAGATATTGGCATAGAAATACAGTCTGGGGGATAAATAACCTACAGAAACCTAACCAGAAGAATTTTTCTGTTTGTACTGTGTGATGAATGAAAGCAGATATACAAGGAGAGTGAAGGGGAAAGGTCGGAGTGGGAAGACCTAGACGAACATATCTCAATCAAATTAAGAACGTCCTGGTAAAGGGTCAGGTCAAAAGTACCCGAAACCGCCGAGCTTGCATGAAGAGAGTTATGAATGTGGATGAAGCGAAGGAAGTATGCATAGATCATGGCATGTGGAAAGAGGTAGTCTCTGCCTACCCCTCCGGGAAAGAGGCGTGATTTTATTATGTATGTATGTATGTACTGTGTGATGATAATTGATCTGTCAATTTCAGTTCCCATGAGAAATCCTCTCTTAGCACACTTCTAGTGTCCTCTTATAATATATACCTAGATGATTTAAAAGATAAATTTACATGTGTTTAAATTTTTCAGTGTATGTGGATGATAATACTTTAATCCCAAAGAATACATCTTTGCTTGTTGCTAGAGTTCCTCTCTCTCAGCAACCAAAGAAACAGTGGGAAGGCTCTAGTGGAAACTCATCAGGACTGCATAAAGATGTGGCTCCAAAAGGGCTGGCTGATCTGTCTCGTATGGAGGGCAGTGAACAGGATAAAATCAATGCTATGATAACTCAGTCAACTTTTGATTATGATCCTAGCAAGTAAGCACTTTTTATGCTAATAACGAAAATATCAACAAATTTCTTTGTTCATTTTCCACTATAAAATAATGTCTTATAAAAAATAGCTTTTATCAGTAATTTAATGCCAAATACAAATTACATAACTAACATAAAATGTTTTTGTTTTCAGTTATCAGAAAATTAGAGGTCAGAACCAAAGAGGAATTGTCCCATCCAATTATATTTGTTACAAGTGTCAAAATCGTGGACACTGGATTAAAGATTGTCCTACAGCTAACTCGGTAACACAATATTTTGATTTTGATACACATTTGATTTATTTTTATATTTTATGAGATATTTCATTATCTTGTAATTTTATTAAGGGTGAACCAGTAGAAATAAGAAGAAGTACAGGGATCCCCCGAAGTTTTATGGTACCGGTGGAAGGTCCTAAAGCACCAGGAGCCATGATGACCCCAAGTGGAACTTTTGCTGTGCCAGCAGTTGATCAGTAAGTTTTATCAACTAATTAAAAGTCCTTATTAGGCCCTCTAAAAGCAAGTTGAAATAGGGACGAAGGGATAAATTGAGACAAATTAGCTTTTAGCACCACCTTTAAAAGAATACAGGTTTTTCGCAAAGCCCACGGGATCTATAGTTTACACCGGGATAAAAAATGTTATATGTCCTTCTCCAGACTGTTAATTGTATATTGTATGTATGCAAATTTTAAGATTTCAAGAAGGTTAGTTCAATAGATAACGCATGAAACAAATAAACTTACTTTCTCATTTATTATATTAGTTAAGATGCTATGATTTACTGAAACTAATAAATGTGTTTGAGCCAAGAGCTTCTATAATATTTTTGGTGTTATTTGCAGTGAAGCATATTTGGCTTCGGAAAATGCTGGAGGGGCAGATACGCCGACGAATGCGCCGGCTGCGCCCGAACCTAACATTCCTGATGAACTCATCTGTAGTCTGTGTAGAGATCTACTTACAGATGCTGTCATGATACCATGTTGTGGCAACTCTTTTTGTGATGAATGTAGGTATTTTTGTTCTGGTTTGTTTTGCGGTGACTGTTTTTATGTATATGCAATTGTATTAAATGTGTCGTATTTCTAGGCATAAGAGGTGCTTTGTTGGAATCTGAAGATCATGAGTGTCCAGATTGCCGGGAGAAAGAAATTGCACCTACCACTCTTATTCCAAACAGGTACATTTTTCTATAATAACTTTATTTAACTTCTGAGATTTTTGTGTATTTTATTTAAATATTTTTTTTATGGTTTTTAGGTTTTTGAGAAATTCTGTATCATCGTTTCGGAACCAAACTGGGTACAGTCGGAGAACTCCTCACCGGCCGGCGGCTCCACCAGCACAACAACATCCTAATATATTGGGTTCGTTGGAGTTTGTCTTTAAATTATTGGAAGTACGATGTAACGCTACATCTATCTGTGAAATAATGCAATCTTAAAAACTGAAGAACTATAACCTCTTTGTTTGATTGTTTGTAATATATTTATTGCATAGAAATTTACACAATAACAAGAAAATAGTACATAGTTATAAAAGAAACAAATCACTTGCAATGGTGGACTTATCCCATGAAGGGATCTCTTCTAGTCAACCTGCAAACAATAAAGTAACTAGATAATTAAGTAAAAACCGGCTGTGTGACTGTAAAACTGTGTTTTTAGCAACAATATAATAATATACTAACAGAAATACAGATAATAGACATACACCTATCCACTAAATATATGTATAAACTTATTTATAATTAACATACATTAAATGACGTTCGATCTAGGTGCATTATTTTTAAATATGTTGACAGCCTGTGATTTAGGGAACCGGACAACTTTTCAGATTGTGTTTAAAAATAATCTTTATTTATTCATATATATCCATAAAAAATAATATTTTAATTAAATACCTAAATCTTTTGGGAGTACGTCAAAAACATAATTTATTTAAAATTGCCGCGTAAACAGCACTTTACGTCAATTCAAATCGCGTGACGTCATATGTTTGGAAAACAAACTACAAACCCTATTACAAGTAATCAGTGCTTGGATAATTTAAGTATTATGAAGTTCTCAATCATCATTTCGTAAGATTGTCTCGCAGATCTGGAAACATACAGAACCAATAAATATCTAACCTATAAATTATTTTCAATAATAGAAAATACATATGTGAAAATAACTTGGTAAACAATGAAACTAGTTTAGGGTATGTTTTCTTTTGTTATTTATTCAATCATTTCTGTTGTTAAGATAAACAAAAAGAGGTTGAATAACTTACACAAACGTTTTCACATTTTTTAATTGTGGCAAAGAAACTGCCGATCATGAAAATATCAACTTTTGGGAGATTTCTATTGGTCGGCTTTTGTATAACCTTGTTCCATGATATAAAAAATAAGCTTGAAAGGCGGCTTCAAGCACTTGCGACAACTTCTGTTATGACTATAGTTCTTCAATTTATAACTAATTACAAGTGTATATGTTGTTTAGAAAAATGCTAATACATCGTAGAATAACTCGAAATAACATACAAAGCAGTGTTGTTTACTTATCATTCATTACGTATGACGACACTCACTGTGATTGGTGTTTGGTTTCTTGGCACAGATAAAAATATTGGATTTATGCAACTTTATTTATTGATTTAAAATTATAAATCATTGTTATTTCTTTAAAATCTTTATTAAGTGATGTTTTTGTAGAACAAACTTTATTTTAAAACACAACTTAGATTTTTTTTCGATTACTGTCCGGTACCCTATTCCAAAGCTATGCAGCCTTTACGGAGAAAGATGAGTAGGAATGGGAAGAGTGTAAAGGAACACATAGAATAAGTTTATTGTAGGATCTTAGACGAGAACTATTTCTATTAAGAGTTAATCTATAGGAACAAAATAAAAATAATGTTCGATGAGTAAAATCGTAGATGTACTAGTGTAAAAATGAATGCTTAACTATCTTATCATTATTGTACTTCAGACCCTCCTGTGAATATACCCGTGCAGCCACCTCTCAATGGACCGGTACAGCCAGGAATGCCAACAGGTCAGTTTTATAATATTTCATTTTCATATAACATTCACTTAAATAGTGAGGCTCTCGGTGCATGCATGAAGAATATTGTATTGCTATGAAAACTAGATCCAAATTTTCGCGACGCAATTACAATGGGCTAAAAGGGGGGCGAATTTAACGAAAGGTCTGTGCTAGATTCAAGCGTCGCAGGCGGAGGAGCGTACGAGTCGGACGGCTCTGCCGACGACAATATCACCGTGACGGTGCCGCCGCCGACCGCCGCCGCGCCGCGCGCCCCGCCGCCCGCCGCGCCGCCTCTCGCCGCGCCGCCGCCCGCCGCGCCGCCGCACGCCGCGCCGCCGCGACACGCGAACATGCACCGACCGCCGAGCTATGGTACTCTTTGCTGTCATTCATATTGCATCGTACTAATGATGGCTTTGCATGATGTTCTATAGATAGATAGACAATACTCTTTATTGTATCTCGATAGAATGCATTCAACGAATTATAATTTAAATTTAGTTATTTATTATGTAGCCTAAAATATTTTACTTCATCTCAAATAAACGGAACGTAAGTAGTCGTTATTGGTAACACATTTATCAATGCGCAAAAGTGAATAATGAATGGGTTTGATAGTCATAACGAGACTATATATTATGTAGCGCGCATTTATACTCAATGATTATACATATATTTATCCTCTTTCGTCATGGAGTGTTCCCAGTTGTACCCTCTGTCATTAAGCTTCGGGGCCTGGTGGACCCCAGGCCACGAAGCTGAATGGCATTAATTGATGTAATATTATTTTTAATACATAACTTTAATTTTAGCTTATTTTTTTTATTAATAATCTTAGCGCTCCTGCAGACGATGCTGCCACCGCGCCGTCACCGCGCCGCCGCCGCACTGTAACACTGTAGACACAAAGCCTGCCGCCGCGTTCCCCTCCCCGTCACTGACCACTATTATTTGATTTATCTATCCATTACAGGCCGCGTTAAGTGTATAAAATTCACCATATTGCTTACGTACCGACAGCATAGGATGCACCCACAACTTTCTCACACACGACGTTCATTTTGCCATTTTCTAACTTTTTGTTTTGATAGGTAAATTAGACAAGTTTTTGCAATTATGTCACGTGCGATCTTATTATCAAGCAATGTATTACTAACACCAGTACAGTGGAACGTTAAAATTATGGTTTGAGGGCGCAGTGGCGGCGCGGCGGCGGGTTTTGCGCGACGCATATCTACAGTTTAATAGCGCGGCGGCGGCATCGTGTGCAGGAGCGCTTAAACTAGATAACTCTAGATCATAAATTGAATATATAAAAATTACCCTCTTATGGGAATATTTTTGGAATCTCGTTTTTTTACGTATATATGAGTAGTGGGTACTGAGAGCTCCATACATTTCATCGCGCTGATTAAAATGAAGTCGTGTATAATTACGGCTGAGCATCGTTTTTTTTTTATATATACTAGTTTATTCAGAAACGCGTATTATCTCATTGACATCAGCTTGACATTGGATACAAGGTATCACTTATTGACGTCACATCACTTAAATCTAATTATAACTACTACCGCTTCCAAAGCGCATGTGTAGAAGAAGCGGCGGAACAAACTACACTGCAGCATTTTCATCGGACGTCAATGTACAAATATAGATCTCTTAAATCTAAATCATGGACGAATACACATTGTCTACATTAAAAAACATGAATGAATGTAGAACTAGTTATTTCAATACGAATTCGTTATTCGTCAAATAAATAAAGATAAAATAAAATATGTACACACTGTACAAATTATGTCAACATCATGTCAAAAATGCACAAGCATTTAAGAGGCCATTATGTCAAGCTCGGGCCACACATGTATAACAAGTGTTAATATGTTGTCGATCATATTACATTTTATAAATATATTTTTATACTTCATTGGTTTGTATAAACTACTGGACTCTCTATCTACTACACATTAGCGAGTTACCTATTATTTTTGTTGAAATCCTAAATTGTTACTCAAACTGTAGTCATATTTTCGTATCACTATCAGTCATTCAAATCAAATCAAATATATTTATTAAGGCTGTTACCTACATATTTCATTAATCGTTATCTCGCGCTCTTACTTTCGCGTGATTTATGCCAGATTCTAGTATTTGTGCGCCTGTACGCCTTTAATCGAGATGACAGCTGATTAGATAATTGATATAAATTCCAAAAGGAAATCTCGTATTTTATAACAAAATTAGCAATACAATTTGAAAGATGCCATGCGCAGATTTGGCTTAGACCGCCGAGCAGCATCTTCGATGGGGATCTTCGTCGAAATACCTACGGATCTAAGGATAAGGTGGCCTTTCCTTTCCTTGGCTTCAATCAAAAACATCTGATTCAACGTAGATGACTGGGAGAATTTTAATATTATCTAGTGGCGCGTATTACCCAATTATGTTACTTTTTTGGGGATAATTAAGAAATGTTGTTTTTTTACTTTTGATCTCATGAATACGTTCAGTATCTAAGTTTTTTGTATAGTAATTAAAATTAATGGCGTATATTATGTTATTATAGTTGAAATTAAATTAAATATGAACATGGTAACTACCAATAATAAATCTGCATCGATAACAACTTTACACGAAAAATAAAAAACACAGAATTGAATGCGGCCTTCTCCATTTTGCTTATATTTTGTACCCGGAAAGGGCCCATATCTGTACAGTATTTTTAGTAATTTATTTTTGTCACCATGTGAACTATGGAATGCAATAAATGATTGATTATTGAGTATGTAATTTTGTATAAAATTACATTTAAGATTTCGGGACACTAAACACAAGACAGTAGCATCGTATTTACAACGCTAACCTGTACACGCTGTTATTGTTATTTATTAAAAAATATGCATGAAAAGCCTTGCATACACGGGGTCATAAAAGTAAGTTATTTTTTTCTTTGTTTCAGGCCCACCACCATTGAAGTCTGGTTTGGAACCTCCACTAAATATAAATGTAAGTGAAATATACTTTCTTGAGCAAGTCAATAAGCAAAGTACTATGTGCACGTAGTCTTATATATAAAATACTCGTGTCACAATGTTCGTTTCGTACTCCCCCGAAACGGCTTGACCGATTCTCATGAAATTTTATGAATGAGCATAATGAATAGGTCTAAGAATCGGCCAATATTTATTTTTCATATCCCTTAGTGATAAGAGTTTTCCACCTTAAAATTTTTAACTTGAAATTATTTAAAAATTATTTATATGGCAAAATAGCGTTTGCCGGGACAGCTAGTTTATTATATTTTTTTAATTACTGTATACCAATTCTATAAATGATTTCTACCAGATGCCGCATAGAGTAGACGAGCAGCGAGCTAGTACACCCACTATTGACGAGCGGCGGGATCCTTTGTCTACTCAGGTAAATATCTGGTGTTGTAGTATGCATACACACATATAATCAGGTATCAATCCCTCACGTGCTAGACAGGGCCAACAGTCTTCAAAAGATTAAAAGGTCACGTTAAGCTGTATGACACAGCATTGAGATTCAGATAGTGGCAGGTTATTATAGCCCATTGCCTAAAAGAAGAATCCCAAGTTTATTAGCCTATCCCTTAGTTGCCTTTTACGACTTCCATGGCATAGAGATGGAGTGGTCCTATTTTAAAGTGCCAGAAACTACATGTAGTATGTTCAATGTGAACTACTTTTAAATCTTATTACCACCCCTTATTCTTATTATAATTTGTTCCTCTCAAAAAGAAACCTTTTCGTGTTTAAGTAAAAGTGTATTGTTTTTTAAGGCGTACAATCGCGGACCTCCACCGTACATGCCGGGGGTACCGTCGCCATCGCGTCGTTATAACCAGTAAGTATTTGTTTTAGTTTGATTATTACAACACTTACCTACGTTTTTGTTAGTGTATGTATGTTTTACTACAACAGTATCATTTTTCAGCAGGCCTTATGATAGACACGGCCCTCCGGGTGGACCTCCGTTCAACCGGTATCCTCCTGAACCTTTTCAACCGCCTCCGCCTGGAATTAAAGATTCTCCTAATGGGTATGTTACAATTTATTCTATTCCTATTACCTATTTATTGATTTATTCCTTTTTATATAATTTTTCACACTTTTACTACCGCTATAATAAAATTGGGGTTATTAAAATAATCAAATGGAACGTAAATGAGTTGTTTTTTACTTAAATTTTAACAAGTACTTAAACTCGCGTAACTAAATGCGAACCGTACGCAATTTTCTCGCATGAAGTTAAATTAATAATGTTACACGTTTTTGTATTACTTTAAACATAAACTAAATTTTATTAAAACATCTATCAAGTTGAAAACTGTACGCTTCAGTATACGCGGTGAACATTTATGAGGAAATGTATTGTCTTAGGCACAGTGAGGATCCGCTCGAGGCGTTCAACAGAATGATTCGCGAGAAGGAAATGCGCGCGAAACGGCGCGAGGAGCGACGGCGCGCCGCGTCGGGGTCTCGCAGCCCGCGCTCGCGGTCGCGCTCGCCCGCGCGCTCGCCGCCGCCGCGCTCGCTCGCGCGCTCGCCGCCGCGCTCGCCCGCGCGCTCGCCGCCGCGCTCGCCCCCTCGCTCGCCCCGCGCTCGCCCTCGCAGTCGCGGCTCCAGCAGACTCCGGTACTCTAGGTTCGTGTCACATCATAGCTTACCGCTTATAATGCAAGGACGCTGCGTCAGTAGACGAAATCATGTGCTCGTTTTGCTTGCTTAGATTCTTTGCTTAATATGTAATGTCGCTGTAGTTGTGTATAATATATATGTAATTAGTATATTCGTATATTAAAATTTATATATCTTGCACTTTACTTGATTTAACCCTATTCTGAAAAATACTGTAATTAAACATATATGAAAGCTGCACTAAAAGTTTTAAGAATGTTAAGAAAGTGGTACTGTGCATGGACATTTTAACATGATTTAAAATTTCTAAGTGTAAATAACAAACTTAGCCTTATAAATTAAGCCCGCGCATCAGAGGTTTTTCAACCTGATGAACTATTGCTCCAAAACAGACATTCTAATTTTAGCTTTTCGTGTTGTTTCGTGGTGGCTGCATGAGATGTTATGTACTTTTATAGTAGAATGAAGAGCACCTTTTTAATGCTCTTTAATGGATTTTTATTGTATGTATGTACGTGATGGCTGCTATACTTGATAATTATTGAGTTACGTTTTTTCACCTCGAAATGATTTCGTGGTGAACTTAGGTCGAATTACTTTGTAATAGTTGTCTAAAGTGACATGAAGACACAAAGAAGTCAACTGTATTCACTCTGGTGGTATCTTGGTTTGGTGGCAAAGTCAAAAATATCGGAAAATAATAAAATATATTTGGTACCAATTCGCTACTTATAAATTGACACAGTATTACCAATGTTTATAATAAAATATGTAAACTTGTTTCAGATCTCGATCAATTTCTCGGGGTCGGCTGCGACGATCGCCATGGTCACCCAGGAGACGTCGCACTCGCGAGCGGACTCTCTCGTTAACACGGTACGTACACAAGCATATTTATAAGAAAAGACAATGACCCGTCTGCTCATAGCAGGCTCTCGCAATAAATACTGCGCTGATTAGCAGTAATCACGAGCTCTGACAATAACGTCACACGAACGGCGGTACAAATGATTTCATTGACAATTTAAATCTTCGTTCAAAAAATATGTTTATATATACTTTTTATGTTTTTTAAAGAAGAAATATTAACTTCACTTTTATATTTAACCCAATGAGGCGGTTTTGATGCATTACAAAGAACCGGTCAGTGCGCCGGTAAGCAATAAAATCGTAGTAAAATAACAAGTAAAACTTATACAATTGTTTGTTTGCTAAAGGTCCCCGTCGCCACGTCGGCGACCTCGCTCCCCTCTGCGGTACCGCTCTCCGCTCCGCTCCCCGCTCCGCTCGCCGCCGCGCTCGCTGCCGCGCTCGCCGCTCCGGTCGCCGCCTCGCTCGCCGCCCCGCTCGCCGCCGCGCGATCACAGGCGGTCCGCGCTTAGATCGCCGCCGCCGAGGGCCGTGTCTCCTCATCGGTATGTTATAATCCTATGAGTAGTCAGAAGAGTATGCCAGTCATTCCCTCAATAGTAATATTGAGTGCATGACTCGCAGATGACGCCCAACTGAAATAGATGAAATTTGAAATGTAAGTTCTTCAGTATTTGAAGTTCATTAATTTCTCGGAGGCCGGTCAAGGTGCCCGAAGAAGACGTGACCGCCCTGTGTATCACGTACTGTTCTAATCCAAGCGCGGCCATATACCAATGACTCTTCTGTGTGGTATACATTAGTTTGATTGCTAAGTGATGCTATTATGGTTAGGAAACCTGTACGTGCAGGTTTGTACCGCCTTTTGCGAGTTATGCAGTTACTAAAAGTAAGTAAGAATAGTCATCTGCCTGAATAGCGTTATATCATTTATTGTATTTGTTGTCAGGTATGCTGGTGTATATGACGAACTGTTGTCGCCGCCCCGTCGTAGTGTAGAGCCGCCATACGGATCCAGGTACGATTGTCAAAGTCTAGATAGTGGTCGAGAACGCCCTATACCATCGTCTATGTGCACGCGTAAATTCCTTGACGTTATGAAATTGCCGAGCGGATTGAACCAGCGTCACCTTAAGTGGTTTTACTCGTTTAAATCGAACTTTTTATTTATTATATCTTTAGTTTTCCGGCTTGATATTATCTATGAAATGTTGTCGCAAGTTGTGTGTGTTGGGAGTATTCAGCGTTATAAAAGCACCTCAACAGACATCTTTAATAGCTGAAATCATCGGTCTTCGGGTGAAGCTGCCATAATTACAAATATTTATTCGATATTTATATAGTAATAAGTTTGTAATAATATCTTGCTTAAATTTGTTTATAATATGCTTTGTTAAATTTGTTTGATGTTTATAGCAAGTTAATAATAATTTATGTGGAATCTCCAGCAATGTCCGTGCCCATTTATGTATCTTTGTCAAATTGTTGACGCGTTGCTACCACAACGTTAAATTGTATTGCAAAGAATAAAACCATTCTCATTTCATAATAAAAATGTGAAAGCTACCCTACATGACGAAATTAAACTAAACTAATTTTTAAAACAAATTTTGATGCACAGCGTCGTCTGCGAACTACAGCATCCTGCTGAAAAATTGTTCGAAAAAATTTTATTTATAAGACTCTGCTTTACATTTAAGGATTGTGTACTTTATTGCCATATTTTATGATTAATTTTTATATAGTATGTTATTGTGATGTAAGTGTATAAAAGATAGGAGGTATTTTTCTTCATCTGTGAATCTAGTATCGAAGCATAGCGTCGACAGTTTGTTGAAATAATATAGTTTTGTAACAAGTTGGCTTTTTATATTTTAAATATATGAGAAAATCTATTCTTCAAAGGAATTAGTTATGCATCACTTTTTATTTTGGTATGTTCTGACTTGTATCTGCGGTTGTTGTGCTACTATGCCTGAGAAATAAGTAATGTTAGCTAATCAAATAATTAAAAATAAATCAAAATCTGTTTTGAAAACATTTATAAACAAGATAAATCTTGATGGAATGTACTGAGAACACAATGAAATTGATGAATATGTGTATCTGGGTCTTGTAAATGTAATATGGCAGCCTTTCGACGACGGCCTTTGTGGCTCTGCGGTAGTACGCTTGTCTGTGACACCGGAGGTCCCGGGTTCGAATCCCGGCCAGGGCATGATGAGAAAAGAACTTTTTCTGATTGTCCTGGGTCTTGGATGTTTATCTATATAAGTATTTATTATAAAATATAGTATCGTTGAGTTAGTATCTCGTAACACAAGTTTCGAACTTACTTCGAGGCTAACTCAATCTGTGTAATTTGTCCCGTATATATTTATTTATTATTTATTTATTTCATTCGGACATACAGGCAACGATAAAAATGAGAATACAAGATGCTAAATTAATCCAAGAAGTAAGTAGGTCTAAGAATTGTAAATTTCCTTTCCGACATGTGGTACTGTTAATATATCCCACAATCATATAAATAATTAAATCATGTATGATTTTTAATAAAGTTAAAAAAGGGAATGACGATCTTAAAGCCTAAGAATTTTTCAACCAGTCAACAGAGCGGTGGTATTAATTATTTTTTAGCATATTTAATGCTAAAACATAATTAATAGGTACTATGACTGACTGCTAATCTTTGTATTTGTATTGCATTATTTTTTATAAATTAACACGTGTTATAACTAAATTACGTATGAAATATGAGAAAATGTGTAAAAATAATATAAGTTTTATACTGTTTATTCGTTGCCGACATGTAGCAAGATATTTTTTTTTTCAAAGAATTTTCCTAAACATAATTAAACATTAAAAACATTTATTTTCTTAAATTGAACGAATTATCAGTTATTGTCACAGGATTGCTTGGTTTGGACAAGTATCATGGGTTGCGTTACAAGCAGGTGTTTTTTTGTTGTTTGGCTGACCTCTGTAAATAATACAAAATGTTTATTTATATATCATATTTTATGATAGATATACATATAATTTTTTGAGCTAGAATGCCATCCTTAAACAGATTTAAGTTAATCTTCAAGTAATTGTAGATAGCATTATATGCTTTTCAATAGTTTTTGGCTCCAGTACTAATGGTAATGATTGGAGGGTAGTGTAGGTATATTAGGGTCATAACGCGTTTTTTCTAACTGAACTTTGTATGATTTTATGTACATTGTGTTCATTTTAAAATATACTTTAGATAAGGTCATCGGACTGGTCCTCGATTTGACGAAATTAAGACCCTATATCCTATTTTGTGATCTGAAATCTATATGTTATGATTTGTGATTTAGTAAAATGCAAAATCCACTCTGGGCCTCTTTTTGAAAACTGTATTTTATGTATACATACATATATTTAATATTTATATCTTTACTTATGTGATTTAAAAATATTTTTAGCTGTGATATTGTTCTGTGATATTAATAAATAAATATGTTTCAGGTCCTTACATATGAAATTGGTATAGGAGGAACAAAAGTCGAATATTTTTTAATATTATGTATTTATTTAATCAAAGTAAGAACCATTATTATCTATGCAATTTTGCCATCTCATAGGTAGTTAATTGATCCCTTTACTAAAAAAAAGCGGTTCCAACCAGCCTCGGTTGTTTTACAGCTAGCTTTTCCATCATAGTTTACAATTGCTGACAATATACTGTCTGCCGTAATCACCTGGCCAGATTTGAGAAAACTGTAATAAACGACACCGGCACTTGTC
Source organism: Amyelois transitella (assembly GCF_032362555.1). Taxonomy (NCBI): domain Eukaryota; kingdom Metazoa; phylum Arthropoda; class Insecta; order Lepidoptera; family Pyralidae; genus Amyelois; species Amyelois transitella. The sequence continues at coordinate 5,693,807 of NC_083515.1, forward strand.
CACCAAACGCTTACAACTAAACTTAGTAACTTTTTTTGGCTCAATTTTAGCTTGGGCAGCATTTTCATCACAGGTAATGATTACATTTAAAAACCCTTCATTATTGTGCCGGTTATGTAACGTAGCAGTCGACACGCGTTTGCCGGTTTGCTTCACTCGATCGTGAGGTTTTAAAATTTCCACCATTCTAATTTCTTAATCTTCCCAATTTGCTTCAAGTGGATTAAACAGTTTTATCACTAACACCGAAGCCGAAGCTAACTCGGACGTGGTTTGCGTTGGATCTGCTTCCACAATAGCCTTCAATTCTTCAATATAAACTTTTTCTGCAGATCGAATTTTCCAGAACGAAAACGTTGCAAACAAAAATGCACTGTGTTTTCTTTTTATACTGCCGACCGCTTTACATCACTCATACTCATAAATAACGCGATATTTCAAGTTTTCCATTTTGTAAACCGAGTGATGCAAGCAGTAAAATCTGAAGAAAAAAACAATTGAATGATGGTTAACGAAAATAGCTGTATAAATTTGGAATTCCTGACCAAAGAGGAGAAATTTCTGATTAAAGTGTAGCCAGTACAACAAAACGCCAATTACATATGTGAGGACCTAATATATCAATTAGGTATTAGATGCAACATAGTAGTGTTAACGAGCTTTACGCTGCACGTTGCGTGCCGAGTTTGTATTTATAATACTAACCCTACTTCAGTCTGATAATAAGAAAAGATAATGTGTATAAGTAGTATTAAATGAGACATCATTGCGCGGATTTTGAGCGCAAAGCCAATAAGAAAATGTGTATATTATTGTATATGCTGTAAAACATTCGCAGTATCTTTTTCTGGTTGGAAGTAAAGAAAGTTGGTAAATTGCATTAAGGAAAGGGGACCCCATTGCAATAAAACTGTAAAAGTCCTCATCGAACCATGTCTACAATGTTTTTATTTAGTTAGCGATAAAAATTGTTATGTACCTAGGTCACGTATTTATTGTCAATTGGCCTTTTTTTAAAGCTTTTGAGGATTTTTTTTTCATAGGCTTCGTCCAACTTAAAAAAAGGTATATATATAAAAGGTGATTTTTTGCATAAATAATTTTGTGCTGATATTCTTTGGGATAACGGTTTTGGCATACAATATTTTGGCATAATTGATTTTCGGCATACTGTTCTGCTTTAAATAGTTATGCGTAAACCATTATGCGCAAGAAAAAATTATTATTCCGTAATACGGTATGCTACATTAAATTATAGCTTAATTATTTATGCAAATAGATAGAGACCCTTATAAAAATAACTCCCCCACCCCTCTAAGGGCAGAACAGCGGGTCAGCTTTTTCCGTGAACTTTTACGGCGAACGAAGTAACAGTCCATAGCTAGTAAAAAATACGACTAAAGTTAATATTTGCTTTGCAAAAGGTTGTAATAAAATTTACAAAGGGAAAATTTATGAATTCTCTTTTTCTCTTTTTTCAAAAACTAATAGTAATTTTTATATTCACTTTAATTTCGTTCTTAATTAAAGTTATATACAGTCATACATACAGTTTATCATGTCCTCCTCCGTTTATGAATATAGTATAACCAGATAATCAGCGTAGAGAAGACTTTAACCACTGACTTTTCATCCTTATTTAACTTTGAAACTCTTTATCTGTTAGACAATTATCCATAATTAGGTTGAACAGCTAAGATGAAACGCACATACATATATGACTAACACCTTTCTCAATGTACCCGGTATAAATCACTCAGTGTACCCGGTCAATCACATGGACTCGAATACTGATTTAAGGATTTCAGTGCTCGTATCATTTTCTTTACCCTTTGTAGGTTCCTATTCAAAATCCGTCTTGATTAACTTATATTTTCTCATCACTTTTGCCAGTTTCAGTCTTTTTTGTCACTCTATTAATCTTCATCTTTGCATCCATCTGTTCAGAAACCTTGGCTGGCAGCACTGGTCTGTGTTATAAGATATCCATTCACATAAATAAATAATATTGTGATATTTTTTTGCTCAACAAATATCAAATCGTGTATGCAATAAAAAGGTACTTGAAACAGAAACAAGATGTATTATATTAATACATACATACATATAATTACGTCTATTTCCCTTGCTGGGTAACAGTCTTGTCAACAGTCTTGAAAATACTGACAGGCTACGTACAGCTGTTTGGCTTACAGATAGAATTGAGATTATTTTGTGACAGAATGCTAGCCCCTCGCCTTAAAGAAGAATCCCAAGTTTATAAGCCTATCCCTTGGTCGCCTTTTACGACATCCATGGGAAAGAGATGGAGTGAGTATTATATTAATATATATGTAATATTAATTATATTGTTAATTTGCGAAGGTATTATTACAAAACAAAATAACACACTAACTCTGTTGTAGCTTTTAATAATTAAATTGTTGCGGGTTTTGTATGTATATCTACTGTAAACTTCGTGTTACCGAAATTGCTGTAAAATAACAGGTATTGAAGCTCACGTAATAAATCTTTGAAACCTTAAGTTAACCCTAAGTTTAAACCTGAGTTAATATTATTATAAAATACTATCTGTTGCCCGCGACTTCGTCGGCGTAAATTTCGAGTTGAATCTACAATAATGTGAAATAAATCAATATACTAATCATATGAAATATTAACTTAAATATGTGACCTTACCGAGTAAATTTTTGACCACGTTAAATCAGTTTAGTACTTTTGGAAATAAGCGCGATCATACAGACAGACAAAAAAATAATTAAAAAAAATTCTTTATCCATTTCAGTCAAAATACTAAATGTACAGACAAAATATTTTATTTTGATTTTAAGTTTTTTAAAATAAAATACTCAAATAACACAAAAAAATAATAAAAAAAAATATCTTGTTCTTGTTGGGGTTCGAACATGGACCGCCAATTTCAGACTCTCACGCGACAACCACTGGATCGAGGCCGCTGCGGTGGTGTCGAAATTAAAATAGACTTACAAACCAAAAATCTTTACGTGAGAATTACACATGTTATGTGCGGCAAAACAAGGATATTATCAAACTGATTTTCACTTATATTTATATGTTATAGGTATACCTAATGCTTTCGTACAATGATAAATGACTTTGAATTTTAACCTACCCTGATACCTTTTTTTTAGTGAACCGATTTTGATGAAACAAACTTTAAATGTTTTTCTGAGTTAAAACAAAGCCATTGGTGAAGTTTTAAGTAAATCGGTTCAGTACTTTCGGAGATAAGCGTGATCATACAGACAGTAAAAAAAAATGTTTTCTATTCTTCATTCTAAGAGTCCCTCTATCCATTTCAGTCAAAAATACTAAATGAAACCACAGTGAAGTCTGTTTCCAATACAATAAGATTATTTTTGTTATACTGATATAAACGCAGCAACAATATCATAAACTGACTTAAAAATGTGTCCCGATTATCCTTATTTTTAAAGTGTATTGCTCTTTGGCGCAAAATTTAATTTAGATTTTTATACCAATCAATAAATAATTGACGATGTTTACCAGTCAGTGAAAATTGGTACAATTTTGAGGCCAATACAATTGATCTTTAAAATCTTTCTTTGCTATTAAATGATGTAAAACATATCAAACTTTTTGAGGTACGTATTTGTACAAAAGTCATAGTTGCATGAATTTGTCTTATGTAAGTAATTTGATCGATTTTTTCATGCTTTTTAATATAGCAGAATAAGCCTGTCCATTTGGTTATTATTGTCAACTTATGTTTTTTTTTATGGAAATTTATTATTTACAATCTTACACCTAAATTACTTTACCCAAATAATAATTTAAAAGTTTTATAAAGAAAATATGAATGTTATTGTTTCTTTATCGCTATTTTTAGGATTCAAGTTGCCCACTACCATGAAAATTATAACCAAACTGGAAAACCAACTTTTAAAACAAGTTTCATCAGAATGATACTTGTTTTAGTGCCATATGGTTCCCGGCACCAAATAGAAAAAAGAATAGACCACTCCATCACTCTCCCATGAATGTCATAAAAGGCGACTAAGGGGTAGGCTTATAAACTTGAAATTCTTCGTTTAGGCGATGGGCTAGCAACCCGTCACTATTAGAATCTCAATTCTATCTTAAAGCCAAATAGCTGAACGTGGCCTATCAGTCTTGACAAGACTGTTAGCTTTGTCTACCCCGCAAGGTATAATATAGACGTGATTATATGTATGTATGTATACTTGTTTTAAAAGTTGAAGAAAGAAGAATGAAACCATCAGAATGAAAAAGTGGCCACGAAATTTTTTCTTTCAACCTCTTTAGAATTAGATCAATGAAAGCGGCACATAGAAGAGGCATTACTTTTAAAACTTTTTTCAAGGTCATTGCTTAAGATTGGTTGGTTATATTTCCTACTTCTCAAATTAAGAACTATTATAAATGTTTTATTTACTTTATAAGTTTAATTTTAAATGTTGTAACTAATAATAAAATATTATTATGGAAAAAACTGGTTTTTCATTTTGTGTTTAGTTTTTTTATATTGTAGAATATATTTAATATGAACCGTACTTGTCAAGTGTATTAAGATTATTTTTAAATGTTAGCAAATTCTATATAATAAATGCGTGTTGAAAATATGAGGGCATGTTAGAATTTTATAAAGGCTATTTATACATACGTTGACATTTTTATCGTTTTTTATTTTAAGAATGAAACTTATAAGTTTTGTAAATTGGTTGAACGATTTCACTTGCGAATATAAAGGTCCAGAGTCCCTTCAGATTTGTCTCTCAATTTAGGTCGGTCTTCGAAAACTTCAGTTTTAGTGCATTGTCATTGTCTCGCATAGTGTCCTCAATCTAGGACTTCTTGGTTCTATTTGTGTGCTAAATCGCAGGTTCGCGCTAGGCGTGGTCTTGCTATTGTAGCCTGCCGTAGGACTTGTCTTCTTTACCATAAATAAACAATTTATGCCCCTAATGTGGAAGTTCCCCATGAACATACATACAGTGCAGTATTTGTGTTTCCATAACACGCAGATATTACGTCGCTCTAGCGCTGGCGGTGATCGACTTTCATACAAATATTAAATCGACTCTTCAATTGCCTAATCCTTGCACACTTGTGTTCGCTTCATTTACAGTCATTACTTTCTTCATGCAAACTTTCCGGTTTGGGAAATTCTTGACAGATGTTTCGACGTCCGCCAAGGTTTCTCCACGATCCATTTCAGTATGCAAAATATATTGGGACTTTATATACTCAAGCCTCCGCCACTTTATTAAGTCTTGGCTGCACGAAAGCATCTTAATTTCATTGTTGATCGTTAGTTTCACTGTGCCACTTGACTCAGCAGGCTGATAAGGTACCTAAATGAAAGAAACTGTGTTGTAATTTATTTGCTTATGCGATATGTCTGGCTTCCTTAAGGAATATCCTACCCGAATGTTACTCTCGACCCAACTCAACGCATCATTCATTGTTTAGGTGCCTTATTTCCTATGTTTCAAGTTATTGACTCTTCCCGTAAATAAAATAGCGCACCTATTTTATTTACGAGAAGAATTTTATCTTTAGCAGCCTAGGAGCTTTTTTTTAGCTTAAATAAAGTATAGTATAGCTTCCTTTCAGGTATGAGGCATGAGACGTGGCTCGTGAATACGGGCGGTCGCCGCAAAGCTAGAGTGGTTTTCGGCATAGATGTTGACGCTTATAAAAACTTAGCGTAGGAAGTTTTTCTTTTCATAGAAAATTAATATATTTTTTGACGGATTTTTAGCACCACAAGTTGTATAATCCGATCAGCTAATAGATCTCTACGTTGTTTTTTAAGCGTTATCCTTAAACTAATATCTAACGTTATTTTCAGAGTTTGAGTAAAATATCAGAAAATGCACGCTGGCTAGGGTCTGTCTTTATGTTATAATGGCGTTTACCCGATTTCATATATTTTTCTTTTATCGAGATGACTCTGATTATTGTGATCAATCATCGACTACGAAAAGAAATACGTTTAAAAGGTTTAGGGCCCTTTAAAATGTATGAAATAATGTGAACCCCAGTTATATGCAAATTTTATTTATATGCCTGACGTACGCATTTGTCTCATCAGCTCTTCAGCATATAAATTTATAGGTAACAAAACAGCTGCAGCACGAAGCACCATGTATACTCATATCCTACTATAAGGTTGGTTCTATACGCAAGGCAATTTTATACTTAAGGACATAACTACATGATACTTATTGAGATAAAAATATCCAGAGATAATCAAAGTGAAAGGAACTTGTATAGTTTCATTTTTGAATGTATAGCCACCTTAATTTGTGATAACTTTTTTCACGCTATTTCTAAAAATAAACTTTTATATAGCTATAACCCGCAAATACTTCTTTCATGAACCGAAGTTTCATTTGCATTTTTTTGGCCTGTTCTGTCTCGCTGCAGGGCAAAGGAGCTTTGCTTTATTCGATCTTTTTCCAAGGCCATTATTGTAAAAGTTTTAATGAAAGAATGAATTTTACAACGATATCAAACGATTCTGTGCAACAGCCGCAGTCAACATTTTTGATTCGGCTTACTTTGGTAATTTTAGTTTTGACCAATTGTATTAATGTTTTTGTCGGTTATGTTACTCGTGTGACTGGTAAGTCTTACATTTTTATTCTATTTGTTTGCAGATATGGATCCAGAAACAATGTGCCACTACAGGTATATCCCCCGGTAGGGAGCAAACCAGTCCCTTTAATGGGTATCCCAGTTCAGATTGAACCACCCGCTAATTACAGAGGGCGTTATGATGGGCCCCCATTCGAAGATATTCCACCTGGTGTCGAACCACCAGTACCTGGTTTTGAACCTTCGCCATTTGAAAAGCCTCAGTTTGGTCCACTTGGTCCTTTAGAACGCGACAGGATTCTTCCACCAATCTTAGAACGAGATAGGATTCCTCCACCAGGCTATAGAGAACCTTATAGGCCCCCATATGTAGAGGGACCACCAGGATTTAGAGAGACCCCGGTACCTAACGTTCCGAGCGAAATTCCTGTTCATGTAGGAGACCAACCTCGATATCGAGATAATTTCAGACCAGGCCATTTCCGTGATCAGGGACCATATAGGGATGGCCAGCCTTATCGTGATATCGGTTTACAAGGACCATATCGAGAAAATAATTATAGAGGTGGACCACCTCCTTTCCGCGATGCGCCTTATAGAAATGCATCTTATCGTGATGGCAGTTTTCGTGAAAACGCTCAACATGGTTTCAGAGAAGGTGCAGCACCTTTCAGACCACCTAGTGCGGATCCTCGAGAGCCGCCTCTTAACTTACATGATCCCAATTTCAGAGATGGTTTTAAGGATGAGAATAATCGCGATTCTATGCGTCCTGGTTATCGGCCTAGTGTTCGAAGTAGGATTGGATCACGACGCAATCCTAATTTGGAATCAGACAGGCATAGAGATGGTCGAAACAGAGAGAGATATCACGATAGTCGAGATCCACCTGAACGACTAGAGAGAGTTAAAAATAGAGAAAATCGTGATGGGCGCGAAGAACGGCCAAGAGACTATGAAAGAAGTCGTGAATATGAAAAGGAAAGAGACCGTGAGTATGACAGGTCTACACCAGAAAAGAAATCACGTCTGTCGCCTAAAAGGACTAGAGAAATTCGTGAGAAAAAACGTAGTGAATCTAGAGGTAGATCGCGTGATAGAGAAAGTAAGCGGGAAAAGAAAGAAGAAAGAGTACGAGAGAAAACTTCAGTTGACCGGAGTAAAGATCACAAAGAAAAAGAGAAAGATAAAAAAGTTAAAGAAAAAAAGAAGAAGAAACGAGAAAAAGACACGGAGAAAAAGAAAAAGCGAGATAAAAAAGAGAAAAAGGAGAAAGAAATAACAGTTAAAAAAGAGGACGAAGCCAATGAGAAGAATGATACTCAGGTAGAGCCAAATGAAACCGGAGATGGTGACGTGCCGCCTGCAGAACACATCAAGGGAACTAAAACGGAGGACGAAAATAATATAGCGCTTGTAAAAACGGAAATTACACCTATTATAGAAACTGAAAAGAAAATCGACAATGACTTGTATGGCGATGAAGCCTTCGAAGCTATTGACAAGGAAATTATTCAACATTATGGAAAAACGAATGATACCGATTTACCTCAGGTAATTAAAAAACATGAAAATTCTAAAGAAGAACCTTTTGATGGAATCGAACTACAAGCTTCGGCCGAAGAATTAGACTTAAAAGTTGATGTAGAGGTTACTGCTCAAAGCAAAGAAATGTTGGCTCCTCTCCCAGAGCTTTCTAAATGGGAAGTTGATGAAGACGTAGAAAAAGTAAAGGAACCAGGAGAAATATCTTCTCCAGAAGAAGACGAAGGAGGTAAAGTAACATCCGATGTTATTAAAAGGGCTGAAAATGCTATTTTCGCTAAAGCTATACATTCATTAAGACCTATTGAAATTAAAAAAATAAGCAGTGATAGACTAAAACTTTATGGAGATGAACCACCTAAGAGTTCAATTCAGATCACTGTGCCGGTTGCAGATTCTGAACAAAGACAAATTGAAATTAATGAAAAAAAACGGAGATCATCAAAAACGCCACCACCACGATTGTCCGTTAAAGATCGTCTTGGAGGAAAAGTTGAAGATATCCGTAGACCTAGGGAAGCTCGTGTTGTACAGAGTACAGTGGAACGCGTTAAGTCCAGATCTAAAACGCCTAAGAAAGAACAAACTTATAGAAGAGTGACAATTGACCGAGATAGGATAAGGAAAGCTGAAGGAATTGGTAGATTTGATAACTCGAAGGGTGATAGACGCGTGATTCCTGAACATTTAAAAAATATGGAGAAACATCGTGGTCGTAGTCCTACTGCTGAAAGCAAAAAGAAAGAACATAAAAGTTCTAAGGAAGAAAAGAGGTCAATTTCTGAAGGTGTACCGCAAACCGAAAGTAATAAAAATGCATCTCAATCAAAGAAAGAAACGGATCGTGAAAGGAAAAAGTCGGTTTTAGACGAAGCACAATTTGAGCCTGATTATGACGAGACTTTAGAATCTGAAAATGAGCACAAAGATGACACTGTAAGGAAACGTTCAGCTTCACCTACAGAACAAACAGAACTAAAAAAACCGAAATTGGAAAATGAAACAATCAAACTAGACTTGACAAACGTTAAAAAGAAGCGTGATTCAGACAGCGAGTCCTCTAGTGACTCTGAATACTCGTCGTCATCTTCTTCATCTGACGCTCGCAAGCGTAAGAAGAAAAAGAAACGTAGTAAGAAAAAGAAGAAACGAGTTGCTAGTGAAAGTGACAGCGAGTCGGATTCCAGTTCCGATGACCACAAGAGGAAAAAGAAAAAACGCAAACATAAGAAGAAGTCGAGTAAGAAAAAGAAAAAATCTAAACATAAGTAAGGATTGGTTTAAAGTAGATCAGTATACTTTTTCTTTTATTAAAGCAAATTTTTGCATTTGCAGAATAGAATAAGATATCCCATAGTTTTTTTGCTGTATTCAATTGTAACAACCTTACATTCGTAAGACGTTTGTCGTTTTGATATACATAATAATACACATATGTATATATAGATTTTGCGTCAAATGTTTTAAATAAACTCCCAACTCATAGTATCGTTTTATTTTCACCAAAAGCCATAGTTTGTTTACGTAGTGTGTGTATTGTGGATATAGTGTAGAAATTCAAGGACGTGTTTCTTTCTTAAGATTCTACATATCAAGGTACATTATCTATGGTATAGCCTTGGTGTTGAATCTACATAGTTAGCTAGCTTCCTTGGGAAATTCTAGAAGAAATTTCTCCTGATTCTTTCTCTGTGCTAAATTTCGTCAACATCGGTCCAGTTGTTTATGAGATGAGTTGCATATAAGTATTGACCACTTGGAAGAAAACTAATTAAAAAAATATATAAAGTTTTCTTTATTTTTGATAAAAATAACAATACCAATACGAATATATTAAAATTAAAAATGACCACAAAAGAGTTTACAAACAAACAAACAAAATACATATTATAAATTTAGGAACTGCATTATTAATCAAGTCCAGTTGAGGCATAGAGAGGTGTAAGAGGCGGCGACTAAGGAAAAAGTCTACCCCGAAGGGATATAGACGTGATTATATGTAATGTACGAATGAATAAATATTATTTCGGTAATGCTAAAAGGCTACCTTCATACTTACTTTCAGCTAATACCTACTAGAAATCTCGTATGACGTAATACGTGGGGCTTGTTGGGAAACTAAAAATATAAATACCTATCCAAAAGGTTTCAGTCAATAGTAAAAACTCCTGATCTAATCTAACTAGACAGCAACAACAAATTTCCAGTAAACTTTACCAAATACTCCATAGCCACCAACCAGCACCAGCACTCATGTACCTAAGTAATTAAAAATAGGTATCTATTAACATAACACCAGATGATAAAAGTAATGCATGGATACAACGAAAAAACGCTATGAAATTATATTAAGTAAACCAACAGCGTACCAGTGTTTTTACAATGATCTTGGTTATATCTTCAAGCCAATGATAGGTCATATAACATACTAATAATTCTAAGAGATTTTCTTCAGTGTTAGTCCTTTAGACCACATAAGGAACCTACTTACGTACATGCTAAAATTCTAGAACCAGCGGTTTGTGCTATGAGTTGATTTGTCTGTCACAGTGTCTTTTAAAATTATTCTAAGATCACAGATGTGTAATAATCCTTTTTTATATTAGATACATACTAGCTGTTACTCGAGGTTTTCTCACTGACCGGCAGTACAAATTAGTAGCGAGCGTCATGTTTTTGCGTCAATAGCGCAAGTAGACGCTTTAAGTTAATTTATACATGTTTATTTTTCCTTTTGATAGAAATAAAATGATTTCTCGAGCTATATACACTCTCCAGTCCATCGATTATTCTTACACAAATCATGCAAGACAAACAGACACTTTTCTGTTTATAGTATTACTATGGATAAGTATTGAATAAAAGACCGTACAAAAACAATGTTACATTTATTGAGTAAGAACTTACAAAAAATATACATATACTTTTCAGTGAACTTTTCTCTGAAACAAGCTTATTAAAAATCGGTCTTCGTTCTCACACCTTCGTGTAGGTAACTACTAAACAAATTATTTTTTAAAGTCCTATTTCTTAAGGAAATTGTCTCAATCCTTATTAGACAAATACAAAATTAAAACAATAAATAGAATCTAAAGACACATTGTGATAAGAATAAGTATAGTAGAGTTTTACGATTTCCAACGGTAGCCTCCGATTAGAGAGAGTCCGATGTGGTGGAACCAATTCTTTCGCTTTATTTCCCTGTCGTATTTCGCATTCCGTCGGAAGATCAGCCATTCTTCCCGTAATGTCTCATCGCTGGGACCGTAATCATCTTTCTTTCTAAACGCTGTTTTCACAGTCTGAAAAAGAATCATGTAGAGTGGTAGCGTAGGTGAAGTTAGCATTAAGTATATATTAAGTGAAATAAAGAATAATAAAAGAGTAAGAGCAAATACTAAGGTAAAATAATCGTAAATTACTTGGAAAACTACCAAAAGAAATGTAGATAAAGTGCGTATTCTTCTTGACTACAATTTCAGACAAGTGAAGTTTCATTATTGAAATTGACATCTATACGCCACAAGTTACAACTACCAATCACGCAACGCTATGAGTCTAAATCAACGAAAAGTATAAATCGCGCAAGCAAAGATTTCACAGATTGGAGCATATATATGCAACCTCCTAAACAACATCATTGGAACCGCGGTTCCTCAGGCATAATACCTAGCTTGGCGGAAGATCTTCTCTTTGGTGCCGGTCGAGCCGAATCGTCGCTCTCGCTACACTATCTACTATTACTACTTATTTGAATATATAGTAGTTATAGTTAGTGAGCTAGTGGGAAAGAACGGATCATTAAGGACGGTGGAATTTAGTCAAGTGGAGAACGGGCTTTGAATGTAACTACATTCGGTCCAACTGAGTAAAGTTTACTCAGTTTTGTCTGTATTAAGGGTTCCATAGTACAGTACCGGCTGCATTATGTGAAAGTTTCCTTAAAATTAAATTTATTTGTATTTTATGCACCCATAAACCCAGCTTTCTTTATTTCTATTGAGATTGTAGGTGATCATCGAGCCAACCAATGACATCTACAAACGTTCCTGTAGGAATTTTAATAAAGGTTTCATTGTTGAAGTTATTACCTCAGTACAACTATTAGATCTGTATTTCACTAGAGCCACAATTATAAATATAGGAATCAACGCCATTCCCACGTATTGTAGTAAATCGCCAGCAACTGAAACAAAGAACGTCAATATAATGAAACTATTTCATTTGATGTTTTCTTTTATTTAAGTATATTGTTGTGTACGTATACGCCAAGTCCCGTCAGCCACGTTTGTAGCTAAACATGCAGTTACCAAAGGCACCGCAGGAAAGCGTCTGGGCGCACAATCATAATGGCAGGATCAGATACGTCATAAGAACTTGAACACTCAACACCCGTCATCTGCGTAAGAAATGACTTACTATATGCTACTTGGGGATACTCGTAGTCACCGTAGAGAAGCGTGGTGGTAGTGATCATGGCGTACATGAACACGACGATCATGATGGCCGGCGTAACGATGGACCAGCAGATACGCCAGTAGAACGATGTCTTGATGCCCAACATAAATTCTATATCAAGACACAGGTTCTCCAATCCTGAAATTTTTAATAATTTTGGTTTATATAATAAGGGAACGGTATAAAGACATTACTAACAATCAAAGGTCGTTCTTTTGCTTACATAGCAAGCTAATACCTGCTAAAAATTACTAAAACATACATTATACAAATCACGCCCCTTTCCCGGAGGGTAGGTAGAGACTACATTTTTTTCACTTGCCACAATACCTGCATACTTCTTTCATCTCATTCACAAAACAAATAAAAATTGGAGCTTAATTTAGTAGGTAGGTAGGTATTTCGTTATAATAGGTAATTTGTGACAAATCCGTGAATAAGAATAGAAAGAATTCATCAGCTACTTATATATACGTCATACAGAAATCGGTTCTGTAGTTTCGGTCTCATCAAAGCGGGTCAAACAGGCGAGCAGCACTTAAGCCCATGTTTTCAAGTAGTTTGTATGTGTAATTAAATGACTAGTAGATATCATAGAGTAAATAACAAACCATAGATCCAGAATACGCCGATAGTCTCAACTATAGCCGCAAACAATCGCATAAATGTTCCACCGTAGTGATCTACCAACTCCAGGATGTATTGGCCGCCCTGAAATATTTTGTTATTTTATTATTATGCTTGGAAAACCTCAAAAAGGAACTATAATTTTGTAAGTATACATTGCAGACATATCGAGATAAAGATATTGTTTTTTCATGCTTATTACGGCCTCTATGGCGCAGCGGTGGTACGCTTGTCTGTGACACCGGAGGTCCCGGGTTCGAATCCCGGCCAGGGCATGAGAAAAGAACTTTTTCTGATTGGCCTGGGTCTTGGTTGTTTATCTATATCATAAATAAATACGGGACGAATTACACTGAGTGAGTTAGCCTCGAAGTAAATTCGAGACTTGTGTTACGGGATCAATACAAGTCTCGAACTTACTTCGAGGCTAACTCAATCAGTGTAATTTGTTCCGTATTTATATTTATTTATTTATTTCATATAATATATAGTACTAGCTTTTGCTCGCGACTTCGTCCACGTAAATTTCGAGTTGAATCTTGATCATACAGTCAGATACAGACAGACAGACAAAAAATGTAAAAAAAATCTCTATCCATTTCAGTCAAAAGTATTAAATGTACAGACAAACTATTTTTACCGTTTTATTATATGTAGTATTTTGATTTTCAGTTTTTTTAAATAAAATACTCAAAAAACACAAAAAAATATATATTTAATAAAAAAAAAAAGTTTTGTTGTCGAACTTGGACCGCCAACTTCAGTCTCACGCGCCAACCACTGGGCCACCGAGGCCGTTGTAGTGGTGTCGAAATTAAAGTAGACTACATACATACATATGGTCACGTCTATATCCCTTGCGGGGTAGACAGAGCCAACAGGCTTGAAAAGACTGAATGGCCACGTTCAGCTATTTGGCTTAATAATAGAATACATACATACATATGGTCACGACTATATCCCTTGCGGGGTAGACAGAGCCAACAGTTTTAAAAAGACTGAATGGCCACGTTCAGCTTTTAAGCCTAATAATAAAATTGAGATTCAAATAGTGATGGGTAGCTCGCCCATCGCCTTAAAAGAATCCCAAGCTTGTAAGCCTACAGCCTACCCCTTAGTCGCCTTTAACAACATCCATGGGAAAGAGATGGTCCTATTCTTTTTTTGTATTGGTGCCGGTACTAAAGTAGACTAACAAACCAAAAATCTTTTTACGTGAGAACTACGCATGTTATGTGCGGCAAAACCAGAATATTATCAAACTGATTTTCACTTATATTTATATCTTATAGGTATTATGCTGTCGTACAATGATTAATGACTTTGAATTTTAAATTTCGTAACTTATTTGCAGGCAAACTCATGCCTTGAGTTCATTCAAATGTCGATAACTTTTTTTTAGTGAACCGATTTTGATGAAACAAACTTTAAATGTTATTCAGTTAACTTTAAATGTTATTAAGTTTAAAACAAAGCAATTGGTGAAAGTTTCAAGTAAATCGGTTCAGTACTTTCGGAGATAATCGTGATCATACGGTAGGTGTTCTGTATGCCTTTAGTAACTCACAGGAGTGACATAGACCAGTCCAACGAGGAATCCAACAGTGCATGCTAAACTCGACATGTAGATAGTGCGAACGTTAGGGAAGGCGTCCAGCAGGATAGTGTTCACGGTGGAGAGCAGGGCCACCCCCGACCCTACGCCCAGCACACCCATCATAAGGAAGAACAGGACTGAGAACAGCTGAAACAACGTAAGGCGAATTTGAGTGAGACTTTGTATAAAACTCTTGGGTTATTGAGTGTCTGATTGACTTGAAATTTGGTATGTAGGTTGGTTATGTAGTCCAAGGGTGCACTAAGACTGATTCCCGAAATTCCCAGAAGAACGGGATTTTTCGCTATACGCGGGCGGAGCCGTGGTCATCCTTTAGTGGTGGTCATCCTATATATCGTGATTAAAGGCAACTGCATATGTAACAAGCCTGTAGGTAGAGGCTGGGTGCTCTTTGCGGAGGTTAGACGGGAGCCGCAGCACATCGTCACGTCAGGGAATAAAATTTGATTTTCCAAGCAAACTCGTTTATGGAAATTGTCTATAATACTTAATTGTTTTCAATGTATATATAGGTACTAGTATTAAGTATTCGTACAATTCGCGGGTACTCTCGACCTGACCGTATTCGATTCGATCACGGTACGTTCGTACGGTGATTATTCCGATTTATAGAAATTATTTATTTGTAAAAATACAGACGACACATGTTTGTCGATGAATACCTGAGGTACAAATGGTGACTGAGCGATGGCATCAGGATAAGAGATGAAGGCGAGGCTGGAGCCACCGGCGCCGATCACGTTCCTGATATCTTCCTCGTTAAGCTGGTGCGCCAAGTTGCCCATGATGCCGAATATCGTTATTCCCGATATGAGACTTGTGAACGTATCCAATGTTGTCACAATCATTGAATCTCTGGAAAGGAAACGAAGCTTTTTTGTTTGTTGTTTATTTAATTTTCTTTAATATGTACATACTTACGTATTTGCAACATAAAATCACATCTCCTTTCCGGAGGGGTAGGCAGTACAGTTCATGTTTTCACTTGCCAAAATCCCTAAAAACTTCTTTTACTTTATCCAGATTCATTTTCTTCTAAATACTTAATGTAAATAAAAATTGAAATAAGTTACACTTGGTAGGTAGCAAAAAGAAGTTGATTAAGATGTTTCTGTGACATGGTTGTCGTAGAAGTGAAAACTATCTACCTATATACTAATTATTAGTTACTCGCTCTTGGTAAACAAATCAATTGATTCAGATGATTCAGATTTTTTTTGTGCATACTTACCTATATTGCAAATACTATGTTTTGGCTGGCAAATTAATACCAAGTATATTTATATTAGTTTAAATCCTTATGGGTACCCTAAATTTAACCGAAAATAAAAAAATACCGTGAGAAAGGACACTAATATCAAATAGATAATTATGTTGTCCCTGATTTTATTATAATTTTTGCGATAGGATAGAAATTTTATCACGGAAATTATTATGTTCTTATCTTGTTATCTTTATTAATATTATTAAAGTCCTTTTTATCTATAATATTCAGAATAACTTACATATATTATGTTTTAATTCTTAAGGTTACAGTGTGAACATTTTATGTATATTTTTCTCTTACAAATTCTCTTATAAAATACCAGTAGCATTTTCATTACTTGGGTCAAGATTACGCGTATGCTGTGTACACTTAAGTTTTACGATCAGGAGTACTATTTTTGCTAGAACAACATTTCAAAAATATTTTGCCACTGTAATCGCACATCGTTTGCTTCGGTTCTTTTTCCTATAACTACGAGTAAAAGTAGAAAGTACCGTCTTACTTATTCTAAGCGGTTACAAAACACCTACAGCACAGCGCAATAGCACTTACAGTGAAATCGCCTAGCTTACCTGTAAACATTTTGCCGGAACCCATTGTAGGAGGAAAACATAACGAGCGCGCCCGAGCATACGGACAACGAGAAGAATACTTGTGTGACAGCAGAGTACCAAACCTGCAAGTGACAGGAACTTTTTAGTAAGAAAGCAGACTAAATAATTCTGTGATGTAGGTCACGAAGCGAATTTCTGTCAGGGTTCTGCAATATTTGCAGGGGAACATAATCCATGTTGGATCATGTTAGCATCGGATGACTATCAATTTAATGTTTATATAACTCAAAAAGAGTCTTGGTGTCTGGTCATGGAAGCATTTGATTGAATCTGTGATATATGTTTATATATCACAGATTCAATCAAATAATATTCTTCAAGGACGAGTGTTAGTTCTTAATATTCAGGATAACATTACGTAAAAGTAGAAGGTCACTAGTTACGCATAATTTTAGATTTAGAGACGGCGATGAGATTGATCTACATAATTAATTACCACTAATATTGTGCCAAATTTTATCATTTTAATCCAAAACCGCGATAGATTTTATCGAGAAGTGAATGATATTGCATTTTTCCAATAAAAAATTCCTTATAACTTACCTACCTATAGGTACACAATGCAGTGTTAACATAAAAAAAGGTTTTAAGCAAAAATCCATGCCATGTTCCAGGTTCATCACGAGACCCTGGTTAACATTTTTATCCAATTTACACATGCATTCAAAATGTTTGTTCAGTTAGTTAGAGCCGAGTAGTACTTCAAATAACATCGGGACAGGTGGAAAAAACAAATTACCTGTAAAACAGAACGCATTCTATCCGCACGCGTTATGATCGTTAATAAAGTTTGAGACCAATAATT
Organism: Amyelois transitella; assembly: GCF_032362555.1. NCBI lineage: Eukaryota > Metazoa > Arthropoda > Insecta > Lepidoptera > Pyralidae > Amyelois > Amyelois transitella. The sequence continues at coordinate 5,711,347 of NC_083515.1, forward strand.
ACTCTCGTTGGCCAACTATATTACAATGGATCTGAATAGTCTAGCTGTCTCAACCTTCTAGATTGTGTTCTAATAGTTACAATTTACATCTTACATTTAGCCCAATCTCCTCTCCTCTGGGACCGTGGGGCCCATCAGCTTTTCCGACAATTGTCGAAAAAGCTGATTGCGGTATCACGTGACCGGAGGGCTGGAAATTATCTGGCTCAGAATTAGCATTGTCATTCAAATTGGCCATGCTTCCAGCCTTCTGGGCACACTGCCGCATGTTGACGCTATGCCGGGACTGTACAATTTGTAAATTATATTGCAGTTTGTAATCATCTTTTATTTTCTTTCTTTTTTATAAGTAGTTTTAGCTTTAGTTTTAATTTGAGTTCATTTTAATTATTATTTATTGACAATAAATTATATAGAATCTAGACTATATTACAATATTTAGTGCGGTGTGGTTCCAGGCACTAATGAACACTTCATATAATTCCCATGGATGTTGTAAAAGGTGGCTAAGATGATTTTTGTAGGCGATAGGCTGGCAACCTGTCGCTATTTGAACCTCAATGCCATTACTCAGCCATGCAGCTGAACGTGGCCTTTGCTCTGTCTAGGGATACCTATAGACGTGATGATATGTATGTAGATAGATAAAAACTTTTGCTTGAATCAACTGGACACATACACAAATAAGAAATGAGAATATTAACATTAGAATAAAACACAACACACAAACACAACAATATGGAAAAACATGTAAGTACAGATAACAATAACAACATGTGCCGCAGTGATACAAAATGGCGATAACTCAGCGATCTCATTGCTCAAGGAGCAAATACTGATTTTTAGTTATCATCAGGATTAAATATTTATACATGACACCGCTAGAGTCCAGCAAAATCCAAAACGTTGGATAATATACCCGTGAGATACAAGATTAATGCAGATTTACCATTCCCAAGTTTCCAGGTATATTACAATAGAATCAGAAAAGTTACAATTAGCAACTTACATTAACTTCTAAAATTTTGTTCCATTCTGGAGTCAAGAAAAACAAAATCCCCTTGCCAGCTCCCTCTAATGTAACGGCCCTGTAAGATAAAGAGCTTTGATAATAAACAGAAATAATATGACAAACTTTTCTTGTTTTTCCGATTTGTAGGTATGTTATAACCGAAATAATTTAAAACAAGTATACTTAAAATGCAACACTACTCAAAATGATTTATGATCATGCAGCTTCTCAGAAGAAATATATCATCTATAAAATTCATCTCAGGAATAAAATTACACAGATCTAGGATTTTACTAGTGTTGCAACAGAACTCTGCTTCCGCTTCTGCATCTGCAGAAGTTCCGCATGTTTTTTCAGTTCCGTTTCTGCTTCTGGTTCCGCAAACTAATAACAGAACTCGAAACGGATGCGGGGCGAGAGCGGTGAGGTGGGGTGCGACATGACGGCGGCGTGGCGGGGGCCCGCGCGTCGACGAAACTTTCGTTCCATTTATCTTCAAAACCACTAGTCCGATTTTAATGCGGTTTTCAGTGATGGGTTTGGATTAAATTGCTACATATTGTTAGATAGGTTTTACGTCAATAATTCATCAGGGGGCGCTTTAGTAGACATTTCTTTATGAAACCAATTTCATCGTTTAGAGTAGATAGGTTGGTACATTTAAACCATTATGTCGTGGGTATTTCAAAATTTTTAATTTTGTTACTTGTACTACTACAAATTTAATAAAAAACATTTAAAAATACAAAATTGTGCTTTTTCTTTATAGTATTAACGCTTCCGTTTCCGCTTCCGTTTCCGCTTCCGCTTCCGTTAAGATTTACTTTTGACATCTGATTCCGTTTCTGCTTCCGTAATGCCAGTTCCGTTGCATCACTAGATTTTACTAGCTCGCCTTAGTAAATTTAAACTCAAAAATATTTATTGCTTATCTGTGTAGATATGTGGATGGAAATGTTATATATAGTAACAACAGTTGTCCCGTTCAGGCATGCAATATTTTCAACTTTTTTAATACCAACACGTAATGTCTTCATCTTATAAAAGATTATCTTCATCATATATCTACATCTTAAGAAAGTTATACAGACAATCATCAATTTTATTGTATCTTCTTGTAATTGTTATTTATGATATACTTAGGCCGAACTTATTACACATACTAGGTTAGGTATATATTATGCTTACTAACCTAATTAACAAAATAATGAGCACTACGTAAGGGAAGAGAGCTAGGAAATAAGCAGCTTTTCCAGAACTTTTGACTCCACGCGCAACGATGAAGAAAATTATAAGCCAAGAAGCCAATAAGCACAAAGTGAGGTCCCATATAGGTGCACCTGGAAACATTAATTAGATAATATAGAAATGATAGGTACATTAAAAACTGTGGTAAACACGTTTGTTCTACAACATATTATTTGCATGAAACCAAATTATTTTCAATAGTGCTGATGAAACATCACTTAAGATCATGTTGCCAATAAATAATTGAATGTAGATTAAGTTATTTCTACAATTCAAAATTGTGAGATGTAAGGAGGAAAAGTTTACCAATTCCGTCGTGTATGCCGTCTGATTGACGAAGCACCGTTTGCCTGAAAATAAAAGCAGAAATAGTGACTTCAATATTATTATTAGTATCAATCTTGATATCAAGCTAAGATAATGAATTCAATGTACATATTATGTGTATGTGGGATGTCGTTATCTAAATACTTAATTAGGTTTCTAATGTGGCAACAAATTTATCTTATAGGACAAACCTAAAGCAAAACTTAAAAGTATTTTTTGGGTTTAAGAGAATCGATCAAAATATATTGTGGTGGGACATCAATCGTGGTCTTAATATATAAATTTGGTTACAACTTTTAAGAAAAATTACAAAAGACTAACGTGAAATACAGTTCCGCGCTTTTGACGAACGTTTCATTGCTGTCTGAATCAGCTGACTCTCCCGAAGGCACGCAATTGAACTCTGCGATCCATTCTTCTTTACATACAGACCATGGCAGTGTGGCGTTGAAACTCATCGCAAAGTAGTATAAGCAAAGAGCGATGATAGATACGTAGTAGGATAATATATAAACTGCACCTAGCGCTTGCGCGTAGCCCGTTCCTGAAAATACACTCATATATGTTATCGTTAAACAAAACGATAGAAAATAAATAACAATCAATACATATAATAAAACAGTAAAATTTTTGTCTGTACATTGGGTATATTTAAAAAAAATAACTTATTATGATGAAAAAGAAATAGTAATCGAGCATGAATTTTAAAAAAGGTCTGTCTGTTTGTATGTTGTTTGTACACGCTAGTCTCCAGAACTACTGAACGGATTTGAATAAAACTTTTTTGTTGTATAGGTCTTATGCCTGGTCAATATATAGGGTATAATTTATTTTGGAATCTGGAACAGCTGATTTCGAACCATAACTACTCAGCTTAACTATAGGAAATATCGAAAAGACGTCTTAACAATTGTTGTTTAGCCGTATGAGCATTGTAAGATATCATCAAAGATCGGAAACACCTGATGCAGAACCATTATAGAGTTATAGAATAACACGCAAACGGAGTTGCGGCCAACAGCTAGTATATTAATAAAACGATTATAATAATGTATTGTTATTTACCTTTCATAGCGGGTGATAACTTCCAGATCCTTACGCAGTTACTGCTACTAAATTGTCCTAATACTGTTTCGAGGTAATACATGGGTTTGCCTATGACTAGAAGGACGATGATGTAAGGAATGAGGAAGGCCCCGCCACCATTCTGGTAGGCGATGAACGGGAATCGCCAGACGTTGCCGAGCCCCACCGACGTGGCGATGCACGACATGAGGAATTCCCATTGGTTGTCCCATTTTGGCCGTTCGGCTCGTTTGTCATTCTGAAACGTGGAAACTTCTGAAAGGTTTGTGTTTAAGAGATCATTGTTCAAAATTGTTTTGAATTATAGAAGCTCCAAGTATATAAGAATTAGATGAAATGAAAAAGATAGATAAGTAAATATCTAGTTTATTTTATTTTACCACAGAGACTTTACATGATCACCGAATCAGCAAATGTCTACTGTAAGAGTTTGATTGTTCTGTCTTCGTCCATTAAAAGTTATAACAGTGTGTTTTAAGCTTTTATTTAACTTTTAATGTTCATAAAAACCAATGTAAATGTAGCGGGAGCGATGTTTCGGCTCGGCCGCCACCAAAGGGAGGACTTACCCGCCAGGCCAGATAATGTGCCTGGGGAACCGCGGCTCCAACGATGTAGAGCCGGAGGTTGTATTTATGCTCCAATTCGTGAAATCTTTGCTTGTGGATTTAGACCTTTCGCTGTTTTTGACTGATAGCGTCACGTGATTTTGTTTTTGCGACTTGTACCGTAGAGAGATTTTAACAATAATTTTTTATATTAACCTAAGTATACCTACCTACATTTTAAGATATTTTACCGAAATTATAATTATTATAAATTTAAAACCTATATAATGAAAACTACCGAAGTTCCCGTATGCCACAAACATGTATATCTATTGTACAAAGATAGGTAGGTATGTTTAGCAATTTAGATAACAAATTCTTTGTTACCTATATTACCAATAGTTATCCTTATCTTAGTTTGTACCAATTTTAATACTTTATTTTATCTAACCCAGTAATGTGTACTAATAGGTATCTAAAATGTTAGTAAATAACTTGCCTACATTATAGTGTAATAAGTTAGTGTGGCGAAGATACCCGGCAATGCAGATTCACATAATTTAGTTAAATAGTTCTTTACGAAAGATAAACTGTACATGACTTGGTCAACTGAAGTCAAGATGCACACTTGAACTCAATATATACGGATGATATTAAAGACACCGGAATAATATAAGACTAGATGATATCAAATTCGAAATTGTTCATGTAAATATCGCCTGTTACTGCTAAATTCCATATTGTTAGTTGTCAAGGTTACCTCTCGTCAGCCTAAACCGATCGGGAAAGTACCTACATTACAATAGAGACATGGAGAAAGACAAAATTTGTAGACATATTAATAACGCTCATTTAAAATGTTAATAAGGGTTCTATTGAAATTTGCATACGCCACATTTCATTTTTACATCGCTGATAGTTATTGCACTTTTTCTCTTTAAGTAGGTATCCTCATTGAAACAAAAATAACTCTAGGATTGATGAAACAAGCACAGTCCGACGTTAGCTTTTATTTTTCGATATATTTATTAATTTACACTGATGTATTCCAAATTATTATTTTTACCTTAAAAAATAAAACATGTTTTACCTTGTTTTTACTTGGTGTCGTCAAAGAAGGATCTACTTTGTTTGGAGGTGGATCTAAACCCTTTTCGGGCGAGGGGTCAAAGCCTGGGTTCTCACCATTTTCAAAGTTCACTGCGTTTTGTTCCTAAATAAAACAATAAATCATTATTATCACGTTGTTTTTCACGTTTATATCGAACTAAGAACTGAGATATTTAGGTTATAAAATGATTATTACCATGTATACTTTTATTGGTCACTAGGTAATTGAGTCTACAAAAAAACCTAGTGTTGCGCGGTGTTATGCTCTGCATACAAAAGAGTAAGGAACTTATAAAAATCAACTGACTTTATTTATTGTTCGGCATAAAAATATATCTCGTGATAATTGGATTGATAATAACGATATCTTGTATAATTAACACGTGGTAGATTATGATAATCGACTTTTGTCAGTAGGTGTGATCCAAGATCCAAAAATCGTATAAACTATGTCATTTTATAAAAGCTAAATTTAGAGGATTGTAAGTGTAAAGATTTATCATCTATTGTTTCTTTAAGTATAACAGTACTTAAAGTAATCGCATAACAAAAGTTTAAAATTAAAACTAAAGCGTTGTATACTTAGTTTTGATTAGTCCAACAGATTCGTATTTGGTTTTCACAAGTCAGCTAAAAAAATCATGCCAGGGTTCCGTATTTTTTTTTGCTATAAATTTTATTACAACTATCATTACAGACTAAATCTAATTTGTTAGGATTGGGAATAAATTAATAAAAATATTGGTTCTAGTTAACAAATTGTTTGATAACATATAAGCAGGCGATGAGCATATTACGGAAAATTTTAGTCGCGCAACATATTGTTTTATTAAAATAATCATTTTCCTAAACGTCACGCTGTAAACGTGCAATGTTATCTATTGGTAGTTGTTATGCTAGCATTCGGTGCATAATTCTTAAAATTTGTAAACAATGAATTAATCATCAATCAATCGATACTAGTAAAAAAAACAGGACCGGTTTTTATAATTTAGACACAGGGATAGACAAAATCTTAAGTAAGAGAAAGCAAAGCCTTGTCCAAAAGCTATGTAACTAACTATATTTTTTTTCAGTAATTAAGGTGATGGAAATCCGAAGCTACTTAAGTGAAGGGACCTGAAATTTAGCATGCAAGATTAATGGAAGTATAGGAGACTCACTGAAAGAGGATATACTTACTTACGAGCAAATGTGACGATGAACTGTAACGAGATTCATTATTCCAAGCAGACAGATTTTTTTACCAACAGAAATTTTGACTGAGAGTTGATTCATTAAAGTTAATTAAGTTTGCTTTTCATTTAAGTATAATATAACATACATACATACCTATATATAACCACGTCTATATCTCTCGCGGGGTAGACACAGCCTTAAAAAGACTAATAGTCTTAAAAAGACTAATAGGCCACGTTCAGATGGTTGGCCTAATGATAAAATTGAGATTCAAATAGTGACAGGTTGCTAGCCTGTCGTCTAAAAGAAGAATCTAAAGTTTATAAACCTATCACTTAGTCGCCTTTTACGAAAGAGATTAAAAAATATATAATTTTTCCTTTTGGTGCCGAGAAACACACGATATAGTATAATAGGTATTATTTATATGGGAGTCTCAAGGTAGGTGTAGTTTTGAGAAGGAACACCTATGTATCTTTGTCAAGTTAGATAATGATTATATATATTTATTTTTTATATGTATAAGTAATGTCGCCCTCATTCATTCATTTTAACCAAAGGACGGATTTTGTTGCAGTTTTCACTCTTACTTAGACGATTTATCACCGAATGTTTATATAAAACATCCTTCAAAGAAGACTTTGCAAGGTAGGGTCAGGTCTTTTTTATACTACTCTGTCAAGAAAGTAGCAGGAAAAGATCAATAATACACAAACTGTTTGTTATTCATCCAAATTTATTTTATCACCTTCAAAATATGCTCCTTTTGAAACGATACACTTACGCCAACGAATAATCCAATCATCAAAACATTTTTTAAACGCTGTTTCCGGAATTGAGGTCAGTTCTCGCCGCGAATTCTCTTTTATGTCTTCTACCGATTGAAAACGGGTGCCACGAAGTGGTAATTTGAGTTTAGGAAAAAGAAAAAAGTCGGCTGGAGCCATATCTGGTGAATATGGTGGCTGCTCGATGGTATTTGTTGAGTGTTTGGTTAAAAATTCGTTCACAATGATGGCCTTGTGCGAAGGTGCATTATCATGGTGCAAAATCCAAGAATTTTCTTTCCACAAATCTGGCCTTTTTCGTCGGATTTGCTCTCTTAAACGCCGCATAACACTCAAATAATATTCCTTATTTACCGTTTGACCTTCCGGCAAGAATTCCGAGTGCACAACACCGCGATAGTCAAAGAAAACAGTCAACATGACTTTGACTTTTGAACGACTTTGGCGTGGTTTTTTCGGTTTCGGTTCAGTTGGAAGGCGCCACTCCGAAGCTTGTTGACTAGTTTGCATGTCAAACTCGTAAACCCACGTCTCGTCACCAGTAACAATGCGTTTCATGAATGTTGGGTCGGAATTGACTCGTTCTAGCATGTCCTCAGCGACTCTCATGCGATTGAGTTTTTGAAAAAAATTCAGGTCTTTTGGGACTAGCCGAGCGGCAACATGTTTCATACCCAAATTATTAGTTAAAATGGTACGGATCGACTCGTGAGATACAGAAAGTTCGGTGGCTATCTCTCTCAAAGTTGAATGAGGATTTTCAGTCACTATTTCCTTCACTTTTGCGATGTTAACTTCAGTTGCAGACGTTGATGGCCTACCAGAGCGAGGCAAATCTTCCATCACATCTCGACCGCTTTTGAACGCTTTGTACCACTCATAAGCACGAGTTTTTGATAAAGTCGATTCACCGTAAGCCTTCTGTAACATTTTCAGTGACTCCGAACACGATATTCCATTGGCAATGCAAAATTTAAGACAAACTCTTTGTTCGATGTTTTTATCCATTATGAAATTAGCAATACACACTAGATATGATATAACTAAAAATAGCACTGTATTTAATGTAAACAACAGATGCAATTCAAACTCCGCGCCAAAATGGAAAACAGTTGTGCCAATCTAACAACAACAAAAAAAACAAAAATTTGAATTTGGAACCATAAATAAATAATCCATTCCCGATACTTTTCTGACTGAATGTAGGTATATTCCAAAAAAATTATAAATGTAGATCGTTGTATTACAATATTTTTACTATTGTTTGTGTTTTGTGTTCTTTAACACTTTGTTTTGTGCAATAAAGTTAAAACAACAACAACAATCAGACTATAACATGACCAAAACCATGCTAAAATTGAAATAAAGAAACAGAACAGTAAAAGTAAAAGTATTTATTATGTCTCCATATTAATTAAACACAGAAAAATTACAAAAAATGTAGAAAGTAGTGGTGGAGACACGCGTCTGTTAAAGACTTAAGCCTGTGTAACAGTACGCCATGCTCTCACAGAACAGGTAGTTAAACAAACGTGTTCTTATATAAATTCTTAATGTTACGAATGCGAATACGCGTCTACGACCACGAGCGGCGGCATCCAGAATTAGCTACGATCTTGCTACGAGCCTATGCTACGAACCCGTGATAATATTTATACTACGAACCTTGTCAATTTCGCTACGCGTCTACGAATTAGTTTGGCCTATTTTTTCGCAGATATTTTTTCCTCTAAACAACTTAGCCGAATTTCTTACCGATAATGGAATTAAAATATCCTAGTCAAAATAGCTTTTATGTGTTTAAATAAAACAAAACGGTGCAATTATAAGAATTCCACAATTATTGCGTGAAAGTCTTCTTGGAATCAGTATCTTTTCGGAATCAGGATCTTCGACTTATTATGTATTTTGTCTATGAAGCAAAGAATATTTAAATTCAGATAGGTATACCTATACATAGCTCCGGAATCACGTGATTTAAGCGTGATTATGGTAGACGTCATAATTGTTCAGGTGACCACAATTAAGGGATGTTCTTATTATTTAATTATAAGAATATCTTTTCAGATAGATATCTTGACTGGAAGAGATTTTTTTAGGGTTAGGTTACATTTCATTGTGTGTGGCATTATTTTTTTCTTTATTTATTAGTTTAGTTATAATATTATCTGCATATTATTTCTTATTATGTTGGTACATGTCAAATGTGCACGGACCCATAGGACCCGGTCAGTTGGGAGGCGTTCATGGGGCCGAAGCCAACATGAAGAGGCCCTTTGGTACCTTTTGTTCTAAAGTGAGATGGCTGCAGCTGTTGAGATCTGTCCCTTGATGAACCATTGGGATACACCAACGGACAGCCCTCCACAGCTGCCAAACTATTTATCTAGTCTGGGTCATGCGGATGGGATGCTAGTGGATTGGATTACTGGGCTATGGAGTGAGATACGGACATCTGCCTTGAAAATCTCTCACATAATTTTGGTTAGGCAGATGGTGACTCGCTACTCATTGGCTATACAGCAGCCTGTGGGCACCCTAAATAAGCCACCATGCGGCGGCCAGGGCGCAACACGTTAAAAGCAGCTATAGGATGCCGAGAGGTGCGGCCCCGGTTTCACGAGCACAAGGCATGACCCCGTGCTGGTTTCCCCGCTATTACGCCATTATGTGCAATAAGTACACTTCCATCCTGGAGCATAGAATCTGCTCTTGCGACTCCACTCTGGCCGGCCGGCCAAGGCAAGCCAGAGGCGGGGGTCACTGTGTGTATGTGTGTGTATGGCGCATGTCTGTATGTTCCCCAGGAGGTAGGGTCCGTGGTGTCGCCACTCACCAATGGCTTCGCCACAAGCCGCCCCACGGAGACTGACTGCACTGGGAAGGAAACCGTTCCACAGAGAGCGATGGGGTCGTCACGTCCCTACGCCTTTATTTCTTATTATTATTAATAAATATGAAGAACAAAATATTAAATAATAACTATTAACAGTTGCGTGTTTGGAGAGAGGTATGGGTGCGTTCCAAAGGATCATTGATTCAATCCCCAGATGTAATAATTATTTCATAAGTTGTATTGGATAAACATACTGCCTTAAAAATAATGATGAAATGTTTATTTGCAACATAGCACACAATAGAGATATTCCAGTAATGTTAAATGGAGTAAGTTCAGCATGTTAAATTAATGTGTATAATAATAGGGCATGCAAAAGGTGAAATATTGTTATTTGATTTACAAAGTAAAGTGTAAAAAAGTAATAAAACCTACTTATGTTAAATTATTAACTGGGAGAAAACCTCATAGAGATAAATTGCACTTTGTGCAGCTGAATGTGTATACTCGTATATTGCATGTGTATATTATTAAAAGGGTCGCAGAAGTCCTGCTCTAACTACCTCACTTCCCTTATTTGGGTTGTGGTCTTTAAGCCCGGTGGTGTTTATAAGCCTATCCCTAAGTCGCTTTTTACGACATCCGTGGGAAAGAGATGGAAAGTCTTTTTTTATTGGTGCCGGGAAGCACACGGCACAAATGTTTAAAATATATGTGTGTTTGGGCGAACAACGTATAGGAGAGGACTATAGGAGTGGGCAGTCAGATTATTGGTCATATACTTGTTTTACTCCACTGACACGAAAATAATATATATCTATTTAGCAGCTTGCTGTTGTCAGTTGAGTCTTCTTATATGAAAAAGAAAAATGGTCACCTTGTGCTAACAAATGAAACTTCTTATCATTAACCTTAAGATACGTAATTAACGAAATCATTTAATCTTGTGCGTAATTATCAAAGTCTTGTAGGATTTCGTACATTCTACTGATTGTATCTCAGTGAAATTGCTTATTTCGATTACAATTCAATTACGTATCAAATTAAGCTTATCTTATCTCGTAAAGAAGTGTGAGAATTCTTTGACGTCTCCTGACTTAACTGATTTTGGGCGCTCAATTTTTTTATTGTGACGAGTTCAATGACTTGTCAAAACAAACTTTGTCTAGATCTGTCTGCGGCATATACATTTATTATCCGTAGTTTCATTTAAATCCGGCTAAAAGTTTTCACGTGAAAGAGCAGAAAATATACATAGGTACATTTTTATTGGTGTAGCTATATTTTTACAAATTTACGCATTAATATATAATGATTTACCGCGCTTTCCTCGTGGACCAACTGATATGCACAACACAACTAGTTGTGCCATCCTAGTATCAAAGTAATTCGTATTACACAAGGTCCTTGGTTATAAACTTAATACTTATAAACTTGGGATACTTCTTTTAGGCGATGGGCTAGCTACCTTGAGATTCAAACAGTCAAGCAGCTGAAGGTGGCTTATTAGTCTTTTCAGAACTGCTGGCTCTGTCTCAGTGGCGGATTTACCAGCAGGCTGAGTAGGCTGAAGCCTAAGGCGGCGGATTTGAGGGGGCGGCAAATTAAAAATTTAAAGAACATATTTTTTTAAAATACCTTTAAATATAAAACTGCTTTACACTATATGAAAAATGAATATATAATGAGCCATCGCAAAGTAAAAGTTTCCGGGCGAGAAATAGGCTATTTGACTGTAATAAAAATATACATTTCTTTTATGTCATCAGTCTTAATATTATTGTTTTGGAGCGATGTGTAATAACGCGAGATAAAAATATTGCATTATTTTAACAAAATCCGTCTCACAAAATTAGGCTTTTTTATGCAGCTGTCACGTGACTAAAAACGAACGTGATTGGCTATTACTATTATGACGTCAATTATCCATAAACAGACTGTGGATCGTACTGTTCCTTAGTGTTCGCTATTATTTTTTAAGATTTTATAAGTGTTTGATCGCTCAGGATTACTCAGAAAACATAGGTATTTAATAATGGAAACCGATTTCGCGAAAGCTGACAGTCGCAACCTACCAAAAGACTTTTGGTAGGTCCACTTTTGGCAAAAGTGGACCCAATAATGGTTGGCGTCTTCTTTAAAGACAATCCAGATTTCTATGCTGCCGAACTGAGGAATGTGAAAACATCAATGTAAGTATATCTTGGTAACCACTGATTTTAGATCATGATCTGAAACCACTTCTTGCGAATATTCAAATCCATAGAAAATAGAAAAAAACGATTTCGTAGGAGATTTTATTGTTGTATTTGTGCATTTAGGCACTGCACAACATTTATAGGAACTCATTTTAATAATTTTCACACATATGACGTGGCACAAGTTAAATAAAACAAGAGAAAATCAAAACTTTTCGAAACACCAACAAGCTTTGTATGATATTTACACGAAATTTACGTCACTGCATGCCATGGCCGCCATGTTGCTAAAAGTCGTGTTTTGGCGGCATATTTGAATATTGCATTTTCTTTTTCGATTTATTTATGAAATAGCTGTAATAAAGGCAGAAAAGTATTTTTGTAGGGCTCCTTATAAACAAATAAATAGCTTAAGATAGTTTTTAGAACTTTGTCAAATAGCCTATTAAAGGCCGATGACGCGTACCTAGTGAAGTTTTCCACAACTACCTATTATCGACCCCGCATCGCGCCTACCAGCTGTATTACCGATGGAATTGGGATTTTAATAGTTATTCTAACAGATGTTCCCAATTTCGTTTTTTGCAAGTAGGTAAGTAGGTAATGACAGGCACGTGGCTTAAATGTGTTGATGAATGAAGAAAGTGGAAATTTGTTGGTATTTTGTATAAAATAATTTTCATTGCGAAGCCGAGACGGGTTGCTAATTTATAGTACTTAATACTTTTGTTGAGTTAGTATCTCATTACACAACCCGTATAACCATATTTATTCATTTACTAGCTGTGCCCGCGACTTCGTCCGCGTGGAATAGTTATTTTGGGCATCATTGAAGCCCCCAAGGATGCTCCTTCCCCGATTTTTTTCACATATTCCATTATTTCTTCGCTCTTAATAGTTGCAGCTTGAAGTTATATAGCTTTTAGGAAGGCTTTGGCCTTCCTCGATAAATGGTGTATTCAACACAAAAATATTTTTTTCAATTCGAACCAGTAGTTCTTGATATTAGCGCATTCAAACAAACAAACAAACTCTTCAGTTTTATAATATTAGAATAAATAAATGTAAGTGCCTATTTAAACTAAAAGAAAAATATTACCTACAACTAACAAAAGAAAAAGAAATGAAATTAAAGTTGAAACGCCTGTGCAATACTATCTACTTAAACCTATTTCACTTAAAAATAAGTAATAAATACCTATAACTACTATAATTAATAAAATTACCTATGCTAATCCAAAAAAATAACATAAATTACGCAAAACTAACCTATTGGTATCTAAAATCTTTGCGTACTATTTCTTCTTCTACTACTACTTAACCTAAAAAGAAATAGAAACTATTAATAATTTAGAATTTAAACAAAACAACTAAACCTATTTTATATAATAACAATAAAAGAAATTAAAATAAACTACATATATATTTAAAGACTAAAAGTCGCGCTGATTTCATTTCATGTATAAGTTTGGTGTTTCTATACCGATTTCGATGATTTGTTTTTTAATGAATAGGTACTTATATTATTTTTTAAGAATTACGAATGAGTGTGAGTGTTATTGGTATTATAAACGTCAGAGTTAAGAAATATAATCAGAAATCTCCGAACTGCTAAGCTATTAGGAATTACACGTGTTATTGTGAGTCAACCAAAAAAGATAGGCTTATGCTGTCTTGGGATATTTTTTTAATAATTTTATGTAGAATATTTCCGTTATACATGGTTTCGCTGTAGCTTTAACCATTAAGGCTGCACACGCGACGGAAGCATAATAAATCAAGTAACTTCTCCCGTTTTCCCAACATTTCCTTTCACTGCTCTGCTCCTACGGATTGTAGCGTAATGAAAAGTACTTATACTATATAAAATCAAAATCAAAAATCAAAAAATCTTTATTTTTCTCTACAATCTATAAATACATTAACAAAGTAAACAATATGTTGCAAATTACATTAAAGATTGTGAGAGACTAGTGCCTAAACTAAGCAAAGCTTGTATCTCAGAACACTAGCCTCTCCCCACTTGGTGTACATAGTGTCATATTGTTATTAAAAGTAAAAGTATAAAGAAAAACAATAAAACATCGAGAAGCAATCTTTGAATCAATATATATAACAAAAGAAGAAAAGTTTTTTTTAAATGATTTATGTAATTTCTCAAATTAAGCAATAGACTGTAACAAATTTTCTGTACAATTATAATCAAGACCTAATAAGTATTCTTTGATAGTCTTTTTACATAAGAATTTACTTTGAAGATGAATTTCCAATGTGCGATTAATCCCATTATACAGGAACGGACCTAGGTAACAATAAAAACGATGAGAAAAGACCGTATTAAAAGCAGAAGTCTGAATTTTAGGGGGACGCCGAGATTGACAGTTGTTTGTAGACATATATCTATTTTCCTGATGTTGCTTGATGATTGTATTCAAGATAAAAAGTTGGCGAACAGTTAGCACTTGCGACTCTTGATAAAGGACTGTTGTCGGAAATAGGATCGGTTTGAAAAAGCATACTTTCAGGAGTGCTCTCTGAGCGCGTTCAAGTCTAATCAGAGTGGTCTTGCAAGCACCACCCCAAGTAACGATACCATACGTAAGTATCGATTGACAGAGTGCAGTATATACCATTTTGACGATGCATGGTTCAGCAACATGCCGTAATTTCTTAAATATATACATTAGTTTACGGACTCTGCCAGTCATCACACTGATATGGGCCTGAAAAGACAATCTATTGTCAAGGGTTACACCAAGATATTTGACAATTTTTGAGCAGTACAGGGAAGGACAGGAGCAGGATTCAGAAGATGAGCAAGAAAGAGAGTGGGCTGTAATCGTAAGAGGAATTGAGTTTTTAGGAGGAGAGTATATAGAAAATGTAAGGTAACATGTTTTATTGACATTCAGGGTTAGCAGATTGGATCGCAGCCAACACGACACACTATCAAAGCCGGATTGTGCAAAGCTGAAGGCTTGTTTCCAGGTATCAGCGGAGAATAGGAGTGCAGTGTCGTCTGCATAAGAAACAATTTTGCAATTAGGAATTTCGAGAGAGCAAAGGTCGTTTATATAAACCAAGAAAAGGGTAGGGCCAAGTATGCTACCCTGCGGAACTCCATAACTGATTGGCAAATATGAGCTAGAGTGACCATTGATGACCACTTTTTGGCTACGATCACTGAGGTAACTTTTAAACAATAAAAGCTGATTACCCCGGATGCCTAATGTTTCCAATCTGTCCAGAAGTATTGGAGCCGAAACCGTGTCAAATGCTTTCGCGAGATCTAGGAAAATTCCTAGGCACTTCCTGCGATTATCCAAACTCCCAACAATATGGTCAGTTAGTTCATTCACAGCATCAGACGCTGACTTCTGTGCTCTGAAGCCAAGTTGATTACATGAAAGTAACTTCTTGTCCTCTAGAAATCGCATGAGACGCTTGTTGATTAAACGCTCTAGGATCTTGGACAGCGCAGGGAGAATAGAAATAGGTCGATAGTCGCTGACACGGCTGCGGTCTCCGCTTTTGAAGATGGGATAAACAATCGCCCTTTTAAACGCAGAGGGGAAAACACCTACTGAGATACTAAGATTGCATATGTGGGTTATTGAGGGGGCTAATACTTTGTTATTACGTATTAACAGAGCAGAGGAAATGTTGTCCCAACCAGCACTACAGTTTTCTTTTAGTGATAGTATGGTGTTTTCCACTTCCTCGATCGTACTTTCAAGTAAAACAAATGATTGTAGAGGGGGTAAATTGTTACCACTAGGGGAGTTTGGCCTGTGATAACTTTTAGACAAAATGTCTTCAGCAAGTGACTTGCCGACGCCCGAGAAAAAGGTGTTAACATGATCTACTGATTTTTTTGGTGTAGACATAGATTGGAGAAGGTCAGAAGGTCTGTGTGAGTCTTTGTTTAAATTTGTGACGTCTTTTATGGCATTCCACAACTTTTTTGTATTAACTCCTGCGTCTTGCAATAAAGATTTTTCATAATTCTTTTTAATTTTCTTTAGAAGAGAATTACAGAAATTACGGTATCTGTAATAAGTTGTGCGTAAAATTGTATTTGTAGGATGAATTTTAAGTTTTTTGTGCATTCTATCTCGATTGTGGATGCATTTGAGGAGACCAGGTGTCATCCATGGCTTTAGAGTTTTCCGACGATGGGTAGATGTCACTCCGACTGTATGATTAGAAATAGCTGTTTGAAGAATTTCAATAAGGTTGTTTGTTGCCTGTTCAGGATCAGAAGAGCTAAGAACGGTTGAAAAGTCAGCAATAGCAAGGGATTTAGAGATAGCATCATAATCTACTCTTTTAAATTTTTTTGGCTGAGAAATACATTTTTTTATGTCGAGCGATAGCAATACGGCGCTGTGATCCGTTAAAGATGATTGAATTACAAGAACTTGAGCACTGCTTGAAGTTTTAAGTATGGCATGATCAATACAAGTAGCAGTAGGAAATCTAGTAGGGAATGTATGTGTCGGAAGTAGACCATGGTGAGAGGTCATATTCAGATAATCCTCCGCATCAGAATCAAGTTCATCGGGAATAATATTTATGTTAATATCACCCATCACCAGAATATTTTTAAATTTTTGCAGGGATTCAAGTAATGTGTTTAAGGAATTTATGAAATTAGTTTTATATCTATAGGCAGGTGGTCTATAAATACCTATAATTACAGTTTCAGGATTTAATTTAATCAAAAGAGCACTAGCCTCAGATATCTTAGGTTCTTCTATGGATATTCCTGATATGTTATTTTTATAGTAGACCAGTACCCCGTCGTTTTTATTGATAGGATTTGTTGAGGAAATAGAAGAAAATCCATGAAGTGGCGGAAAAATCGGATTTGATTCCAAAAAGCACTCGGTAAGAATTATTATATCAGGAGTATCAAATTCATTTAGTAAAATTTCTAGATTATTAAAATTGGCTGACAAACTCCGTATGTTTTGAGTCAAAATATTTAAAGTTTTATTTTGTTTCGATAAATAACCTTGAACATCCTGGGGGTCACATACGAAAGAGGATGCAACCGAGACACTGTCTATACTGTTTAGTAATTGATTACTATTTGGATCGAATTTTAAGTCTAATATACAGATATAACTGGAATGTATGCACTGTGTAAGTAGAGATTATAGAAACAAATACAATTTTAACAGAGTAAGCGCATACGCATAAAGATTGGTTTTTGGTATTATTAACTTTACGCACAATAAAATAAAATATTGGAATTTCAATCGCACAGTGTAATATCATATATGGTGAATAAGTCATATTTTGTTTATGTATAGAATATTTTATAAAAATGTAAATTTTGTTTAAAAAAACGTAAAATATTGAGTCAATTGTACTGTCCATAAACATGCCTAAAGTAAGAAATTTTTTAAAATAATAACTAGAGAACAAAAATTTGTTACTTAAGAATATTTCTCTAAATAACTGTTGATTTTTTTTTAGCTTAATTATAGGTAAACCGAACAGCGGCACAGTCGCGCCAGCTAACCCTAGTTTTTTGACTGGGGTCCAGAAAGCTGGCCCTCAGAGGTAACCATGACCAGTTTTGTATTGTCTGCTTTCCTCAGCATCACCCGGCCACCTGAAGTCCAGCAATACTTGTAATTTTCCGCTTTTGCGTACTCGCGAGCCAAGTAGAACAGTCGACGAGACTGTGGTGTCAGATGCTCGCCTATGTACACTGGATGCTGCGAGCCGCCCACTATTGTTGAGTAAAGCTTGTTATTTATATTGCGCCTGTTATAATCCTTAAATGCTTGTAGTATTTTAACTTTCAGGAGAACTGAATTTAGTCTGCAGACAATTGTGACGCCATCCGATCTTGATGGTAGCTTGTAAATGTCGTAGATGTCTGATTTATTTACGTCTACGGAGATCGCTTTAAAGATGCATGTAACAGCGGTTAGCAAGTCTTCCACACAAGGAGTTTTATTTGGGAGCCTGATATTACGAAATTCGAGAGTACTTGATCGGGAACGACGATCAATATCTTCAGTAGCCGCTTCCACTTTAGCTACACGTTCGAGTAATGCTTGGGTCCGCATTTGTTGCGATCCGATCTGCTGCAAAACTCAGGCTCAACAATGCTCAGGAGTATGAAGAATAACTGTACCAAGTTTCGTTAAAATCCGTCAAGTAGTTTTTGTTTCTATAAAAAACATACAGACAGACAAAAAAAATTCTGATTGCACTTTTGGCATTAGTTATTGCCTTAGTGCCTTATAGTTATTGTGAAAATATATTCCATGTACAGAATTGACCTCTCTACAGATTTATTATAAGTATAGATTATGTATCGTTCAGTGATACGATTTTGCATTTCTTGAGCAAGGAACAAATGTTATTAGATCGTGGCGAATTATCGGCTAAAATTTTCCTCGTGCTTGGTTTTATGTTCGCTTCCGAAATGGTGTCAAAATCTATAAAAAACCCTTAAGAATTTCTCCCACTCGGTTACATGAAAAACTTCGAAAAGAGCGTCAATGGTCGGTAAGGTGCCCGGTTAAAATGCGTGTAGCACAAAAAGCCCCAGGTTTGAATCCCACCTCGGCCATGAACCAATGACTATTATCGAAGTGATGTACATTAAGAATTAATTGAAAACATCGTAAGGAAACTTGCACATTCAGGCAACTGGATGTGTAACCATGATCGATCCAATACAGGTTAGGTTCCCTTGCAAAGGTTGCAGAGGTCAGACGTCATACCCCGAGGAAGAAGTATAAATAAAACAAATACGTGTCAATTATTAATTTGCACATAATAAGTATAAAAATATATTTAAATAAATAATACTTAACAATTCTTATTACCTAATATATCACTCATGAATTACAATATTACTATCGTTTTCTTCATATAAGTCGGCTAATAAGTACATGGTAATGTCCTCTTTTTTAAGAAAGACATAATAGCTGATTACAAAGAAAGAATAAAGTACAAATCGAGTAACTGAGTCTTACATTCAACGGAGAAATTTGCAACTGACGGGCGTGAAATATAATCTTAAGGTGTCTACGCGGACTTATTTTAATAATATAAGTATTTATAATTTAAAATTATTTACAGAGAAATAAACCTAAAGATCATTACAGGCCTACGTGTACACCTCGCATTGTAAAGTTGTCTATTCCACTTTCAAATTAATTTAAATAGTTGTTATTATTTCACTTTTATTGTGGGATATTATTCGACAAACTACTGTAATTTTTAAAAATGACGTGACCCGATGTGCAGAAATTATGAGAGGATTAAACTTTGTTTCGATTTAGTGAATACTTCTACATTAATGCATACATATGTGTCATGATTTCTGTGTTAGCCTCAAGCACATATTTTTTAGTCTCAAGAGTTGATGCTGCAAACAATTCAAATTCTAATTATTATTTACATTAGTGTTTGCATAAACACCTCTTCTATATAGGCCAGTAAGAATGTACCAAATGTGCTTGCATCTAGACGAGTTCATTTGTTGTCTCAGCATTTTTGCGCTTTCTTTGAATACTACCCAACGGCTTCGAATTTCAGGATCTTTTGGGCCCCAACTTGACTTTGGTCGGAAAGATTTCTTCATGATCTGTAAGGACAAAGAAATTCATTAATTATTAACATAAAAATTTATAACAGCACTGGTTAGGTTACAGAGTTCAGATGGAAGTGGCTTCGTGTAAAAATCTGACTTACCCAATCCAGGATCAGGGTCAAAGGCGTATCCTGGCTTCTCTCCTAAGTTAAGGATGTAATTGGGATTAACGCCAAGAGGAAGAAACACAATTACGTTAATAACCAAATTCAGAAACTGCCGTGTGGTTCCCGGCACCACTAAAAAATGAATTGGACCACTCCATCTCGTTCCCATGGATGCCGTAAAAGGCGACTAAGGGATAGGCTTATAAACTTGGGATTCTTCTTTTAGGCGATGGGCTAGCAACCTGTCACTTTTTGAATCTGAATTCCATCATAAAGCCAAATAGCTGAACGTGGCCTATCAGTCTTTTCAAGACTGTTGGCAAGGGATATAGACGTGATTATATGATTATATGTATGTATGTTCAGAAACTGAGAATGAACTTACCTGATTACAGTTACCGCTTCTGTTTTTCCACAATGTGATAATTATGAACAACGGTACAAATGCAATACCGATGAACAACATTAAATAACCAGCCACTGAAACAAATAAAAATTAATTTAGAAAACACCTTTTGAGGAGCAATTCGCTCATAATAACAAGTAGAGGGACTACCATTTTTTTTTAAAGATTGTGATTTAGTTTTACTAATAATTGCTCTCATTCTCTCAACAGTGCATTTAGTTTTTTATCAGCTGCTGTCATTTTACCTCGATGTCTCAATAACATTTAGGTACTTGTTACTTTCACGAATTGAAAACTGTCTTTTGAATCGGATGTCTGATTTATTTTTAAATTTAATTTTAATTGAAAAAACCTATAGCCCTTTACCCTATTTTCCCAAGACAGGTTTGACTTTGTTTTTAAAGAAAAAGTATCACGGATAAAGTTTTTCTTTCCAAATTTATGAATTTTATCTATCTTTATTTAATATGACATAAAATAAATATCTGTATTATTACCGTATCCAGCAGTAGGGTAGACATAATCCTCTCCAAACGTGAGAGATTCAAAGCTAATAAGAGCATACACGAAGACCACCAGCATCATGCCAGGGGTGATGATGCCCCAACACATCCGCCAGTAGAAAGATGTTTTCACGCCCATCATAAACTCAATGTCAAGGCAGAGGTTCTCAAGCCCTGCAATGATGTAACATTTTTAAATCTTTCAATTTCAATCATATCTTATACACTCAATCTCTAAGGAGAGGAACCCGGTATACACCTTTGACAATGATACTGAATCTGAATCTGGAAGTCAGGTTTTTTACATGAAGAAATTCCCGTCTAGCCTCTGCGGACCTATAACCTATATTGGATTTTGGTTAAACATATAAATGCTTGGATGTGGGGGTTCTCGATGTGGTCCCTCACCATAAAATATAGTACATAACTCTGTAGCAGTCTACAAAGTCAAGTTGAAGAAGGTAGGTGTGCCAGCTATAGATTATTCACTTAATAAAAAGTAGGTTATAGTTACCTACTGAGTAATTAATATTTTTTAGTAAAAAATTACCAACTTGCATCCTTTAAAAAGAGGGACTAACCGTAAATCCAAAAGATGCCAATAATTTCACAAATAGCCGTGAACAGGACGAGGAAAGTGCCGCCGTAGTGGTCAACCATCTCCAATATGTATTGACCGCCCTGTAAAAATATACATTCTCTTTTCAACCAAAGCTAAAAGAGGAGTTTGCCAGGTGCTTCTTCTCGTCTGTGTGAATTTTCAAAAAGTGTTTTTCCTTATGCTCATAAAAATATATGTAATCTCTAGTGGGTTGTTGTTAAGCTTATCTTTATTTTTATTTCTTTTTGGTGATAGAAATAGGTTATTTATGTTGTATTTACCAATTTCAATTAACATCCCTCTCTCTGATTTTTGCGTGTTCCTACACGCAGGAGGAGGTGCAACCAGGAGGTTGCACCTTCCGCTGAGTGCTTCGGACCCAGGGTTACACCATTCGACTATTTAAAATTAAAATCCCTATTATACAGAAAATATCGATGGTAGGTGCTACATTATGTGAGTCCGCTGTTAAAGCAACCTAAAAAATATATCTGAGATCGTCTTACTGGGGTAACGTAAACCAATCCAATCAGAAAGCCGGCCGTGCAGCAAAAAGCAGACATGTAGATTGTCTTGATTTTGGGGAAACTGTCCATCATGACTGTGTTGATGGTTGAGAGCAGTGCCACCGCCGAGCCCACGCCAAGCACCGACATCATCAGGAAAAACAACACTGAGAACAACTGTAGGAGAAAGAGAATAGTGATTAGTAATACCAATAATAGTATTTTATATATATAGTAGTTTATATATATTATTTATATATAAACTACTATATAATAAAAGTAATGTATATTTGCTATTTTTATTTAGAAATTAATTAATAATTATAATGCATCCTTAATGCTTTTTATGTGTGCCTTTATATTTTGGGATAAGTCTGCCATTGTACATATTCTTCTAAATAACTGTTTTGTAATTTGTGATATTTATTTATTATTAGACAAACAAAAAAACTATGAAAAAAAAATCTTTTGTAACTGATTATTTTTGTGCCTTTGACCTTTAAAACTTAAGTTTGATGATACTAGAAGTCAATAAAAGTTTGTAGAAATATACCTGAGGTTGAAAGGTTTTTGCAATAGCATCAGGGTATGAGATGAAGGCCAATCCGGTGCCACCAGACCCGATGACTTCCCCAACTTCTTTGCCGAGCTCCTTGGCCAGGTTTCCCAGGATTCCGAAGATAGTTATACCAGACAAGAGGCTTGTGAAAGTGTCCAGGGTAGTCACAATCATTGCATCTCTGAAAAGTTAGTGTACAGTTTATTAATTCAGTATAGTAGCGGCGTAGCCAGGCTTGACTCCAGGATGGGGGCTAGCAAGGATTCAAATAAGTTGTTTTTGTTGTAATTTGAAGCAATCCACCCTAAATTATTTATAGGTTATATTTTTATTATTAACAGAAAAATAATTATGAAATACTTGGTAATAAAAATATGTGTGCCTTGTGGTTTCCGGCACTTACGAAAAGGACTACTTCAGACTCTTTACTAAGGATCATCCAGCTCGTTAAGCTTTTTCCATGATCCATATGTGCTAGGTTCCCCTGCAAAAGTTACGGCGATTGGACGGGATCCGTTATGTGTAAAAACGTTTCCCAACATAGGATCATGGATATATAGTTTATTTTTTAGTTTATTACTATTAATTAGGATTAAGATTAATATAAGTAGGAAGAGCAACGAAAATAAAAAATATTTATAAATGCTCATGATTAATTGTAATAAAAGAAATAGGTACCTGTAGATATTGTGTTGGAATCTGTTGTAGGACGAGAACATAATGATTGCTCCAGTGCACACAGACAGGGAGAAGAACACTTGTGTGACAGCCGCGTACCACACCTGAAACCGTACGTTCCGACGTAGGACCTTTAATACTACCGTAAGTACTTATTTAGGGAGCCCATCTTTTTATTGTTCTTAAAACTTTTATACTCATTGCTATTTTTAACATTTAACAACAAATCTACGTTTTGGAAAGGGAATGTCGGCTCTAGGGATATATCGGACCCATTTAGTAGGATGAATTATTTGTTTTAAAAAAAGTAAAGTTATACTTACATTTAGTTCCAAAAGCTTTTCCCACTTTGGTGTCAAAAAGAATAGAATACCCTTGTCGGATCCATCTAAAAATAAGGTACTGAAAATGTCAAGTTTAAATTAAAATGTATAATAGATGTAGAAGTCATCATGTATTTTTTTTATTTAACCAATAAGTGCTCCTTATATTACTGACCAAACAAGTGATTTGTAATTCCAGCTCAGGGAATACACCTGGGCAACCTCCCGTACGCCAAACAGGCGAGCTGGCACAGCTGCTCGTTTATCCTGAGCACGCCGTTCATTAGTATAATTTTATTCCCAAAATTTCATAGTACAAAATATTTTCACTCTACTAGTGAACTTTTATTATTCAGAGAGTTCTTAACTATATTTTCATGTCTATTTATTTCATAAATCAAAACATTTATTTACCTGATCAATAGTATAATCATCACTACGTATGGGAAAAGAGCGAGGAAGTAGGAAGCCTTCCCGGAACTCTTCACTCCTCGAGCCACGATGACGAAGATTATAACCCACGATACTAGAAGGCACAGGGTGAGGTACCATATTGGAGCGCCTGGAAATAAGACCAGATTTGATTGGGTAATCTTTCTTAGACACACAAATTAACCAGAGTTGATTTATGTTAATAAAATAATGGAAAAATATAAATTTTGGAAAAAAAATTACACTTTATAAAAAATTTAAGTATCTATGTAATTCAGAATTTTTATAAGAAGTATTACCTAGAGCTTGTCTCAAAGACAAAATCAGACATAAAATGTAGGTCAACAACAATGATAAATACACCCATAATTTCTCTTGAAACAACACTTAAAACAAATGATCTTATCAAAAACTTCATAATGGGTAAAGTAGTGTTAGTTCTATTATTAATTGTATGAGTAATTCTTAACATACCTAAACCTCCTTCAATGCCATCACTTTGCTGAAGCACAGTTCTTCTGCAAAAAGAAGTAAAGCTCATTATGTTTTCGATCTCAATGAATAAAAAGTAAAAAATGTTTCCGCGAATAGATAATTTTTAAGTTAAACTTACATAAAATACAATTCAGCACTGCTGGAAGCATTCTCAATGTCAAGGTGTTGGTTTTCATTCGGTGCCGACGGTACGCAAATGACATCATTCCAGCTGGGGTCACAGACGGCCCAGGGCAGCGTGGCTTGGAAACTCATGGCCAGGTAGAACAGGCAGAGTCCGACAATTGACACGTAGTAGGATAAGATGTAGCCGCAACCCAGCGCTTGCGCATAGCCTGTACCTGGTAATGATTAATTTCAGACTATTGTAAACAAGTCTATATTGTAAAGTTGAAGACGATGCATAGTGTTACACAAAGAGGGTGACAATGCGCACTTGGACCAAAATGAAAAAAAAAATATCCCGCACATTAAATTAATCAACTGATGATCACGTGAGATACCATTTTTTCCGATTTTATCTAATTCTCAACGGATTGATGCCCCCATTTCCGCACAAGATGTTTATAGAAAAATAATAGAAGCTATTCTTAATGGTAATATTAGTATGTCAGTATGACGACCAAGAAACGGTGGTTAAAATTTATTCATTTCGACATGTATAGATGGGCAGCACTTCAGATTGGGCGACCCACCTTTCTGACACCACCTTCAAAAATATGCTGTTTTTTTACCTTTTCAATAAGCATATTTCTGCACTATAAATTCTTTTCTGAGTTTGTCTTTTAGTGTACTAGACGCGAAGATTCCATTATCGCATTCTTCAATAAGTAAGTTGGTGACAAGACTTATTTATCTAGCTGTTCGTCAATCTAATCAAACGAAATCTTTTATTCAAATTTTTTTATTCATTACTAAGTTTTAAGAGACCATGATTAAATATACTTTAACACTGATCCTAATACCTATGCATACGAGTAGGTATAAAGTAAGGAGATAATTTCAAAATTATCTACGTCTGCATGAATTAAAGGACGATTGTGATAATGTTAATGCGTCACATCGGTTTGATTCAAAATCTTTATTGCGTATCATATTGGTTTTATTGTATTCTAAAAAAATATACTGCGCCTTCTTTTTAGTTATTGGTAATTTCCTTTATCCTCAGTTTTTATCAGTAAATATGACTAGTTCGTAGAATTGTGATAATTTTTAGTTTTTTTAAAATTAATACATAAGGGACAAATTAAACAGATTAAGTGAGCCTCGAAGTAAGTTTGAAACTTGTGTTACGAGATACAAACTCAATGATGATATATTTTATAATAAATTCTTATTATAGATAAACATTCAAGAGCCAGGCCAATAACAAAAAGTTCGTTTCTCATCATACCCTGGCCAGTATTCGAACCCGGGGCCAACTGTATCACAGTCAAGCTCACTACCGCTGCGCCACAGAGGCCAAATGTGTGTCAAACACAGGACCAAAAACAAACAAATATAATACATAAGTATTTACCTTTCATAGCAGGAGACAAAGACCATACTTTGACTGAGTTCTTCGTACTAAATTGTCCGATGACACACTCTAAGTAGTACATAGGTTTGCCTATTAGAAATAGGACAATGATGTATGGTATGAGGAAGGCTCCGCCGCCATTCTGGTAGGCTATAAAAGGGAAGCGCCATACATTGCCAAGACCTACTGACGTGGCGATGCAGGACATAAGGAATTCGATTTGGTTTCCCCATTCGGCTCTCTCTGGTTCATTTGGTGGTTTCTGAAGAAAAGAGTAAAGGTATGAGATATAAATTCTCTAATAGTGATTTTAAGAAAGGTTATAAAGTTTTCACTTGATATACATTTTTACAATACATACATATATTACGTCTTACATCCTTACGGGGTGGACGGCGATGAACAGTTTTAAACAGATTGAAAGGCCCCGTTCAAATTAACATTAGGTTATTATAGTATTCTTAAAAAAAATCGAAGTTAAAGACAGACAGTTCGAGTCGTAAACGTTAATAACACCATAGCTAAATTCTTCTAAAAATAAAGTGTAAGGCTACCTTTTTCTCTTCAGGCACATTTAGTTCCAATGGTGATATTCCATTTTTACTATGCTTTCTTGGTTCTGGCGATCCTGGCGGTGGGGGCCCATGGTTTGGGATCATTTCCGAGGGAGAGTAAGGTGGTTCCATATCTTTACTGTTTTCATTCTGAAATTTTATATTCAATTAGTCAATTTATTTGTGGGATAACACATATTTAGTAATTAGCAGAACTGAAATTTTAATTAAGTAGGTACTATATTTAATTGTTCAAGTATTAAATTTATGTATGTTATTTCAATCCCACAAAAAAAAGCAAGAGTGAGCTTTTATGTTTACTTGATGTTTTCCAAATACGCCAATTTTTATTTTGGAATTTCGTACATTGCTTTTATTGTAGATATATATAAAAATAATATTTTTATCCTAAAAAGACGTAAGTAAGTGGATCACGTGGTATTTTAAACTATATACCTATACTATGTGGACCCAGATAGTTCGGTCAGGTACCCAGTGATGTAAGTACTTCTTCTTCTTCCTCCTGGCTTTTGTCCCGATTGCATCCTCACCACTCTGGAGAGGAGCCCGGGGTATGCCTTTGATCATGGATCCAGAATTGGGCGGTCAGGTTTAAACACAAAGCGACTCCCATCTGACCTCCGCAACCTTTGCATGTAAACCTGACCCATACTGGATCGATTATGGTTACACATCCAGTTGCCTGAATGTGAAGGTTTCCTCACGATGTTTTCCCTCACCGTAAGAGCTTTGGTTAGAGTTCAAACTAATGTAACTAACTAACTTCGAAAATAGTCATCGGTGCATGGCCGAGGTGGGACTCGAACCTGTGCCTTTATACACATTACGCATTTTAACCGGGCACCTTACCAATGCGATTATCGACGCTCAAGTGATGTAAGAAGCTATTATCAACCAAAATACCTAAAGGTATACCTCATCATCCTTTAAGATGAGTAATCCTTTAAATTTGTTATCACTTCAATAAAGCCCCATAATTTGTCTACGAAAATATTGTATTAGAAAAAGTATAACATGCATGTTTACCTTTTTGACCATGCTATGATAACAGTAATAAATAAAGGTATGTGTATAATCTAGCCTAATTAAGCGATATAAATTGATAAACAATAAATACGTCCAACGTGTAACAATGAGTTTAGCGAGTTTAATAAAATCATGAACAAAAATTATCAACTTTGATGTTTCATGATCAATAAGGGTTTATAGTTTTGTAGGTATTATATATTGTAAGTTAAAATTGTTTGTATGTATGTAACAATGACTTTTGTCAGTCAAGAGTAATGATCGCTGAAATTTGTTTGAAATGGAATGGCAATCATTTCATATTTTTTTTTACTTTTCTTTCCAAACATGCACTGTTTAAACACACAAATCTGCCACGAAAATTTGGCTCTTGATTTAATTTATACGTGAAGTCGAAAATATAAATTTCGGTTATCGGTGCCAAGAAACCTGATTGTCGTTATTGTGCTAATTGTTACGCAGACTTAAATTCAGCCAGCAGCCGTACCTACTGAGAGAAAAGAGTTTTAGCTATTCAAGGAGACATTATTTTAAGTAAGTATATTTAAAAATTTATAAAGGTACTTTATCCACAGCTCTGTTTACTTAATACATTGACAGTACATGTCCATTATGTTTGTAAAGATTGTTTAGTATTCATATAATTATGCTAATTCGTCATAATCATGAATAACCTATGGAAAATATTAAGTAGGATTTCTTTCTTTCATTTATCTTTTTTTAATTAATCGATGAAACTTAAATATTAGAAATTATAATATATAATGAGATATTTGGCTTTAGATTAGGTAAAGAACATATTACTTTAGATACCACGTGCATGAGATTAGATATAAGTAAAGAAAGAAATTCACGTTTGTTGATTTAATAAGTATTGCCTATAATTTGATTAAATTGGGAATATCCTGGCGATAGCTTAGGTCAAGAGTATTAAAGGGAGTTATGAATGTGGATGAAAGGTACATTGTATGCAGGGATACGCATAGCAAGTCGAAAGATTAAGGCTCTGGCGTTTTCAGGAAGAGAGTCGGGATATTATGCAATTTTTGTTTTAAAGTGTTATTTATATAATATTGAAAACATAATTAACTGATTGAAACCGGTTAAATACTGAGGACCTCCGGTGAACTTAACTTTTCCATTAAAAGTACCACAAAATAGTCGTGTGTTTAAGTTATTATATGGAAGCAAGTTAATAATTATTGTTTAAAGAAAAAATGTTTTTTAAGGAATATACTTATAACAACAAGTAGTAAATTCTAATAAAATCAAAACAAATAACAATTCAACGGCGCGCGTAAGCCCAAAGTTTGTGTCATGATTTTGAGATACAAACAATTGTTTCTTAACTACATTAAACTAAGGTAAACTGCGCAGGAAATTGTATTTTTAATTTTAAGTTATTTTTGTACACTTCTGGGATCGAACCTAAATATAAAAAGAAGAATTTATAAAAAAATCGATACTTTCAGTACTTAATAATTTAAACCTGAAGATAATTGGAAGAGTGAATTATTATGTAAAATATAATATTTATGAAAAGACAAATGTAACTTTGTATAGCCTACATATTTTTACTAACGTAGAACTTATATTAAAGACATTTGAAATTTACGTTCTCACCATTTTGAACCACTGATGAAATTAACACTACGGTTCAGTATCGCCATATAGTTTACTTTGGCACAAAAAATTAAATTTGTAGATTAAGATATAAAAGACATGCTGACCAACTATGAGTGAAACAAATACACACTTTACAGGCTTTATATAAATGAGTTATCAACGTAGCCGTTGTCAACCATTCCGCCCTCGAAGTATATCTAAAATTTAAAGGTAGATTTTTATATCTATAAAGGTAGACTTCTACTCATAACGTCAAACAACTGTGTCTGACGTCAGTCACACAGTAGTGTAATCTTCCGATAAAACCTAACGTGTTGGAAAGTTATTCTGATTTAATCGATCTACGATCAAGGATCAAGTCCATATGAATATTATAAAGATATTTTTTTGTACTTTTGTTTGTAACGAATAATATAAATTTGACACAGAAACAGACAAAACCTTACCACAGAGGCCATACTCCGCTAGATGGCCCAATGATGGAATTGGAGTAACAAGAGTAAAAGCTAGTAACATAGGTATATAAACCATGTTTTTATTTAAAGAAAGATACATTACATTAAGCCAAAAAATGCATCATGCATTAAAAGTGACATCTTATTTACTGCACTTAAAATTTCTCTGTCACCTAAAACGTTTGTCGCGGCGATCAGAAGTGTGCCTTAAAAGATAATCAAGATGATAAGCGGTGTGACGTAAGATTTCCCATTTTGGTTCGTGAGAAAATAAGGGTTAAATTCAATGCTATGTATTGTCATTTCAAACATTAATTTATTATAATAATCTTCCTCTCTTCTCAATGCATTTTCACCGAAGACATTACCACAAAGTAAAACAAACGTTCTTAAACCTTTTCAGAGATGTATACGCCTGACAAAGTTCTAAAAACTATCTAAGGATTCTAAGGGTATTTATTTGTTTATAAGGAGCCCTAAAATACTTTTCGTCTTTATGAAAATGCAATATTCAAATATGCTGGTGTTTCGAATAGTTTTGATTTTCTCTTGTTTTATTTAATTTGTGCCACGTTATATGTGTGAAAATTAATAAAATGAGTTCCTATAAATGTTATGCAGTGCCTCAATGCTCTGCACTGATACAACAATAAAAACTCTTACGAAACTGTTTTTTGCCGCTTTCTGCCGATGGATTTCAATATTCGCAAGAAGTGTTTTCAGCTTGCTCGGCGTAATTCTGATGATACATCACCAAAAACACGTCCTCATTTTTGTGAAGACCACTTTGATGTAAGTATTTACGATGATAAGTTCTTATTATTTGACGCCAACCATTATTGCGTCCACTTTTGGTAGGTCCCGACTATCAGGTATCAGCTTTCTCGAAATTGGTTTCCATTATTAAATACCAATGTTATCTGAGCAATCCTGAGCGATAAAACTCTTATAAAATCTTGAAAAATAATAGCGAACACCAAGGAACGGAAAGATCCACAGTCTGTTTATGCGTAATCTACGTCATAATAGAAATAGCCAATCACGGTCGTTTTTAGTCACGTGACAGCTGCATAAAGAAATTTTTGGAGACGGATTTTGTTACAATAATGCAATATTTTTATCTCGCGTTATTAGATACAAATCGCTCCAAAAAATAATATTAAGATCGATGACATAAAAGAAATGTATATTTTCATTACACTCAATTAGCATTTTACATACTTTACAGTCTAGGTATGTAAAATTCTCAGTGAAGTTTGAGTGAGTAACGTACATGACGCAAATGTTTAAAGAAAAGATTTTTTTAACATTATTAAAGTGTGTTATCGTTATTGGTTTTTGGTAATTTATAAATAAGCTGCAAGGTAGAAACAAATATTATTTTTTCAGACGTATGACTAAAGATAATGTCTTTCTTTCGTGACGAAAGATAACGTCAATTTTTCAAGACTTAACAAAAAGAAAAAATTGCTAGGTAGCAAACAACATAAAGTTTCGAATGAGTTTACATAGTAGTAAACCACATTCTTTACATAATTTGACAACACCCACGGACCCATAAAAATTTTATAATGATAATTCTGTGGAAGCAAAACCAGATTTAAACTAAACCCTAGGACAACAGGAAAAACAAAAGAAATAAAAGTTGTACATCAAAATGTACAAGGCCTTCCTGGCAAAGAACTTATTATTGATTTATTTACTAAAAATATAAAGTGCTTATAATATGTTCGACTGAGCGTTGGATCCTGAAGGATGAGCTGATGCCCAATCTTAATTATTTTAATGCAAATAGCTGCTGTAAGTTAATGTCAATCTGTAGAATAAGAAATGATCATTGCTGTAAGGAGCGCCATGACAAAGGCAGTCTTGGATAATGCGTTGTTAGAACCAACGCGTTTCACTGTCATATCTGTGAAATGTGTTTGATTAATTAATATAAATAAAAATAATGTTTATGATTTATATTAATTAATCAAATACATTTATTAATTAATACATACATACATATGGTCACGTCTATATCCATTGCGGGGTAGACAGAGCCAACAGTCTTGAAAAGACTGAATGGCCACGTTCAGCTATTTGGCTTAATGATAGAATTGAGATTCAAATAGTGACAGGTTGCTAGCCCATCGCCTAAAAAAGAATCCCAAGTTTGGAAGCCTATCCCTTAGTCGCCTTTTACGACATCCATGGGAAAGAGATGGAGTAGTCCTATTCTTTTTTGTATTGGTGCCGGAAACTACGCAGCACATTTATTATTTTAAATAATAATTATTAGTGAATAAAAACCGAATATTATTATACCGAATTTATTATTTAGTAAACTAGCTTTCCCCCGCGACTCCGTCCGCGCGGATGTCGGTCTTCGCGTAGATGGTTTATTTCTCCATTTTATTTTCAGTCCGGTCAATTTAGACCAAAAAATAGGAAAGAAGCTACATTAATTCCCATCAAGCTGAAAATGAGTATAATTGTTTAAAACACAATCAAAAGCATTATTTCAAAATTCCCCATGATTCCGGTTTAAGGAAAAAAATTATCCAAGGTCAAAGGTAAGAAAATGGGATTTTCACGATTTTCTTCAAAACGTTTTATAGGAAAATTACCTCAGACATAGATTGTAGATCATAAAGATATCTATAAAAAGGAATCAATATTTTTTTTTCAATAAAGCTACCGTTTCTGAGATGAAAATGAAGATGATGATGATTACGATGCAAAAAGTTGCAAGCGTCATAATATGCATAAGCACGTCTCGTATATACTCTATGTAGCAGTAATATAAGTAAAAATATTGTTCTGTCAGTAATTTTAACTTGAATTCAAAATATAAAATATACATAAGTATAATGAAACCCAGT
Organism: Amyelois transitella; assembly: GCF_032362555.1. Lineage (NCBI taxonomy): Eukaryota > Metazoa > Arthropoda > Insecta > Lepidoptera > Pyralidae > Amyelois > Amyelois transitella. Next base: position 5,743,981 of record NC_083515.1, read on the forward strand.
CCCTTCATTTATACTGTAGTGAAACCTTGAGACAACATCTGTCTCTCTGTTTAATTGTGTACGTGGCTAGGGTCGTATAGCTGCTTTATCTCAGAATGCTCAACACATGAAATACCGTTAGTCTTTAATAATAGTTGTCCTTGCGGGGATACCGTTGTCGGCTATGGACACCACGGCCTCTCATGCCCTAGGAGTGCCGGCCGTTTAGAGCGCCATGCCGCCCTAAATGATATAATCCTCCGTGCTCTTGCCACCATCCATGTTCCAGCCGTTCTAGAACCAAACGGTCTGGCTCAGGATGATGCCAAGAGACCGGATGGTATGACTTTAGTACCCTGGAGATTGGGGCGGCCTTTGGTGTGGGATGCTACTTGTGTCGACACACTTGCGCCGTCTCATCTTCAGGTTACTAAATCTAAGGCCGTTCTGCTTCAAATGAGGCAAAAAACCTCAAAAGGCGCAAATATGTAGTTATCGGTAATATCTATACTTTTGAACCTTTTGGGGTAGAAACTCTGGGACCGGGGGGCCTATCTGCCCATCAGCTTTTCCAACAATTGTCGAAAAAGCTAATTGAGGTATCTCTTGACCGGAGGGCTGGAAATAATCTGGCTCAGAGAATCAGCATTGCCATTCGAATTGGCAATGATGCCAGCCTTCTGGGCACATTCCCACATGTTGATGCTCTGCAAGGACTGTACAATTTATAAATTAAATTTTAGTTTGTAGTCATCTTTTTTCTTTCTTTTTATAAGTAGTTTTAGTTTTAATTTGATTATTGCATTGAATTTGATAATTGTAATCTCTATTATTGTCCTAAGATGATTTTCTTCACTTAGGGTTATTCTATTTTTTTTTAAATAATAAATGCGAAAGTTAGTCTTGAGTGCCACTGCGTAGTGAAAACACGTGTTTATTCTAACCTATTTCAGACTTTTTCAAGTTTAATAATAAAAATGTAAAAAAAAAACGCGCTAATTGTACACTACCTCAGAGGTGGCAAGGAAACGGATGCATATTATGACGCTTGCAACTTTTTGCATCGTTATATCACAGAAACGGTAGCTTTGTTGAAAAAAAATATTGATACCTTTTTTATAGATAACTTTATGATCTACAATTTATGTCTGATATAATTTTCCGATTTGAAAAACTTACCGTTTTAAAGAAAATTGCGATACACCCATTTTTTACCTTTGACCGTGAGTAAATTTTTTTCCTTAAACCGGAATCATGGGGAATTTTGAAATAATGCTTTTGATTGTGTTTTAAATAATTATACTCATTTTCAGCTTGATGGGAATTAATGTAGCTATGTAGTATTTTTTTCATAGTAATTAGTAGCGGCCCGCTTGTGCAGCAAACGGTTCAAGCCAAAGCCGACTTTAGGCGCTACAGGTTACGGCGCTAAATCCACTGCGGGTAACGCAACGTGTGTTCGCGGTTCTACAGAACAACGTCTATGGATAAACTGAAAAATTAAGATTTTTTTTTCTTCGTATTTTTTCGGGATAAAAAGTATCCTATTTTACGCCCAGGATAATAAGGTATAATTATACCAAGTTTCATCAAAATCGAACCGTTAGTTTTCACGTGATGCCTGAACATACAGACAGACAGACAAAAATTTTTTTAATCACATTTTTGTATTTGGTATCGATCCAGTAACACCCCCTGCTATTTATTTTTTCAATATTTTCAATGTACAGAATTGACCTTTCTACAGATTTATTATATGTATAGATTACACTCTCAGATCAGAGCATTAATTAAATAGTTACTTTTTTACTTTCACCAATAAAGTCGTTACATGTGAAGAATAGGTATATTAATAAATTTAGAAGTTCTTAAGAAGATAAGATTTGTACAGTGACTTACACACACTGGCAGCGAATCTTAATCATTATTCGGTCGTTATAATAAGTTTTTAAGCAGTTTAGTAAGTAAGATTTTTAAGCAGTTCTGCGTATTTAAAAACATTTAAACAAATTAAAATTCAATGAATGGGCTTCTGTTGGCATCTCTGCAAAAGCAAGCAGACTTTGTCCAATTTATATGTCAAACAAAAAACCGATAAGTGCGTGTCGGGCCACGCGCAATGTAGGGTTCCGTAGAAGCGAATGCCAACTTTGAGTTCACACTCACAAATATTAACAAACGAGCCCAAATAGGATGATAGCAACAACAGAAAGAGTAATGCCAATTTCCAAGATACATTTTATAAGGTGAACGTGTGTTATATATACTCGTATAAATATAGCTCGTTTAACAGTATAGGATAAATGATAAACATGTATAGTCCGAGTCATTAAACACAATTTTTTTTTTACATAATTTGAACAGTTTGTATCTTGAAATTAAATTTGACATTATACTTAAGTTATATTGACGTCAATAAGCGATACCTTCCTTGTCTTTTTATTTTGTAAATACATCTATTTCTATGCACTTATATTATACTTAGTAGAACTAATCAAGTCAATTGACATTCTTCATTTTACATCATTGAATTTTTTTCTCTGGTTAGATACCTTATGTCAAAGTTTCTTTTTTATCGACGTCGTACATAAAATCACACCTCTTTGCCAATGGGATAGGCAGAGACTACATATTCCCATTTGCCATGGTCTCTGCAAACTTCATGGTTTAAAATTTATTAGATATGAATTAATTACGTTGACTTGTTGATACAGCTTATCGCTCATGTTTCATGGAAACAAACTGCTACTGCTTCTTTGAAGTACAGGTGTACAGATAATCAATCACTTTCAGTTTAATAATGAATCTAGGTCATGAAAATTCCTACACTATTTTGAAAAATTTACGGCTTTGTTTAAAAGTGGCAAATCATTTAGAGAATGTCTAACTTTTTACCGAGTTTTGTTCCGACTTCATGACACTATTACGCAACCCTAAAAATATGTATATTTAGTACATATACTATCTATTAGATGACCAAAGTTTGGCAAAAAAGTAAACATTTTTGCACATTGTTGAAAGATTTTCATAAAAAGGGAAAAATTTGATATAATATAGAACATATATGTATATAATCACGTCTATATTCCTTGCGGGTAGACAATGTTGAAAAGACTGATCGGCCACGTTTAGCCGGTTGGTTGGTTTGCTAGCCCAAAAGAAGAATCCCAAATTTATAAGCCTATCCATAAATAAGATACTTATACCTTATGTTTAAAAATATGGGTTAATAATGTTCAGAGTAAGTAAGAAATCAAATGGTCATCGCAAATATTCAAAGGATTTGTAAATGAATTTATTATGATCTTAAATATACGTGATATGGTATGACGAAAACGAATGTATATTGTCAAATCGGTGAAATCGGGGGCTTTCTGGTTAAGGTTCAAAGCGTGCGAGCTTTTATGAATTTTGATAAATGTGGATGAAGCCAAAGAAGTGTACGGAGATCGTGCAAACCGCAAATATGAAATTGCTCCCTACCCCTCTGGGCAATAGACGTGATAAAAGAGAAGATATACAAGCTCATATCATACGTGACGAAATAGAAATTAGTATTTGGACGTCACATAGGCATTCAATATGATGGCGAACGATGAAGATATAATGATAAATATTATCAATTATTGTGACACTAATTCAGTGTTAAGGTACGGTAAATTGGTTACCAAGGAAAACATGTGTTAATGTTTATGTTATAATACACGGTATTCCAATAGATTATGAGTCTGAATCATGAAATCATTAAAGTATTCCAATAATTACCTTTACCAGAGGGGCCTTATTTGGTTACATACATTTTAATGACATAAGTTTAGGACCGCCTAATATTAATTAGCCAACTCTTTTTGGTCAACTCTATCTAAACCAAATTTCATTAAATTGGACAGAGTTATTTTGGAAAGTAGGGAATTTGAATGAAAGTAGGCGATTTTATGTTGTACTAGAGGCCGCCCGCGACTTCGTCCGCATGGAAACCCTATCAATCCCGCGGGAACTCTGGGATAAAAAAGTAGCCTATGTGTTATTCTGGATCTTCAGCTACCTACATACCAAATTTCATGGTAATCGGTTCAGTAGTTTTTGCGTGAAAGAGTAACAAACATCCATACATCCATACAAACTTTCGCCTTTATAATAGTAGTAGGATTTAATTTGGCAATAGTATGGATGATCATTCTCCTGGCGTTAGTCCCAGTTGCGTTCTCAACTCATTGAAGCGCCATGATCGGGTAAGTCAGTCAATAATAATGAGACACAACGGAAAAGAAAAATAATATCACGTCTTTTTCTCTTTCGGGGTAGACAGAGCCATCCAAAGGAGTACTTACAATCATGATTTTAAATTATTTTAATCACTAATCTGACCCTTGAATGAATCACACAATAAGTATACCTTACACTAAAGTCCTTAGTTAAAAAATAAACAGTTGTCTAAATTGCAATGCTAATCCGACGTCCACTCAGCTTGTGTTCCACCGACCAGTTTCAAAGCTATTAATAATAATTCAACATCTATATCCAAGAATATACGCAAAACCATGCATATTTCTAAAACAAAATATTAAATGTTATCATATAATCTTATACGAGTAATCATGTTTTTGCAGGAAACATGTCCAAAAAAAAATTACACCGCGGATATGCACCAATGATTATTTTCGAAGTTATGTACATTAGTTTGAATACCAAGCGATGCTCTTCCGGTAAGAAATAACATGGTGAGGAAACCTGCACATTCAGGCACCTGGATGTGGAACCATATTATCCAATACGGATTAGGTACCCCTGCAAGGGTTACGGAGGTCAGACGGGAGTCGCTTCGTGTAAAAACTTGACTCGCCCAACCCAGGATACATGGTCAAGAGCTTACCCTGGGCTCCTCTCCAGTGTGGTGAGGATGCAACCGGGACTTAAGCCAGGAGGAAGAATGTTCCTAGCAGAGGGGTACTATTGAAAAAAGTTTTTAATTCCATCGCAAACAGACAAACCGATAAAAATCTAAAAACTACTGTTTTGGTCTCAGTTGCGTACTCATAATATGGATAAAAATTTATAGATATATAGATTACTTTGTTTTGCCGACAAAACGATACATACATATAATCACGACTATATTCCTTGCGGGGTAGACAGAGCCAGCAGTCTTAAAAGACTGATAGACCACGATCAGCTGTTAGCGTGACAGGTTGCTAGCCCATCGCCTAAAAGAAGAATCACAAAACGATGATTATGCCAAACCTCATAAAGATGTAATAGGTACAGTTTTATATAATTTGCCATTAAAATTTATGCGAAGGACCCTCCAATAGAAAGGTGATATATTGGATAATCAGTTAAGTGTGTGAACCAAAGCCTTGTTTGCTATGTATGTCCCTACCAATGACTTTCAAAATTAACATGTTATACACACAGAAAGTAACGGTAAGCTATTAATATACCGGCTAGATATGTAGTCTATATATATATCTAGACGGAAACCATTTGTTACAAGACAGTACAGTGTCACCCATTTGCAAGGTTCTTCAGAAACAATAGCAATGCAAATGCAATATATGATTTCTACATGTAGTAATAAGTCATAAGAACTTATTATGAAGAGTATTTTATATACTTAATACAAATTTTTGAAATCCAACTAACGATATCACATTACTCATGGTGGAATCAAAATTTATGATGGTTTTAATCAGTTTTATTAACTAAATTTGTTCAATTTTGGTTACTGTCACAAATTCACAATTAAATTACCTAATATTAGGTAGGTGCTTTACTTACGCATTATATACATATAATATTTACTTTTTAGTAGTCGTTCGGTAAGGCCGGACCGAGGATTCGGTCTTGGTAATTTAAGTATAAGAAAGTGAAATAATGTTTGTGATTTAAAAAAAATCTTAAGATGGAGGTCTACGTGTACGAGTAGGCATATAATCTTACAAAAAGTGTACAACCATGCTTACTAATACCTATTAAAAGTATGAAGATAACTGTTACCTGATAAACGTGATTCACGTCACAAAGTATATTCTTCCTCAGGGTTAATTCTATCTCTGTACCAAATTTTATCAAAATCGGTTCTGTGGCTTAGGCGCGAACGCGTATCAAACAGACAGAATTCCTTTCTCATTTATAATATGACTAAGATTACAAGGCCTAGATTTCACATGCGGTATTTGTGTGAATTCTAGGCCTTTATTTGTATGTAACCTAGGCCTGTTATTTGTATTTCATGTAGGTATCGTATTATCCGTTCGCGTAGAATTAAAAATCCTGTTATTGCGAAAATTAAAAAAATCCTCTTGCAGTCCAGGGTTGTACATATCCTGGACCGCATTTGTAACCTACATGTCGAATCTTTTCACCTCAGTTATTGGGCTGTACGTTGAAACAGACATAAATATAATCGTCGTTATCCCTTACGGGGTAGACGGAGCTAATAATGTTCAGCTGTGTGGCTCAATGATGGAATTAAGATTAAAATAGTGACAGGATGTTATTTCATCGCCTAAAAGAAGAATGCCAAGTTTATAAACCTTGTTTGACTATTACAATCTGCACGGGAAGATAAGTAGGCCAGACAAAACGTCAGTCAGTGTCATCTTTTTAAATTTAAAGAAAAGAATTTCGATTTTTTTTTTAATTAATTAATATCCTCAATCGTAACCATCAATCTTACCTTAGTACAGAATAGGTATCTACTAATATAAAATCTTGCGTTAATAAATGACTAACAGAAAGCTGAACTTTGTCATGTATCTTTTTAAGAGAGAGAGATACCTATCCAGAAATCCCTAATGGAAGTGGGAAAAAACTAAGTTTTATGCGAGCAGCAAGCATAATTTGTTTTTCTATAAAAATTATGAACAAAATAAAATGTAAGCCGCGTTCTCATTTTTTATTATTGACTCTACAGTCTACTCGTACAATGTAAGTGTCCATTTACCTATGCATTTTATTTTAAGACTATTGGGCACGTGTGATTTTCCAGGTTGTCAATTTAGTTACGGAAAAACATTACAATGTTACTGCACTATAATAACTATACCATTTGACTCGTTTTCAGATAAAGAAACAAAAATAATTCATATATTTTTAAACATTTTCTTAGAGCTAGTTAAGTTATTATGAATGTATGTAATATACTCGTATGTATTTTGTAGTATGCATGTGCACTTTATCGCACCACCAACTTAAAGTTTTTCTGTTTGGTCAGTTTGTTACCGCTTCTTCTGCACTGACGCCTTGGAAGCGGCAGTAATACTTAATTTTAAGTAATTTATGTGACGTCAACCAATGTTGTTAAACCATACGTTTTGACAATTATTAAGCAATATGAAGTATCGTATAATAATGAATAAAAATTTTGAATTTGAATTTGTTTACTGGTAGAGAATGCCAAACGGCATTAAGTCCGCCTGTGGTACATTTTTTGTGCAATAAAGTTTTTAAATAAATAAATACAATAATTCCATAAGGGAATACATAATTATGATTAGAGCAAGCGTCAGGGCGAGCGATTTACTATTAATTTTGAATGAAGCTATTTATAACGTTCCGCCTGTGTATTGAAAACGTCCGATATATTGACGACAAGGTCGAAGCATTTGGGCGAGTCCTAACGTCAACTTTGCCTTTACTTACAATAACTGCGTTATTATTACTGGACAGAGTAGGACTATAAGTCAGTTCCGTCAGTAAGCAACCTATCGACCTTTAAACTTGGTCAAAGTTATATATTATGCGTCGTGTAAAACACATCATATAAATTATTACTAATATGCTTTTGCGCGGGGCTTTTCTCCCGTGGGGAATTCCAAAAAAATGGAGCTTATGTCACTCCCGAAAGTTTATTCTATATCTAATGAAGCAATTAATAACTCATAAGTTTTATAACGTTTAAATTATACTACACACAAATTTATATGAATGAAAAGCAGAACCAATACACCTACCTAACTAGATACGTAGTTTTTTAAAGTAGATATAAAAATAATTTTGTGCCCTGCATCGAAAAAATCATCTGACTATAAGAGATAAATCTAATTTAAAAACATTACATTTACCTTCGTTATTATTAAAATAATCAAAGAGTATCTACTCACGGGCACACCCATTGCCGAATGTAGCAAATTTTTTGCACCTTTCACTAAAACATGTAACGCAAGGCAGGTAGCTAATTCAAACTGATAGTAAATAACAAACCTTGCTTACACTGCACCACTATCGAACAACATTTCATCGACTCACGAGTACTCGGCATTGGCAGAACAGCTGTTTATGATTTTTTTAAGTCATATGTGCATAATATTTATTTTTGCTGACATCTCTACTTTCTTGTTTAGTAGTAACAATTTTTAACTGAAAATTTAATTTGTCTTATTTCTTGTGTGTTCCCTTCACAGATTTAAAAACTTAAGGTTCCCTCGTAATTAAGGTATTTCCTTGTTTTAAAAAAAAATAAAATCGAGATTTTGTTTCTCTTTTTCTCTGGCAGCCAGTTTTATTTTTTGTACAACTGAATAAGAAATGTCATCAAATTTTAACTAAGAAAGGGTGACATGACACATAGTACGAACAAAGTGCAAAAGTAACAGACAGCAAATAAATAAATTTATGACCTAGAAATCCGGTTTTAATTTAATTACATAACTATGTCGGCAGAATCAGCTTAAGGAAAAATCTAACGCATATACAATTGTAGTAGTACCTAGGTACTGTGTTTGTAATACATACATACATACATATGATCACGTCTATATCCCTTGCGGGGTAGACAGAGCCAACAGTCTTGAAAAGACTGAATGGCCACGTTCAGCTATTTGGCTTAATGATAGAACCGAGATTCAAATAGTGACAGGTTGCTAGCATCGCCTAAAAGAGGAATCCTAAGTTTATAAGCCTATCCCTTAGTCGCCTTTTACGACATCCATGGGAAAGAGATGTAGTGGTCCTATTCTTTTTTGTATTGGTGCCAAGAACCACACGGCACGAACCTGTCTACCTAGGTTGGTTTCTGGCTCTTATTCTAATAATAGAAAGACTAGTGGCCATTGTTTAAATATAATAAGTTTAAAGCGGGTTATTACTTAGTTATGTAGCGGCACAGATGATTCGCGCTCGATCGCCACTTAAGAAAAGATCTTCTGCTAGATAGATAAAACTCTTTTAATAAAACAGACAGAGATGGTACAAAGGCAGTATCGCATATCCAAACGCTTTCAGTCAACCTTTGGGTGGAAGGAAACCAAACAGGATATTGGCGTTGGCGCAGAGCAAGATAAATAAATGTTTAAACATAATGCTAGGCAAGCGCACTATGCTTGTCTGTGACATCGGAGGTTCCGGGTTGGAATCCCGACCAGGGCATGATGAGAAACTAACTTTTTCTAATTGGCTTGGGTCTTGGATATTGGAAACTTGTGTTACGAGATACTAACTGAACGATACTTTATTTTATACTATTTACACAAGTTTACTACTTTTTACACAAGTTTCGAACTTAATTCAAGGCTAACTCAATCTGTGTAAAATGTGCTCCGCATATATTAATATATAATATAATATTTATTTATAATTTCTGGGAACCGGGGATCTGACGGAGTTGAATCTGAGGATATGTTTATGCAAATTTATTACTTGCGCGATTTAGCTATACCTACTCGCTTTTATTGGCTGAGGGCGTATGACTTTTAGAGATCGCCACACTTACATTTTACAAAATTTAAATAAGCAACTTTAAATATACGTGTAGGTAGAAATACCTAGCTTTATAAAATAGATAGATGGCTTATTTTCATTATGAAACTCAAAAGTAGCAAAATCATAAAAACAAAGCCACGGGCAAAGCTTGTCATTGTCTAACGCTACCTAAATATGTTACTTTGTTTTGGCTACCTATATTGTGTTACTTGGATTTTCGATTTATTAGATATTTATATATAGCGAACGCTTTAAGATGCGCTTACAAAATAGCAATTAGCAACTGATGAACTGAATTTTACTAACATTATAGGAAAACAATATCTAGGCTTTTGAAGATAAATAAAAAGACAAAAAGAAAACTCCAATAGCCATAGTCAGTTCTAGACTGGCCCTTTTGGTCAATTCAGGAAGAGCATAATAATTATGAATAAAAATTTTGAATTGAATTGAGCTCTATTTTCACTAGTACCTACTCTTTGGCAGTGACCAGGCAAAATAAAAGTGTAATTCTAATATTGTTTAGATAGAGTCTACTTAGTCTAAACAATAAAAGGCTGTGTTTCGTTCAGGGATCAAATAATAAGTTTCATAAGTTTGTAAGTAATTGGATTCCAACTCGTATCTATATTAAAGGTTTTTGATTACAAACCAAATCAACTAGTATTGGATAAGATATGAAAATTACGTTGTATAAAACATACCGCTATATTATTACTCACGTATGTATATAATGATTCATATATGCAGATATTTTGGGTTTCAAACTGAAAAGTTCATAGATACAATACTTATATCTTTTCAAAGAAGGTTTTGATTGTTCAAAAGAAGAAACAAAAAGCGAACTGTATGTACATACGATTAACCATAATATTTAATACAAATTATACTTAAGTATTCAACACAAATATTGATAAGATTAAAAATTAGATAGTATTATCAATTTAATAAATTCAATAAAACTGAAGTAATTTGATGTCTTTGAACTGAAAAGATTACAATGTGATAAGCTTGCCATCAATAGACAGCTTAGATATTAAATAAGTACGTAAATCAACATTTCACGTACTTATGAATATCTAAAGATCTACTTCAATATAAAGTACTCATATTATTTTTAATTGGCACTCATCATCAAGAGAATGCGGCTAAATTTTCAATGATTCGTGTGACTGATTGCGAAGTCAATGGATTTGCTAATATTTTACTTAACCATGTCACTAGTACTTACTCGTATGTTAAATATATTATATATACATAAATATTCTAATAGTAGTAGTGGCTTTAGGACAATTAATATTTAAAGTACATATTATGATATTATAGGTAAACATAATGGAAGAAAAGGAATTATTGAACTACTAGTTCAATAAGTTTATGTTCAACTAGCTTTCCGCCCGCGGCTTCGCCCACGTGTAATTCGGTTATATATAGCGTTTTTTAATGATCTCGACAGGGCTTTTTCTTCCACAGGCTGAAATCTTGTTACAACTGGAATTAAATATAGCCTGTGTTACTCAGGGATGATGTAGCTTTCTAATGGTGAATGTTTGAAATCGATTCAGTAGTTTCGGAGTTTATCGATTACATGTGTAAACAAACAAACATATAAAAAAATAGATTGTTCCTCTTTATAATATTAGTATACATACAAATCTATTTAGAAAAAGTAAAGCGAGACAAAATCATCGTCTCAAAAGAAAAAAAAAACAGGATTTATAGGACGAAGAGGCCTTACAGGATTTCCTTCTGTTTAAGTATTTGCGTCTGATAGTCATCATCCCATGTGAATGAGCTGATGATGGAAGGTACAACTCCTCAACGGTTAGGAGTTGAAAGAAAATTCTTACGAAGTTATACGTACATGTGATAATAAAAAGTAAATCTCATTAACGTTAAGAATTTAGGTGAAAATGGATGCGGACAAATTTCGTCTCTTCACTTGTTTCCTTTTAGCTGTTTGTATGGGTAGTGTTAACACAAAATAGGGATTTAAAGGCGTGATGTTATTAATGTTATGCATGTATGTACATAATTATGTATGTTATTATGTATGTTAAAGAGACGACTGAAAGTTGTCATACAAAGTCTTTTTTTTAAGGATGGGAAATCATCAAATGACCTCTCCCGCTCTGGGTGGAACGGAAGGGAGTGTCAGACTTTTACTGACTAAAATCCACCCTTTCCTTCAGTTGCCCTTTGCGTTCCGGGGCCACGGTATCTCGTTAGAACTTTCCCGCAGCCCCGGCTCAGTTTATCCCGTTTCCCCCCCTTGGGGGTTGACATTTCAAAAATCCCTTCTTAGTGCTCACTTATGTTACTAAAGGAACCTCTGTTCAAAATCTCAGACTCCTATACCGAGCGGTTTCGGCTGTGCGTTAATAAATCAGTCACCCAATCGCACCCCCTAAATCACGATTGGAGGGTAGTTTGAAAAAACTTATAATGTCAAACATATTTACTTGCCTATGTACGTGTTCATGCCAAGTTTCAAGTTTATAAACCCAAGGAATAAGATTTTTTATAGAAACGTTTTTACCCCTTTTCCCCCCCTTGGGGGTTGAATTTCCAAAAATCCTTTCTTAGTGCTCCCCTACATATCCCAAGGAACCTACATTCCAAATTTCAGCTGTCTACGACCAGTAGCTTCGACTGTGCGTTGTCTGTCAGTCAGTCACTCAGTAACGGAAGAGTTTTATATATATAGATGATGATTGCTTGTAGCGAAGAAAAACAGTCTGTACCAGCTGCTTCTTTTCCCTTGCAGATTGTAAGGTTAATCAAGGGAAAGGTAATAAATATGGATTCTTCTTTTAGGCGATTGGCTAGCAACCGAAATCTCACCATCCTTTAGCCCGAGCTGAAAGTGGCGTTAGTCTTTTCAAAACTGGTGGCTTTGACTACTCCGCTAGGTATAAATAAGTCATTGTTTATGTATATTGATATATTATGTTCGTTGCCTTATACGGTTATAGTCCAGTTTAAATAATGTTTAAAGTTTTAAACTACTGACCTTTATGTGATATTATAATAATTATTTAGTGTAACTTAGTGTCGTTATTCCAATATTACCTAAATGTATCGTAATTTAATGTCAATAAGATATCTAATTATTGTATATAACTCTATTTAAAATAAATCTTGTAAATGTATGCATTTTGGATGTAATATCTATTAGCTTGTAAGATGTATTGAATAAATGAATAACCCAAACTAATTTTTTTATTTCTTTGTTCATTAAATACCTCTATCAATTTGTATAATTTTGGATCGAACTTTATATTGATATACAAAAATCAATGTATGGAGAAATCAGGCTGTGCGTCGTATCCTGTGTAATGTTAGACCTAATGGAGTAAAAATGAAATTGAAATTAGTATATTAGTATAAATATTTATTTACCTTTAGCTACACTGAGTAACATGTAACTTAGGGAGAAACTGCTAAATACAATAGATTGAACTCGACTGACACAATTTACAACACACCAAAAAAGCGTACATCGATTTAGGCCTTAATTAGTAGTATGGCACATTATTTTTAAGAGAAGCTTGTGCAATTAAATACTTTCCAACGATACAATATCGAAATCAAAATTTACATCTCATCTGAACGGGGATCGAACCCGGGATCTTGTGGCCCAAGAGCTTAATAGTTATCACTTGCCGACTAAAACATATCAATAATTCTCTACAAGAAACAACTTTCTTGTTCAAGATACAATTCTTAAATTGGCCATAACTTTCCCTATATTCCGTTAACTGAGGATTCTCAATGCAAAACGTGTAAGTACAAAAAGAACCGTCGCCGTGTTGCATCGCGTTACTGCATTACGTATTTTTGGGTTGACAACTGGTACATTATCTTGTAGCTGAACGCGTGACTCGAGACTTTGAAACAGTAGCGTATCCATGGCGGCGAAAGTTTCATGAACCACACGCTGAAATATAAATTATAAAATGGTATTTTTTTGTATCGTAATTCAGTGTTCGCTACGGTCTTGAAAGGCATGGAAAAATTACTGACACAATATTTCCATTCAAATAGGTTTTTTTAGAGACACCGAAGCGCAGGATAAAAAAATAGACAAAAATAATAAATATTTTCAAAAACTTTTAGTTTTTGTTGCAAATTGTTCATTTTCAGTGAACAAAACGTCCTATGATTTGTTTGGCAAAGAATAATTTGAGTTGTCGGTTAGTGTTATTGTTGCTGACTATGTACCTCTGTTAGTTGTTTGGTTCCATATGATTCAGACGGCCGGAACATCATTATTGTATAGGTGTTATCCACGCCCAAATGGCCATCAATCCAGTCTTCGATACCGCCCGCGTACAGAGCTAAAATTAAGACGCTATTAAGAAAGGCACGTATTCCCCTTATAATTATTCATAATATAAAAAAAGAATTTGTAATTTAAAAAGGAAGATTTTAAGGAAATTTGGTACAGAGATAAAACGCTCTGAAGTAACTTAAGCTGTACTTTTTCTGTAACTGTCCATGTGAGTGAAAGCAGAGACAAAATTTCCAGTCAGATATGAATAGATAAAGGCTTGTTAATTCTATGTCATGATACTATCATGTAGATAAAGCGTCTATTAATCTTTAGACATTAAAAATAATAGGTAAAACAATAACTAGGTAACTGTTACTATTAAATTCCTAACACGATTTAATTTGGCAACATAAAAAACCTTGTCCATTCGTTTTATTCGGTTATTAAATAGATTACCAAAAATAACTATTTAAGATTTTATGTTATGGTTCTTATTAAGGATGTGCCCGGAATAGAGCCTCGCTTCGAGGTATTTTAAATAGACTGTTAGGTGATTGTGACAACCGAGGTGCAGTGAGACGGTCGTCGCACTGGCCCAGACGGAATGCGGATAATAGGCAGTGATAAATTGCATCTACCTAACCTGGAAAATCCACGGCCCGTACTTATCACTTGCTCTAATAAAAAAAATATATTTCTTTCTTTAAGTTACGTACGTAGATATTCAGAAGTCTGGCCAGCCACGTAGTGTCGTCCGTGAATGCTGCTAGCTGCGGCGGCCGCACTGGTGGCCCTTTGTCTCTGTACACCCAACATTGCAAACTATAATATAATTTATCTCCATTCCACGGCCTTTTTGTTTTCCCCATGCACCACTGCAACTTTTCCAATGGATTTCGTAAAGGTCGTATATTAAGGGTATAGGTATAGGTATTCCTCCAGTGCAGCTTTTACCATGATCCAATATGAGTTAGGTTCCCCTGTAAGGGTTGCGGAGGTCAGCCAGGAGTCGCTTCGTGTAAAAACCAGACATACTCAATCTAGAATCATTGCACATCCTGGGCTTCTAAAGATGGGGAGGTTGTAACCAGGCATAACGCCAAAAGGAAGAGAAGAGACTCTATTTTTATTCTTCTTAATACATACTAACTTCATTAGTAACTTTCAAAACTGAGAGTGGTCAAAAACTTAATTTAATTTTCATTTTCCGCGTTTACAAATTAAACCTTTTATAAAAACAGATATACAAATATGAAATAAGGAAATTTTAAGTATGAGAAAAATCTAATCTAAACTATTTTAAATAAAATAAAATTAATCAAAATAAAAATTGCATTTTAAGAAAATACTGTATACTGTATCAAACACAAAAAGACCTATACTCACATATACATTATCCAGCGCCCGCCTTTTTTTAGTGTGCGAGTAAGGGTATAAGACCCCCTGTTGAAAAGAAAATATTAGGTATGCGACCTGCACTGAAAACATTGTGTATTCGCTTATTGGTCCTAGTCACAAAAAGGCTAATACGAGGCACAAGTTCGAATCCTACCTCGGCCATGTAGTACCAATAATAATTACTCATTATGGATGGAGTGTATATATACATCTTTTGAGTACCACCAACCGATGCTCTTACCATGAGGAAACCTATGGCCATTCAAGGAACTGGATGTGTAACCAGGATCCAATACGGGTAAGGTTTCCCCACAAAAGGTTGGGCAGGTCAGATGGGATGAGAGTCGTTTCCTGTATAGAACTGACTCACCCAAACCAGGAGCCCAGTCTAGGGTTTACCCCGGGCTAATCTAGAGTGGTGAGGATGTATCCGAGACTATAGCTAGGAAAAAGAAGATATCAAACAAATTTAAATTTCATAATCGTGAAAAGTTATCCCAGCACATCAGGATCGTAACGTAACCGTGCTGTCATCAAAGCTGTAGTGTCAATCCAAAGCAAATGTTCCGGACGAGGCGCCGTCCCGGACAAGTCCTTTTTGTGTGGCGATAGACCTTAAACAGTACGAACCAGTACGTCTCCCTCCTTCAAAGCGATGAAGGTGAACAGAGGAACCTTCTGGTCGTGGAGGTACTGCGTGAGCGCCTGTGTCTCGGGCTCGCTCAGTTGCCGCGTGCCAGCGTAGAGTCCGCCGCAAGGGTGCTCCGCGCGGAGGTCCTCTGCTAAAGATGTACAAATTTATACAGTCAAAAAACGTTAATAAGTATTCAGGGCTGATATTGTATACCGAAAATACGTATACCATGAAATACGCGGTATTGTTGAGAAAACTAGCTTATGAGTGCATCTTGATTAATAATTTTTCCTTATTCCCGTTTGTGTAAGAATGAACAATAAACAAACCATTCCAATCCAACTACCATTGCCGATTCATTTCGGGCTTTTGACTATTTTTAAGTCAATCAGTAATACGAGAGATATTGATAATGATTACTAATAGTTACCAAATTGTCACCAAAAATTAACAAAGATCGTTATGTCCTTTATGAAAATAAAAACAATGGTGTACGTACACGGTACACAGTTCAAACGTGTGGGTGAATTCCAATTCGGTTATTTCTTAGAGATATTGGGAACACGCAAAGATGAGAGAAAGAGAGAAGTATAAAAATGGGCAAAATACTAACTTGGTATCCACTGGTATTCAAAATTGCGATCCAAATTAACCCCGTAGCAAGATTGCACAGTACATCGCAAGCCAAAGTTTTCGCAGGACTTGCAAGACAAACGGTTCTTACATATATCCCAATTTTGCCGTAGGTTCTTCATCCATTCTCGTCGCTATGACAAGGCATGATAAGAGAAAAAAATATTTGTGAATTCGATGCGATTAGTGCAAAAATTATTCCATCGTAGATATATTAAAGACGAACTGACAAATTTCCTTATCAGTTATTTTGTATGTGGTCGGATTGTTCGCAATATATCTTTGATAATTTGTAGCCTTGATACATACATACTTAAATTTAGTCACGTTTACGTCCTTTGTGGGGCAGACAGAGCCACCAGTCTTGAAATGACTGAAAGGCCACGTTCAGCTGTATAGCTTAATGGTGGAATTGAGATTTAAATAGTGGCAGGTTGCTATTCCTCAGTCGCCTTTAACGACATCCATGAGAAAGACATGTATAAAGTATGAATATTTAATTAATGTAGGTTTACCTGAGGAAAAGTAATAGAATAGTCATATCCGTCGGGGTTAAATACAGGTATTATCCAGAAGCGATATTTTGAAAGTAAATCGGAATGATGCGATGTGCGTTCTATTAGTTGGTACAAAATGTACATTGCGGCTGCCACCGCGTGGTGATCGCGCCCCTGTATTCCTATAGAAATACATGATAACTTATATTTACAAGAACTTATAATAACTTAGAATGTCGTTAAAATGTTTAAGAATAGGTATAAAAGATGTATGTCTAAAAATTGTTTATTCAAACAATCTTTTTATTCTTTGTGATTTTTAGGTTGTAGCGGTTACCTACTACTACAGCTTAGATTAAAATGGGCGTTTCAGTTTTTGGGATAATAATTTATAATAAACAATGACCAGATTAATTTATCATTATTTTTTAAATAATTTCACCCAAACGTTAAAGAATTTACCTGCAACTATCATAACTGTCTGTTTAGCGGAAACAACTTGCCCGCTGGTGGGGTCGTCAACTATCATCATGTAAATAGGATTATCTAACGTAGTATAGTTTCCATGTGTTATATCAACCCATTTAGCGACCGGGCTATTATCTGCCCATTGTTTTAATTGTGCCACAATCTGCAAAAAACGAAGACCTAAATTGTAATAAAAATTTCATTAGTAATATACTGCCATACAACATTATTTACCTACCTCATACAAGGTACGCGGCGAATTAAAAGCTAGGGTCCTAATCTTAGTCAAGTTGCATTGTCGATGTTTCAATTTAAATCTATCTGTCAAAGGCATTATCGATGCTGGTTTTGTTTCAACTAATGTCGTATTATTATCCGTAACGTTATCTTTATTTGCTACGGAAGATGTCTCAATAAAATGACTTATATTAGATGTATCATGTATTTCAATATCCTCTTGAATGCCCTTTATTGCTGCCGCCTCTCTCAAATCGTTGCCACTCTGTTCTTTCTGGTCATCATATACAACTGATTTCGAGCTTTCATCCTCTTTACTTTTCTCATCATAGGTATCTGTTTTATCGTCACCTTTATGACTTTTTATATCTGTTTCATCATCATAAAACATCATATTGTAGGATGCGTCGGATTCTTTGTTCTGTTTTATTTTAGGCTCAAATCTTCTTATATCAGTATGGTATATCCTAGGAATAGGAATTAATGATTCATCATCTGTCAATGATTTATCCAATGTAGATCGAACAGGACTATAAGAGGCAACAAATGTAGTTCGAGTCATAAAAATTAAGTTTGTTCTATCATTGTCTTCAAATATTTGATAAGGACTATATTCTTCAGAATATGATTCTGTTCTAGTGGGTAATGAAATGTCTGGCATTGGAGATGTTCGAGTGGGAATCGAATTACTTGGTGTATGTGCATGCTGTAGGGATAAGATGTTTTTAGTTATTAAAAGACTTTAACAAAAATGTGTTTGAATGATCTGAATTATTAGAGAGTATAAAATGAACAAGCCACAAATATAAACTCAATATATTGAGGTCTATTGGAATGTTATCTTTTTCGTTATTCACAACTTTTTCTCAATAACTAGCTAATAACCTTTTCTCAATAATAATTAAGAAAACGAATTTTAACTGAAACCCTTACATCTTCATCTAAGTTATATGGAGGTGAAATCGGCGACAGTGAGGCCCGCTTCGTAAAAGCAACAGCCGCAATTGGTGCGTATTGACGAAGCGCTGGAGTACGGGTCAGGAATTGGGGATTCGCTGGTGGACTCTCATCGCGTTGCGGATGTCGTTCTGGAATTGGTATTAACCAATACTGATAACTGCTAGAACTTGATCTAGTTTATGACTTTACTTTTCTAACGTATACTCTTAAAAACAACACCTATGTCGTCCGCAAGCCGTCATAGAGAACATATTGCTACGAGTAGATCACTTATGAAATTATGTAACGGTAATATAAAACAAACAATGTACATTTAAAAAGGTTGGTACAAAAATTCAGAAACGTACCTTTCTGCTTGCCCAGAGGTCGTTTTCCAGTTTTCCGAGCTGGTGCAAAGATCATTTCAACAGTGCTGGATGCAGGCACTGTAGTTGGAGGCACAAATCTGGTGTACTCTCGAAAGGGGTCCTGATTGTTCACAGGTGTCGTGGATGGCGGCAGTGCGGCACCTCCTATTATTATTTTTTCCTTCCCTTTTGTTATGGGCAGGATATTAACTGCTACAATTTTCTTATGACCTGTCGGTGGTACATCTTCATCCAAAACCTTAACAAGAAACTCGGGAGTAGTTTCTTCATTCGCACGCCAGCGTGTATACTCAATTGTCCTTTTTCGACGAAAATCTGAATGATTAACAAACATTGCGTAAAAGTTATTTATACCCTTATGAAGATGTTATATATTTTGCATTTTGACTGCGTAGAGTAAGACCACTCCATCTCTTCTTGCAAATGTTTAAGGAAGGAGACGTACAATAGCAGTAAACAAATTACTTACAGGCCATGGGACAGGAAAGGTCAGTTTCATTTTGAGTAAAATTACTCGTAGTTTGTTCCGTACAACAAATAACTGATTGTATAAAACCTAATATTATGAATAAAATACAAGATCTCATAGTAACAAAAGTTTCTTCATATTACGACATGACATTTTCATGATGAATGTCATCAAAATTTGTAGATGTAGACACAGACTTTATAGCCAGTACTTTTTGTTTAAGCATGAGGTTTAAGTATATTTATTTTCATTCCTACCTAATTGAAAAACTCAATCAAGCGACTAGACATTCCAAAGAATAAATCATAGTAAATACCCAAGCGTCGTAGCTCCATAATGAAGTCGTAGACAAGTTCAACAGGCGATAGAAAATTTTCGTAGCACAGGTTCATAGCAAACATTATCGTAGGAGGACCGATGACGTAGATTTCGTAGCCTATCTGGCTACCGTAGCCCTGACCATTGAAAATGTACAACTATATCGTCTTGATTGACTATAATTCGGTTAAAGCGAAATAATTTATGTAGCTCTTCTTTTTCCTCTGTGCATAAATTTATAAACTTATTTGTGGCGACATCTCTACGCCACTCGTCACAACATCAAATCAAACAACTACTGTCAATCATCGCGAAGAAATTGACGCGCTCGACCAATAGCAGCGAAGAATCTAAGACGCGATTTCAAAGATTTCACGGATTGGAGCTATATATACAACCTCCGACACGACATCGTCGGAGCCGCGGTTCCCCAGGCATAACACCTAGCCTGGCGGAAGATCTTCCCTTTGGTGGCGGTCGAGCCGAACCATCGCTCCCGCTACATTGGTGACCCCGACGTGATTGGAAGCAACCTTCTCCATCATCATCAACTCCAATCCTCAGCATCACTCCTCACTCTGCAAGCAGTCTCACAGCAAGCCAGCAACTGGGTATCGCAGCAGGTCCAACGCAGCCGACTCACCGAGCTTCCTGGTCCTGTCTCCACCCGCACTTCACTCTCATCGACTTCAGCGACCGCACATCTACCGCAGCCCACGCCTGGATCTCTTCGACGGCCGCTCTTCTCTCCAGCGTGGCAGCTCTGCACGATATCTACCGGCGCAACAAGTCGACTTCACTCTCTACTGTCTCGACTCACCGCAGACTACGAGCAACGCAACGGCTCACTCCTGACTCACTAGGACTTCGAGCAACTTCCGACTCACTGGAAGACAACTGGCACTTGCAAGCTACTGAAGCACAGATTGCACAGCAAAGATCTCAAGACTTCAGACCTTCCGGTCTTGGGGGGGAGTACTGTGGCGACATCTCTACGCCACTCGTCACAACATCAAATCAAACAACTACTGTCAATCATCGCGAAGAAATTGACGCGCTCGACCAATAGCAGCGAAGAATCTAAGACGCGATTTCAAAGATTTCACGGATTGGAGCTATATATACAACCTCCGACACGACATCGTCGGAGCCGCGGTTCCCCAGGCATAACACCTAGCCTGGCGGAAGATCTTCCCTTTGGTGGCGGTCGAGCCGAACCATCGCTCCCGCTACATATTAATAAAGAAATATTAGATATATGGATAGAATAGATATAAAATTATAACAATAAATTTATCCTAAGCTTATATTAAAGTAATGTACAAAAGATGGCCTTATCGCAATATCTTTATATTCCGATTTCTTTGATTATATGATTGAGCCTTTTTGCAGCAGGCGTTGGCTGCAAGCTCTGTTGATTTTATCTGTGAATACCAAAGGTGAATACCTTATTCTTTTGATTGCAATCTGTCTCTGTGAAAAACGTCACTGCTTTATTTAGAAATAGGTATTTGTTTTAATTTTCTAATCAATAATTTTACGATGTTGTTACAAATGAAAGTTTATTTAATATCTATCTTGTACTTATTCGGTGGTTTATTTTTTGTTTTATTTCCACCTCGGAATTTTGCTCAGTGAGTATTTTAATATTTAAATCAAATACCTTACCGAATAATACACCTTTTTTGTATAAAATTATTTTTGTTAGTACTAAATTAATGCTAAGATCGTGTATATGTTTATTTATTTGGTCTAATGCTACATAGAACACAACAATTCTACATTTCGTTAATCAATTTGGTTCGTAAACTTACGCTAAATGTTACAAGTAAATAGTAGATAATCCTTTGATGTAACACCAAGTAAACAACAATGGATTCCACGCTGCCCACGAATCTATTACCTAAACTATTTTTCTTTTTAGATCTGGATCCAAGAACAGAGTGATGAGATCTTCAAGTGTTGACCTGAAGTATCATCACTATTTGAACCACAAACAGTTATTGGCCGCGTGTTCGCGTTTAGCCGAGCCTAACCCAGACTTGGTGAAGATGGTGCCTTTACCCCCTTGCACAGTCAACAATCGGACTTTGTTTTCTTTAGAACTGCGGAGTGACAAGGAGAGCAAAAAACCTGGAATATTCATAATTGGAGGTACCAAAAACTATGAGTGGGATACAACATTGAAGAAATCTAATATTTTAAATTTATAGCATGCAAACATACGAGTTATACTCGTAAAGAACACTGAAAGGCTGGATGGCTTAGTGATAGAATTGAAATTCAGATAGCAATATGGGTACCCTCATTTCTATCAATTTCACTTCGTTCTACCTCAAAAACCTAGTTTCCGGATACTTAACTAGGCTTATTTATGTTGTTTTGTCCTCAATTTTGTTTTTACGAGACATGCGAACATATTTTTATTATTAATTTCAGCATTCGCTCCCTAATTCCTAGAAAAATATATTCGAGATATTCATTACAAAAAAATTATAAGCTAAGGAAAAGATTTATAATTTTTACCATCTGTTACCATTAACAGATGGTATGGTGTTGACATAATTTATAATTTTTAAAAAAGAAAGATTTATAATTTTTTAAAAATTATAATTTTTAAAGGAGAAAAGATTTATAATTTTTACCATCTGTTACCATTAACAGATGGTATGGTGTTGACATAATTTGTACAGTGTGTACATATTTTATTTTATCTTTATTTAATTGAAGAAATATTCGTATTGATATAATTAGTTCTATATTCATTCATGTTTTTTTATGTAATGTGCATTCGTCCACGATGTAGTTTTAAGAAAAATTGACGTCCGATGAAAATGCTGCAGTGTAGTTTGTTCCGCCGCTTCTTCTACACATGCGCTTTGGAAGCGGTAGTAGTTATAATTAGATTTAAGTGATGTGACGTCAATAAATGATACCTTGTATCTATTTTTGAAAATAAATATATTCTATTCCATTCGATACATAATGTAATTGCTGCCTGTACCTATGAATGATACCGTACTTTTTCAGCTATCAATGCCATGGCATGGGGAGCAGCCAACGCAATTATTGAGCTGGCAGACAAATTACTTTATGATGCCAATTATCAAACTCCGTTTTTTAATGATTATGACTGGTACGTTATCTATAGATAATCTTAGTTATAGGTCAGAAACTCCGTCATTCTATCGACAAGATACGACACCAACGATAAAGGTAGCTTATTATATTGCTTAATTGTTTATCAAATGAATGGCAAGGCCAGTTTACACTGCACATCCTGGTGTCAGAGCGGATCCTTGGGTTTTCCCGAATTGTTCGGCACTTAAGTATAGTATCACTCTATCTCTTTCTTATCGTAGAAGTCATTGAAATCCAAACCGGTCGTGTCAGTTATCAGATGTCAGACGGGAGTTGTATGTTCTCAAAAGCTACTTAGTTAAAAGTTAGTACCTAATTCCGTAGTAAGGTAGAACTGTAGTAATATGTATAACTTTCCTTTAGAGAACTAAATAAAGGGAAAGTTATACATATTGCTTTTCCTATATTACTTCTGACCTGAGTAGGCACTCAGTATTCAAATTATGTTAAATTTTTTTTACATAGATAGATCATGCAGTTAGGAGACACTAAGGAATTCTTCTTAATTTCTGTGAGAGCTTTATGTACTTGTTGTACAGGTATTTGGTGCCTATGGGCAATCCGGACGGAGTGGAGTTTACACAACAGATGCAATCGAAGCCACCATTGGATGTTGATGAATGGTCTAGAAATCTTACGGCGAGAGAGACCACTCGCCCATCTCGTTGGTATAAAAATACAGACCAAGGAGAGCAGGCGGCGCAAACCAGTTGCTACGGAACCAACATCAATCGGAATTTTGTTTATCACTGGCAAGGTTTGTTGGTTTGTAAACGTAGCCGCACCACTGCTCCTATGGGAATATCCAGAAAGAAATCGCTTTTGAACTCTTTGAATATAATCATTATAGTACAATACATACGTACAATAGTATACCTACATACAATAAAGTAAGTACATGGTATACAATTATACATGGTGTCTGTAAATCATGAACACGCTTAACTTTATAAAATATAAAACCAACAAAATACTTACCAGTTTTAAATACCTAGTCTTATTCGTAGGTACTCCTCATTATTGCGAGTGCTAACCGATGCTCTTACGTCAAGGAAATACATTGTGGGAAAACCTGCACATTCAGACAACTGAATGTGTAACCATGATCCAATATGAGTTAGGTTCCCCCGCAGAGGTTGCAAAGGTCATATGGGAGTCGTTTCGTGTAAAAACCTAACTCACCCAACCCAGGATCTAAGTTCAAAGGTGAACCCCGGATTTCACTCCAGAGTGATGAGGATGTAACCGGGTCTAACTCCAGGAGGAAGATTCTTACTCTTCATCAAACCTTTAAACCTGTATAATTTACTTACAGACGATGTGCATAAAACGCCTGATACGTGCTCACAATTTTACCCAGGCGCACAACCCTTCTCCAGCAACGAAGCACAGGCTATCCAGAAATATATCGACCGCCTCGGTGATAACATTAATTTGGCAATACATTTACATGCCAGCTTTGTTACTAAGAAGGTAAATAACCTATGGTGTTGCCAGTGATGGAAATTATCTTTGAAAAATAGGTGCATACTTGTCTAACTACTTAATTTTACTTAAGAAAATTATTTAGATGTAGTAATTTTCTTTTTAAAATTAGTCATTAACTTTTTCATCAAATTTATGGTTTAAGTATATTCAAGTTCACTAACAAACTAACAACCAAACATATTACATATTTTCTTATGAGCAGGAGTACATCCTATATCCGTGGCGTTACTCCCACCGGCTTCCTAGCAACCACCGCACGTTGCAAGACGTCGGCGAGTACGCGGCGAGGCTATCACGGTTGCCTGATGGACGGCTGTATGAGGTAAAGCGTAATTTATTTTAAATACATACTTCCATGCTGGTCTGGTAGCGAAAAATAAAGATAGTGTGTTCCAACTGCTTCTCTTCTCATGCAAATTGTGTAAGTCAATCAAGGGAAAGACTAACAAACTGTCACTATCCATTAGGGCATACAGCTGAACGTGGCGTTTCAGTCTTCGTGACCACTGGCTCTGTAGTCAACTATGGAGAAGCTCTTAGGGATCCAACGTGACATGTATGTACGTACATTCTTAGATGCTTTTGCACTAAGGGACCGTTGTCGATGATCGAACAAAGTCAAATCTTACCACGTACCAAACTATTCGTAGATATGTATTGAGTTTAACCGCTAACCTAGTTTCTTATAGCGAGGGCAAATATCATGAGGAAACATGCGTATTCATGCCACTGACTTAGGTTCGGGGTAAATGTTGAGCAGGTCAGACGAGAGTCCACAACCCTGGTTGTTGTCACATGCGGACCCCGAGCTCCTCTGCATAGGTAACGACGGGACCGGGAATAACGTCAGAAGGATGATGACTTTTAATCTTACGATGGTTTCAGTGACGTATTTGAACAGCGACATCTAGACTAACACGCTTTTCATTACCTATACCTACTAGACTTTATCGCGTTTCATATTCACAGTTAGACACGGACACAAAACGCTTACGTGATGCTAAAACAGTTTTCATAGCTGTTTTCTGTTTAACGTTTTGAATAAGTTCAATACGTAAACCTAGGCATAAAGTATTAATAAGTTTTTGTTTAGGTGCACCAAGGCAGTAATGATGAGCTAGTGGCTGGATCCTTAACTGATTATGTGAGTGGCGTGGTCGGTGTCGACTTGGCGTTTCTGGTCAAGCCCTATCATGATCTGTATCCCAATACAACGAACTACAATGCACTTGGTAAGAATCAAAAAATAAGTATAAACTCTTGTTAAGTGTAGGCAATCCACACTTCCATACTACATAGTAGAAAATAAATATTATTTTTTTTTGTGACGGGTAAACTAAACAATAAGTAATTTTGATATTTGGCACAAGGTAAACAAAAAATGGGACTTTGGAGAGTAAAATATTCCGTATTTCTAGTGGGAACTAGAAGACTTTCACTAGTTACATTGAGAGACAACTGAGACAATGTTGTTAGTATCACTACCATGGGACAACCTGCGACAAAATCATCTCACTAGTCCCACTGGGACTAGTGGGATCGAACGATGTTTTTTCCTGAAAATGGGAGCAAAGCCTTGCCTAAAAGCTGGTTATAAATTAATCTTAACTGTAATAGATTCTAGTTCATATCAGAGTTCTGCAAGGACATTGGTAACAACATCGGTAAGCCAGTCGAAGATACTATTATATTGTTTGTGGTCTACAAACAACAATAGTTTTTATGCTGTTTTGTATTATCTTTTTTTTTTTTTAATTTTGGGTGTTCTTGGCTTGCAGATATGTACGTGAATAAAGCTATTACTGCAATACTCGGCTTGGTGCGAGGTTGGCGCAGCAGCACCAAACAAAACACTCTCTCTTTCTTTGGCAGGGACGTCGAATTCTAAAAAAAACCTTTAATTTCAACAATTTATATTTACGCTTGATTCTAAAAATAAATAACATAGATATTTATATAAAAGGTCAATGTACACTATTTACAAAATACATAATGTCTATTATCAACTTTTCGTGTTTAGGATGGAGACGTCAATGTCCCAATTGTTTGCTAATAAACTAAGTGAATTTAATAGAGTCTGTTGTTTCATGCTGTTTTCAGTGAGATCCGTGACGTGCATTAGACTGAGGTCTAATGAGACTTGATGTAAATGTTGCAATCTTCTGTAAAGCGCATCTTTGAGCTCTCTGTGCTCGCTTCGACGCCAATATTTAAGATTACTACCGATAATTGTAGTACAGTGCTCCTTGATGTCCTTCAAACAAGTCTTTTTCTCAACAATACCCTGAAAATAATGTTAATCGTATTTTAACTGAGTGATATTCAATAACAGTTGTTGCAGTTCCAACACCACCTTTTGTGCCTCAGTCATTGCTCAAGCACATACTCGTATTCCTATAAAATCAGTAGCGGTTAATGGATGGTTGCGTCACAAAAATTTTCAAGAGAGTAATATTGGTATGGATTTATTACTTTTAAAAAAATCTGATGATTTGATTTTTTCTCCCAGTGACGTTGTAACACATACCAAAGATCATCTTTATTGTTATATGTCATTATAGTTATTTGTTTGCCTCTTTTATGAAAAAATACACTTTACGGCACTTATTGGTGCCAACAAGGTTTCTACTTTTTTAAATAAATATTGAAATAGTAAACGAGATATTCAGCTTTATTACTAGCTCATAACGTTTACCCGAAACAGTCTCCCGTGACAAGGAGTCGTGAGGAAAATTTAACTTTATGACTAAAAACCACAAGGTTTATTTTCCGGGACTTCTTTCCAGACAGTGCGAGCGGTAAAACTAAAAATAAGACTTTAGTTAAGAACCATTGACAAGATCTATACAAGACAATACTAGAAGTACCTTTGCGGATTGGCATATGGCGAGTCGCACGCGCAGATGCGCAGGAACTTGCAACGCTCGCAACGCCAGCGACACCAGCCCGCTCGCAGACACGCGCTCCTCCACGGGGTACGACCGGGAACGCGCCTCGCGGTCTCTGAACACAAACAGATAAATCAAATACTTTAAAGACAAATATCATACAACTTCAGAGCATTTTGAGGTGGAAGGCTAAGCGGCTAATTTTTCTGTCATCTTTGCATGTGAGTGAGCAGGTTTCAGGTGACCACTTCGCTGGCTAAAAAGTCTACGACATAATATGCCAAATTTACACAGGTTTTAAACACTCAGCTTGGATGTATTTAAAGCTTTCGATCCTATGAAGTTCTCTCTTCTCCCAAGAAAAAAAGTTCAAAAGCTGGTCGTGGACTGCGAAGGATTTTATAAGCAACATTATAACCAGTAGGCACACAAGTGGCTCACCTTACGGGGAACACGAAGACGGCGGGCAGCCGGGCGGGCGTGTAGGGCCAGGGCAGGTCGTGCGCGCGCGCGTCCAGCCGCGCCGCCGCCACGCGCAGCGCGCCCGCGCGCAGCAGCCGCGCCGCCGCCAGCAGCGCGCGCGACACGTGCGCATAGCACGGCCCGCCGCACACGACCACCAACGTTATCTGAATAAATGTCACTGTGTTTGTGTACGGTTACACACGAATTGGAATTACTAACGCGTTGTTAAAAAATATTTCTCGGGGTTTTAAAAGTACCAACTAGCAGTTTGTTCATGCTGAGCCGTGTGTGCCGTAGGGTTGGCATATGCGCTGCCCTGGTATAACTAAAATGCCGTTATCTGCCAAATCCTTGTTTTAAGTAAAAGGTCAAAAACTGCGGTAAAAATTTAAACTGATGCCATTCATCAATGAGAACGCCTATTTATGGCTTAAAGGTACCAAATAGTCGTATATACAGATCGAAAGAGATTTTTTTTCTTATTTTACTGGAAAAAAAGGTGTAAATCTTGATGTCAGATAACGGCATTTTAGTTATACCACGGCAGTGCGTTGAAAGTTCCCATAGCTTACCGTGATCGAAAGAACAAAACACAACCGTCACTACGCGACATTACCATTCTTGTAATAGAATCACCGAGGTAGACATATATACAAGTAGGATATACTATATGTAATCAAAATAACTTTATGACTTACCACCCCCGGCGTCTTGATCATTTTCCTGAAGCTTCGAGTAGTCAGATCAACTATATGTATAGTGTCATTTGTGATTTCCATCTGTTCATTTCCATCCGATCCGTAGTAATGCGTGTGTGACGCGTCCTCTACGTGCGTACGCAGCGATCGCTTCAGTTTCTTGTGAGTGAAGTTGTAGATAAATTCTCGAATCGACTTGGCACTATACTCTTCTGAGAGGATATATTGACTCTCGTGCTAAAAGAATGAGGGATAACTCCTTTAAAAATTAGATTGTAAAGTACGTGTCTATTATCTTCTTTCGCATTATTTAAGCGATGTGAATGTTATGTGTGAAAAAGTAATCTTACCTTACTGTCTAAAATGACGACAGTAGTTTTGTCTTTCTTGTTTGCGACGTCTATACCAAGAAATTCGGCAAAATGATGGTTGGTCACACTATCCACAGCGAGCATATGTAAACTGAAGTTTTTTTCACACGACAACCCATTTATATCTGTTACGTTTAGTTCCGAATTTGGAACTTTTGAGGGCACCACAGGCGGACCCAACTCATACGCAAACCTTGTTAGCTTGCAGAAATGATTAACATTTTCTTCTAATAGATTTTCGGCTGCCAGATGGTCGCCTTCAAACGGTAGCATTGTTGTTTCTATTCTGTAGAAATAAGATTTGTTTGATTAGAATAATTAATGCCGTATGGTTTTCGTCACTTGGAATAGGACCACTGCATATCTTACCCATGGATGTCTTATAAGGCGACTAAGGGATAGGCAAATAAACTTGGGATTCGTTTTTTTAGATGATGGGCTTGTAACCTGAGACTGTTGTCTCTGTCTACCCCGTAAGGGATAAAGACGTGATTATATGTAGATGTATAAGTATAGGTAAACAAATAGGCACGTCGTAAACAATGCATAGATTTTTAAAGCTTAACTATTCAAAAGCATCTTTTTTTAATGAAAACAGTCAGTCAGTGTAAAAAACACTTTCAAAAACGAGATAAATAAATAAACTTACGGTTCATGATCATCATGCTCCTCCAGATCAAGACTAAAATCTTCGAGAGATGAGCACTTCTCATAGTTATCGTAGAAGGCCCTTTCAGCCGGAAGTTCTTTAGTACATTCATCTAAGAGACCTAGCACAGACATCACTTGGTATTCATCGTCTGAACTCTCCATCACTTTTGTAATAGACAATCCCTTTTTCATCAAAAAATCAGACGATCTGTTCTTCTGATACTTCTGTGTAACATTTATCCACGGATATTTATTATTCTGGGATACGACTCCCTTCCTGTAGTACCGATTGCGTTTTATTATAGGCTTCTTGTATTTGAAATCTTGGCAAAATTTCAAAAAGTTCTTCTGCTCGTAAAGAAGCCTTTGTACTTGTTGCAATTTCAAAAGTTCAGTCGTCCACTGACTAGTATCGTTGTTGTGGCAATTGTGATACTCCATAGCTACTTCACGCAACTGCAAAGATAAATAACACGGCTGTAGAAGTTTGAAGTTACTTTATATATCTTATTTTGATAGATTTCAATAAATTAACCCGTTAACTACAAAATACATATTTGAAAAAACACAATTCTTGCTCCAGAAGCTTACGCTTTACGCACGGAAGAATTTTTAGGACGTTTGAGTAAAGTTCATTTAAATACTTAAAACACGAATATACTTTATATTAACTTGTCAAAATAAAAAACAGTCTTAAAAATTATAGTTAGAAGTTACCTTACCAATGCATATGACGGTAATTGTTCATACAAAGGGTTGAGTGGTGTAAATAAAATTAATATTGGGTTCCCGTCCACATATCTCTGGAAACTGAATGCTTTCTTCCACATCGGTATGACTCTCGCAACGGGCTGTGTGAAGTTCTCCAGCACCCAGTGAAGAAGCGACGTGTCATTCCAAGACGTGTTATGATTGCCATCAGAAATATAATCCTGCAAAATAGTAATATATTTCTCGAAATATATATCTAGTAACATACACAGGAGCACATGTTATGTTATGTTATGTGGTAAATCGCGTTTAATATAATATATAAGGTTACAGTAAATCATAGTTATACATGACATCGGTCATTTTGTGACTTATATAAAAAACAAACTTAAAAAAGTTGAATTGAAGCAAAAGTATAGACAGTCTCAATAAAAATATATATCCAAACCATTGTATCATTCCATAGCATCAGTCGTGCATTTGGCACTGTCTCTACTCCAAGATCCAGAGCAAGCTCCTCTGATGTCACCACAGCAAAACATATTTCCCCAACAGTGTCAAACTCACGCGCCTTTAATGCGACAGTGTACCAAACATTATAATGTCTTGAAGTGTCTGCTAGAGGCGTAAAACCAACAGCTACGGCCTGAAATTGACAGATATTATAAAGTCATAACAGTTAATGCAATGACAAATTCCTGTTCTCTTAATTTGGCAAAAACATCTATAATTGGTGTAACTCAAGTAGGAAATAATTGGAGGGAACAAACATCATATTAGAGAATGATGAAGATGTCTGGATAGGTGTAGTCTCTGCCTACATTTCCAGTGAAGAGGCTTGATTTTATGTTAAAAATCTTGTAATTACTACACCACCAACTAGGACCGGTGCCAGAAGGGTGATGACATGACATAAATATAATCACGTGTACACCCCCAAAAGACTAATAAGATTTACTGATCCATATTTCAGACATGCACGGATTTGGTTAAAATCAGACAAATAACACTAAAATAAGACAAACCTTAACTACCATCACCTTTAATAATTAAGTAATGCATATTTACCACTTACATCACAAATTGACAAAAGATTAACAAGCTCCTCAGTAGATGACACCCTGTTCAAAGGTCTTATGATTAACTCCAAGAACTTGACGATACTGTGT
The DNA here is from genome assembly GCF_032362555.1 of Amyelois transitella. Taxonomy (NCBI): domain Eukaryota; kingdom Metazoa; phylum Arthropoda; class Insecta; order Lepidoptera; family Pyralidae; genus Amyelois; species Amyelois transitella. Next base: position 5,775,502 of record NC_083515.1, read on the forward strand.
GCATCCCTTGGACCTAGTGTTTGTAATAAATTTACATTAATAAAATTATCAAGCACATGTCACATATACGTATAATGTTAGTATCAGGGTTATGAGTTAACTAGCTTTTACCTGCAACTTTACCTATGCTAATTTAATGTCACAATATTAAGGTTTTTCACAAATCCCATTTCCCATACTCTTTAACTATATGCACACAAAATTTCATGAAGATATCAGTACATATATCATGCAAGAAGATAACTTGCTTCACCTTTATAATATTAGTTGGGATCATAAGATAGAGCTAGCACCAAATTAAGCTTGAGACATGTAATATGGGATACCAACTCAATGATACTATACTTTTATATAGATAAACATCCAAGGAAAACATAAAACTAACAAGGAAGGTAAATCAATATTAAAATTATTTCCTTTCTTATCAATTACTAGCCTAGCTCTTAATAGTAAACTGGGAAATATTCTGTGTGTTGATTGATTTACCTGCCTGAGCCTAAAGAAACAGATATATCTATTTTAATTTCATAAACTTCATACTATTCAATAATTTCAATATTGTTTTTACAATAAAGTTTAAATTAATAAATACACACCTTTGTAGAGAACTCCTTGTGAATTAACTTTATATGCCATCAAAATTGGCCATGATGGTATTTTGTTGTGCTGTAATCTGCACTCACTGCCTGGATTCCAACAATTGATTGCTGCAAAATGTACCTGTGGCATACAAAAATATACCAATGCATTCTTTACCAAAAACTTTATATCTTAGAGAAAAGAAAAAACTCGAGTAATTTATCAACAGCTTTTTACTAGTCTACAGAATGTTATAGATGTATCACTACATAGTATAAAGCAAAGTCACTTCCCGCTTCCTGCGTCTGTATGTATCCTTATAACTTTTCTTTCTTTCTTTTCTATATTATGGCTTGCACCGGACTATCGGTGATTCTGCCAATGTCATGGTTTGAAGAGACACAAAGTTAAAAAATTGGTAGATGGATGTATAACTCAAAAGCTACACAAGGGATTTTGATGCAGTTTTTTTAATAGATAAAGTGATTCAGGAGGAAGGTTAATATGTATAATAACATGCTTAATATATAAGAGAACCACTGATAATTTTAAGATTTCTAATATGAAGTTATAAATATACACATTTTTTTGTTTGTTGTTTGTCATTGCAAAAGCTGGCTGTCTCTATGAGATAGATCAAAATATTGTACTGAATATTGTATACCTTAAAAAGGTCTACAAAAAAGTCTGCAAAGGTATTTGTTTATCTCTTAGGGATAACCCGCAATAATGAATTTCTATCCTTTACTTTTTACGAGAATAATGGCTTATTTACGAAGTGATTTTAAGCAATACAGCATTAATCCTTATCCAATTAAGTACCTAAATATATTTTTCATTTAATATGCAATAATATTGCTCTTTACAGCATGTAATTTAAATAAATATTTTTGAAGATATGGCTGACCTAAACCTTTAATTGCATACATACATACATACATATGGTCACGTCTATATCCCTTGCAGGGTAGACAGAGCCAACAGTCTTGAAAAAACTGAATGGCCACATTCAGCTATTTGGCTTAATGATAGAATTGAGATTCAAATAGTGACAGGTTGCTAGCCCATCGCCTAAAAAAAGAATCCCAAGTTTGTAAGCCTATCCCTTAGTCGCCTTTTACGACATCCATGGGAAAGAGATGCGAGTGGTCCTATTCTTTTTTGTATTGGTGCCGGGAACCACACGGCATAATTGCAAAAATATCAAAAAAGGCTTCATATTTTAAAAATAAAGCTAATTTAATAATGCTTATAAATCTTAATGAATGATAATTGTTATTGTAGTAAATACATACTCTATCATTTAATATTATAGCAGCCTTTTCAAATTCCCCTCGGACATATTGAGACTCAGCATCCCATGGAGCATAATACATAACAAATGATATATCAGCCTTATTAACCACGGTTAGTGCACTGCTCAGCTGACCTCTAAACCAGTCTGTCACTACAGAGTCTGGCCCAAAAAATCTCACTGCCTGTGGGTGCTTAGAAATCTTTGTGGGCCTGAAACACGATAAAATGAAGTAGTTTAATTTATTATCGTAAACATAAGATTCTAAGAGCGATGCGAATCTTTCTTTTAACTCTTACGTGTTATGAAGAGCACCGTATGTTGTCAAGGCAAGTGCTATACAAAATACCATTTCCTTGATGAGCATGTTAAGGGTTATCTCTTTATTATTTTGTTTGTTGCTTTGGGTACTTTCAGACGAATCCTGTGCATCGCTAGAAACACTTATTGGTTGTAATGACGTGCCCTGTACAATATCTTCAGTGTCCACCGTTGGAAACATTACACGTCATTCACAAACATTAGAGAACAAAAGTTTGATCACAGGTTAAATGGCATTGCCAAACTTTTTGTGTATGAAAGTAAAAGGAACTAGTAGTGATATTAAGTATATATGGAAGATTCATAATAATCTTCAATTACTTTTTTTATTAAAAATACAATAATGTATTTGTATGCGTTTGCAATTTGCATTGCATTGCACAAGTTTATTTTATAGATAAGCTGTCACTGTCAGAATCTCAAACAAATGACGTTCTCGGGTAAGCAAAGATCATGCAACTGACATGAATTTTTCGGGCTGTTCACGAATGTTGTCTCTCTCTTTCTATCTGGAGGTAGATAAAGAAAAGGGTAAGATCGTGATTACACCCCGTGAAACCTCTTAGAGTATCCATTCATTAAGTTAAACCCATAAAATATTTAATAAATGAAACCTTCTGAAGAATTATGCATGTACGTTTCCTGCATACCTAAATAAACAAATCCGGATACAAACATGGCGGACTAGAGATTTTTACTTGTTCATTAAGTCGATAATATTTTATCGATGTGTGAGTGAATTAAGATTGTTTATTTCCGACCACAGTTGTAACTATAAAGTCTGTGATATGGTTTTTCACCGGAAATCCTAACTATCTTGGCTATAATCTAAGTTCGAACTATATTTTATCTATCACCTATGTCTTTCTGATAAAAAGTATTTGGAAATCAAATATAATAAAATACCCTATGATTCAGATTATAGCTAAACCGCTGAACCGTTTGTGATGTAGTTTGGTGTGGATGTAGTAAAATACCCGAGTTTAAGGTTACTTTCTATGTAAATAATTGGGGGATTGCCCAAAGGGCTGCAATTAGTGATGTATCGTAACCGGTAGTTATGTAAATTGCCAGGAAATTTGCTGGAATCGCTGCCGGCAACGTTCCCAAAATAGGATTTTAATGGGAATATTGATCAATTATTCTAATAATTTAAGTTATTATATATTGTATTCACATCTGTTTATGTGCGCCTTGATACTGAAATTAGAAATTAATTATCAAGTTTAAAGGGTTAAGAGATAAATGATATCAATAACTAAAAGATAAATAATAGCAATTGTTCGTGTCTTTTGAATCTTCGAGATTTCATTTTGACCGAATTATATAAAATGTATGATAAGCGATCGCCAAAAGATTATTGTAAAGTCGATTGCTCTTTCATGGCCCTTGAAGAGGTCTGTAGCGGGAGCGATGATTCGGGCGCGACTGCCTCTGAAGGGAAGATCTTCCGCCAGGCAAGATGTTATGGTTGGAGAACCGCGGCACACATGGATATGTTTTGTTTCTGGCCGGATATTTTCTATGCCAAATTATTTATAGCCATTCCTTTCGCCAAGATTCGTTCCTTGGTAAACTAAAACGAGAAAAAATACTTTAACATAACTCACCCTAATTTATCGATAATATGCTATGTTTGATTAAGTTTGACACTAGCACCCATGCTTATGTTTTCGATGTGAATGAAATATTGAGAATATTGCAAGTTTCTAAAGCTCACAACTAAGAAGATTAAAAGTAATAAGTTTTAATACACATTTTTTATAAATACACTTTATGATAGACAATAACGTTTAACGAAATATTAACTACTTATCGGTGAAAGGTTAGATTCGGCATATTTTTGCTTTGGAATAGGCCACAATATGCTATAGAACATTTCATCTAATACTTTATTTTCTATTAATATTAGCACAGCTTCGTACAAAGTCGAAAATTACAGAAAATGTATAAACATCAGGAAGACCAATTCCCACATATAAACAAAGCGATTAAGTTCGATGGCGTCAGCGGCAGCAAAAGAACATAAAAGCCAATAAAGAGGGTGCTGATAAAATAGCGTAAATGTTTTTTCTCCCGTAAAACCGCTGTTGTGAGAAAGATACAGATATATTATTGTTATTTCTGAGTCAAGTTGAACAATTACGGCATTTTCATATGATGGTTCTTCATTGTGAAACCCACACAAAATGACGTCTTCTTCTGTCATTGTCAATTATCATGACATGCTACAATCGCGGCCATTTTGATTATTGGCATTTGACTTGTTTTGAGTGAAAAATTGTGTCACAATCACATTAATTTGCGTATTTAACGGCTAACGTAATATAATTTGTCGAAGAACAATTCATTAAAATCATTTGTAATACAATAAACTAATGATCTGCTACCTGTAGTAATGGTTTGTTAAATTAACATTACCTTGAATTTTTTGTTGTGTGTTGAATTGAAAAGTTGTGAGTTTTTGTCAAGAACATGGAATCTCCAAGACAATCTGAATCGGATTCATTGGAATATTGGAAGAAACAAGCTAAACATTATGAACAAAAGTAAGTTATGGGTATGTTCTTAATAAAAACTTTGAATTTATAATAAAGAATCATGTTTGTTTAGAAGTAAGAAAGGAAGGGGCTTGAGGTCGCTACATTGGATATCTAGTTTTTTTCAGTACCTATGACTAAAATCGACGTCCTTTTTTATTCAGAGCTAACGACATACAACAAGAGTTAGATGAGTATACTGAAAACTCAGCCCAACTCGAAAAGGAATTGGAAGCTTCTTTAGTGCAAGTGGAGAAACAGAACAGAGATTTAGACCACCAAAATCAACGACTTAAAAATGAAATCGAATTGTTAAGAGTAAGTAAGGAAAACTAGATCTAATTCAAAACTAACTTTTATCTTATTAACTAATTTGACATTATTTTGCAGAATAAATTAGAGAGGAGTCAACATGAGACTAATGCATTAGAAAATGAACTACAGGCTTTAAAAATGGAAAAAAACAAACAAGGTGTATATATAAGGGAATTAGAGCAAAAAAATGATGACTTGGAGAGAGGTCAAAGGTAATTTCCTTTTTGTAATTTTATTTCAGCCATGTAGCCTGGCATCCTAACAAATGTTTATGTAAGCTAAATTAAGTTTTAAAATATGAAATCCAAAAATAACACTCCAGAGCCATCTCAGATTGGTAGGTTTTTGTTTGTTGTTACTCTACTTTCCATTTTACATGCTTTGCATAGAAACAGTTACACATGTATTATTTAATTATACAAAACTCATTTTAGCATGATATAAAAAAAATTACAATAAAGTTAGCAATAGTCTGTGATAAATGAGTGGAAATTTTTCACACATAAAACATAAAGCCACAGAAAAATTCTACATATACTAATTTAAATTATAATTTACTTTCTTATTATCATTTTCTATTTTTGCCAAAATTTGGTGTATTCCAGGGTAATTTCAGAGTCAGTGTCATGTATAGAAACACTACTTAATCAAGCATATGAAAGGAATGCAGTTCTGGAAAGTGAAGTAGATGAAATAGAAAACTTGAGAGTCAAGTTGCAGAGAGCAACAGACGAAGCCAGAGGTATATTTTCTAATAATCAATTTTTTTATATTAAGGAAAAACAATACTTTGCTGTCACTGCTTTGTGCCAAATCAGTAATGATAAACTTGTGTAAATTAATTAAGCAATATTGCTATAATATTCAAGTTTTCACTAATATATTAATCTATACTAATATTACAAAGCTGAAGAGTTTGTTTGTTTGTTTGAACACGCTAATCTCAGGAACTACTGATTCGAATTGAAAAATTATTTTTGCATTGAATAGACTATTTATCGAAGAAGGCTTTAGGCTATATAACATCACTGTGCAACTATAAGGAACAAAGAGATAATGGAATGTGTGAAAAAACGGGTGAAATTATTCATCCTTGAGGGCTTCAATGATGCCCAAAATAACTATTCCATGCGGATGAAGTCGCGGGCACAGCTAGTTTGTTATCTTCTTCTTGTTTGTTGTTACCTTTTCCCACTTTCTACGTGGGGTCGGCACAGTATGCTAGTTTTTTCCAATTACTTCTGTCAATAGTTTGTTATGTACTTATCCAATTCAATTCCATTGTTTCAATTGATGAGTAAAATTTTTTAATAGTGGCTTTCTATGACTCAATCAAAAAGAAATAGTAGGTTGAAATAAGTAGATTCTAGGGCCTAGAAGACACCTGGGTGGCGTCCCGTAAACCAATCAAGGGGAGATGGCACAGATATCTCCTAGCCCATCTGTATATTAATTTCCATCTACTCAGTCTCCAATCTCTCATCAAGGTTATGTTAAAACAATGTTTTTAGATCTGAAACAAGAACTCAAAGTAGTAGATCGACCACACAAGAAGGAAGATGGCAGCCCTTTCGAGAACGTTCCAATGAATGGACATATTTCAAATACTTCACGAGTTGAAATAGAAACACAAACGCTGTCATCACCACAAAAACGTAATTGTGATTTTATTTAATTTATCTTTTTTTTAAATATTATATTTAAATAAAAAGTTTTTAATGTACTACATAATTGGTAAAGTTGGTATTGATGCTATTGAGGCTAAAAAGTATATTCAGAAAAACCCTGGATCTCTCTATCTGTATCTGCATATAGACAATGTTATAAACAATCAATTATTCTGTATAGATCTGAAAACCAAACCAACCAAGCATTTAACAACCAAATATTAAATATATTTCTTATTTTATGCATTATTCTTAATAGTTTTAAAATAATTTTTTTTTGTTATAATGAAACAGGTGAAATAAATGGTAATGCGATGACGCCGTCCGCCCGGGTTTCAGCCATAAACATTGTTGGTGATCTCCTTCGGAAAGTTGGGGTGAGTCATGCGCAAATATTTTCGATGATAATTAAAGTAATTGTAGTCATAATTGTATTATTGTTCACATTAGATGAGTACAATCATTACTTCTTAAATTATTATGTGTAATTTATTAAATACATTTGGTAATGTAAAATCAATTGAGGTATGTATTATTTATATGTATATTTAAAACTAACTTATGTTCTATATGTTTATTATTTATTTTTATATTTATTAATTTATGTATTTATTTGGCTTATTGGGGAGACGCGTATGATAGTTTTTATGTATTAGCAGCTATATTATATCAATAAACCTATTTTCGTTGAATATTATTATTTTATTCCACATTGTATATATTAACACTAGATATGTTGTAGAATTACAAAACAATTAAGTAACCTAGTGTTTATTATGTAAGTAGTTATTGCACTGTACTCTGCATGGTTGTTGTGTGTAGTATGCATGATGTTTATTGCTTGCAGCTTGAAAGGTTTCTTTGCCGTGATTGTGGTAAGGTCAAATGCTCGTGCGAAGTGCCTGACGCTGCCGCCAGCCCAGTCCTAACACCCGCCGAACCTGAAATAAAGACTGAGAGACTTCATGAATGCCCAGATCAAAGTGATCATGTAGAATATAGAAAGTTGAACCGCCAACATTCGGGACCTGAAAAAACTGTCAATTTACCAGAAAAACAGTCTCATTTGACAAATAGGTCATCGGAAAATCCTTTCGCGAGATCTGGAGATAACGGGAAGTTACGAAGATCATTTGCAGTTAGATCCCGTGAAGGAATTGAAAATCTTTTCAGTTTTGCCAAAGCCAACAAAACAAAGGAAATAAAGACAGATTATTAAATGAATTATAATGATTGAATAAATTATAATACTACTTATTTTAAGATTTTACAGTGTGTAATTAGATTAATATTATAAATGAACAAATCTTTAGGTAATGTGAATTTTCATTTTACTGTCGGTACTATAAACAAACATGTCCAAAATAATATTTCGCCATTCAAGTACATTTTGTTTATTTTAGTCTCAGTTATCGCTATTGTTTTATTTTTGTTTTTGTTTTAGTGATAGTTTAGTTTGACATATGCGCTTTAATAGGATATTTAAAGAAATATTGATATTTATTGTCAGTATGAGGGTCTTGGTCTTATTATTCTATTGTACTTCGTTTTTTCACAAATTATGCATTTAACATTATAATTGATTCTAGTATGTACTTGATTATCATCAATTCTTTCAATACTTGTCACAGACCTTTGTAATGTACATAAACTATTTGTTTGCTTTATATGTTTCACCACTATTATAACCCTGTGTGTGTAAATAGTACTAGTAGTCTAAAATAGGGTGGCGGCTGTAATAGCACATTTTTCTTTCACGTACTAATATTAACATCATTCATATTGTTTACTTTCTTCATTGTAGGCGTTGGAATCAAAGTTAGCATCGTGTCGTGGTACAGTTAGACCTAAAGAGCATTCACCAAATTCGAGCTCCGACGTCAATAAGGACTACAGATGTGTACTCAAGAACTAAATGTCGCTGAATAAAATCCTATCTCAACACGCAACTGTAGCTTGATTAGCGTAAAGCTAGCTCAAGCACACATGCCAAATGCTAAATAAGGTGTTAATATTAACACTCAATCTAATATCTCACAATCTTAGCTGCCGAGGCGGTCATCATTGTTATAGTTCATATCCGTCGACAAGGCCCACATTACTTGGCCAATGGCAAGACGTGTATTTAATGAAAACTAAAGAGACAGTGAATACTTTGTAAATCCTCATTCGTATAATGTAGCAGTCAGAAATTCAAGTAACCAATCACGAATTTACCTGTCATATGAAAAAAAATTCTATGCACGTTACTAAATAGCACTATATACGTGATATGAACTCTCGATGACTCCAAACCGCTGAGGCAGGCAGGCACCACAAAATGAGTGCGTGCGCAATCAGTAAAAAATACTCGTACATAAGAAAACTATACCTTATTTATCACTTGGTATTATAAAAAAGCTTTATGGTTTTAATCCTTGCTGATAGTATCTTGTGTATTGTGATCATGATCACATTATCCTAATTTACTAATGTCTGTGATGAAATAAGGATAGTTAAGGATTGGTAAATTAGTGTTTGGCCTACCCACCGGAGACCTAGCACCGATTGCACGATTGATTTCATGTAGCAGCTTAATTCACGTCACGTATTGTGTCTGTTAGACAGACTAAAATGTTCACAAAAAAACTCAGTTCAAAAAAAAATCAGTTGACAAAATTTTAATCATTTTGATTGCATAGTCCAAAGATGTTCATTATTTTCTTTTACCTGTATTATACAGGTATCCCTTTGTAATTGGTATTTAGTTTTTGCCTTAATTTTATTGCTCATAACATAAAACAAACGTTTCAGATGCTCAGTTATGACCTGGCATTATATTGGTGTTTAAAAGTATTTTAGAAATATTTTATGTAAATATAGACACTTATGTATGTATGAAATTGTTAAAATTACAAAATTTTATGAGATAACAAAATATCATGCAATATTTAGATACATTTATTTTGTAATTTGCAATAATTATATATATTTTATATGGTCTTTGTCCAACGACAAAATGATTGATGTTCATGTGTACCCTATGAAATATATTGGTCTTGTCTCCAAAGTATTTTGATTAAAGCGACAGCTGAGATGTAGAAGCTTAGATTCAATAATTTTGAGCAACTTTTTGAATATTATCTCAAAATTGCATGAAATTGTGCTAAATAAATGTCTAATCATAAATATGGTTGCAGTCTACTTAATAATCGTCATATTGTTACAATACAAAGCATGGCCCTACTAACACTGGTTTAATATGAAATATGTTTAGCTCGCAGTTCTTATGTGTCATGTCATAACTGTCCCCGTTTTCTGATATGTAATTAGAACTCGTCACATAACTCGCTCAATCTAAAACATAATCTCATGTTAATAAGCATGTGTGTAACTCTTGCCTTGTAAGCTAAGTATACAGAAGTTTAATCATTTTACTTAATATGACACGAGGTTTCCATCTCTACAGAGTTAGGTTTGTTATTTCAATATCTACCTAGTTATTTTTTGCTTGCTGCTGTACCAACAGGTATAGGATGAATATTAGACATTTACACTACCTACATACATATTTTGGTTTAGATTTCCCCTCCACATCAGCTAGTTATGATTCTAGTAATGTGATTTACCACAGGCTTTTTAAAATTAAATATTTAGTTAATTTGTCACAATATTTTCGAAGATTTTTTTTAACTTTCAGTAGTTCATAAGGTTCTCTATCTTTATATGTGATATGAAATAGTCAAATATTGTTACGAACTTTTTAAGAAAACAAAAGATTTTGTTAATTCCTTTTCAACAAAACATTTTGTGCAGTTATGTTTCTTTCATAATTTGGTTTCTATATGGAGAATACGAATATCAAATTATTATTTTATACAGTTTGCTGATAATAGTTTTACTTTTTATAAATTTACGCATTTATATTACATTCACGTGTGTGGTGACCAAAAATATTTTTGTGCGCGATTAAATAATAAATAACTAATATGTAAGTAAATTAACGGTGTTTTATTATTTATCAACTGGCTAAGATTTCTTTTTAGATACCGTACATATTTAAAATATTGTGGATAATAAGTTTATTGTATGTGTTGAATTTAGTCTATTTAAAGTATATACTTTAAATAGACTTAATTCAACTTTTAGTTACAATATTGGAGTAGATCTGTTAAAAACCTAAAAAAATGACGTAATCCGAAGTTTTAAAAAGAAAGAAAAGATGAGGCATGTGCCATGTCAACTACCTACCCTTAACCGACGAACTTGCAGGGATTCTGGCAAGAGAAAAGATGTAATCTGCCCAACCCTCTAGAAAATGTGATTTTATGTATGTATTTATAAACATTGACCTATAATGAACAAGTAAGTATAAGCTAAAGTAGATTTTTCGGATGAAGAGAATGATGGATTTGAATGAAGTGAAAGAAGTAAGCAGAGACCGTGGCAAGCAGAAATATGTAGTCTCTGCCTACCCCTCCAGAAAAGAGGCGTTATTTATGTATGTAGACAAAGACAATTTTAAGGTAAGTAACGTGTAATTATAAGTTAGTTAACAAAGGAAACGTAACCATTTTTAAATATGAAATGAAAAAAATAAAACATTGTTAACATTTATTTAAATTATTTGCTTCCCAACACAAATGTTAGAAAGCATGTTCGCCCACTGGATTTGTTTTGGTATATCTACTGGCGACTGGAAGTGGTTCACCAAGTCCCAAACGGATTTCCTAAACAGCCTCAGCCTAATGACTAGATGTGACATCTTCTCTTTATTTAAAACTTCCATGCGTATGTTCCCTGAAAGAAATACGAAAAAAGTTATGAGGGCAATCGGGTAGTTATTCGACCTTATTTTTAGAGTGTATCATGGGAATTGATTTTGTGAATGCCTAGTTAATCCCGTTTTAAAATTTCTGAAGGGCCATAATTTCACCTTTACCACTCTCGGGCATTTTACGGCTAAGCATTGTTTGGCCTTGTGGCTCTTATTTTGCGCTGTTTGTCGTGGTCCAATATTTTTTTCTCATTGTTGGGACTATAAGGGAGAACTGTTTCATCATATCGGAGAATACCTATGTTCATCTACTTGTCAACTTCTCAATTGTATTTTTTTAAGAAAAGGGATTTTCCGTTTCTTAATAAGCAACGTGATTGGTCTAGAAGCGTTTTAAATTTAGATTAGACATTATTTTTTTTAATTAAGCTATTAGATTTATGAAAGGTAGCGTTAATCTGGATAGCTTAATCAACACAATTTTATTGACTTACCTCCGACTTTTGGCGATCCTATAAGCCATAAAGTCAAGGTGTATAATGGAAATGTTTGCACCAAGTATATAACTTTGGCCAATGTGTACTGCACCAGCAAGGATAGCAGCCGAAACTATAAGATCAGAGACAAAATTATTCAAAACAACATAAAAATAGGATAAAATAGTATAGGAATATCTTTATCTCCCAATTAAATCTTCTTATATTAAGAAAGGCTTAGGTCCTTCCTCAGGAAAAGACAACTAGTACAACATAAAGGTGATCTTCTAAGAGTGATTATTTGTGTGAATATTAAGTATGTAATAAATTCACTCTGAGCTTAATGTGAGCTTTACAGCAAAATGAGTATTGTATATTTCTTACCAGTGTAAAAACAAAATAGTACATTGCCGTAGTAGGCAACAGTAGCAGCAATATTGTGAACGCCACGGTACCCACAAACAACTCTTGGTTTGTATATTCACAGGAGTCAATTCCGCCCCGCAACGGGTTGTATTTGCGACCAACGAAGAATCTCAACAATGCAATCAGGCCAGATATTTGAATATTGAACATCCTGAAATGAAGCAGTCAAATAATTAAAATTTAATTGAATTATCACATGGTGGTTTAGTAACTAAAGAATACCGAGAGACAGATGACGCCAGTCAGGCAGCGGTTGTAAAAACTAACAATTATGATCAGAATTAATAAAAATGCTAACATCCCTAACCCACATTGGTTCATAACAAAAGCTGCACTTAATGAATGTGTGTGAATTCTACAAACAATTATCATGATAAATGGAGTATCATGGATCATTAATTAATATTATGAATTTCATAAAATGTAATAACGTACCTTGCAGCATAAACATAAATACAATAAGAATGGAATGTAGCTATGCAAATCATATCTGATATGATAGCTGCTTGAAATGTAAATCCCAAATAACCTATATAGTGATATATTTGTAGAATAATATCCAATTTTTCACCAGAGACATCTGTGAACAAATTTTTTTTCATTGTGTTATAAAAATATTCAAGTAGTGTTAGGATGCTAGCACATCACCTGAAAGAGTTAACCTCAGTTTATAAGAAGCCTTTCTTTGATTGAATGCTTAAAATAGTTCTTTTGCTAAGAAAGCTACCACCATTTTTCTTTGCCAAGGATTTAAAGTAGTAGGTAAAAGAAAAATGTTGCAATTACCTAAAAAAAGCCACCAAAGTTGAACATGATATGAAAAATATTTCCCAAGCATTTTATTAAACTCTTTATTGAGTTTGAATCCAGCTGGTGATCCCATAAGCCACTTCAGTAATGTATACAACATGTTTATTAACTCCTGGAAATGAAAGCTTGTTAAAATTATAAAGGTTTGACCTTCAAAGGGCTTCATTCAGACAAAATATACATACATAAATAATCACATCTACATCCCTTGTAGGGAAGAAAGGGTTTGAAAACAGTTCAGCCATATTAAAAATATCATTAAATTAAATGAACATGTATTTATTTATTTAAAATTTTATTGCACAAAACAAAAATGTACAAAAAGCGGACTTAATGCCATTTGGCAATCTCTACCAGTCAACCAACTGACCAAACAGAAAAATTTTAAGTTGTTGGTGTGATAAAGTGCACATGCATACTGAAAAAATACATACATGTAGTCTTAATCAACACTAATAATAAAAATATACTTATGAACCGCTCATTAATAAAACTCATCAAAAACATTATAGTTGTTACCAACTTCTAAAACTTCCATCAGCTTTGAACTAAGTTTCATTTTGTATTGGGTCAGAAGAGTCAAGGCAAGGTACCCCAAAAGTAGGTCCACTGCTACAGCTAGAATTATATTTCCTTGTCTGATGAATATCTAAAAAAAAAATGACCATGTATCTGTATGTATAAACAATCTTGAACTAAGCCATAGTCCTGATTACATGAACACTTCTCTGGAGAGAAGCCCAAGGTGTGGTCTTTGATCATGATCCTGGATAGAGTAAGTCAAGTTTTAACATGAAGTGAATCTTGTCTGAGCTCTGCACGGCAACCTTTGCATGGGAATCCTGTGGTCCTATTTAAAAGTGCAGTAAACCATCTGCTGTCCACTGTATGAAAATATTGTCATGTTTTAATTTAGTTTCTTACCGGACCTCATGCCCAAAGCATAGTGGTAGAGGACGCACCTGGGAAAATGCCAAGATATGAGAGAGAGAGAGAGTTATTACTGGGTATAATTTACTTGTTAGGTTTCATGTAATGAATTTATTCATAACAATCACAACAACAAAAAATGATTTTAAAGCTTTTATTATTTTAGTTAAAATGTTATTACCTTCTTGTTTTTCCTTAATGATATGACCAGCCAATACAACATATTAAAATAGTTTACAATGTGTTGTATAAACATTGATGATGAGAGCCAATCAGGAATTTTAAGGTAGGGTGTATAACTTGACACTTCTTGTGCACAGCCATAATCTGCCCTGATTGTCTTTTGAAAAACATAAAAGTCACTATTTTGATCTATATATTCAGAATTTACCACTTTCTCATAATCATACAGCATTAATATACAGTTTTCTGTACCTTGGATCTCATTTCCGTTAATAAATAATCTATGTATTGTAAGGTTTTCTTTCTGTTCTAAAAGAAGCCAGCTGCTGTACCCTTTACATTTGTCTATCATGTTTGACTGATATCCACAGAGTTGGCCATATATTACATTATTGGTTAATTTATTCTTATCATCTAGATCATCGATATTGTTAGCATATTTGTTAACACTTATGGTATATGACTGAAGTTCAGTTTTATTTATATAGCCTTTGAAATATACATCTCTTTCGGGTTTTGGTACAACAGGAAGAAATATTTTTATTGTAGTCATTGTTTTAATTGTTACATTCTAAAACAAATAGACAAATTTGATTATATTTTCACAGATGGAGCACACAGACAATAACTTCATATTATGTGGCTTTAAATATAATTTCTATCATACATTCATGAAATACAAAGAGTAAACACTCCAAAAAACATACAAATTGCCAAACGAATTGTGCAATGAATACAAATAAATAAATATATTCAATTTTGTTGACTGTTTGAAGCAAAAGTCATCACTCGAACAGATCCACAGTTAATATTATAATAATAGGTCCTTACATATGAAATTAGCTTTTTTGTACTAAATTTCTCCCCTTTGGTTAGAATTCCAAATTACGTCTACTTAGTTTAAAATATAGAAAATTTGTAAATAGGTAGGTATCGCGTTCGACTAAAGACAGAAGACACTCATAACAGCTTCATCGTTTAGTTCCTTTGTATGCGCATAGCGCTAGTGGTAGTGGCGCATCTGTCATTAGAGATGTGCACGCTAAGTAATGTATCTACTCGATTTCGAGAAATTCTGCTGGGCTTATGTATTTTATTTTTATTTCATTATTTTATAAAAAATGTATTATTTATGTACTTAAATCTTTATAAAAAAATAAATAGCCTTAAGACGTCAACATAACTTAAGTTCTTCTCGCCCCCAACTTTTAGCCTGAACTTTGTCTCTTAAACTGTCTTTATCCGACATGAGCTTTTCACTTTTACTTCCATTTTGTTCGGTTCGCAGCAACATTGGCACAAATACAATCTTTTGTATAGTCATACTAGGATCCCTTGAAGGAAAAGATTCAACCCTTTACCTGAACCTGGCTGAGATGGTATAGCGAGACATTTCTTTCCCATAGGCGTATTTCTATTCGCTATTTCTCATAGGCGTTTTTCTAATAAACTAATTCTGCTATCCAAGTGGTGCAATTTGCAAGAAATAATAATAATTGTGAAATACCTAATAATTTACAAAAGCCTTCAGTACATTAATCTAATACATTAATTAATGCAAGGCAACATTAGGGCTTATTTTAGTAAATTTTTGGCAAGGAAGCGTTTATTGCTGCTATATTGGGACCGATGAAGCGCTTTCGCGTGGGAGACAGTTAAGTCAAGAGACAGTTGACAACTCGGTCGGTCGCCATTTTCTTTTGTTGGTGGTTGGGTCGATTCGGTTTGATCAAGTTACTAGTACCTGCCTATCATTTTCTTCGCTCAAATATATCTATTGATGAAGAATTAATTGGGTTTGATTATTATTTGAACAGTAAATATGTCACGAGTGTTATAGTTAACTTGCAGACCTTTGTATTTGTTTTGCTTTGGTTACTTGAATCACCATGTCGGCACACGAGCAAATGAGGGCAATGTTGGATCAATTGATGGGCACTGCTCGAAATGGTATGTACTTATCAATAACAGAATAAATTGATTTTACCTCTTTGTTCTTTATATAACAAATTAATTAATTATGTTCTAATCATAATCGCGTACAATATTTTTACATTCACAGGTGAATCGGATAGGCACGGAATTAAATTCTATGATGATGCTGTGTGTAAATCATTTTTGTTGCAATGTTGTCCTCACGCAATCCTTTCGTCAACGGTGAGTTTTTTGATCTGAAAATGGTGTTTGGGTTATTGAAATAAACAGAAGACATTGTGGTACTATTACAAAAAAAATGTAGCATATTAATAATGGAGTAACTATTTGCCGGGCCAAAATTGAGATATAATAGATTTCTTGTAATAGTACCTCAAAGAGATTTTGGCAGTACTCCATATGCATATTTGAGAGTATTGACAATACCTATATGTACCTATAATTAAAATTTGATACTGGTAATATATGTGACGTTTGAATGTTGAATTCACATCAGTTATCTTACCTAAAGGATACTACATGAAAAGCTTTGATCTTAGAAGAAGTATATTGTTCAAATTCTCAGGGATACTTGGGTTCGACGGCTTAAATATATTAAGTTTTATTATTACTATTCAACTATTGTCATTACTCCAAATTTGTGCTCCTTCTTTCAACAGTTTATTTATATAATGATGCTGTAGTGTCATGGAAAATCCTTCATCAGAGTGGCATTAACTGTGGTGAAATATGCTTTTCAGAAAATGCCCAACACTAGTCTTTATTGCTCATCACAATACTTAAATGATGTGGGATAGATTGTATGAGTTAGGCTGTTCTGTAAGTACCAAGATGTACGTATAAAACATTTATAGTTAGATGATTGTATACTTTCTGCTAAGCAGGTTTAAGAAATTTAAGACACATTCAATATTTTAAAATATTCATCGGTTACTAATGCAGCTTTGGTGAGTACATGTAAAAATTTTAGGCACATGAAAATTCATAGTCTGGAGAGCCATTTGGTGATCTAACTGCATTGGGTATGTACTCTGCTATACACATGGCTAGAAAAAGAAAAATTATACATAGAATGCATGTAAACAATATTAATTTTAAGATTATTCATATAGGTAAAATTGTTCAATAAATACAAGCACTAAACAAATGTACTGTAAAATTTCGATAATTTTGCATAGAGGTTGACAAAATCCAATTTTTATACATACATAAAATATGTATTTACAATTTTTTTTAGTTAATATTTTCAACTCTACATTAGTTTCTCCAACAAATTTTAAGAAATAAGAACCAATGTAATTTTTGGGTCTACTCAAAAGTTTATACCCCAAATGGTGGGTTTACTAATACTCATCAGTTATCAGATTGCATTGCAAAGTAGGTATATCATCTTGTGGAATATCAAAGTTGGCAATGTATTTTAAATTTATTGCATAGGCAACAGCAGACACATTTAGTAATTTTCTGGGCTTTCATTCAATGTATATCTGCGGCATAAGTTGTCTATAATTTACTTTGTAGTGAAGAATAAATTTATTACACATTTTGTTGGAAAAATTTTTACTTACCAATATATGTAATATTATCCACATCATTTATTCAAACAGAATTGCTTTTTAGAAGAAGGTATATTTATTAATTATCTATTTTGTCAGAAAAAAGCCTTATTGGCTGGTTATTCTTACTTGTAAGATAGAGTAAACAAAGAAAGGGTTTAATTTTAATTAATAATGAATAATTAATAAATACTTACACATAGAAGGATTTCACCCTTGCTTTGTATACTATTTTGTGTATGAGTTGGCTTAAGGGTGCTCAGGATATGACTTATAAGGGTGTGCGTGAACGGTGTGTTTCCAGTTTGTAAGTATGTATTGATGATATTTTCCTTGTTGGTGATGAACGAGGACTCCGTGAGCTGTTGGTGATATTGTATGTATTGTATATTACAATAAAAATAATAATTGTAAAAATTTTAAATTACAAAGCAATTATTTATCTTATTCATATTTTGTTTGGTATAAAAAAAAAAATCAATTGATAATAATTTCGAAATTGCAAATAGTAATCTGAATATTGAACATCTTAGTACCAATATATTGATTACCTCTTGAAAGCTATACTTCAACAAAATGTTGAAACATAAATGTTTAATGTTAAATTATTTCTGTTGCAGCGAATGGATTTAGGTGAGTGTCCAAAAATACATGATCTGGCTCTCCGTGCGGATTATGAATTGGCATCGAAAAGTAAAGATTATTTCTATGATATTGATGTAAGTATTCCTTATTGTTATTCAACCTTATATGATACAAAATGTTTTTTTTTATGATAAAGTATGTGTTAATGCTGAATATCAAGGGAAAGAAACAAATTTTTCTTAAAATCTCTTGTTCATCTCTAGTTCAAAAATATTTTATGTTATTTTTTGGTTCTTATCATGTATGGAAGACAATCACTGTTATGTTCAACTCAGTAGAACTGTAATATTTGTCGTTTTTACATTCTCATTAAATATAACTTTAATATCACTTTAAACTAAATAAGAAGATCTAAACTATAAATGTGATTTCAAATAGAATGGTGTCTCTCCGTTTCGCACATTTGTACATATATTTACAGCATATACAATGTTCCAGATTTTTTGGTACTGGTTACATTGTTTAACATTCATCATTAATTCGGCAAGTAAAATAATTTTATGGTGCTTTTGTACCCAACATTAGGTAATATACTTTTTGTGTTGTTAGGCAACTGAACATTTGGAGGCATTTTTATCCGATTGCGATCGAAGAACGGCTGCAGCCAAGCAGCGCCTTGCTGAAACACAAGAAGAGTTATCTGCAGAAGTGACTGAGAAAGCCAATGCTGTGCATGAGTTGGCAGAACAGATAGGTCAAAAGCTGGCGCGAGCAGAGGCTCTTGGAGAAGAGGGTATGGTTGAAGAGAGTGTAAAGCTCATGGGAGAGGTATTTTCAAAAATAAAAGATTACAAAAGTAATGTGTAAGGTCAATATGTATTTACATGATCGAATTTTCAGATTGAAGACTTGCGAAAGAAGAAAGCCGCCGCCGAACAGGAATATCGTAATTCTATGCCAGCATCCTCCTACCAGCAGCAAAAGTTACGTGTGTGCGACGTGTGCTCGGCGTATCTTGGTATACATGATAATGATCGACGACTTGCCGACCACTTCGGTGGGAAGCTTCATCTAGGATTCATCACTATTCGTGAAAAGTTGGCTGAACTGAAGGTTTGTATATATTTCTTTTCATTTCTTATAATTTTTTTGAACATAATCATGATTTGACTGGTATAACCTTGATTTTAAGAAATTAGGTACATTTAATATTTTGGCATACTAACAGTTTTCTGTCTATATCTAATCTAGTCTGTATCTATTATAAAGGAACCAATAATTGTACCCTATTTTTTCAAAAGATATAGGATATGTACTTCAAACAAGCAATATCATCGAGCATATCTTGGTTAAGCAACAAATTATATTTATCTTTTCAGAAAACCGTAGACAAGAGGCGCGAAGAGCGAGGCGCATCAGAACGCGAGCGAGCTGGCGGCCGGAGACATTACGTGGGGGGCCGCGAGCTGGACCGCCGTGCGAGGCGACATCGCGAGACCGCGCGAGACCGCGACCGCACCAAGGACGGCGACCGCAAGGACAAGGAGCGCGACCGCGAGAGGGACCGCGATCGCGAGCGCGAACGTGAGAAGAGGTCGGTGTTTACTACTAGAGATATTAGTAGAAAAAATCATAAGTCCGATAACGAGCGTATCCCACCGCTGCCACCACAGAAATCGGAACAATATAAGACACCTGATTTGCCAGTTTCAAAAATTTTTCTTGTGTAGCGCTACACAACAACACTTAATAAAGCTTGAAAGAAATAAATAAGGCAAAAGAAATATAATATTGGACTTGGAAACTATAGGAACGATGTGTCGTTGTTTTGGCATCGCACGCAGTTCCAAATAAGTCTCAGAATCTCTTTTTTGAAGCTGCAATTTTATTTTATAGTTGTGACGATATTCATCCTCTTTGCCCTAAGTCCTGGTTGCGTTGTAATATTGTATATTTGTTATTGTCCCTAGGCGAAGCAGATCTCGGAGCAGGAGTAAACGTGATGGATCTCGCGAAAGGTCGCGCGGCCGGGAACGCGACTCTCGCCGAAGTCGCTCGCATCGCCGATCCTCGTCTAAAGAGCGCAGGCGGGAATAACCCTAAGAAGAATAGTGCGATTGTCTATCAACCACAACACACCATACATTTAGTTAGACACCGCAAGTGCAATTTACATGAAAACACTTTAGTTCAGTCTGGCATGGGCCTTAATGAAATTAGTGTAAGACTTATAGCAATAGAGCAGGTAGATGATTATATTGGTACGCTTGATCTAGCTCGTCTGAAAAGAGCGATTCAACTGCCAAACGGGTGGTAAAAAAATGGCCCATTTGTTATAGAATCTTTGACCACTTCCAATCTTTTACAGGTCATCATCATCCATGAATAGGTTTTCAATTTCAGATTTATCAGTTATAGATATTTGTAAATGTGGCTGACAGATAATTAGTGTAATTTGCGCAATAATCTACAGTAGCTATAGCCACTTACACAAAGGGTATATTATTAGTATAATAAGAGCTCAGTTTTTACCTATTGCCTGTGTATATTAGCCTTTGCCCGCGGCTCCTTTACCGACGGAATCCCAGGTATTTATTTTGAGCAGAGATCTCAAACCTACTTCTCAGATTTCGGCTCTTTTATGTCGAAATGAAACAAGTTATTTATATAGTTATAATAAGTATATGGACTGTGGCCCTGAATTTATGAATTAAACAATCTGTTTTATTTTCTTGCTTTTTGTTTTCATTTAATGTTTAAATTTTATTTCTAAAACGCAGTGTTTTTCTTCTATTGAATATATCATTACATAAAGCTGGAAGGATGGGAAGGAGATTCAGCACACCTATAAATAAGCTAATAAGTTTTAATTTAAACACATTTTGTGTTGATCTTATATAATAATACTTTTTGTTATTATCCAGGGTTGCAAGTAAACTTTAATTGTATAGATTTGTGTGTAATATGTACAAATTTGTTTGATCTAAGGAAAGTAAGGGATTTTATTTTCTTTATGTAAGATTGTTATTTGAATAAAGATGGTATACAAGGACTATTTATTTCATTTTCAGACTTTTTTGTCACAGATTTTAATCTAATACTTAGTTCTCAATGTTGTAACGATATTGGGTCGAGCAAGGAAGTTTTGTGTGAAGACAAACTATATAGAGTTGAATAAATTGTAGATTATAATATACTAGGTTTTATACGCAGCTTCGCCCGCGCGAATTAAGCGCTACATATAGATGTAACAACAAACAATGTACAAACAAACACTTCAGCTTTATTATTATAGACTAATATTATAAAGCTGAAGAGTTTGTTTGTTTGAACGCGCTAATCTCAGGAACTACTGGTTTAAATTGAAAAATTATTTTTATGTTGAATAGACCATTTATCGAGGAAGGCTTTATAACATCACGCTGCAACTTTTAGGAGCGAAGAAGTAACGGAAAATGTGAAAAAAAACGGGGAAAATTATTCATCCTTGAGGGCTTCAATGATGCCCAAAATAACTATTCCGCACAGACGAAGTCGCGGGCACAGCTAGTACAGAATAATTGCAGATTATAGTATACTAGTTTTATACGCAGCTTCGTCCGCGCGAATTTAGCGTTACATACAATAAATAACGCGAATTTAGCGCTACATACAATAAATAAAGGTTTTTTGCGAATCACGTGGTAATTGTTGTTTTTCCCGGTTTGAAAAAGAACTTGTGCCCTTCTCCAAGGTATGCAATATTTCAAAAAGATTGGACAGTAGATAACCCGTGAACAGGCAACGAACATACTTTCGCATTTATAATTTCTTCTACTTGAGTATTATTTATACTTGATTCTCTGGCGAGTAACCCGAGTAACAGCGGTCCCAACATAATCTTTACGGATCAGCAAGGGTTGTTGTCAATCATAGCACCTACTATGATTCGTATAGTCTTAGAACTGAAGATGTGGCAGACGGCAGAAACGGAAAGACAAATAGGAAAGCGGACCCATGGCCCCAAAGTTTAATGGCAAAGGGTGCAACTGGGAACACGCCATGATGAGAAAGAAAAAAACAAACCTATTTTTATTCCATTGTCAATGTTTTACTAAGTCTTGCATTTCATGCTACTAACATTTAATATTTTTTCTATTTTACACATGTTTAAAAATTATAATAACACAAAATGGCATTTTTCTTAAAATTAACTAAAAATAGGAAATGGAGCACCATTAATAATTATATTAATATATCCAATGAAGTAGGTAACCTGTACCTGTGTATAATTGAAAAATATAAAATAAAAAATAATAATTGGTAGAACAACAGAGAATTCACAAAATATAGCTTCATGTAATAAAGGTCATATGCTCTGTAATAGATTTTTGTAAAAGCAAACTACGCAACCAAATATAAATACTAGGAACATTATAATACAATTTCTCTACAATATAATCGAATATATCTCGATTGAAATATCACAAACTTGAAAAAACTTGAATCTATCTAGGTATGTAAAGAGTTTAATGTAAATAATGTATTAAATATTATCTTTCATAGTGCAAATGTAGTTTACTAATGTGTTACATAATGTTTGACTACTTTTAAACTAGTCTATATTGTATGAATATATGAATAAAATGAGATCAAACTTAATGTCTGCTCAGCATAAGTTAATATAAATCCTTGTAAATAATTAATAGGTACGAGGAGAACGAAAATGCCACAAAATATGCCAATTTAGTTGTTGTAAATTATGAAATTATCATAAATTAAACATTTTATAGAAAAACAACAGCTTAATTTTTTGATATAAAACACAAAATTCGTGTAAGATTTACCCTGATAAGATTTATGAATGTAGGCATTATATATATTACCTTACATAAATTTGAATTATCACTGTTTTTGATTAGAGTACACTTAATTTTCGCATCATTACGATTAATTGAAAAGCTAGAGCCTCCATGGTCCATAAACAATATCCCATAAAGGCAAAACACCAAAATAAGGCAAAGTATTTCTATAACTACCAAGTTTATTATTTTATATTAGTAATCAAAATTTGATTTAAGATAAAAGTCTATTAAAACTGTTGCAACATTTGTGAAAAACACAGGAAACAGCTAGTTAAATACATTATTAATTTGTGACCTATTTAAAACTTGATTAATATTTCCATCATTTCTTAATACATTTTTACATGTTGTATACCAAACGCCACGTCTCTTACACACTTTTTTGCCACCTCTGTGGTAGATTTACCTTCCTGATACATAAGTATCATTCGATTCCCAGGGCGGACATGTGGTTTGAAGAAAATGTAAACGAAATAAGAAGTTTGTTTTTATAGCACAACCAAACAAAACATTTGAAATTAGAGCGAGAAAGATAAGTGCTCTTTGTCGTCTATTAATTTCGTACACAAGCGTAATAAAAATGTACGTATTTAAACGTAACGTATTGCGAAAAGGGTATTCTTATTCCTTGGTGATTTTGAATTGTGCTTGTGTCCGTTAAAAAGTTAATGTCGGCGGGTGGTGTTATCTATTTATATAAAACTATGATCAAGGAAGTCAAATATTGAACTACGAGACTGTGTCAGCATTAAATGTGTCTTATAAATTGGCTAATATGTGCCTATGCGCACTACGTAAGATATACTGGCACGTTTATTTTCCTTAAATGTTTTACACAGATAAATTACTTGATTTTTATTTTGTGTAATTTCAACTTGAATCCTAACATTTCAGACAATACGCCTGATAATGCAGACAAAATTACTACTTTAGTAATGGTGTATAAATAATGATTGGCACATATTCCTGATATCTTGAAAGGCGCATCCAGCTCCTGTAATCAAAAAAATATTATGTCAATAAAAACGCAGCCGGGTAAAAACATAATTGCATCATAGTTCCCTTTTCTTTATGTACAAAGATTTCAACTGCTGTTTGCTCTCTGGCGGTTTCTCTATGGCAAGATGAAAGTTGATTTGTTCCGTGAATATGGCGGATAGATAGCCGCGGTTACTGATTGATGTTGCTGCCTAGAGTCACAAATTTACGGGACAGATCTCATGAAATTTATATAAAATTTACCTTCAAGAGATCAGCCGCTAACTTGAGTACATTATTCGCGACTGTTAACTGCTCTTTGCTCTCTGGCCGTTGTTCTATGGCAAGATGGAGGTTGATTTGTTCTGTGAGTATGGCTGATAAACAACCGCGGTATTTTCGGTTGATGTTGCTGCCTAAAGTTACGAGCCGGAGAAGACAGATGCCGAGGCAAGCACTCCACACCAACGCTTCTAGTAGCCACCCATGCTCCAATGTCACAGAGTCCTGTTAGTGTGGATAAATATTTGATAAGTTTATATTCTTGAAGATAGGTATCAGGGTTGCAGTCAGTTGGCACTTATTTAATGTCAATGCAAACGTACAGAACGGACGGAGTCTCAAAATATGATACAAATCTTTCCCAAAAAAAGTTGCCATCTGCCCCTGTCTAAGCTTATAAATTTTCATACAAAAAATCTTCAAAGGACATCGTGTGCATTTGGGTCGGATTTCTCGCAATATTATGTTTCATATATAATATTGCGAGAAATCCGAACACGATAACAGAATGGATATTTGGGTATGATCTATTGAAATAACTTACCCTTAGCAGTTGAGCACTAACGCACGCCAGTAATGTCAAAGTGAGGACGAACGCTGCGGAGACTATCACGTCGACAGAACGTTGCGGTCCACGACGCTGAAATAAATAAAGATTTCGATTAGTCTTATCGATTTTCCTCGCAGATACAATAGCTATGTATATAAAATCCAGGTGTTACTTTTTACAAAATTTCTAAATGATTATAATAACAGGTTCTTTGAGTACAACAAAAGTAATGACAAAATTTGTTTGTATGAAAACTCCCGAGATATAGTTTACTAAATAAATAAAAAAATAAAAATAGGCTTTATTGCTGTTTCACAAAGGTGTGGTTTATATCACACTAGAGGCCGCCCGCGACTTCGTCCGCATGGAAACCCTATCAATCCCGCGGGAACTCTGGGATAAAAAGTAGCCTATGTGTTATTCTGAGTCTTCAGCTACTTACATACCAAATTTCATGGTAATCGGTTCAGTAGTTTTTGCGTGAAAGAGTAACAAACATCCATACAAACTTTCGCCTTTATAAAAGTAGTAGGGTAATAAAGTTTCCATTGCACGACAGCTTGTCTTTCGCCAAAGGCTTCCTCCATTAATTTCCAAGCTTCCCTGTCCCTTGCCACCTTGATTCAATATGGGCCAGCAGTTTGAGGACATCTTCCCACCTGGTTTTCTGTCGGCTTTGTCTCCTTCTACCGTCCCTGGGATACCATTCTGGTACAATTTTTGACCATTTTTTTGCTGCTCTCTCAACATATGTCCGGCCATTTCCTTTTTAAGGTATTTTATACTTTTTTTTCCTTTTTTAATTTTGTGGTGCCTTTGATATCTGACAGTCTCACTCTATCTCTCCTTACATCAAGTACACTTCATTCCATACAATTTTAGCAGACATTTATTTTACTTGTAAACTTGTTGGTCAGTGTCCATGTTTGACAACCATATGTCAGGCATGGAAGGATGTAGATAGATATTATAATACCTTTCGTTTCTTTTTGATGGGCATGTCCTTATAAGAGAAAAAGTTTACTATCTACCACTTAGACTATAAATACGGCCGACTTTTAAAAACCGTAGTGTTTCTCACCGGTCTCGAATAAAAACCAACGTGTTTCTCACCAAATTTACTCTAAACCTTGGTTCCAACTTTCGTATCTCCTAAAATAAATAAACCATCTTACCCGTAAGTACGACCGCGTAGACAACCAAGTCTTGATGTTTCTCACTGTATTGAGTCTAAAGTGCGGTAATTCCGACTTGCGCGCACGCCTGGCGGACGTTAGATGGGAGAACAGTTTCGCATACAAGAAGCGTTGTTTAAAGGCCCTTTCTGCCACGGCTAACAGGAAGAATACCAGACCGCTTAGTGAGAATCGCAGGATAAGAGACAGTAGGTTTGTTGATATTTCCCTGGGTGAAAAAATGCAAATTGTAAATATATATATATATTATTATGACATACAATTTCTTTGCAGTATGTATAAATAACTCACCAAATATTATCACCAAACGAGCCAATCAGTAACGCTAATAGAGAACCTTTGCTGTAGTTAACAATTAGAGATGGAATGTATGTGAAAATTGATTGCGTATGAAGTTCCTCTTCGCTTCTTGTATCGTGTTCTATTGCCACCTGCAGCAGAAAAATCATTATCCATTTCACAATCGAAATTTGTCAATAAATGTAAAGCTTTGGGGAGTTTGCTTTACACATAGTATTTGTTCAGGGGTATATTAATGATACCAAGTAAAATACACGAATCATAAAACATAGCAGATCGCCAGGTATCGTTAGATAAAGTATATTAAATAGCACTACAGTAGTAAAACACAACCATGATGAAAGTTAAAAGGCATGGCTCTCTCGGCTTGGGCCACCACGTACCAGCTTATACATATTTACTGCAGATGCCTTCAAGTTTCTGAGCACTTAAGATATAACACGTAATGAAGTGTAATTGTAACCTGCAAGAGTCTAGAGAAGGGTGCGAAGTATGCCACGACCCCGGCCATGGCCAAGCCAGGCCATAGGCTGCCGGATGCGGCCATGGCTCTCTCGGCCCGGGCCACCACGTACCAGCTGATGTCCACCGCAGACAGCTCCGCGCGGAGTGTCGATCCACGCTCCCACATCGTGCATTTCACTGCCAATACATAGAAGTTAATTGGAGGAGGTTATTAGGAACCTCGAAGGAAGAAGTGAATATGCACAATTTATGCTTAAGTATACCATTTCAGACTTTATTTTGATTACCATCAGGCAGATTGAGGTCAAACACATTCAAGTTCAATAAAATATAACTTGCTTTCAATTCAAATTAACTAATTAAAAAATGTTTTTTAAATATTGTTTTAATTATCTGACGTGTGACAAAATTTTAACTCAGTGGATATTATTTCGAAAAGCAAAACGACATAATTACCTGTATCACTGGATGGATCCAACAAAGCGAACGGATCCCAGGAACTATCCGCGGCATAGTGAAAGCCCACATCTGAATTGCCGCCTTCCGATTGAGATTCATAGTTGCTTTCTTCACCTAAGAAAATTCTTTAGATTTATAAAAAATAGGAGTTAGTAAACATTACCATTTATCAAACATTATAAAAATTTGTAAACATTACATTTAAAAGATTTTTTACAAGAGGTAAGTGGAATATTTTGCCAAATGATCAAGACATCATTTGTACAAATGTAAAATTGTAATTCGATGGATGAAGCCATTTCCTTACTGCGAGAAAGTGAATAATGCTGGGTTTTGACTAGCGATGAAACATATGTCAATTTTAAACGAGAATACAGAAGTTTCCCGCCTGGTTCTCATTACAATGAACCTATTAAGCCAGTGACAAAAACAGAATTAGTTTAGTTAATTCTCGCAAAACACATAATTAGACATAGGTTTCTCGCATAGAGGATATTGGTTGTGAAATAGGATGTTGGTTTATTGTTATAAATTCAAATGTGCTTACTGTTAGTGGTTTGGCCAACCCAGTCAGACATAGTATGATGCGATGGTAAGGCGATGGATGGCGCCGAAGCCGAACACTCGCCATCGGATGACGAGGACTGGTAATTCTCTAATTTCTATACAAATTGAACATTTTAGTATATGAAAGTCAAAAAGGCCCAATATTACGAGAAAATGACATCAATTTCAAAGAAGCATTTCAAATGAAATTTATTCGAAATATATATTTGTTATTAACATTGTACCATGCTCTGAAGCGGTTGCAGATAGCTACCTGGATTGCCGTGCTGTAAATTCCTTCCATTTATTACCTATTATTAAAATCAAATGGTTAATAAGTGAACTTTAACTAGCAATGGTGCAGTAGCAACATCCTGTTAATACATATTTGACATGCTTTGATCAAGGCACTACCTCTTTCTTTGTGTTTTGTAGAAACAACAAATGTCTATAAAAAAACGTAAATATATAACATATTTAATTGACTTTGCCAGAATATCATTTAGGATATTTTTTTAAACAAATAATATATTTTTATTAATACAATATTATTAAATAAGTACCTTGCTTTTCTTTTTGACGGTAGAAAAATCTTCATCACTAGATTCTTGATTCTCTTTCGCTCGCGGTCCTCTGAATCTAATCCGTTTTCTTGCACTAGGGCTGCTTGTCGGATTACCAGTATCAGACTCAGGGTCAATGGATTTCTCATCTTCTTCCTTTTTCAATTTGTTAATATTCCTATAAATATTCTCTACTTTATTAGTAACTTTAGCTTCACATGGCTCCGTATCTTTACTAGCCTTTTGGAAAATTTCACCTTTGTCTTTTTTTTGTTCAACATCTTTGGTTTTGTTTTCTCCATCACTGCCATTGGAGTTATATCCATTAAGGCTTTCAAACCCATCGTCACCGTCGGGAAGTATCGCTCTAGCTACGTTCACTTGTTGATTCTGCCGTACATTAAAAGTGTCCAATTGTTTTTTTGTCAATACATTTGTCTTGTACGCTAACGAAGAGCTAGGTGTGGCGTCATCAGGGGGCGGCGTAAACGTCACTACTGGAGCAGTTAAATCCGGTTTTTTCCAAGCCATATAGTCTTCATCATCAGAATCTTTAGCTTTTATTTTGACTAAAGATTTAGATTTAGGTGGTTCTAAGTTTTTCACTAAATTATCTTTAGTAAGTTCTTTCTTGCGTTTCCTGGTAATAATAATTTTAAGTCAGAAAGAAATAACAATTTATATTTTCCATTTTTATTTTAAACAAACTACATCCTTACCTACCTGAGTCCATTATCGGCAATATCAGATCTAGATTGTCGACGTCTAAATTTAGATGATTTAGTTGTAGGAGTTTTACCCTGACTAGACGTAGCGCCACTTTCACCTGACCCGCCGCCGCTTCCACCATCGCAGTCTGAACGTGTTCTATAATATTAAAGAAATTTTAATAAATCATAATCTTTCTTTTAGAAATTGTTCCGGTTGCGTCATCATTGGAAGCTCCGCGGTCTGCTTATGCCAATGATCTTGAGGAGTAACTGTTTTTTAATAAAATATTCAATTCAATTTAAAAAGTTCAAAAAACAAAATGTATTTATATGTATGATTTCTGTTTAATGCACGAATGCCATGTTGAGAATGTAAATTTCAGATTTAAGAAAAAGTATTTTATAAATTATCAGGTTCCTACTTTCTTGGATATGAAATAATATATTATTTACTTGAAATATCGTGGCAACTTTCTGCGATAGGTAGAACGAGGGCGGATCCTTGCTAACTCCATTTCTGTAGTGCTGACAATTTGCGAGTGAACCACACTCAACACCAACATGAGACCCATAGGGACTAACCAGCAGTTGGCCTAAAACAAATATTAGAAATAAAATTAAATTAGGTATACAACAATTTGTGTATTAATTTGTTCCGTTGCTACACTTGCGATTTAGAAGCGGTAATTACTTTAATTATACGTAAAGTTTTTTAATCATAGTATTCAATGTAGAGAAATAAACTGACCCGGGAAAGAATTGGATCTGGGCTTTGTAGTAACACAATCAAGGATGTAACCAGGGTGTCACTCAGTCAATGAGTGCAAAACAAAACTTACATCAACATCCAATGGCGTTATCAGGTACAGTGTAATGTTCAGCACCTGTATTAGCCATAAGCCCAATAGGAACTTTGCACATGTTGGCGAGGTCTGTTGAGCCCACCATTGATATAGAGCGGGCAGGAACACCAACCTCACGAGAGCGAACCATACCACGCGACGCATGCCCAGTGTGGGCTTTGCTTTAGGAAATGATGATCCTAAAAATTTACAGTTGCATTGAGAACTTCTGTTTAGATTAAAATTTCTTTTACGGCTTCCATACTTTAAGAATGACGGAACAGGTGAAAAATGACAAGGCATTATGTGATCTACAGATCACACAATGATGGATTCAATGATCAGTAAGAAAATCAAAAAAGAAAATAATAGTAAACTCAAATCAAGACAGTTGTTGCAACATTTATATATATATAATTATGTCTATATCCCTTGCAGGGTAGACAGAGGCAACAGTCCCAAAACAGGCTACGTTCAGCTGTTGGGTTTAAAAATAGAATTGAGATTCAAACAGTGACAGCCCATCGTTTAAAATAAATCCCTTAGTCGCCTTTTACGACATGCAAAGAAAAGAGATGGAGTGGTCCTATTCTTTTTTTTTCTATTGGTGCGGGGAACCAAACTGCACTTTATTTTAATAAAACAGGAAAGCCCTGATAATAATGCTAAGAATGGTCAATGAAAAAAAAAATTGTGTTTACCTCTGACCAAGTCTACATCTATAAGGTAGGACCGAGCATGAGTGGAGAAATCTACGATGCGGCGTCGGTAGGTGCCCCGCATAAGTAGCTGCTCAACCATTGTCTCCCATTCTTCCTTGTCGTAAGAACTGATCTTTTTCTGGTACCTGTTGGTTGGATTGTAATTATTACGTACTTTACACAACACAATTTTCTTCTATATTTCACTTTATGCAAGTACCTATAAAGTCTCTAACAGCAAGAAAACTGGGACCTCTCCACTTTTAATGTGATGTTGTAGGACTCAAATAAAAGACAAAAGCATTAACACCAAAAATTAACAAGAGAATTGTTTTAAGAAAGTCAGCTGGCTATAAATGAGCATAACAATTTAGCAAACCCAAAGTTTTTGAAGCCTAAATTGGTTTGGCATGATTAAATGCTATGATAAGAGGTAGGTAGGTACTAGGTACATGTACTACCCCTTTAAAGTGGCACATAACAGCATCCTTCTAGAATTTACAAGTTGTTGCCCACTTAAACTTTAGCTCCAATGTATATTATCCAACTTTATGCAATGTTACTGTAAAGTTTTATAAAAATCAATCACATTCACAAAGATTCACACATCCTTAAATACTTTTGTATTTGAAATATTAAAAGGATTAAGATTAAATATTTTTTCTGATATTAAATTTCACTTACCATGCTGCTAGTTGCTGCATATTGGACAGGTGACTTGTGGTGTTTCATTAAGACCAATGCTGCAAAGAGAACAATGAAATAGTATGTAATAAAATAAAGCATATCTTTTTTAATTCTTTAACTAAGTACCTACCTAGTAAAGAGCTGTAGAAATATACAGTAGACACAACTATTCTTGTATGTAAATTATTATAACAATTTATTGACATTGAATAGTGCCTTAAAAGGTAATTAGGTAGGTAGGTACATAGCAAAGTTAAAGGCTATAGTTTCGCTGATTATAATAAATTAACCTGAATGATAATTCAATCATAAGAGGTAATAAACTATTGCTATGTAAATAAGATGACATACCATTGGCACAGTAGATCAATGCTAGGATGATTGCCCAGCTATTACGAAATGAGACCTTGCTTCATTTCAAAAATTGGCTGAAAATATGACACCGCATTAATGAGAAATACTTTTGTGCCAGTATTAGTATACACCAAACAATACCCGATTGAACAAGAGTTCATTAAATACGGAGGCGTAAATTACTTCACCTCCCTAATAATGAGAGTTCAAGGTTCCCCAAGAACAAAAATAGAAGAAAAATAGTTGTATCGCAGAGTTTTAAATAACTATGGTAAACAAAATACAAAACTATAAAATAAACTGTAAATATTATACCGTTGGCCGATTGAGATACTTTGCACGAATTTAACTGTTCTATCATTTTCCTGTATGTGTTCCCATAAATTATATGACAGCTTAGCGTTGTATATATTACAGAAACAATAAAATACCTGATGCGATTACTTATTTATTCACAAAATGTATTTTTCTTGTCTTCCAAACTATAATCTTTACATTACGGACGACGAACAGACACAAAAGTTCAATATCAATTGATCGCTGTCATTTTGACATTGACAGTTTTTCTTAAGGCGATCCGAGCTTACGTTTTCTGCCAAGGGACTATGAGGCCATACCTTCCCTTCTTAGTAAATCAATTTCAAAATTCACTGACTATTCGGACCGCCTCACCAAAATTAGCAGTCACTCTGCGTTATTCGTTCTAAAATTCTGTTTATTCATACCAAAATTAACTTACCTGCTCCGTTGTTGCCCTATTTGGAAATACCCCACTTTGGTCCAACCTATTGATCAACTTTTAAAAAATAAAATTGAATTAATACTCAACATAAGTTTTGGCGAAGAGGCATGGACCCAAGCCTCCCTTCCAATTAGGAATGGAGGCTTAGGAATCCGAAAAATTTCTTGTGTAGCCCTGCCGGCTTTCTTGTCCTCTATCCACAGCACATCTAATCTTGTAGGTAATATTCTTAAGGTCCCTGCGACTACAAACTACGAGATTGCGTGCTTGGATGAGGCCACAAATGCCTGGCTAACCGGACCGAGTCCAAATCTTCCCTCCAAGCTACAAAGCCAAAGGGCCTGGGATTCCATTTCTTCTAATTTTATTTTCAGTTCTCTTTTAGAAAATTCCTTTAGCAGAGATAGGGCTAGACTATTAGCCGTGTCCAGACCAGAGTCCGGACATTGGCTTCATGCCTATCCATCTCCTGCTTTAGGAACTTTTCTAAATCCCCTAACTCTTCGCGTGGCTGTCGGTCTCAGAGTCGGGGCTGAAGTCTGTGTGGACCACAGCTGTGCCTCTTGTGGGGTTTCTGTTGATCGCCTAGGTCACCATGGTCTTGCCTGCTCCTCGGGTGCCGGCCGCCAATCCCGCCATGCTGCTCTCAATGACATCCTGAGACGGGCGCTTGTCAGCGCCGACGTCCCCGTGGCCCTTGAGCCCCAGATCGTGCGAGACGATGGCAAGCGCCCCGACGGGATGTCATTGATACCCTGGCGCATGGGTCGCGCGCTGGTCTGGGACGCCACTTGCGCAGATACGCTGGCGGCGTCCTACCTCCCTGCGACCAGTAAACAGGCTGGTGCGGCGGCGGACGCCCGGGAGCGCTTCAAGACCAATAAATACAGTTGTCTTGGCACCCAGTACGAGTTCGTACCGTTTGGTGTCGAGACACTTGGTCCTTGGGGCAAGGGCGCGCGGGAGCTCCACAAGGCGCTCAGCAAACGCCTGAGGGAGGCAACAGGAGACCCTCGCGCGGGCAGCTTTCTTGCGCAGCGTATTGCTATTGCAATACAGCGCGGGAATGCTGCCTGCGTGATGGGAACCCTTCCTAGGGGTCAAAATTTAAACAATAATGTTTTTGGCTTGTAATTTAGAATAGTTTTCTTTTATTATTATAAAATAATTAATATTAGTTTAAATTATTTAATTAGGTATATTTATTATTAGTACTTTTCTGATTAATTATAAACAATTGAAGGGACTAAAGGCACTGACGTGAATAATAAGACTTTGGATTTATTATTTTTACATACATACATAAAATCACGCCTCTGTCCCGGAGGGGCATTTATTCTGTTACCGCTATATACTTATATATATATGTATATAGTACTAAAAACATATAAAATGTATGAATCAAGCGAAGCGCAATATGGGCACTATATAAGTACATGCCTTTTCTCGAAAGATTTCGTCAATATAAATTAATAGACTTACAACGGATTTTTTGAGTTACGTGGGCCGCGGGCGTATTCCACATATAAATAAAACAAAGGACTGACAAAGGTTTGTAAATGTTTTTATTAAATAAACAACCATAGAACATCAATTTTCAAATAAAAGTTTTAAAATATTGGGAGGGTAGGTATATCTACAGATTTGAATATTTTAATAAACATGATAATTAAGTATAAGTATTTTTTTTTTGCATGTGGAGACACACGTAAGGAATAATAAAAGAATTTGTTTTATTGTTTGTTAGATACTTTTGAAATAAAATTATAAGTACTTACTTACTACATTTTGGCTAGAAAGTACTTATTAAGGTATATTACATATAAATAATATAAATATCTAATCGTTGTATTTTTCGTTGCATTTGTGGCATTATCTTTTGGTAATTACCTATTAAAATATCTAAGTAAGTATACTTATTTCGTACAGCGGATTGCAATCAAAAAAATAAAGTGTAGAAAGTTATCGTAAAAATTAAAAATTAATTACACCTGTATATTCCTATACTTGTTCCATTTATCCTGAAAAGATATAATTAGAATGATTTGATATCTAGGCAGAACTACAAAAAGGCATAGAATACACAAGAAATCATTGCTTTCTGCTTACTGTAAGGTACGGTAGGGACTGTCCATGTAAGGCTATCTGTGTCTTTAAGGTTTCTTCTGTAAAAATACAAACAAAATTATCTTCATTTATAAATAACTTGTTAAGACTAGACACTAAATTATATTTCTACTTTGGTTTTATTTATTGATAACTATTTCCATTTTTTTTCTTTTTAACCGAGCGATATGAAAGACAATTTTCAGTTATTAGTATTATAAATTATGAGACTTAACGTGATTAAACAGTGAATAACTACAAAAAATAAACACACATGATGTTTCGTGATATGCCGATAAAACTATGCTAGGGTACCGGACAGTAATCGAAAAAAAATCTAAGTTGTGTTTTAAAATAAAGTTTGTTATACAAGAACATCACATAATAAAGATTTTTAAGAAATAACAATGATTTATAATTTAAAATCAATAAATAAAGTTGCAAAAATCCAATATTTTTTATCTGTGCAGCGTAAGAACCCAAACACCAATCACAGTGAGTGACGTCATACGTAATGAGTGATAAGTAAACACCACTGCTTTGTAAGTTATTTCGAGTTATTCTACGATTTATTTGCATTTTTCTAAAAATATTTAATTGTAATTAGTTACGAATTGAAGGACTTTACTCATAACAGAAGTTGTCGCAAGTGCTTGAAGCCGCCTATCAAGCTTTTATCATGGAACAAGGTTACAAACCGACAATAGAAATCTCCCAAAAGATTGATATTTTCATAGTGGGCAGTTCCTTTGCCACTAATACCGACTTTTATTTGCTGAATTAAGCAATGTGGAAACATTTGTGTAAGTATTTCAACCTCTTTTTGTTTATCTTAACAACAGAAATGATTGAAGAAATAACAAACGAAAACATAACCTAAAACTAGTTTCATTGTTTACAAAGTTATTTTCACATATTTTTTTCTATGATTTTAAAGGTTAGATATTTATGGGTTTTGCATGTTTCTAGATCTGCGAGAAAATACTTAAATTATCCAAGCACTGATCACTTGTAATATGGCTTGTAGTTTGTTTTTCAAACATATGACGTCACGCGATCAGAATTGACGTAAAGTGCTGTTTTCGCGGCAATTTTAAATAAATTACGTTTTTCTCGTTTTTAAATACTCCAAAAGATTTATTTATTTAAAATAATATTTTTATGGATATATAAATAAATAAAGATTATTTTTAAACACAATCTGAAAAGTTGTCCGGTACCCTGAAAGACAGGTTTTCAGAAAATAATTGGAAATAATTAACAAATAGTACTTACTTATATACAAATATATAAATATATGTAGGTACCTAACTTAAATTGATGATTACAAAGTAACTATATTTATTTTAATATAATTTTTAAATAACAAGAAATACTTACATTTCTATGTAACTTTGCTAAATTAATTAATATCTAAATGCTTTATCTTTTTGCCTATAACAGGTACGGAATGGTAGGTATATATTTGCGATTTAATAAGCTTATTTCTAATTTGTTTTAGGTACCACCTATGCAATAAATCTACTTACAAATAAAACAAGTTGATTTAATGTAGTATAAGTAAGAGAATTTTGTACGACAACACTACAGCACCATTGCCGACTTGGGTTTTAATTTTGAAGTCAAAAAATAAACCTACTAGGTTTAAATGTCTTCTAAACAAAATGTACGAAAGGTTCAAAGTAAGTATCTTATAGGTGCCTATGATGTTAAAACTTATAATCTAATGTATTCTAAAGTTCGGTAGTGAGCTCGTCCTGTGGTTGCCTGGTCATTTCAAACAGCTCATCCTCGAGCCACACGCTTTCTCTTCTTACAATCGGCCTTCTCTCCCAAGGGTCAGTGAGTACAATAGTTTCTCTCTGCCTTTCCCTTTCTCTCTCTATGTGGGAGTAACTTGGAGGTCTCATGTCGCTCCATTCGCACTGGCTTTCAGATTCTTTATCTAGATTACTATCGTAAGAAGTAGGCGAGTATGAGGGAGGTTTGAATGTGGAAAATGACTGCTGAGTCGTTTCAGAGTCAGAGCCTTGACTCGGTGGGGAGTTGAGAAAGTTGACGAGTTGTCCCTCTTGTTGTTGGGTGAGATCCATGCGGCTGTATCTTTTCAAAATCCTGTAATAAAAATATATTTCATACATAAAGAGTTTTCTTTCTTTATTGTCAAGGAAGTAACCAACGCAAAGATAAGATTGTGTCCTCTATCCGTCTTTATTTAATTTATTATTAATTTCTGTGATTTTGGCACTTTTCTTTTCTCACATTTTCTAAATGTACTAAATAATCAGACAACGTACTGCTGCGTAAGTACTTACTTAACCGAAACCCCTAATATTTTATGGAGTCGAATCTTCAAATGTACATAAGATTTCTTTATTTTCAGTTCTTTTAAAATACTTTTTAAGGGCCTTGGTCTAGCTAATTTATAATTAGGGTAACTTTATTGATACTTTCTTGTGTCAATGTACACTTAGTAAAATAGTTGTTAAATAAATTAATGAACAATGGCGTGGTTACCTTTCAGCCCAGCTGGCGAGGCGCGGCCATTCATCTGGAACTACAGGCACTTGCTGCTTGTTCAGCAGGATAAGGAGCTTCGCCAGGTCGCTGAGCACGCAACTGGAAATTTAGAACATTATTTTTATTTTTCCAAAGAAGTTTAAGTTAGAAAATTATTATAACACACACGAAACTCTATTGAATAAGGGTTTGTCTTTGACCACATTTTCTTATGTTCTCTCTCAATCTTTCAAGACATCAAGAATGCCTTATCGACGTTCGTGATTATGCAAAAACTTATATTATAAACATCGTAGCAAGTGTATATTGTTTTCTGCAAATCCCCATGGCAACAGGCATTCCAATTTTATTGTAGTGTTATTACAATTCACGTTTATCAACACAGCATTTAACCAAAATTTGGATGATTCGCTAACAATATTAGTAATGATGACTGCATTCGATATTTGGTAATAACTACGTCGGGCAGTCATGATTTTGCCTGTTTAGTGTTGTGCCTGTGTACTAATTAATTAGCTTTATTTATCGTGGTTTACGTAGGTTTGATTGATTATTGACAAACGTTAACTAATTATTTGAATTATTTTAGTCTAAGAATTCATAAGAAAAGTTTACCTGTAAGCCATAGCAGCGTCGTTGTTGCCTAGTTGGTATAGCTCTCGTACCTGGTTCCGAGTGTGATTTAGTATCGCTAGCAGTGTGTAGGCGTGAGGCTGCAACATTGAGAAATTTGTGGCAATTAAAATGATTAATGATATCTAAAAACCAAAGGCTATTTCATAATGACAAACCTACTTAATTTAATCTGGAGTATATGTATTAGGCGATCAAAAGAAAGGCTTATAAACTTGGGAGTTCTTGTAGTGGATGGGTTAGCAACCTGTCACTATTTGAATTTCAGTTCCATAAATCTAAACGTGGCAGTCATTTCAAGACTGTTGGCTGTGTCTATTGCGTTAGGGTAAGATATAGGTAATTATTTTAAATTTATTGTCCCCAATCAGCGATACCTTGTATGCAATTGTGAAAATAAATCTCTTGTATATATCAAATGCTTCACTTGCTATAAAGATCGTTGGCATGAAAAGTCGCACTTGTTTGTTGGCGCAAGAAAGCATGTTTACTTTTCACTGCTTTCGAAAGTGAGACACACATGCGATGAGAACACCATGCTTCTACAGTCAACTGCACATCAAGTCATCTTGCATGGCGAACTCTATGACGCCGTGATAAAGGCGAATTTGCAGTGGATTTGGGTAGGTTGATGGGCGTTGACTGCGAACGTAAACAATAACACCATTGCACCATTATCTCGCTCGTTTCACGCGGTGTTAATCTTTTTAGCTGAGTTATTAATTGGAGAGAAAACTATGCACTACAGTTTTTATCGTGTTAAAATGGAGTTGTCGAGTTTTGTGAGGACAGAAATACGTAAAGAGTGTGTAGCGCGGTGATTAAAAGCATAGACTTGGATGCCATACTACGTAAAAAGCATATGTAAAACAGAAAATTCCAGCTTCTTTTCCAAAATCTCGTTCGGCGTTGTCCGAAAACACTATGCAAATTCGCATACATTATTGGTTAGAGTAAAAGAAACCTTACCTATCATCAATATTATGAGCAGATTCAAATCGAACTATTTCCAGATTTGTTCGATTAAGTAATATTACAGTACAGGTCTACCTAGGTATTTGAGCCATTGTATGCTGAGACGGCTCTTACCCTCTTCAAAAATGTTTACTTACACGTAAACAGTCAAGCTGTTTATGGAATTCTCGTAACCGCGTGTCGTCGTCGTGGTGCGTGCGCTGCGGGAGCGGCTGCGCCTGCGCACGCGACTTGTTGCGGCAACATGCGTACGCAGCACCAGCCGCCACTAGCGCTAGGCATGCGACGGCACCACATGCACCGCCCACCAGAATCTGTGTTGATTTTGAGTAAAGTGATAAATTAAATTTATTCGTACTTTTACGTTTGTCGCCGCCAACAAGTAATTAAAAAATAATTAAAAGAATAAAGTGTGTGCCGGCTGTTTTGCTTCACACTTGGACTTATCAAAGAAAGGCTTAAGATTCTTCTTCCTAGCAAATCGGCTAGCAACCTGAGCCATCCCTGAATCTCCATTCCATCACCCATTTTTATCAAACTGACTGTTTCAGTAGATGAAAAGGCCTTTATCTGTGTCGAACCGAAACACAAAAAAATTTTTTGCTTCATCGACATATAAGTTCTAGGAGTACTCTATATCTTATATCTATAAAGGTCTGGCGCATAAATCGTGAAAGTGTAACGAACAAACAATACTATCACATTTACAATAACACTATGGATATGTATGAACTATACGTTTACGCTTACGTCTACTTACTTAATAACACAGAAATAATTGCGCAATAGTTATTAGGTACTTTTTTATAATCAAAACGCGATGAAAGTGGCAAAATTCAAAATTCAAAATTTTTTATTCATTATTATAGGATATTATTATATCGCTTAATAATTGTCGTATGGTTTAACAACTTGGTTGACGTCAAATAAATTACTTAAAAACTAAGTTTACTGCCGCTTCCAAGGCGTCAGTGCAGAAGAAGCGGTAACAAACTGCACTGCAGCATTTTCTTCAACAACGTCAACTTCACAATATTAAATTATACTTAGAATAGAATGTGGACGGGAGAATACATTGTTCACGGGAGATTTATATATTTGTGAGATTTAATATTGAAAAAAAGAAAAATATATATATATATATATATATTTTATGGATTGCCAATTTTAAAAAGATTTATGTACAGAGTGTACTGAAATTTTGATTTAAGTTCAAATTAAACTACAATGAATTACGAGGTTCCTGTGCCAAGCTCGAGCCAGATGTTTTTATCATTAAGGTAATCATCAGTCCTATAATAAGCCTTCTCACAAAGTACTTTCTTTACATACTCTTTGAATTTTCGGTGGCTTTGTATTTGAATCTCGATAAAATACAGCTTAATAATATGAAGCAAATGGACGTTCTTCTTGGATTTCACGTCCATAATGACTTGAACTGCACAACAGTTAATGTTGCATAATCTGCTCTATATAACCAATGCTTTAATCTAAAAAACGTTTGATGTTGATGTTCCGTTCCTGCCTGTTCTTGTAATCTGTTGCATACGCCCCGCTACTAAATATAGTTTAAGTGCAAGTGAGCATGGTATTGTACTTTAGAATTTTTTAACAGACACGTTTCAAGTACCTGTTTCGTTTTTTCAACTCACTAAGTATGAGACTGCGTTGTCTGTGAGCAATGCTGCAAAGCTGGGTACGCGATTTCAATAATAATTTATGCCTGA
Organism: Amyelois transitella; assembly: GCF_032362555.1. NCBI lineage: Eukaryota > Metazoa > Arthropoda > Insecta > Lepidoptera > Pyralidae > Amyelois > Amyelois transitella. Next base: position 5,816,055 of record NC_083515.1, read on the forward strand.
TGTATAAGAATAAAAACAACAAACAGTCAATAAAAAACAAGACATCTTGGGGTTTACTAAAGACAACATGCAAGTGATACCCTACATTTTATGAAAATATTTGAATGTTCACCAATAAAATGCATCAAAGATTTATAAATGAATCCAGGAAAATGCATCATAAAACCAAATTAAACGTACCTCATTATAAGTGTGAGCCGGGTAGCATACTCTTCCCATGAGGTGGTCATCGTGGGCCCAGGACTCTCTGGTGCCTGAAGGACAGTCGTGGACACAAGTGCCTCCTGGCCAGACCAGTAGGCGCGCACACTTCACGCACCCATCTGCGGCGCATCGTACGCATTCTGAACCGCATCCTGTAATTAAATAAATAAATAAATATATACGGGACAAATTACACTGATTGAGTTAGCCTCGAAGTAAGTTCGAGACTTGTGTTACGAGATACCAACTCAACGATACTATATTTTATAATAAATACTTATATAGATAAACATCCAAGACCCAGGCCAATCAGAAAAAGCTCTTTTCTCATCATGCCCTGGCCGGGATTCGAACCCGGGACCTCCGGTGTCACAGACAAGCGTACTACCGCTGCGCCACAGAGGCCGTCAAAAAGCGTAATTTGGCATTTATTATTAATTTATAAAGCCGAACGTGCCTGCCCCGTTAAGGATAAAGACCTAATTATATGTATGTTTAATTTATTTTATACCAAAGATCTAAAATGTGACTTTTTCATATATGTTGATAACTACTAAATTAATATAACGGATCTAATGTTAATTCCGCGGAGAAACCACTGAAGAAGAACGGTTTAGTAAGTATTGGCCCGGTCCCAAAATTTTAATGTTTCTGATTCCTCAATACGTAACTCAATAGCTATATTGGAATTTCTATGCTAATGTGTCTTCTGTTTGGGCGTAATATATGCATGGCGATGCACGCTCATTCGATTACAATATCACTGACAACAAATGTCGCAACTGGTGAATGCGTAGTTTCTCCACTCCCACGGAGGAAAAATTTCTTTAGTGTCAATATTCAACTAGCATTCATTCATTACTACAGGTTTTACTATCAATGCGCGGAGATATATATATCGTATACGTAGATACCAAACAAACAGTTACTAGTTGTTAGTTACCTACTTATGTGTTTTTTTCATTGAACAAATACATAAAAGTACACTTTGTTTTGTTCTCTACTTATAATTTAAGATGACTGATAATTGGCGAATCAGTAAGTTTGACAAAACATGATGTTATTTTCAGAAACAAGGTTATTTCCAATTTTAAAGCCAAACAGCTGAACGTGGCCTATCAGTTTTTTCAAGACTGTTGGCTCTGTCTATCCCGCAAGGAATATATTTATGTTATTTTGCTTACATAATTTAAAAATGAATGGCAACGATTACAAATTGTATGATTACTTAAGGTTAATGCGAAATAGATTCACTTAATACCCTTCTTTAAAAACTCTTCAGTATACGCTTTGAAAAAAGGGTTAGTACAAAATTGAAATAAGGAAAATAAGCCACGAAACCGCAAGTCAAATATGACGGATCACTATCATGATGACTTAAGACAATTTAGTAAATTCACTGTTGATTTAGCACTCGGTACTTTCCAAAGGGAAAGCGCAATATGCGATTAGAGTGCCGCTGCTCAATTAACGGGACTGACCGATTGAATGGTCACTATAGAAGGTTCAGATTTTAAAATGACTTCCGTTTACATTACTCCTATTTTTTTATAGATTTTCTTAGATTTGTTCGCCAAAAATACATTATTTTAGAAGAATTGGACAAACCCAATTTAAATTTACGTTGATACATTATTAACTTTTGGATTGTTTGTTATCTTTTCCTTAACAGTTTATTTAGGTAGGTAGTTATAAAACAATAGCAACTTAATAAAATTCCAAACATACTTAAGAGTAAAAAGAGGATAGCTAATAAGTACTTATTTGGAGATAAAATAACTTTAAAAAAATTTGAAAAAATTTGGGAACAGATTTTTTTGGATTTGAGTTTTTACTGAAATAAATTGAGAGACTAACTAGTGCATAGGTATGAGCAACTTTAAGTAGGTAAGTAAAATCATTAAAATTTATATACACACATACATATAATCAGGTCTATATCACTTGTGGGATAGACAGAGCCAACAGTCTTGAAAGTACTGATAGCCACGTTCAGATATTTGGCTTATTGATAGAATTGAGATTCATATAAAGTGACAGGTTGCTAGTCTGTCACCTAAAAGAAGAATCCCAACTTTATAAACGTATCCCTTATCCTTATCCGTATCCTTAGTCGCCTTTAACGACATCCATGGGAAAGAGATGAAGTAGTCCTATTCTTTTTTTATTGGCGCTGGGTGGAACCACACGACACATTTAACCATTAAAATTTGCGTTTAAAGAAAATGCTGGAATGGCGAATAATGTCATAGCAAGCAGACGACGTGACTATAAAACTCATTGTTTCATTAATACGTGAAGGAATGAGGCAGGTATTTTGTTATTATGTTCGTTCTTGCAAACCGCAAAAAGTAAATTAATCGTTGCGAATAAATACTCGTACATCACATCAACATCAAATTGCAATAAGTAAACAAAGTATAGTAGTAGTATATATATAATAGGTAATGATTCGTTCAATGAAATATAATCTAGGATCTGAATTTTTTTTAATTCTATGAGTTTGCATATAGGTACATCATATCAAGTCTCCATCCACTATGGGCAGACAGAGCCGACTGTCTTAAAAATAATGAAAGACCACGTTCAGCTGGAGGGCTTAATGATGGAATTGATTCAAATTGTCATGTAATGCTGAGCCCAAGTTGCAAGTTGATCAATTTAAAATTCTTTTTATTATTATTATCCTTTTAACACACTCATATTTCTTTATTTTTATTTTGAATAGTTATTTTAACGGACACACACATTACCGTCTGTACTTCTTAAGTAATAGCCAGAGCCAATATTCACAAATATACAAAAGCCATGTTCATAACAATGTCCATCGCTTGAAAGATAAATCCCAAATGTATAAGCCTTCCTTAAATTTATTCTAATAACTGTGAAAGGGATAAAAATAGGCAGTTATTCATGCATCTTTACTACTTCAAATCTGCCGTACACCGAGCTTTGACCTTTCCATAGCCAAGCTATTCGCGAGGGCTTAAATAAAGCATCAAATAGACGAGGAGATTGTCTCGATCCATTGTGCGGCCCGAGGTCGCTCTGCATCATATTGGCGCAGGAAACATTTCTTTATTGCGAAATAACAACACAATACAGATGATAATACTAGATATAAATATCCGTACTAGCTCTACCAGGCCGTAAGAATTTTTCAATAAAAATTTAGTTTAAATACAAGTAATGTAAGATAAAACTGATGGACTGACGGATAGGCCAAACCGCTGGAAATAGTAGAGTTGACATTTGGTAGGGGTGCACTAAGATAGGATTTTAGGACATTCCCGTAAAAACGAAAATTAATTGAAGTTTTCGTTTTATATAATTGTTTTAAAAGCTTGTTTTTAATTTTAACGATTGTTATAATCCCAATATGAGTAAAAAGTTTATCATCTTCAGCGTAATGTTAAACGCTTTTACGTAAAAGTAAAAAAATAAGAAGAATATTTTGTCTAAATTTCTTTTTTTTTATTTATTACAAAATATCTCGCTCAAAAACCCTGCACAATAAAGCTATTCAAAGCTAGCAGTCCATATAATTCTTTATAGTTTGGAACTCATAAAAATCGTGGAACCTGATCGAAGATATTGCGAACGACTGGTGGTTGCCAACTGGACCTCTCGAAATATGGCACGATGCCACCAATGCAACTTTCCTTTCGTCCAGATGACCTTATTATGGCCGACAGATACCTCATTTAACTAGATATGTTCCATATTCAAGCACCTTGATGGAAAAAACGCGAGTCTTATTTACAATAAAAGAAACTAAGAGTACCTTACCACAGATTTAGAATAATTTTATCTACAGATTATACCTATAATCTAGTGCGGCGATGCTATTAAAAAAATGTAAGGTCTACCAAAAGTTTAATGCCAGCGAAATATTGTTTTTAAATCATATGATTATAAATAGACTAATCTTGTCCCGAACTTGCTTATGCTTACAACAGATATAAAATAATTCAAAATGTGTGGCCCTTAAACCCTTTGAACGTTACCATTTACTTTACATACTTACAAATAAGTTTGCCTATATCCCGTACGGGGTAGACGGGATTATAATATAAAAGTCTCGGAAAGACTGAAATGCCACGTTCAGCTGTACCATTCACATTTTCCTTTTACGAGTATATTTGCTTAGTCAACATAATGTTTCAAATTTGATACTATTATTAATTTATTTAAATTACAGAAATCGGAATAGCTTTCTGTGAGTGAGGCTGATTTATCTGCAATTACAGAAAATAGCCCCGGTTTTTTGTTTGAAAGTCGACTATTTATATTTATGGATTACAATTTTTATGCAAATTGCCATTCGCTCTCTGCATGTGGTTACATTATACTATTATTTAAATATTATATGAAATTGCAACATTTAATTATGTTATATGAAATTGCAACATTTAATGTTAAAAGCCCGAAACCGCCGAACTTGCATGAAGAGAGTTATAAATGTGGATGAAGCGAAAGAAGTATGCAGAGATCGTGGCAAGTGGAAACAGGTAGTCTCTGCCTATCTCTGCCTCTCCAGGAAAAAGGCATGATTTTATATATGTAGATATGTATATGATATTCCATCCATCCATGAATGATGATGGAATGGATTGAATGGGACATTCCATCCATTCAGTTCATTCTATCAGATCAGGTTTGTTGCATTATGTTAAAATGCAAATTATTTTTTAGTGGCTTCTCAACATATCCTTGGAAAGACATGAGTTATATTCAAAAGTGCCTAAAGTATCCCATAATAAATGAATAGTAATTTGCCATTAGTAAAGAACATTTCATACTTCAAACATAACATAACATAACATAAAATCACGCCTCTTTCCTGGAGGGGTAGGCAGAGACTACCTCTTCTTCAAAATTTGACAATATTTCATAGGGGCAACAAAACTCACTCACGTGTATCGTTGAGGGCGGGCGGCGCGTCCGCCGGGCGTAGTTGCGCACGAGTGGAATTCGCCAACACTAAAAGCGCGAGCGCAACCAGCGCCGCCCGGGTCATCGCTTCCATCCCATTGTGACACTACTGTAACAAGTATAATAAATGTATTAATCATCAATCCCCTGGCATAATTCCCTGCTACGTCCTCACCTCACTGGAGAGGAGTACCGGTATCCATTAATGACCATAATCTTGATCTAAACCACATTGGGTTATGGGCTAAATTCAGTTGCGAGAATGTGCGGGTTTCCTAATGATGTTTTTCCTTAGGTACTGCAAGCTATTGTGCATTACACTATCTTATTGTGGAAAACCGACGTTCTATAATAATTGAAATAATATCTACGGATAAAATAAACTGATTACGGAATTTGGGACGGGTAATATATACTCGCAATAAATAACCCAATGGCAAATGTTTTAAAATTGAGAACAAGGCCTATTTAAAAATAAAAAGTAACTTGTTATGACTTTGGTTCGAACGAATTAAACCCATTTCTTCAGCAAAATACCGTTATGAAATGAAACAGTATTGTAATATGTACCTAAGTAATAATAAATGTGTGTACAGTACACTCAGTAACTAGATCTGATTCTCGTGTCAAATAATAATAATAATAAATAGGGGGTTAAAATTTTACCACAGTAAATAATAATCATACAAAATGCAGTTGCCAGTTCTTTGTGACGACACCTTTATGTCGGAAAAGTTTTACTAGCATTCGTCCTGGGGTCCGTCCAAGTGAAAAGTAGATACCTTATGTCTTTGTTAATCCATAGTATTATACTAGTTTTATTGTGACAGCATCCAGTTATTTATTGTTAAGTTATTTGTCACGAGTTGTTGTAATATACTGATGGTATTTAGGTATATATGTAAGTGTTTTAATAAACACTAAGTCAGTTATCGCGTGTCAATGTGGGTCAGACGGTCTCGTCCAGTGGAATATAACTGTTGGACGAGTTTGCAAATTAGTTGACATTGGCATTCAGTTACCGATAAGTCTCCAACGTACCTACGGTAGCGAGTATTTAACTTGTATTATGTAGTGTAATATTGTATAAAAGAACTAACGTTGGCCAATTAGAATTAAAAATAAGTTATTTATTTATGTACGTTAAAAGTTATTTAGTTATCTACGTATCATTAAAAGTCTTTGGTGATATCAATAAGGCGACAAAAAAAACGTTCGCACAAGAGACTTCTATTTTGTTTATCGATATCAGTGTGAAATAAATGTCAAGGCGTTCAATATTAACTGATACGTACCTACGTATCATTAAAAGTCTTTGGAGATATCAATGAGGTGAAAAAATGCAGCAGATGACAAGACCCAATAATAATTTTGTTTACACCTATGCAAGCAAAGCTTAGACGCCCTTATACAATGCAGTTACTTATTATTCGAATGTTAAATTGTTGTTCTGGTCCTAAGGGATAATTTGTAAGTTCTTGGAAGTACTAGCAAAAATCCATTGCAAATTGATGAGGAACAGTGGTAAATTCAAATTAATTTTTCAATCAGCGTACAATTAAACGCTAAAAGTATGCATTGATAAAAAAAAAATTCTTAAACACCTAACTCTTTAAAACCATTTTTATTTACCACCGTAGTTTAAAAAGAAAAATCCACTCTATGAATATTAAGAAAAAAAAATACAATACTACTTATTTTTTTTTATCAACGTAACATGCAACTTTTCTAATTACCTAACTTGTGTGGAATGTGTTAATATTTCCCACACAGTATTGCACTCTGTTCTGGTTTCATATCTCTGCTTAGTGCTTTGTAATCGCATTTTCAACCGTCTAATACGAAATATTTCATGCACTCGTAAGTTAACCCAATTTGTGTTCTATTTACCTATCTGGGTTTATGAAAATGCACCTGCATTTAAAATATGTAAATTACTAAAGAGGTAATGTTTATGGCATTTGATTGATTGTTAAAGTTAGTATATTTGTATAGAAAGTGTTTTCATATTTTTTGTTATGTTATGTATTTCCCAGATCTATCTTTAAGAAAATATACTTTGTAGTATTAATATCAATATTTAAAAGTACACATAAATAAAAAATATCTCGTAGGAATTAAAACAGATATATTTTCGACCTACATAAATTTATTTTATCATTTAACAGCATGCTGATATTAAAGTAAGCTTGGTGGTTTTTATTCGAAATATTTGTTCGCTGGTAAGTTGGTCGATGGTTTCATGCTTTCGTTTAGTAAAAATGTTTTGAGTGATAACAATGAGAAAGAAATTTCGAAAGCATAATATGGGATTGGTGTTTCAATGAAAATCGATTAAGCAGGTTGTCCAAATGTCGCAGGTTAATATTTGTTCGAAAAAAAAAAAACTTGTCACACAGCAAAACTCAATATACTAACACCAGTATGCAAATTATTACGCATTAAAGGTAAAATTAATTTTAGTTTCCTTTTTCTAGTTATAGGTAACATAAAACCAGGAATAGAAATCGCTGTCGTCCACGGTCTATGCCCGCACGACTAAGGTACGAGGTACGTAAGTACGGCCGGTGAAAGTTGGCAGTGACGCACTTTTGTATTCATACTACTCATGGACACTAGTAATTTACGCAGCCAGTCTAATGAGGCCCCCACCGCTCCTCGCTCCAGCTCGAACAAGTTACTGCTGAGAGGTTCTTTAATATCGGACGAGAGATCAAACTATACTCGTCATTTATGAGATAAATCGGCGGTCGTGGCTCCCGCCGGCATGCCGGATCTGCGCGAAGAAACATGCGGGCACTCCGACCCCACAAAATTTCCGGTATATCGACTATATATAGAATTTGTTTATCATATTTTTATGCAAGATGCGTTTTATTATAGTTACGTTATTACATTAACCGTGGTGGAATATACACTTAAGTAAATTTGTTATTTATAAGATCTTACATATTTAATTGAGATTCTGTTAATGAATGAAATATTTTTTATACATTAAGTTTTGTATTATTAAGGATGCATATAAAAGTCGAGATCTCTGTCATTTATTGAGTTAAGTAGGTATGTATAATTTTTAAATAAACGCTATAAGTAGTCTTTATTTAACAGAAATATATTGTATAAGATTCAAGTGATCAATTTATAGATATGCTACTATCAGTAGGTTCTATTTCCATATTTTTCAATTCTTCATTAACTATTTTAAAATAATCATTATCTGCCTCTTGTAATTCGTCAACTACAGATTTTACACTTTCCTCTTCTCCTTCTTCAGCTAATCTAGCTGCATCTTCTGCTTGTCGCGCTTTTAAATGTATTTCCCTTACACGAGCATCTATAAGATGTTCTCGTCGTGTTTCACGTTCATATGTGCTTGACATTAATTGTTTATCTCGAGGTCCCGGTAGAGTCATATTTTCCGATAATTGAAGTAAAAATAAAGATCCATTTACATCTCCTACAGCGACCATCTGACCGTCAACATGAGGCATAAGTTTAGTGAGCCCATTTGGAGAAACCTGCAGAGTTGCAATTGGTTCTTTATATTTACGGAGAAGATCCCAATAGTAAAACATGCCTCCAGCACAAACTGACATGTAGCTTGAAAACCTCAACGGTGCCCACGTAGCATCACTGACCTCATAGCGATAGGGTTTTGTGACTATAATCGGAGCTGTACGAACTTCCTCACTCCAGATGCGAACACATGAATCACCACAAGTCAAAAACATTCTCAACGTACAAGGGCTACGATGAACTGCTCGCACTGTACCGTTGTGTGTATTCCAAAATGATGACAATATTTCAGAGTGAGTTTTACCCATTCGGTTTGCATTTACAATTAACCCTTTTTCAGTCCCACAAAGAAATCTAGTAGGTAATCCGGGGTTGAAATCTAAACAGCTTACTCCTTCAGATATTCCTAAATTTGGTGTCTGTCCAGGTTTCAGATTGATACATATTGGTAATTGAGCTGTTGGAGCAGAAAGGTTGCGCGCATCCCACCACAAGCATTGGCCATCAAGTGAACCCGAAAAAAATTCAGTATTTGTTCTCGAATGAATATAAAGAAGGGAAGTGATTGGGCCTCGATGAGAGTTGTATACAATACTATGATTAACAGGATCTGAACCTTTACGGGTATCAAAAACACAAACAGTCCCATTTTCAAGTCCAGCTACTATTATTTCAGGTTCAACATTAGAGCAAGCCAACTGCCAACATGGTTCATTCGGTTGTAAATAGCAGATAGGTTCTATTTGTTGTGTGATGTCCCAAATAAAACACGATTTGTGTTTTTCTGGACTTCCTGTTAGGTAGGTATTACTTCTGTTGCAATAGGCTACAACTAATTTTGAGGGATTTTCTTTTGTCCATTGAATGCATGAAATTTGTCTCTTGAAAACATCACGGAAAGTGTTAGCTGTTCGAATACTATATTTTTCAATTGCTTCCTGTGGTTGCATTTTGTCAAAATAAGTTTGGTACATATCGATTGCATTATTTTGGTACACATAATGTGTCATTAACGGTGCAAGATTTAAAACTGTGCTAACGTAGTTATCGTCATGCATAACTCTACGACGATGACGAAGTACGTGTTCTTCATTATGAAGGTGAACGTCACGCGGCCAGCCCCCTTCAACATGGTTTATACCTTCTTCACGAGTAATCACTGGTATTGTGTTGACTTCGTTTTCGGAATAAAAATGTGTTGCTTGAATTTCACGATGCACGGGGTTTCGAAGTAAATACATTTTCTGATCTTGCTTATTTGGCTGGATGGAATCCAACAAGTGCGCTTTCACGTCTTGAAATAGGGGTTGCCTCCCAAAGGTTTTTCTTTTTTTACTGTACTCATATTTCCATTTTTCATACGGCATAATTCAGTTTTTCCAAAGACGTATTTCAATAGTTTTACGATGAGATTTAATAACGTCAAAAGCAAATATTGAATCAATACGGCCATGGGCCCATATTCAATGTGCCTGCTTTATATAAATCAAATTTACTTTTGGCAAGTACGTCTGAAAACATATGTGTCCTTGTTTAGCTTACATATAGTCCTCCACAAATGTTTATCATCAGCATATGTTTAAATTGTTTTGTTTTACATTATATTTTCGTTTTACTTGTTGGGTTGATAAATTGATCTAGATTGGTTCTGTTCAGTCCTTGAATTTCATGTGTGTGAATATAAAACTTTAATAGCTAAGGAAATATGAAGCATTTGCTATTACTTTGATATTCAGTATTAAATTATGATTTTCATCAATACTAATTTATTATTAGTTATCATTATAAAATATTTATAGTTTTGTTTGTAACAGGAGAGCAATTCTGCATTTAAAATGATATTGGTTCAATTATTGAATAACGTTATTTCCTCTTGTTTCATAATATTGCATTGGTTTCAGTATGTTTGGTTCGAATACTTTGAGTATTGTTTCTCGTACCAGGAAATGTCGCAACCACATTGTTCCTCCTTACCTCAGCAAGGAGTCGTTATGCGGTTTGCATTAATATGCATCGAGAACGCGCCGATGTGAGCTAAACGTACCTCTAAGTATTGCCTATAACTAGGTATTCTTAATGCATCACGGCCACAAGAACAAGTAACAATTATTTTATAGTTTTTTTAAAGTAGATGTTAATCGCGGCAGTTATTCTTTATTCTTGAAATTTTCGAGATAATAAAGATTCTCTTTCTCTTCATCTTAAAACTTAAAATGTAAAATATTTTAAAGATTGTTGAAGTTACTTTGTGCAGTTTAAAAAACAATCCACGTGACAGATTAAATATAAATAAACACGCTTAATGTGCTGGTATTATAATTCAAATAGGTATATTTACATATTTTTCCAACATATGCGACGTCGTTGAACCCATAAAATAAAGAACTAGGTACTTCCTTACCATGAACAGGTAAACGCAATCCAACGTCAGTAAAGCACAGTGTTCACATGTTTTCACTGCACTTCACTGTATATATTTTCAATTTAAATATAACACGGATATCATTGATATGTGGTCGTCACAATTGGCTACAGACACAACACAATGTCACGTTCGTACGGGATCGTCAGAATTGAAGAGTACTCGACGCACGATCGCACGCGCAGCCGTTTCGGCGGTGACTGGCGCGTGATTGTAGAAAGAGTGCAAGTAGGCCCAGGTTCTCGTAAGACTGGTTTTGTTAGTTCCCTTACAACTGATGTAGTGATTGATGATTAGGTAGCGTATGACTACCTTTGTTAGCTGTTTGTGGGGACTGCGTAACCAGCTACCTGTTTCTGCATGTCGTCACCTATTATAATATCAAGAATAGTATCTAACTCTACAAGGGGCTCAGGTAGTACGGGGATTAATACTAACTATTATTTATAAAGATTGTCTTGTCACAGTTTCCAGTTTCCAAGAATCTAGATCCGCATGTGTGAAATGAAGGGCAGAACAAAGTCTTGACGATTAATTTGTACTTAATGTGGGTGACATGTGAGAGCATTGGCACTGTTATTTCAAAAGTAGGATTTTTAACATTCTTCTGTCGATAATTTCGATAAAACCGAAGCCTTACTATGATCTTGGAGTGGGTAAGTCAGGTCAGTCAGATTCAGGTAAGATTTGTACGGACCCTGCAAGTAAATGAAAAAGGAATAATCTATAACACCAAATAAAAGTAGAAAATGATCTGTAACAGTTGAAGAGTTAACATTTTGTATAAACAGAAACATGGTTTTATTTATTTGTAGTTTTTCTTTTGTAATAATAGTTGTTTGTTTGCAATATCTTTATTGTACATACGAAAGTCAACAAAATAAAGTAAATTAGTAAGACAAAATATATGAAGGCAAGAAATATATATACAGTTTTACGAAATAATGGCAATTAAATGATATACGTCAAACCTTAAAGGTATAAATAAAACTTTGATTAGATTCTGATAATTTTTTTCTTTACGTATACCAATTAAGACTGCTTGAAGGGCTGTAAAGTAAACCAGACGAATGAACTTTCTCAATATATAAATTAGCTGGAAGCAGATGTCCGACTTGTCGTCTTAATTCATCTTGTGCCAGACTAGACGCGACGACAGCTTGATTTTTAAATTAAACCGTATAAAAGGGCTGAATGAATATTTTGTGGTCAAGAGTTAATTGAAATAATTGTCATTAAGCGGCTGCAAAGATCTGCTGTTCTTCGTTGATTAGTAATTGACCTGTTCGCGGCCTTGTGCCCCTCTGGTCTGTAATGCTGTCTGACACGATTATTAGATATTTCTACTAATGTATAATTATAAAAAATACAAGGTACTGATGATAAATATTATACTACAATAATATCAAGTACTTCTTCTGCCTATAATTGATTATGCTGATGTGTGTTATCAGGATTACACTGAAGAGCATCTCAACAAATTAGATCGTCTTCTTAACAATTGTATCAGGTTATATTCTGCCTTTGGAAGTTCGATCATATTTCTGAATATCATACTCAACTAAAATGGCTCCTCTACGGTTACGGATGGGGATCCGTAACCGTAGAAATCTTCACATTTTATGTCAGCTCTATACCATTCTTAATAATTAGTTTGCCCCAGACTATCTTAAAAAAGACTTCCAACTACTAAGTACGCATGAAAAAATCCTACGTTCTTCAAATAAGTTAACCCCTTTTCACCGGACAGGTAGTGCCTCCAATTCTTTCGCCGTTATGGCTGTTGGGGTCTGGAAACCCACTTTTATCTTCGAAAATCTATTGATCAATGAAGAGAACATTATTCATCTATCAATGCTTGTAATTTGCATTCACTCATGTCATGTCCATGAAGAAAACAGGATTACTTGTTACAAATAAAAGTTACAAACTGATTGAGAAAAATAATAGAACCTTACCGATTGACTAGCAACTCTAACAAAAGGAGCGCGTGAGACGTCAATTCGATACATCGTCTTCGTTTCGCAAAATAAATGAATTCTTTGATGAAGCACAATGAACAATGTCCACGCGCCGCTCTATAGAAGATCATAATGTACTCGGAATCGCGAACATCACGGCCATTTATCTCAGCCGTTTATTTATCAAACTGCCCCTCATTTGTACGAATTGAAAGAACAAAAGTAATTTTCTTCTCGCTTCATTACCTCTTTTACAAGAAGAAAGAAAATCAGGAAGACTTCAGTTTGCACAAAATATACGCGTAAATACGTATATAAAACCGGGGTTCTACGTACCAAGTAAATGATTTAATAATTGCATTTTGCAAGTATTGATATATATTTTTTTTCAATTTATAAAATTTATTTCCTTGAATTGTTAGAACAAAATAATAAAGTTGTTGAGCGATAATTCACGGGGTTTTCGGGGAAGTAAATATTTATTTGTAGCATTTATCAGGTGCAATTCTGAGTAGTTAAGAATTATACCCAATTATTTCAAGGGCATTCTAAAACGGCCTAGATATCTATCTTTAAGTTCTGGTCTTGAGTCATTCAAATGGTCCATTCAATTGACCTTGTAGAGTGCCATCCCCTCGTAATTGAACCTTTGTAGCTTTGATCAATCCAATAACAAGAAGGTAACGATTTTATGTTCCTGTGTCCCACTTATTGCTCTGTCGCCGTTCTAAAACTTTTATACCCTCAGCATTCGGTATATTTTTTGATTCAAAATATGTACCTGCAAGGTAGGCGATTGTTAAAAATATGGAAAAAACTTAATTTTCACATTAATGATTTTCATTAGAAATCGACAATGCAGAGTGCATTTCTGGTTTCTTTAAACCTTGTGGGAATCATACTCAAATGAGTAATATTTGTAATATAGTGCAAATGATTGCAAAAATGGTTAATTTACAAACTTTATATTTTATTTCTTTTAAGTCAGAAATGAAGCGTTAAGAATCACGCAGTTAAATGAAAGAAAAAACGTTGAGACGATTGGCGTGAAACGTTTTTCTAAAAACTCATTAATTAAACATGTGTAAAAGTTAAATAAATGGTATTTACCAAAATTTGCTATTATAGTCGAAGCTGTTACGCAATAGGAACCCAATATCTTCAAATTTGATACCACAACATCCATGATTTATGCGAAGTAAGGAAGTCATTAATCATGTGTTGTCAATTGAAAGCGACCCATTTTCGCGTTGAATATTTGTTGGTTTTCTTCTCGCATTTACTGTAAAATGATGACGACGCAATTTTCTCATGATTCTTCTTCTAGACATGTTTATCAAATCGCAGATATTTTGTGCTATTTTTTCGTGCGATTATAGCTTTGGATATTTGGGAAGAGCCATCATCTTGTAGTTAAATTGTTGTAATTGTATATTTCACAGTTGTGTTGGGAATTTTATTATAAAAATCATGCATCACTAATCTTATCACAGTAAAATTTATCTACATTAAAAAAATCTTTAACTTTACATTAAACTACAAAAACCAAGTATTTACCCGAATTAAAGAGTAAAAATTTTCAGCCAAATATATATCCGTGGCTGCACAAAATAATATGAACTATAAAAGAAGGCATGCTTTACAAAAAAAGTTAAAAGAAACAGTATCAATTAAAATTGCAGTCATACGAACGAAGAGTAAACGTGGCATGACATTTTCAGCAGCTGTGCGAGAATTAAGTACAATTCGTCGCCTGCAGTAAAATTAAATGCATGAAAAAAGATTGCACGTTAATCAAGAATTGAATTCTCTTTTGTCATATTGGTCGGACAAATGGAGTGTGGAATGAAATTTCGGCAAAATGAAGCGGGATTGAAATGCATTACCGCAGGGAATTCGGTGAGCCGCACAACAGTTTGCGTATAAATAGCGTATTTTATGCTAAAGCGGTCAAAATGAACAGTAATGGAGCTGTTATCAATTGGCGTTATGCATTCGATTGCTGATTGAATTGCGAAATGTTTGCATGTATGCCTATATTCAATTGATATTTATTTATATACATTGATTGACCGTTAAAATAAAGATCTGTACTTAATAATATTGTGTACATTAATTACGACGGCGACGGCCTCTGCGGCGCAGCGGTAGTCGGTGAAACAGTAGGTCCCGGGTTTCAATTCCGGCCAGGGCATGACGAGAAAAGAACTTTTTTTGATTGGCCTGAGTCTTAGACGTTTATCTATTTATTATTAAATATAGATCTGTTATTCCTGGCTTTAGGTTTCCTCATGATATTTCCCTCACCGTAAGAGCATCGGTTAGAAATCAAACTAATGTACATAACTTCGAAAATAGTCATTGGTACATGGTCAAGGATTCTGTGCCTTTTGCGCATCACACATTTAACCTTACCGATTCGACCATCGACGATTTACTATTAAATATAGTATCATTGAGTTAGTATCTCGTGACACAAGTGTCGAACTTACTTCGAAGCTTAACTTAATCTGTGTCGCGTACATATTTATTCATTTATTTTATAGTAGTTTTTGTCGTAAGCGATGGTTATATCATGGGAGAATGAAAAAAAAAATATCCTGGCGTTTGTCTTCGTTGCGCCGTCTCTAGTGAGGTACCCTTGCCTCCTTTTATTCGTATTTTTTATCCAGGAGCAATAATAATACCGATCGACTGTCTCATCCCCATGGTGCTGTAAGAGGGACCTTAACTCAGTTTTGATTACAGTTTGGATTATGCACATTTCCTCTTGATGTTTTCCATCACTGTAAGAACATCGGTAAGTACTATCTATCTAATAGATATTCTCTATCTAATAGAAACTATTGTGTTATAACCGCAGTGGCTTCCAATCCGGACAATTCGTTTTATGAGCACCTATACTTTAGCCACTTGCCAAAATATATACGACATAAAACTATCGCACATAAGGTTGTAGAAGGTAAAATTAAAGCGGAACCATCGGAAGAATCGCGGTGTGGTTGGCTTGTGATCAGATTTATCGGTTCCTAGTCCCCGAAGCCCAAATCTGGTATAAAAAGTAACGAGGGTCCAAATTTATCCAGCTAAACGTGATCTTCGAATCTTGTGTTTTTGGTCACAATTAACAGTGATTTAATGCCTTACAGGAAGGATAGAGCCTTTGCTCACAATTCTGAAAGTTCAGGTTTAGCTGAATGTAAACTTAGGCGAATAATGACCAGAGAAAAGTCGAAAATATTCAGTTTTACATGCGGTGTGTGCGGGAAGAAAAGCAGTGTGTACCACTGCTTTTCTTCCTGCAGCTTTCGTCGGATTTTTTTATTAATAAATATTGAATAGGTTAATTCTGTAGTGTTTTTATTTTGTTATCGTGCAGTCAGTGATCTGTGAATTTTATTGCTTCCCCTTGCACGATTTTGTTCAAAGTTTTGTGTTCACACGTTCTTTAGACGGTTTACTAACTTGATATTAATTTCGCGGTTTTGAACTTCAAACGAAATTGTATTTCGTATTAACTCAATCAAGATTTAAAAAGTATTTTGATTAAATTCAGTATGTAGGTAGCTGGTATATAAAATCATGTTTCAGTTCCATTCAATTTTTTTTTGCAGTAAGTAGGTTATTACTGAAATAATGGACAAATGTGGTATACAACTCAACAATAGTAATATTTCGGAAAGTTGTTTGTTTGTTTGATGAAATTTTGCGTACATTATAGTTTAAAGAAAGTACGGAGATCTTTCAGTAAAGACACGTTAACAAATGTTTTACTTTATTGAAGATAAAATAATGAATACAATTTTTACCACAAATTTATTAGACACGCAACGCCAGGTAATCGCATCAGCCCCTGCATTTAGCATAATCATAGAAATCGTATTAAGGTTATATAAAAGAAATGGCAGTTGTAAAGATGTCAAATGAAACACAGAATTATCGTGATCTTCACCTCTTTGGAGAGGAGCACAGGAAGCGTCTTTTGGCCACGATTTTGTATTGGGTAAATCAAGTTTTTCAAGAAACGACTCCCATCTGACTATTGCAACCTTTGCAGAAGCTGCACCAGATAAATATGACTGCCGATTTCCTTAGGTGCCCTTTACGACATCCATGGCAAACAGATAGAGGGTCCTATTCTACAGTGCTGGGATAACACGGCACTACTTGCCACTTCTATTGTCTCATATTATTCTGAATTCTATGACCATAATGGACTTCAGATTTTGAGATGGGGATGATCTGAAACTCACGGGGGGAACACAAATGTGATTTATCACGTCGAAATGAATAATACATTACCTATGTGGGATAACAACCGGTACATCCGTCACTGTATGTGGGTATCTATTGGAGCAAATTGGGCCGAGTGGTGGCGCTGACACTTTTTTTATCCAACTAACATAAATAAGTTACGCTTGTACCTTTTATTCGTCATATTTTGTTAATTGATTAGGGTTTGTTTTTGTTTCTTACATACATAAATGTAATCATGCCCTTATCCCTTATAGGGTAGACAAAACCAACTGTCTTGTAAAGACTGAAAGGTCTGGTTTAACTTGATAGGATTGAGATTTTTGGTAATATATCGAAATAGTTAATTAATTTGTTGCTATATAATATTCTGAAGTTTGATTTGCCTTTCTCTTATAATATTTATATCTGATGAATTTCTAGCTTAAAGGCCGCAAAAATAAACTACTAATCTAGGTTTAGAAGGTTTTTTATCTACTGATATATATACACCAAAAATCCGAAATAAATGCATTTGAATAATTATATTATTTTTAATTTTAAAAGTAATCCGATACGTAAAAAAGTAAGAAAGGTTTAGACTGAGGATGCAACTTGAAACAAGCAACGATGAGAGACAGTTTATTTGAAAAAGCGCAGTAAACATATGTATTATACGCAGAGAAATTAAATAGAACCTTTTGCAAACCTTAATATCATATCAACAATCATATAACAAAGCAGTCATAACTAGCACCTGTTTCTCATCTAGGTATATTCCGCTGTAGGTACAGTCAACAGCATATTAACAAACTACATTTTTATATATGTAAGTTTTTGCAAGAAGCGACTCCTATCTGACATTCGCATCCTTTGCAGGGGAACCGTATTGGATCATGGTAAAAGCTGCACCAGATAATATAATAATAATAAAAACGAAGAGAAACTTGAGTTTGCATTTAAGCATGTAGGTTCCTTATGTCGTATACATATATATTATACGTCTTCATCCCCTGCGGCGTAGATAGAGCCAATCGTCTTGAAAAGACTGAAAGTCCCCATACAATTGTTTGGCTTAATGATAGAATCGAGATTCAAATAGTGACAGGTAGCTAGCCCATCGCCTTTAGGCGTATCGCCTTATTTTAATAAGAATCCCAAGTTTTTATGCTTATCCCTTAATCGCCTTTTACGACATCCATGGGAAAGATATGGAGGTTCTATTTTAAATTAATGGAAACCACACGGCACCCATCCTTAAAATTTCAGAATATTGTTTGTTTTATCACCGTTGTTAACTGTACTCACTGCAATAAACATGCACAAAATGCACGTGCGCCGCGCCTGTGTGCGGCGGCCCATTAGTTCCTGTATCGCGGGATCGCGGCCGTAGTAAATCTGCTTCGGAATAGTACCGCACAAGTTGCGCCCTAAATCCTACTTTAATTGGCATTATGGTTGGAACCTTTGAAGCTGTATGTACTAGTGTGCTTCTGAGACTTAGGCAGCATTGCACCTTATGTTCGTGTATTTGTACTGAAAACGGCGATCGAAATATATTTCTTTTAAATAAAGTTCAGTTCGGTGACGAATTACGGACATTTTTTTTAATACATAAATATAATTATTTACTATCGGTAGTAAATAAATAATCTGTTTTCATGGAAATCCAATAACATACCAACTGAATACAGCTATTTCTGGGAAAATTTAAATTGACTCGATTCTTTGACTAGCTCTATTTGTACACTGTCAACGTTTAATTTATTCAGATGTTGTAGTTACTTCAATTATTTTTCTTACTGTCCAATGGGTTTCTTTCACTTTATTATGATATTTGTAACATAAACATAAAGTCTACATAGTGTTTTCATGTTTACTATGTAATTATATAATAATATCTTCAGCACGAGGTAATTTCTACTTTTGATTGTTTTTTTTAACCGACAATATTACGTAACAAAATTTATACTTGCTCTAGTTCACTCGAGGATTTACGATTACTTCGAACGTATAATAAGCTGGCTTATCTGTGCTTAAATCATGTGGTAACGTTGGATTTTATTTGTGTAATACACATTTGTGTAACTGTGCAGGTAACTGTAAGGAATGATTATATTATTAAAAATAGCGAATGGTATAGCGTGACCTCGTAAATATATTATACAGAGTCAGCATAAATTAATAAAAACAAATCTGTATTTTGACCCACAACAAATTATTTAATTATTAATACAAATATTTGATTGGTGGTTATCTAACAAGCTATAAGTCACCGGAACTTGCTTTCAATTGCATGAAAAATTTTTCACTTATTTATCACGAGTCAAGGGGAAAAATTGAAAATTACTAGCTGATAAGTTGCAGGGTATCTAAGATTTCTAAGTAAACGTAAAAATATTTTCAAAGAGAACAAGGTTTCTGGTAATTTTCCTATGTCTGGTGTAGCTACATAGAGTGGTAGGCAAGGTAAGCAAGCTACAAAGTTGGATGTACAGCGCCTCCTATATTTGGGAATTGGACCGTGCCAGGAGTCAGGAGTGAGGTTATTAATGTGTATTGAACCGTGGGATTGTTTTCGAGCATCGCTCCCGGCTTAGAATTTAGCTGCACCGTTATGAGAAGCATCTATGCTATGTTCTACCTTTTATTGCTTTCTCTAAGCAGACTTTCTGCAATGATATTAAGTCGATCTCAGATATATATTAGTAACTGACTTTTCTTTTTATTTTATTTGAACTATATCACAATGACTAAGTGAATAGGTATTAAATATTTATAGCAAAGGTTGTAATGTATTGACTCCCCATATATACATACATACAAATAATCACATCTTTATCCTTTACATATAGACCGAGCCAACAGTCTCGAAAAGAATGAAGTCATATAGCCATTTATAGTTGAACGTGGCCTGTTCGGCTGTCTGAATATATAAGTGACAAGTTGATATCCCATAGCATGAAAAAAGAATCCTAAGTAAAATGTCATAAAATATTTTTGTTTTTTCTTTTCATATATTTTCAGAAGTATGCATAAAATATAAAATTTATATAACTTCCTACTACGAATTAACGAACGTAACGAACAAAATTTAATGTAAATATCTGCCAAACGCCTTATACCAGTAAATCGGCAACAGAAAGAAGGCAATGAGAAACGGAGAAAAAACAAAGCGGAAGTACACTAATCTGTTCATCGCAATTTATTTTTAGAAGTGTCACGTTTTGGAAGTTTTCCTTAATGAACTGTGCTTTTTCTTTACGATTATTTAAATACTTAGATGCTTTTTGTATAAAAGGTGTGGTGATTTGCTTATGGTAATTCCATGTTTAAATACAATATGCATTATTTTATTTATATTCATCATTTGACATACAGATCCTTCAGTATGCATATACATACATAAATACAATCATGACAGAGCCAGCAGTCTCGAATTGAAGGCCACGTGGCATTGTAGATGGTGCGTCAGTGTGAAGTCGTGGGCAATAGCTAGTTATTTAGTAAAACTATTTTGTCAGGAATTCCCAAGTTCACCTGGGCACTACTATAAAGAAGAAAGAGGTGTTTTTTAGTAATGAATAAACTCAAAAAATATTGGACTGAACTTGATGAAATTGGGCACATTTCATACTTCTAAGAGTAATATACTCAAGGCAATCATAACAAAAAATAGATTTTTCAAAAGTACCCGAAACCGCCGAGCTTGCGTTAAGAGAATTATGAATGTGGATGAAGCGAAGGAAGTATGCAGAGATCGTGGCAAGTGGAAAGAGGTAGTCTCTGCCTACCCCTCCGGGAAAGAGGCGTGATTTTATATATGTATGTATGTATAACAAAAAATTAATCAAACAGTCAAAGCATTACATTAACACATAAAACATAAAGCATTTTTAAAAAGTATTAACAGCTTTAAAAATAAAAATAAATATTTTAGTGCCTGTGTTGTTAAAATCAAGTCAGATACAATCAATCACATTCCAGGAGCTTTAAAACTCGGTCAGCTATCCATTAGCTTATTGCTGCAAGTAATCCACTATGGTTGACAAACATTGTATTGAATGCAGGTTGGCCAGGGCGTCTCTTGTATTTACTTAATGCTCGGCTTCATTCATTCTATCCGTTTTTCCAAAATTTATAAGACTTTTGTAATAAATCAAACGTTTTGTTCAATACAAGTTTGGCTGTGGAAGAAAACTGGGAATGGTTCGCCTAATGGTGCACCCGCTATCCCGGCCACTCCTCTGCGGTGAGAAGTTGAGAACACACCTAGCACAGGGACGTATTTCAAGAGAATCTTTAGGGATTTTGTGCGCGAAAGTTTTCTCTAAAAATTCCCTTGTAGTTTTCCGGAGAAGTTTCGGCGAGAGTTATGTTTGTAGTTACAATTTAGATGCTGAGACGTATTCGGTAATAGTCATGCTGAACACGAGTTTCGAGATGTTTATAGTTTCTTTTCGTTTGGAATATTCAAGATGAAAATAACTAAAAGGTAGGTACTATGTAAAATACATCACGTTTATCTGGAATTTGGGATATGTTTAGACGAAAAGAAGTAGGCTTATCTTTTTTATTTATTTAATTTTACTAAACAAAATAAGTATCATCAAAACATGAAAATAAATACTACTTCTGATATTTTTTGAATCTCAACTCCATCTGACACATCTAGCTATTCAATTAAGTTTTATTTATATCTAGTAAAATATCCAAAGTCGTAGAAATATTCTGTTAAATAATCTGTTTATCCTCATAAGTAATGTATGATATGTATATTTTTTTTTAAACTAATATTTTAACGCCAAAAAGTTCATACATACAAACATGAGTTAAAAAAATCTGAATAAAACCTCCGCGTTTACAAACTAACCAGTAGCGAATAGTGATTTTATATGAGATCCCTTTTTGTAGTTTATTTTATCGTGTTTACCTTCACGTGCTGTTAGTCCGGCACTGGCTGTAAAAGGATGCAAAAATTTGTCGACTCGAAGTCATAAATATCCCAAAGCGACAGCGGGGTCCGCCATTTTCCTGTTGACAAAATCGTACCCACTATTATACTACAAAGTTTTCGGTTCCGGCGGCCATATTTGGAACTAAGAATATTTTGCCCGTAATGTAATTTTTTTAATTGACATTGTCGCTCATGGCAAGAATTACAAAATATTCGTTTGATTATTCACGTCAAAACTAAAGATTCCATTTCTACTAAGTGCTCTTTGTAGCCATTTAGTTTATTAGATAACTAATGGATTACGTGCCTCTGCAAGATTAATTGTAATTCACATTTATTAGGTACTTAGCATACGTAACGTAACTACATGCGAGGTACTGTCTAATGGATATCACAAATAGTTAACTTCACTCGACTATTAAGACCTCATAACTAAACATAATCCCAATTCAATACCATTCCAACTAATATTATAAATGCGAAAGTAAGTTTGTTTGTTACCTCTCTACCGAATCAATCCTCTTGTACCTCGCGTATATATAAGAGCGTAGAAAAGACATAGAGTATCTTTTATCTCGGAAAAAAGCTATAGTTCCCGTGGGATTTGCGAACAACCTGTATTATTCTGTAAAATTCGCGAGGGAAAAACTGCGAGTAAAAGCTAGTCTTATTAAATGCTTTAAGTATTATTACAAATGTATAGCACTAGAGCCGGACTTTATACTAGAAGCAATAACTAATAGTCAACTATTGGGTCTGACAGAGAATTTAAGGTGGGGTCAAACTTAATAAATATATTTATATTTACACAAATAACATTTTTATAATTAGCAATCATAAAACTGTAAAAAATAAACATATACATGAATAAATAGGCGCAGGGATAACGGTAATTAGTGAAATTGAGAATTAATAATATCAGTGATAGTATTTAATACTTAAAGGTTTATATTTTTATACAGTAAATATGTGCCGTGTGGTTCCCGGCACGAATACAAAAAAGAATAGGACCACTCCATCTCTTTCCCATGGATGTCGTAAAAGGCGACTAAGGGTTAGGCTTACAAACTTGGGATTCTTCTTTAGGCGATGGGCTAGCAACCTGTCACTATTTGAATCTCAATTCTATCATTAAGCCAAATAGCTGAACGTGGCCATTCAATCTTTTCAAGATCGTTGGCTCTGTCTACCCCGCAAGGGATATAGACGTGACTATATGTATGTATAGTAAATATGTAATGAAAAGAAAGAAAAAAAAGGTCAGAAGAAGTGTCGTTTTGTATATTATAATATCTAAAACATGCATTAAAAACATCGTTAATTTTGCAAAATACATTAAAAAATCTGTAGCTACGACAAAGCTCGTCACAATGATAGCATCTATTGAAGAAGGCATCGAGAGTATATTCAAAAGAAAAATATTATCTTGATGAAACGTCTCGCTATAAAGCGAGGCTCTTCGTCGCAAATTGAATATTATACAGAATAAGGATGTGTTTACACACACAAACGTAGAAACATTAGTAATTATCACGTTCCATTATTATATTATTTGAAGTAAATAATTGAAAATAATGTCAACTTAAAGGACAGCAGTAATAGTTTAAGTCGCAAAGGCCTTATTCAAAATGATGGTAGTGGGTCTCAGAGATTGTGATCGGCTTAGCCCATTATAAAAGAGCGTACGGCCATAAAACTTTAAAATTTTCTCAGAACTTACAAAAAATATATTAAATGTAAAAAGTTGACAAAAAAGTAAATAAAAAAAGACACTTAATTCTGTATCATGTTTATTTTGAAGCATCGTTGTCTCGTCTCGCGGATATAAACTGGGACAAGGCACAAAGCTGAAAACTTTATTTTCATACCTAAGCCTGCAACCGTTATTGTCTCTCTTAATAACATCACTTAAGCACCCTATTCTGAATGCTTCCACTAACGAGTTTTCTTCTGTATTTCGCGGTTTGGAAAATGTTTTTTTTGCAACTGTAAAAGTAAAACAATTTTTGAAGGAACGCCGCGGATTTTCGAATGTTCAGAAATTGATCTTTATCGTAAGTCCCATCTTTCGCCTGTGACTAAGATCTTAGAATGGTTTGTATCAGAATTTTTTTTTTTAATTTGCCAATAATAAAGCCGAAAAATGATTGTGCCGACGATAATTATTTTTACTAGCTGTGCCCGCGACTCTATCCGCGTTATTTTGGGCATCATTGAAGCCCTCGTGGGTAAGTAATTTTCCCCGTTTTTTTCACATTTTCCATTATTTCTTCGCTCCTAATAGTGATGTATAGCCTAAAGCCTTCCTCGATAAATGGTCTATTTAACACAAAAAGAATTTTCAGTTCGAACCAGTAGTTCCTGAGATTAGCGCATTCAAACAAACAAACTCTTCAGCTTTATAATATTAGTATAGATATTGCCGATAATAATTATTTTTGAAGAATGTGGTATTTTGGGTATATATAGCGACTTGGACCAACTTTTCTTAAAATACCTATTTTACAACTTTCCGCATCATCCTTATTTTTTTTTTTGGTGAATGTTGGAATAACTCAACATTTTATAAAGTAAAATGTTTGCCACTTATTATTCTCAAAGTGTCAACTTCGTTAGTTAGGATGCAGAATTTATAAGAGAGCAAATGGCGACACATCTGAAAATAAGTTGCGTGCCGTAAACTGCTCTCGTTAGAGCACAAACTTTGCAAGCTTTGACATCTCACTTTTGATGCAAAGTAAAAAGCGAACAGAAGCTAAATTATACATAAATAAGTACACACATATTATACTCTTTTGCACAATAAATATACTACAAACGAACAATTGTGGCCGAACTTAAGTATTCTCATTTTTTGGCAACTTGTTTGATTTTCCAAGAATATGGATTTTAGACAAACCATTTTTTTACAGGTGATCTTTTTTCTTTATAATTTACAAGAGAAATAAACCAAAATTCAATATAAAATATACATACATATGTAAATACGTCAATATATCCCTTGCGGGGTAGACAAAGCCAACAGCCTCAAAAAGAGGCCACGTCTAGATGGACTCACGATGAAAAAGAAAAATATATATAGGTTAAGAAAAAATATTTTTTTTATTCATGGAAGTTTTTGGTTTATCTTTATATTATACATATTTATAAAGAAAATATACTTATAAACATAGTTTAAACATGTATATATGTATACATGTCATTTCATATTTTGTGTTTCAAGTCTGACTCGACACTAGGGACAAGTTTTTTCATCCACTCTCTACTTCATTAGTTTAAAGTTTGCACATATTTTTCAATGCGTTGAAAATTTGTTTAGTAGGTACATATATTATAACGCAACGACAATTATATTTTATTCTTTTTTTTTACATGTGTATTATAAAAAAACTTTCGAAACGCACAGATGGAGCATGTTTTGTATGTTGCGTTAAAAATTTATAGCGTGGTTTCAAAGAGAAAATAGCTAAAAGCTTAAGAAAAATTAGATCAAAATACAGAAAAATGCCAGGGTGAAACATTGACGGTTCCTTATTGTTATCAATGTGTGTTATCATGTTATACACAACACTAAAAAATCCACTAATGATACTTTTTCAACATGTATTTTACCACATTTATACGCAAATAATATATTATATTTTTCTGACTTAATCAAAAAACACAAGTGTTCGGATCGAAGTAAATTGCATCTGTCACTGTCGGAAAAGTGTGTTTTGGAGTGGAAATTAGAAAGAAAATGTTTGTATAACTTTATATGTGACGCTTAAGAAACGCGGCACTCGGCGTCGGGCCAAGCACGTACACAATTTACTTAGCTGCGGTTCCAAGCCGTGATTTGAATATATTCTATAAGTTCATTCTTACTAAAATATGTCTATTTAACTCCCTGGGCCTCCCTCTTATTAGATGTTTTGAATTAGTGAAGTTTTCTTGACTTTCGTTGAAGAATAATCAGAAAATACTGCAATAAATGTCTGTTAGGAAAAAGTATGCCACGATATTCGCAAAACATTTTTTTTAGATTATTCAACTGCTTATATAAAAATCTTATAACTAATACATGAAAGTTTGTAAGAAACAATTTAGCGAAAATTTAATAAACGTGCAAATTCAAAGTGCTCAGCTTTCTGTAGCAACATTTTCAGCATGTCCGTTTTTGCGCGATGGGCTAAAATATTTTATAACGCCAATTATTTACTTAAGGTAGACCGGGCGCCCGGGGGCTATGCTAACGAACGTCTATTATGATGTGGCCCCGTGTCACTGTGTGAAGGTTTTGCTCTCGACCGAGTTACGGCTAGGGGTTGTTTCAGAAAATCATGTGTTGCTCGGAAAACTGGCAGTGTGAACCTGCGCGTCGGGGTGAGAGGTCGCGTTGCTCGTTATCCCGAAACACGACAGTTATCGCGAAATGTCAAACCCGCTTACATAGTTCATCGAACAAGAACGCGGGTGCGATTAATTTGTGAACAAATAAGTAACGTGACCAAAATAACGATTTTTCCGAGTTATAAGTGTATTAAATATTTTAAAAGGAAAATTGAATGGAAAATTATGGTTTACTGAAATTTGGAATGATTAAATTAAGTAAGTATGAAAATATATTTATAAGGTAAAATTTTAATACACAACTACTATTACGTAATAAAGACAATAAACAATTAAGTTATTTATAGTACTTTATTTAAGAACTTCAGAACAAATTGGATATCAATTCAGGTTCTATATACAACTTAAGATGATCAACAGTAATATATCATTAGAATGAAACATATAAATTTAATCTTAAAACCATGAGAGTCCTCATAGTTTAGTTACTGACTTCTGAAAATTATGTTTTCAATTTTCAAAAATCGGTATCTCTAATGTTATTTTGGTCAACATTTTCGCTTCGATGTATTGTCCTGAATGTCCCTTTCTTGAAAGTGTTATAATAGAAATATATAGATTAAGTTAAGTCATAACTTAACATTTTTTTTTTGAGATTGAATACCCAAGACCGAACGAAGTGGAGAGAGAAATGTTGGGAAACGGACTGCGGGTCACGAAGCATACCGGCGGAGAGTGTGACTCTCTCTCGTAATATTTGCGTGATTCCAGTTGCACCCGCCACAGTGATACGGAGCCTGTCCTTTCCTACATATATCTTTCCATTTTGTCGGTCGGCAGCTTTTTCAGTTTTAAGACGAGCGAAAGGTGAAATGATGAGAGACAACTTACTGGAGACCACAACATACATATCCGCCGAAGTCATTTACAAAGGCCTCGGGGTGGCACCGGCTGTAATTAAACAGATTTGCCGCTCGGATTGCGTCGTCTCCAACTCCACAACAAGTTAACTTGGAACCAACTAAGATATTAATGCAAGGCCGACAGTAGCCATTCCTTTGCTGGATATTGCCCGGTCAAATCTAAATAGAAACAAATGTTAGTTCTACTTCTATCAAAGACTGATTTTCTATAATTTGAACAGTAAAATATTACTGAGACTTTAATATTTTTTTATAAAAAATATATTCCTACTTTAAGTTTATTAAGTATTAAAAATTCATTTATTTTAAGATTCAATACACTTTTATGAATGCTGATTATTACTACTTAGTATTATACTTATATCTAGGTAATATCATTGAAATAGGCAAATGTATATATTTCAATTATAATTATACTTTACCTATAATATGTTGTGTACTTATTATAGGTAAAGTATACTTGTCGTGTATTGTCTTTATCTGTTACCTACGTACCTGGGCGGCATAAGTTACAAAAAGACTCAAAGACCTCTTTCAGCTAAATTTTTAATAAATATGTTGGTTTATTATGATTTAAATGATATCGCCATCATAGCGAATGTGTGCAGTATAATTCAGTACATCGCTCACCGCTGATTATAGGCCTCTCTTTGTGTTCGTTAATTCGGCTTTATCATGAATGCGAATGTTACCTAACATCACTAGACAGGTTCACTATTATTTCACTATATGCTAAACACAAATACGTGCCTAACCTATACCGCAGCTGTGAACTAGAGAAGTCCACATTATTAATGTTAAATATTAATTACAACGCAAACAATTACGGCACCCTTTAATTTGGAGACCACGAGTCGTCTCGAATTATTGCGCTAAATACGCGGGCCAATTTATCTTGAATCTCGCCAGGATCGGCGAAATTTAAATTAAAATGTAAATGTTGGGGTGGGGTGCCCTTTCTAATTGCGATCTGCGTCCGTCCGTTGTCAAACTTACCCTATTTGAGGTCCGCGGGATTCGCACGTTGCCGGCCGCCGCCCGTCGTTCGTGATTGCACTGTCATCCGTTAATTACTTTTGCGTGTAGTCAAATCCTGAATATTGATGTAGGTAAACTATCTAGAAGGTGACTAGTAGACTAGAGGCTAGTAAATTTGCCAAAAAATCGTCGACGACATTAAAATCTGACTTGGGATCTCAGAAAAATAAAAGAATTGTAAAAAAAATATACCTAAACCAGGGACAAAAAATACTAAAGATAAGAAGATAATATGTGCTACTATTAAGTTAGAGCTTTAAAATATTTATTGACACCAAAAACCTCAGGAAAATTTGAGAATTGTTATCAAAATGCGAGAGAATGGCTTTGATTCAAACTACAAATTCTCAATTTTATCGCGTATCTCTCATCTTGAAAGAGTTTATCCAATAAAGTAATAACTAATTACTAGCCTTAAGTCTTGATTACTAGCCTTAAGTCTTGATAGAATTTTGTTTGCCTTGTTTTGATTGCTTTATAACTCGGACTAACAGCCTTTTTCGTAACTACGGAACCGTACCGCTTCCATCAATATCAGGCTGCCGATAAAACATTCCATTCGTTAGTTGGAAAAAGAAAATAATGCAAAATAGCGGGGTATTGGAAAAGAGAATGGTTCTCATAGCCGGACGATAAAAGGAATGCGATGGAATATCGTTCGTTTGTAGCCGCAGTGTAGTCGTAGATGTTCGTAGCGGATCGCAGTGGCTCGTAGCGCAGATCAACTGTTTGTTTTTATTGCTGTCTGGTATTTCACTGATGAGGTCATGAAAAAAATCTTTGAATGAATGATTAATAGAATTTGAAAGTGTGCCATTGTTATTACCTGACTCTTTAGTTTATTGCATTGAACATTCCTAAAAGTAGGTATGTATATGATAACTAGGTCGCTTCTTTATCTGTTTTTACTTGTTCAATCTATGGGCGTCTAAAAAAGTATTAAACTTTTGAGTGTTTTCACAAGTATTATCCAATTTCGTTCATACGAGCATCTGCTCTAAATGCGTGATACATTTGTGATTTACATTTAGTTAAGTGCTTTCCACATTTAATATCACTTAGGATTCCAACTCATGCTAAAATTAATGTTCAAATGTTAATTGCAGAGTATCCTTTCATCTCGTTTATCCAAAGTTTGCGAAGGAATTTGTTTACAATGTTCCTAATGATGCTCAGTACTGCGATAAAAGCTTTCTAATGACTTTTTAATTTGTTTTTCTGTTTTGTGACCTATGAGCATTTCGGATATTAGAGTGTTCAGAGGTCAAAAGTAAACTGGTAAAACGATCGCAATAATATTTATTAAAATTAGATGTTTTTATTTTCTTATTTAAGAGATTTACCGTAAGTAACTTCTGAACCTAACCTGTTCTTGGGTTGGATTCTTCTGAACCCATGTTTTTCTACATTTGCTATCACTTTTATTACTTTATTTCTGTCATTCACGACAGTTCCATTTATTAATCAGGAAAATAATTTACGTTAGGAAATTATTTTACGTTACCAAATTTAGTTTTCTATGAAAAGTCAAGCAGTGGCAATAATAACAATGTCTGAGGTTTGGGTAACAAAATTGGACCAGTAATTAACTACTGCATAGTCTTGTCATCTAATTCACAAAGGATCTCAGTTCTATAGGAAGCTGGACAAATGGAATGCCCAATATTCCGGCTCAAAGCCAAATCAAAAGGTGATCTAGGCTTGGTCATTGTAAGCTTGATAATACTAACGATGTAAAGGATTGTATGTTACTATTTGAATCTCAATTCTATCATGTAGCCATACAGCTGAATGTGACTTTAAGTCTTTTCGAGACTGTCGGCTCTGTCTACCCCGCAAGTGATATAGACGTGACTATATGTTTGCACAGAGTTTGTATACCAAGACCAAGTGGAAACTTGAACCATAAAATTATAAGTGACAAACAAATTTTCATCTTAGATTTAGACCATTTTACTGGCTCTATGTGGTGTATTATAAATACTTTTGCATTAAGAAAGCAATGAATACAGATGAAGGAAAAGAAGTAGGCAGAGATCGTGGAACGTCAAAAGATGTTACCACTGCCTTCCTCCCCCCGAGCTTCTTAGGCGTCATAAGTAAATGTACAAAAGAAATCGGATATATCCTTATGTGGTTTAGTTTCGAGTTGACCCTTAATTTAAAGGAAATTAAAATAAGCAATATAGTACACGCTACTACTCATAAAGCATATTTAATCATAATTATATTTTTTCAAATTGTTTTCTTCTACAAAGTGCTGCCATTGTGTCGCGTTCAAAATTTCCAGTGGAAAGCCTTAAATAACAGACGTGACGTACAGTTCACCATTTCGCGTCATACATTGTTAGCGTAATGCACAAAAACAAGAATATTTTGCGACAGGGAGATAAAACGCCCGCATTCGAGCGTTCGGCTCCCTTTAGCCTTGCTGTTTCGTTCCCATTTGTGTGTTAAATAGAAATCAGATTTGGAAGGCAGCACATAGCGTTGCCTCTTTTAAAATACTCGATAAAAATTTCTGTAATTATCGCGTAGGTGCAACTTCTATATACAAAATATTGAATAAATTAAATGAGGATTTATGAATGTGGATTGTCAACGAAGCTAAGAAGTATAACACAAGATTCGTGATATGGAAAGATTTAGTCTCTTCCTACCTTTCCTACTTCCTGGATTGGCAGATACCACAGGAGCAGGCTGGCTTCGTCAGGGGCAAGGGCACGCGTGAGCAAATCTTGAACGTACACCAAGTGATAGAGAAGTCGTATGAGTTCAACACTCCCACCATCCTGTGTTTCATCGACTACAGCAAGGCTTTTGACTGTGTTACCTGGTCGATCCTATGGCAGATACTAGAAGAACTTGGTGTACCTAAGCACTTAATAGCATTGATCCAATCACTCTACCAAGACAGCCAGGGTGAGGTAAAGGTCGAAAAAACAACTTCCGAGCCTTTTAAGTTTGAAAAAGGCGTCAGCCAAGGTTGTATATTAACCCCTGTTCTATTTAATATCTACGGAGAGTATATCATCAGACGGACTCTGGAAAACTGGGAAGGTGGTGTCACGATCGGCGACACCAGAATCACAAACCTCCGGTACGCTGATGACACAACCTTGTTGGCAGCTAACGAGGCCGAGATGATGAGTCTCCTCACTAAAATGCAAAAGATCAGCATGGACTTGGGCCTCAAAATCAACCACTCTAAAACAGGTCCATTCTTCGTGAACTCAACATCCAAACTAGGCTTTCCACCACTAGTTTACGAAGAATCCTGGAAATTTTTTGGCCACATAGCCCGCAAAGATGGCGACAATTTGGAACAGCTGATGATCACCGGCAAGGTAGAGGGGAAACGATCAAGGGGACGTAGCCCACTTAGATGGACTGACCAGATACGTTCGACGCTGGATAAGGACCTACATGAGGCGCTCCACACCGCTAAGGACCGGGCAGGGTGGAGAGACGTAGTGCGCTCTAAACTGACTTGTCTCCGGGGAGTTCACGACCCTCAGTAATGAGGAATACGACGCAAGAAGAACCTTTCCGGAAAGAAGCGTGATCATATACTTATTTGCATATTAAGAATACAATAATTTTTACGACAAACACAAATTAACAGATATACAGTATTATAGTACAGTAGTATTTTGAGATTTTGATTTAATATAAGGACTACCTATACAATATACAATAACAAAATATTTTAGAAACTGGGTAGTTAAGTACCTCAAAAACATTTGACTGTCTGTATTAGTCATACTTTCTTACTGAAAGATCCGTGAATCCTAACAAACTAATATAAATTCGACGTCTTTGGACCTAATAGGAATAAACCATTCAAACGGCTGCTACTTGACGCTGATCCTTTCCTGAATATTAAGTTTGGTCATTACGGCACTCAGTAATTTGAAACCATTTTGCTTGGCACGCTAGATTTATCGTTTAATATAGTTTGACCTCGCGTTGAGTGCTTATGGTTCCCGGCTCTTTAGAATTGGACTATCCATCTCTTTTCAACGTATGTCGTAAAAGGCGACTAAGGGAATAAATAGGCATAATCACACCTGCACCTTTTACCATTTTCCAATATGGCGTCCATGTCCAGGTTTATGCTGAGTCCAGTTTCGTGTAAAACTAAATGAATTTCAATTCTATAACTAAGGCAAACAGCTGAACGTGGCCTGTCATTATTTTCAAGTTTGTTGGCTCTGTCTATCCCTTAAGAGATATAGGTTTGGTTATATGTATGTATGAGACTAACCTAACCCAGGATCATGGTTTAAACGGGCATTCCGGGCTTATTATTAAATTATTGATTTTATTATTGTCTATTTTACTTCTTTTTCCTTTTCAATCAGTCATGGTCACCCAAAATAAAAATGCCAATTCTTTCTTTACGTTTTGAACATTGACGGACGACGTTGCCACATCACTTATTCAAGGCGGTCCATATTTTATAAGGAACCTCTAAAATGAACCGCCTGACCAAAGTCGCATGTTGCCTCCACATAATACTGACAAAAACATATAAGTCGCAAAACAATAGTAATGAAAAATGTTTCAAATGTTTGAATTAAACTACTTAAATGAAATAACATTAAAAATATCAATATCAAAGTTGAGAACAACTTACCATTCCATTATTGTAGCCGCAAAAATCTGAATATTGTTTTGACGTAACATAGAATAATAAATCTGTGGAACAATGGTGCAAATATACGTGAGTCTTTACATTGACATGACTTTGTCTTCCAAAATAATTTGGAATAGCTGCAATTTATGTAGTTTGCCCTAGGAAAGGTAAAACAAAGATTTGTTTTATACAACATTTCTTTAAGACACGAAAAGAAAGTTCGACGGAAAAATAAAGTTAATCGGTAGAAAAATCTTAATTGCTTATCTTCAGCTCGTTTATTTACTTTGAAATTTTATACTTTGTCTCTGTACAGTTTTCCCTACTTTGGCCTACTTTTCGTTAAGTAATTATAAGGTTACTACTACAAGTTATTTATTCTCAAGTAAAACAAGTTTTAAAAAGGAGTATTGTTTATATATTTTAACCATAAATTTTGAAAGAAAATTTAGTCTGACAAAAAAAGCCAGTATAAATAAACAAATGTGTAAAACAAAATTTTATTCCGGAATTATTAAAAGTATAAACATATGTTCTGCTACATATGAACAAGGTTATTCGAATGAATAAACAAGGTTTCCAATAAACATTTCATTTGTGCTTAGTTGCGGGCAACAGCGTGTAAACAATAAATCTAATTCCAATAAAATTCAAAAAATTAAAAATTTTATTCATTATTATAGGATACTTCATATCGCTTAATAATTGTCAAAACATATGGTTTAACAACATTGGTTGACGTCAAATAAATTACTTAAAACTAAGTTTACTGCCGCTTCCAAGGCGTCAGCGCAGAAGAAGCGGTAATAAACTGCACTGCAGCATTTTCTACAACAACGTCAACTTCACACTAATAAATAATGTGTGTTAAACCTTACACGTTGTAGCATTGTGGTCCTTAAATTGAAATGTCACAGCTCACTATACTTGCTGCATGGATGGACCGCCTCGTCCACCGCCCCTCATCGCGATGACCAAAAATGTCAACCTGTCGGAAATGTTGTTTTGTGAAATCCCGCACGCATATCCAGCTTAGAGCAATTCATATAAAAGTAGTCTGAAAAAAAAAGCCGTTTGTTAGAGAGAATTGTACATAAATACATTCAGGCTTCAGGCATAATGATGAAATTTAAAATGTAGTACCTACATACAAATAGAATTAAACTTAGAAAGTTTTGGCATAAACCTGATATTAAAATATATATTTTATTTCATTTATTATGAACCTTAACTTAATTATATTTGCAGCGGCTTAACATTTTTTGTGATATAAACATGGCATGGCATGATATACATATGGCATGTGAAATCCGACACAAAAATACGATGTCAAAATTTCCAAGGGCCATTTAACAGATTCGTGCCCGAGACAGAGATTAACGTGCCCACTTCGTTAATAAATTTTCGACTTATCAAATCCAGAAGCCAGAATGAGCCGATAAAACTTTTCTTAACTTTATTACGGAATACACGCAAATATTTCGTTGAATTTATTACTTATTTTGACATTTATACAAAAGTTGCTTTGATCTCTAATCTTGATACGATTCGATCGAGAATAAGATTGTTGAATGTTTGAAGTGTCTGCGATGACATTATTACAACCAATTTTCAAACAGTAATATTCTTCCAGTGTCGTTTATAGAGATTGTTTGTCGTTTCATCTGAAAAATTTTCAAGTTTTTGGTCTTGAAACAATTTTGTTAATAATTTTTTTTTTGCTGTAGTTAATTGAACAGTAAAATTGTGAATTATTAAAGTCAGGTTTTCCTAAAACAAATCTATCAAAGTAAAACTAATAAAATTAAATATAAAATAACTTATTTTTTCTATCAATATTCTATTTCTCAAAGATAGGTAGTTATAATAAAGAAATGTATACTATGTTATAATTTTAATAACTATCCATATCGTAACAAAATCCTAAAAAAATTTAGAACATAAAAGCATTCTTACCTTAAACTTGTATAAAGACATATTTCCCACGTACTCGTACGAACATATTGAGAAAGGGAAAACGATTTCTTTGTTCAATTCGTTTGTCTTTTGAATTTCGCCGACTTGGGCATCCCTCGATCATTAAGTTCGCTTGTTAGGTGGAATTTTTCGTTACGATAACCTTTGTAGAATCGGCAACATACATATACACATACGAAACAACACTTACTTCTACTATGAGTTCAATATAGGACCACTTTTCATTGTGTTTTCTTTTCTTAGGTAACATCAAAAGCAGATAATTGTTCTGATTTTTATAAATTTGTTAAATTTATTCATTAATTAATAAAAGGAAATAATGCCAACACCTTATAGGTAGGTACCTACAATACACAATGTGGGTGGCCGGGTTTGTTTTGAAGCTTTTGTTAAAATTCGCACGAAGTTTTAATTGGTACCAAATTCAATCACACCCAAACAATGAACAAAATTGTTTTCTTTGTGAAATTTTGCGGTAAACTTTTTCACTATAGATTTATCTATTTAAAAAAATATTTGTTATTAGGGGTATCTGTAAAGGTAGGACACTCTTTAATTACGAGTTTTTTTACAAGACCAGGTAAGGTAGCAAATACCTCCAACTTATTTTCCAGGTGTCTAAATAATTAAATCAGAAAGCCAATAAATTGGGGCTCCAATTGATTTAGATTAATATTTCTCAGGTTGTGCCAGCAGGTCTAATTTATAATGGAGCATTATAGTGAGTGTTAAAGGGAGTTTAATTAAATTTGTCTACGTCGAGTGTTTGAAAGGAGACGATTAACATCTTGAAAGCCGTGTGGTGTTCGCGAAGAAGGGGCTCGGCGGCGGGCGTCAATGTAATCTACGTTTGCCTTACATCAGTCACGCCCAGCCCTGAGCAGCACTATCACAGAGCCCCCTACGCCCGACAGTCGCATATATCAGGACAATTTGTCTGACGAAAGGAATGTCTTCAGATCCGACCGACAGAATGTAATTTGGAAGCCTGAGATCTGGCGCTGATAGCGGCCTTTGTGTGCGGATTTATCAATTGGTGTTTTGAGATTTCGATCAAAAGATGAAATAATTTGATGGTTTTCTGAACTACGAAAAATAGACATAAAAATGTTACAAATTAAATTGGTTTATCTTTACAGAAGAAATATTTTAATTAATTTGCTAATAATTATTTTGTCACAAACTGAATATTCTTCTACGAAATGATAACGCGCTAACCGATGATTTTCATTTAAATTATAGACAACTCTAGGCTATTTTAAATGACTGTATTTTATTGTCATTTGCTGGTTATAAGCTTTAATTATCTTCAAAGCTCTCTAATTTCCGTTATTCATACTTTAAATCTTTATTGTCTATTGTCTTATTCCATGCACAAACATTTCATAGTCTTTAGAGAATGAATTAACCTATTTATTCGTGTAGCTTTTATAATAAATGAATACTCTGTTCTTCCATCAAAACAAAGAAAATAAATCAACAACAATACGCTATCCATATCAAAAACGGCGCACGAACATTTTGCTGGCATTTAATCCCGGACTGAGCATTTTCGTCGTAATTCAGGGGCTTCACTTCATTTGGACCAAAAAGCAAGCCCGGCTAAGTGTCTTGGGCAGAGTTTATTTTCTCTCCGAATGCTCAGCAAAAGCGAAATGCTTTGTTTTTTCAGGCACCCTTCTACGCTCGATTAGTCGTTTCCTTTTTATTCAGGGGCACGCTCACAGGCCAGATGTTATCGATGTACTTCTGCGTGTATTTACACTTCTACTACATTTTCCGATTGTTTTATCTTTCAGGTATTTTACAATTTTGCTTACTCATTATTTAAATTGATTTTGCTGTAATCCTGGTTGGTACAGAATATAACATGCAGTATGCCAGCTGCTTCTTTTCCTGCGCAGATTGTAAAAGTTAATAAAAGCTTACAAAAGTGAAATTCTTCTTTTAGGTGATGTGCTAGCAACTATTGCCATCAGGCTAGCTTCTGACTATTGAGCCTGTTTACCTTGTTATTTTAAGGTAACTGATTTGAATGTTAAAACACCGTTAGTAATTATTGTAGGCAGGATTGGAATGTAACTGTTTGCTCTGATATTGTCTCTTTCTTGTTTCGTAGAAATGTTGTATTTGTGCAGAATTGTATTGTCCACAGTTATTGTTTTACAGTAAAATTAACACAAGTTGGATTATAAAAACTTTTTTTAATCATTTCATAGCATGTTCAGTCTAAGAATTAGACGCGCTCGAATGCGTTCTTAACTGAAAGCGGGCTTTGAAACGAACTAATGAGGATTTAATCGGAAGTATCGAGCTATGAAAGAGTGGCATATAAATTAGATCCATGGTTATAAAGATCCAACTTAAGGTTAAGTTTTAATTTACTTGGGTATTTACTCTACTGTAACTCATTCTTAGCCTACGAGTAGTTTATACGAGTAGATAGTTAAAGTTTTAATAGCTTCACCTATGGAAGCTAAGCTAGTGCGCGGGTATCGCTGAAAATTCCCTGTCCAGATTAATTAATGTGATTTTTGTTCGAAAAAATGTTAATTACATTGCAGTGGGATTTTTGGGTTGCACTAATTCGCAAGTAGGTTAACCGCGTCAAAGGGGCGCATCGCAACGCGCTACAGTGTTTATGCTGCTCGCGAAGTCGAATTTTACTGCACTTTTCTGTTGAAAGCTTGGTTTTTGAGTGCAGCAGAGATAAGACAGTAAAAATATATCATAATAGTTTCTGCAATCGGCTTATAGCGTTAAAGTATAAGGTAAGTAATATTTGCAGTAATAGTTTTACCATCTTACCGAACGATGAATCATAGCCATCTTTGACAAAAGTATTTAGGATACTTTATATCCACACTTTGCTTGATTAAATAAAAGTAATTTAACAAAACAAAGGAACAAGGGAAAGTAATCTTATACAATATTTTCCGAAAAAACTTCTGCTTAATAAAATTGTGTTAATGCAAAATTAACCTAATAAATCGAAATTAATGTGAAAATTACAATTAAATTACAAAATTAATTGTATTAAAAATACATACGAAAATGGCTTACATTCTAGACGAAAATATATACATATTTAGCTCCCTTATATTTTAAGTTGGATTTGTTCTTGGTACACCCTTGGCCCTTTATTGTAAACATGTTATTTTGAGCCTTGTAAATGGGGCTAAAGGTTATGAAGATAATCTTTATCAATATTTTATTAGGCTTACAATTGAGTATTGACATGGGGTTAGTGTGGCGTCATCATGTTAAAGTATGTATATTGGATATTCAACTACGTACTTGCTTATGAGTGCCGCGCACAGAATTATTCTTCAGATTTCTGTGTTACAGCGCACGTTTAATCAAAGTAGTAATTAATAATATTAATCTAAATATTTTATCTAAGTAAATTTTCTTACCTTTGATTAATGTGATTTTCATATAAGATCTAATTTATGTGTGACTTATAATTTAAATCAATATGTTATAAAAATAAATTTAATATGAATTGTTTTCTTCTAAGTACTTAAATGTTTACTACCTAATTGAAAGGAAATGAGTTTTAATCGAGAATCGACCGGCTGTACTGAGCGATTCGTCAATAATCGTTTACATCATTAGCGACTGTGTTTTATATTCAAAACGCTCCCTCCGTTAAAGAAAATTGCCTTAAAAATGAGCGGCTACTTCGGCGTTCGTTTTGCATTAGACAATAAATATGTCATTTAGAAGCTCTCCGGAAAAGATAAATTACGTATTCTAATTGGAATTAATTATATAATACATTAATGAAATTAAATATAGAATATGGATTATTTTGTTAAAACGTTTTAATTGCAAAACTGAACTAAATATCAAATAGGTATCAGCTCAAATGTAAAAATGATAAAAATATAAATATACATCTATATAGATATCATAGTAAGTTTTTTTATTTGGGTTTAAATAAAGATCTGCATAGGACTATATAAATTATATTTTTTTTATGTATTTGCTATTATTCAAAAATTAAATTAAAAAAATCAATTTCAGTTTAGTAACTTAAAGATAATTGAATACCAATATTTTAATACTTTGTTTGAATACTTGACTTTTTTATACAAAATATTTTAGAAGAAGACTGTGTACTTTTCTCTCTTTGCAAATAACCCTGATCCCTTGTACAAAATAACTAAAAATCAGAAACAGTATCTGATAAGTTTAGTGCCAAGTTTAATTTTTTCCTAAATCTCTAGGTGTAGTCACTTCTGTTCTCTCCATAATTTGCGTTCCCAATCCCTCCGAATGTAAAGGAAAAGCGATTTTTCCTTTTATTGTTCTTTAATTGCTCTGATTGGTGCGACGGGACGAAATAAAGCCGCGTTTGTAGCCCGCCCTCGTGGCGTTAGCAGTCACTAATTTGGACTTGATTGTAAGCTACCTTTGTTTTACTTCATTCTTTTGCATACAGTTAAATTTCAAACCCGATTATCCGAAAAATTGAGGATTTTATCACAATCCTCAGGTATAGGTATTGTAACCTGATGTGGATGATGTAGCTAAAATGTTGTCCATTGAATGCTCGTATGGTTCATACTCGTAAAGAATATACTTAAATAATATTATTTTTTCCTCATCTTTTTTCATGCTCTTTCTCATTTGCGTCTATGTTTAACTCTCTGTCGTCATAGAATGGCAGCTTTTGGATATTTATCTCATTCCATTCACCGTTCGGCTTAGGTACTTGCTTTGATATAAAATGGCGCTTGTACTTTCCGATGATGTTCGTTCGTTTAGTTCGTAGTTCATTTAATCTGTAGGGATTATCAATATCTTATTTCAACGTCTTAATATAACAAAACCAATTAGTATCATTATACTTCAAATTACAACTCAGCCGATGTCGATGTCATTTGCATTCCTAAGTCTAAAATAAATTGAGGCCGCTTTAATTTATCAGCGACGTTCATCCATCAACTAACCAGAGACCGCTCCTTCCCCCGAAGCCTTCCCGAAGCCAATTAATTGTATTTTGTTTCTTCTAAAGTTAGAGTTACTTGCAGAAAAACAAAGACCAACCTATTTGTCAATACACCGCTAAGTCCTAATGGAGATGCTATGCTGCTCTGCATGTAACAACAGTTCCTTTATGGTACTATTATGTACTATACGTATAATACTATAATACCATAAAGGAGTTAGAATCAATTACTTTTGAAATTTTGAAACACATTGAACAATTTATAACTTAATTTTTTTCCGACAACTTACTAACTTCTAATTAACAAGTATTTTATTTTATCAAACCAGTTTAATTTCAACAGAAATTCAATATTGATGTTGAGATGTTATTACTTTTGCTCTTTAAAAGATTTATATTTCGCAATATGTACTTGTATCCCTAGACATTGGAAAAAAAGTTGAAGCTTTTCTATTCAATAATTTTCAGATTTCTGTGGGTTCAACAGACATCAATTAGAAGTAGGTACTTTCTGTAAAGTTCAGTAACCGATCTGCCGGTTACTTAGTTCCTCGTTGAAGGAACTAATGGCTTAGGTAAGTGCCACTAGAACACACCTAATGTAGTTTCCTTAGCGGATGTGACGAATATGCACATAAAGTCCGTGTTATACACATAGGCAACAAATTCTACACCGAAGTAAATGTATCTCTGCTTTTTACTTGAAATTGGTCTATTTTTACTGTGTTTACCTTTTTTTCATTTTACTGCAAGTACAAAAAATTTTAACTTTAATAAGCAAAAAAAATTTTGGATTCATAAATAATTTTAAAATTTAGTTTTGTTTTTTTTAGAAAAAGGGTAAGGGCGAACCCTACTCAGGTCAATATATTAATTGGGAGAGATCCGGGAGAATACATACGGATAGCATGAGCGTGCAAAATAATTTATCCAGCATCCTTTGCCTCATGCAATATGGCGGGCGCGTGAAATGTTTCGCCAAAAGGAAGATGTAATGTGTGTTTACTTTCAGGCAGGTTGCGTACAAAAGAGATTTTTGGGCTGAGATATTACGGTCAAGTTCACGAAAAGCGGATGTTTTGTTAGGATTTAGCCTCCTTTTATTTTCAATATCATGTCCATGAAAACATAAAGTAGTTGGTATTTCATGTTTTCTTAGGTCTTATCTCTTTTAGTTCTGAATAAATGCTGGATTGAAATATCATAGTTAACCCAGCTAAAGTTGAGGATGTGGAGAAGGCTAGGTTAAGTTAGGAAAATACTGGAAAGTAGACCCCAGGCTTTGAAATAAGCTTCAGAGCCTGGAGTGATGAGAGAAAGAGAGTTTAGCACTAAGGAGTTGATATTATTGAGTTTGAGCTTCTTTTCCGGAGAAATAGATCCTACATCTTTTCACGATCTATCCCTGCCAAATTTTTCCCTTCGTCTACATTCATGACTTTCTTCATCTCATCGGTTTAAGTACTCGCAAATGCACACGTTGCCTTAAAAAAGAAATTTAAAATTTCACTATGGTATATGGAGGTTTTTTACAGTCACGCTTCGAGTTGGCTGAAATGAAAAACTATATTCATTCACCAGCTCTCGCGGCGCCTCATTATCATGATATTAAAGGTGAAAATAAAATGTTGATATCGAGTATACTTCAAATGGAAATTACCGTGGAGTCTCAAAGGGCGCTGGCAATATTTCAATTTAAATATTAAATTTACCCTACACTGTGTATGCCTTTGCAATTTTGTAAATCTGCATGCATAATTGCACATAATTATTTTACTCTGATAATCTGTTAATGGGTGATTTTGTTTATATTAGTTTATCCTTTACATGGGCAGATATCAGAGTTAAGTGTAAGAACTTTTGAACTGTGAGGAAAAAGTTTGAGTAACCGTGAGAAAACCGCCTCATTTACAAGCAGCTGAATGGGTAAGCAATAAGCATGCCTATTAAGTTCAAGGAAGGACATGCCTTCGCATAATGGAAGCCACATGAGTCACGTTGCTTAGTAGAAGAATTACAAGTTTAGGTATAAGCCTTCCTCTTATGGACTTTACAATCTGAATATTTCTTCAACTGTCTATTCACAAGTGTTTTAAAATTAAATTCACATGAAAATACTTGCCACATCGAAATTCGATTACTAAACGGACCTCATCAGACAATAATATTAAAGGAGCAAACAGTAATGGAAGTGGAACTGTCCGCTCGTGTTGCGGAATTAATCAGTAAGCGTCGTCTGCCCTCCTCTTTCTATCCATTCTTTGTTTTTTCTCAATCCACGGCTTTCGATTAATGTCTCTTCGTATTTTATTGCACGACCTAAAAATAGTAAAAGTATAACATTTTTGTAGATACAAACTGTGTTGAATGAGAAAGATGATAATAGTGTTTTCACTTTTTTATTTTAAGTAATAAGTTTAATAGGTACTAGCTTTAAGTGCTGTAGGTAAATTGATTTTTAAAAAAGGGTAGTCTATATCACAAATTTAGCTAAAATCAGACAGTCACCATCTTATCAAACACATCCGTTAGGGAATGATTTTTGAAAATTTCCAAAGGGCAAGCTTGTCCTTAAATAAATTGCTGGATAGTATGAGCTTTTCTCATATAAGAACTACTTCTCAACAGTAGAAATTGCACAGATAAAGTATCCAGGACATCAAACCTCGACCTCGATTTCGTAAATTTCAAAGTCGACGTTCGGGTAACGTTACAATTCAAGTGATATGGTTGTACGAAACTCAGATAAAGTGAGCAGCGAAGATGTCCTGTAATTTGGAAGTACCCTTCCGTAATTTGGAGATAGTAATCGTGCAGATACGAGAGTTCGGCTCGTGATTTACTACACTTGTGTCTAACGAGGGGAACTTTTTGCTTCTGCACAGGAATAAATTAGCTGAACTGTGTCGTCTGTGTGTTTTGCTCGGAGTCCCGTGAATTAAGTTGTTTATTATGTAAATACAGTGAGGGTTTGGTTCAATCTTGTCTAAGATATTATTTTCATAGATTTTAGGTGAAATATTTTTTTGGCGTCGAAGTAGATAACAAAAGATCCTGTGTGTTCTAAAGTAAAAAATTAAGATAACTAAACTTATTACAACCCTCATTTTGATCAGGCGTAAAAAATCACTTAACAGCATATTTCCAACGACCCTGTAATTTATTCATTACGTCTTGGAATGCAATTAAAGGACAAAATCCCCGGTTCAAACAGACCGAGAGAAGAGCTCTTGAACATGGAATATCGTTAATTGTTATAAAACCTCCGACGTTTAACGTCCAACTATCGGGTTCTAGGAGTCGGTTTGAAGCTTTCACAGTCTAGAATCAAATCGACAGTGAATTTGAGATGTCGATGGACGACTTGGGAACTTTATCTGGGACTTCACATTGTTACGTTTAATACCTAGTAGAAGTTTAATTGGAAGACTGCATTATGTTGAGTGTTGCAATAGTATGAATGGGGTTTAGTTTGATTGGTAATAAATTTGTTGAAAAAACTGCTCAATCTCAAATGGGATTGAGCGACAGTGAATGGCACTACTTCTGTTTTGTTTTGTATTTGTTTTCTGTATTACTAACACTAGGCTAAGAACATTGTTACTAACAAATGGATTGAAAAGTCTGAAATAAACAAGTTATTATTATTATATTATTATATAGTCACCGTTTTTCAGCAATATATTGCACCATTAAGAACATTTTCTCGTACACCTTTGAACAAAATCTACAGTTTTTTTTACCCGTTTGATATGATATAACGTGTTGTCTTACAGATGAGACCAGATATAAAATCTCGCAACAATTTACAATTACTTAATTATTCAATAATTGTTATATGACTAGTGAAAAGAAAGAATAGATTTTTTTTAAAGTTTTCTATTTGAACTGCTCCGATGTATATGTATTACATACATTTGATAGTATCCCTGCAAGTCTTTTAGCTGATTTGCCTTTTCTGTGAGCAATAATAGGAAGTGTCAGGTGTTTAACTAAGAACAAACTGGACCGGACAGAAAATCTGGCTAAATTAAATCGGGCCGAAGTTTTCTCCGGTGTTCGGACTAACTTTCTTGTTTCACTTGGATCTGTAGCTAACTTAATTATTCCCGAGTGTAAAGACCCACTAGTTATAGTGTTTCTATGAAGATATTATTTGGTTCAGAAGTTGTAGACACCCATCTCGAAACGAAAATAATGTGTTTTTTTTGTGATACATTATTCCCGGAGGGACGGGCAGAAACTACAACTTACCACTTTCCACGATATATGCACACTTTTTCGCTTCATCATAATCAATTCACTGTGACCTGTTGGAAGATGTAGTATTATTATCATCCGTTATTATATTTTTCTATTCGTGTTAGGTTATACAATACACACACATAAGTCTTTTCGTCTTTATCCCTTACAAGGTAAACACGTCACGAGACTTGCATCATGGAGTTGAGATACAGATACAGGCAGCTTGCCCTTGGACACCTTTTTTTTGTTAGACTTACAATCTCAACGGGATGACGCAAAACCAAAATCTTCTTATATATAAAACTCTCTTGTCACAAT
Organism: Amyelois transitella; assembly: GCF_032362555.1. Taxonomy (NCBI): domain Eukaryota; kingdom Metazoa; phylum Arthropoda; class Insecta; order Lepidoptera; family Pyralidae; genus Amyelois; species Amyelois transitella. The sequence continues at coordinate 5,860,712 of NC_083515.1, forward strand.
GTTTTCCTCCGAAACGGCTTGACCGATTCTCATGAAATTTTGTGAGCATATTGAGTAGGTCTGAGAATCGGCAAACATCTATTTTTCATACCCCATAGTAATAAGGGTTGTCCACCCTTAAATTTTTTTTAACTAGTAATTAGGTACTTAAAAATTATTTATATGGCAAACCAACTTTTGCCGGGATAGCTAATCTTGTATATAAAATGCTCGTGTCTGAATCTTCGTTTCCGTACTTCTCCGGCTTGACCGATTCTCATGAAATTTTGTGAGCATATTGAGTAGGTCTCAGAATCGGCCAACATCTATTTTTTATACCTACCCACAAAATGCAAAACAACGTTTGCCGGGACAGGTAGTAAATAAATGAAATAGTTATTTCACCCCATTATTCAAGAAAAATCTTTTCGGAAGCGATACACACAGATTGAGTAGGTGTAATGTAACGTTTCCTTTAGAATTTTGTATTACGTCCATAAAATTCTAAGACTCTTATTACGTTTAGTAACAAGCGCCTAGTAAATTTTAACTGCAGTAATATTGTGTTCTGAAACTTAACTGCTTCTTTTCTACACGGTCGAGTAGCAACCTTGCACTAGACGTGTTACGAATTGGTATAATTGAAAAGATAAATCTTTTTATAAATTGCTACTGGAACTATTAAGTACTTCTTATTATTATTTTCGTAAATTCGCCGTAATAAGCTATTTGCATAGTATGTTATTGATAAAAATTTTGGGATTAAGTAGATTTTCTTCATCCCCTGACCGAGATTCGAATTCATACAATCGGAAATGAGATAAGTTCTAAATAAAAAGTTTGTTTATAGTACGTCTTTGTAAGAAGCTAATTTACACAAGTTTCACTTGTACATACGTTGTAGGCAGTCAGGTATCTTGCAGAGGCCTAAAAATTTCGTAATAACTTCTTATATACCTACTTACACATATTCCTAATTTTAGAATGACATAGTAGAAACTAGTCTGATTAATGATGTTTCATTGTAAACCTGGTTTTGTATCCCCTCGGGATCTCTTCGCGGGAATCGCTGCGGTCGCCAATACTTGTATGCCAAGATAAACCAACTTTGCTTGTATGATGCGAGATTATATCCATTCTAGCTTAACATTTGTTTGTTAATCAAGCTTTTGTTCAAATATGCAAAACTCAAACTCACAGATATTAGAACAATTTCTTGTACTTAGTAACAAGTCAGCATTATTTGTGTTGGAAATTAGCATTGCGCATTATTTGATCTAGGAAAGGAGAGACGTTTGCAAATGAAAAGACAGGGAGAATTTTGATTGCGTGTATTATTCCTCGTCAGTAAATATCTAAACTTTGGTAGCGCATCACTGAAGCATACTAAACTCTTGATAGGAGGCTTGAGCTTAAGTTTTCTCATTAAGGTAATAATCGTTGTGTAAGTATTAGTATTTACATAAATTATTTAGCATCACCTTTGATGAATTGTGTAAGTCTTAACAAGTCGGCGGTGATTTAATGTGTTTCTTTAGCACAATCAAAAGATGTAAGAATTACTTATACCTACATCTTGTTGTCGGCAGATCAGCAAGCGTCATAATATTTTGATTACTAATACGTACCCAACAATACATAAAATTTAATTATCTTTTTACTTATTCTTAGGAATTCGTCTTCATCATTTGTAGTTTGGTGTACACAATTAACTACCTATCTATAGTGAAAGTACCATAATAAAAATATTTGTTTGAAAATCATATTTTCCTTCCAATCTTTATTAGATACGAAATAGTTCACAGGTAAGTACGTAAATGTAGATTCTAGATCTAAAACATGCAAGAATCTACTCTCCAGGTAGCAAAATAATTTTGCGAACGTATAGCACCACTGGCAAATAAATGTTGCATGATATTGTTTGCATTCGTATCGGGTGGCGTCCGCCCTGATATCCTTTTAATATGATAATCCGCATGCAAACAAGCGGCGGATTGCCCGGCTAAATTATTTATGCACCCCGGTTTTGCTTGATGGCTTCACTTGTCGGCGGTTATTGAGGTTTCAGGTGAGACTGCCCGCGACGTTTTGACAAAGCCGCTGAATTCGGCACGAGTTTTACAGGTTTTAAATGTGCTTCGGTGAGTTTGTACTGGGTGTTGTTTAGGTTGGTGGTTTATTGTTAGAAATAGGTACTCGATGGTACATTTAAATTATGCACCTTGAATATAAATATATATTTAACATCTAAGAATTTCAAATGTTAACAAAATTGTGAATATCTCATAAACTAGTGAACCGATCTTGATGTCCTACAAACTGAAAAAAACCATTAAAATAAGACCAAAGGTTCCAAAGTTATCGCGTTATAAATTATATATTAGCTACATAATGTGTTTAATCGCATTAAACTTAGACAATATTCTGTGCGTCGAAGACAAGACAGACAAACCTAGACTTTAATCCAATTTATTGTCCAGTTAAATGCGTATCCATTTAAAATGTAGTCCTAATCTAATAATAGGTGTCCCAAAGACGACCTCATCACACATTGAGATGAAACCAGTACTAGCAAATTAAATTGTTTTAATCAATGTAATCAGCGTTCAAGATGAGACCACGGGCAGACACATATCTAATCAATTCGCTAATAATTGAATCTGGTCAGGCGTGCATGCATTGCAGACGCAAGACTCCTGTGTAGGGTTGCCATACATATTGAATTTTTAGGACATTTATCGTAAATTAATTTTTGTAAATTGTTTTTTAATGTCGATCGACCTTTTATACAATTCAAGTATGAGTGAATATAAGCTTTACGTTCTTCCCCTTTTTAGACCCTTGTTTTTGTTTAAAACAAACATTATATTCACACGCGATGCCAAGTTAGTCGTAGGTGACAAGGAAACCTTTTTGGGTTGGGTGGTTTTCAGAGAGCATTGTGCAGCCAACGTGTCCAGTAGATCACTTTCTGACATATCCTGACCTAACTGCTACTTGCTATTGTTTCTTATTTCACAAATATGGCTCTCTAAGAGTTCGTACTCTAGGGAGCCATATGATAGGTAAACTTCTCCTGCCCTACGTTCTTAATTTCGAAACACAAAATATTTTACAAAGTGAAGCAGGATTTGTAATATAGATTATCAGTAACCTAAATTGCGCAATTAACTCGCGAATAAATTTTTTTAGATATGGTAACCTTACTCCTACGTAATTAAATAATGTTCTCTAATTTGATTGTGCGCAGAAACACGTCCGGCCCCACCCTATTTTCTCATTTCGTTAAGTCACATGTGGGATAAAATAACTAGGTCATGTAATAAAACACTATATTTAATTTGTGGATAAAACAATTTAAGTTTAAGAAGTAGAGTGTAAACATTTCTCACTTATTGAGCCTTAGTTTATATTATAGTAGACGCAAACAGGCGAATGGGGATTAAGTAAATAGGCACATTCATTTAGTGCAGCTTTTACCTGGATCCAATACGGACAAGGTTCCCCTTGCAATGGTTACGGAGGTCAGAATTAGAACTCCTGCCTAGAGAGGTGTGAATGTAACCGAGGTCAACGCCAGGAGGACAAGATATACAACCTCAGACAAATATTTAGGTACATGTAAACAAAATTTATAATGTAGGTACTCGAACTTATTAATCTACTGAGTTATTAGTAGTGATTGATGATGTGATGATATTACTACTAAGTTATTATTAGTAGGTAGTATATTAGTGCTACTGAGTTGTTTTCATTTAAAAATGATAAAAGTATTTGTTTGTTAGTAACTTTTTATAATTATGACATACCTACCAAATTAATATCATTAAATCATTATCATTCTGAAATGGCAATGAAGTAATACATAATAATCATAATAGGCAAAGTTAAAGTAGCGTCGTAAAAGTCATGAAAACGCGGGAGTGAGGTTGAGTGAATAATGAAAACTTGTGACCAACTCTCGTTTAAGTCCACATTTTACGTGAACGTGATACTCACACAGACTCACACAGATTTAAAAATAAAAAATATGTACTTACAAAAAACTAGTTTCAGTTTTAGTTATAACAATACTCTAGAAAATGTTCATATATTGTAAAAAAAAATTGTTTATGTTTCCTTGTTCAACTTGAAGATTTCTAAGACAAGAGTGAAAATGCACTATTTCAGCTTGCGTCCACCACCTTTTCATGAGTGAGTGAAACTTCGGGCAGAAGTTAATTCCAATAATAATTACCTATTTCTTATTCTCTAACGACTTCGTTATGGATGAACCTTTAATAACTCTACACCTAAATGTAGGTGTAGAGTTATTATTTAGTCGATCGTATAACCTCTAAAACGAAATTAAGGCTATTTATAAAGGTAAAGTAAATGAACCACAGTCGCTTTACGTCGATTTGTGGAGGATGTGACACAATCAAGAAGATAATTGGATTTGCAGTACGATATGGATTACACAGAGAATATTGGAAGACGTAGGAAATGAAGAATAAGCCATAATGGATTAATGGTACAACACATATTTCTTAATCTTTATACATACATACATACATACATACATAAAATCACGCCTCTTTCCCGGAGGGGTAGGCAGAGACTACCTCTTTCCACTTGCCACGATCTCTGCATACTTCTTTCGCTTCGTCCACATTCATAACTCTCTTCATACAAGCTCGGCGGTTTCGGGTACTTTTGACCTGACCCTTTACCAGGACGTCCTTAATTTGATCAAGATACGTTCGTCTAGGTCTTCCCACTCCGACCTTTCCCTCCACACTCTCCTTGTATATCTGCTTAGTCAACCTGCTTTCATTCATCCTCTCCACATGACCGAACCATCTTAACATACCCTTTTCTATTCCTGTAACTACATCTTCTTTCACATCACAACATTCCCTTATCACGCTGTTCCTTATCCTGTCACTCAATTTCACACCCATCATACTCCTTAACGCTCTCATTTCCACTGCATTTATTCTGCTTTCATGCTTCTTTTGCCATACCCAACTTTCACTCCCATACATTAATGTCGGGACCAACACGCCCCTGTGCACAGCCAGTCGAGCCTTTTTGGATAGTTTCTGACTGCTCATAAAGGCATGCAAAGCTCCATTCACCATGTTCCCCGCGTTCACTCTCCTTTCAATATCACTATCATACTTGCCATCTGATGTAAACTTTGATCCTAGATATACAAACTCTTTCACTTGCTCCACTTTTTCTCCTCCAATCAAAATATTACATGCTGTCATTTCTTTCTCCATTTCAAAAACCAGTGTTTTAGTTTTACTTACGTTCACTTTCATTCCTTTCTCTTTTAAAGCTTCATGCATACAGTTTACCATCTCCTGTAACTCCTCCGCTGATGACGCCAGTATAACCTGATCGTCGGCATAGAGCAGACATTTGACGAGTAACTCATTCATCCTTAATCCACTTTTAGACTCTTTCAAATCTGTCAAACAGCTATCCATAAATAGGTTGAACAGCCACGGTGACGCAACACATCCTTGCCTAACGCCTTTCTCAATCTTAAACCACTCAGTGTGCGCTCCGTTTATCCTGACACAAGCACTCGAATCCTCATATAAGGATTTCAGTGCTCGTATTAAGAGACTGCTCACCCCATGCATAGAAAGTGCTGACCACAATTCATTCCTCTCAACTCTGTCATAGGCCTTTTCCAGATCTACGAATGTGCAATAGACTTTTTGACTCTTGGCCAAAAACTTTTCGGCTATGCACCGCAAGGAAAAGACCTGATCAGTACATCCCATTCCCTTTCGAAATCCCGCTTGAGCATCCCATATTTTGTCATCAGTTTCATTCCTGACTCTATTAATCAATACCTTAGCATACAATTTGCCGACGACGCTAAGCAGGCTTATACCACGATAATTTTTGCAGTCCAGCTGTGACCCTTTTCCCTTGTAAAGTGGCACGATAACAGCCTTACACCAATCTTTTGGTACTCGGCCGCTTCTCCAACACAAATTGAAAAGGCAGTACAACTGACTAGCTACTACGCCTTTTCCTGCTTTAAGCATCTCGACCGACACTCTATCACACCCAGCAGCCTTTCCCGCTTTCATACTCTTAAGTGCTTCCACAATTTCGAACACTTCAATTTCGCCTTCCATCTCATTCTCTTTTTCTTCGCTATAGCAGAAATCTTTCTTATTTCCCTTCCTTTTTTTCAAATAAACTTTCAAAATAGTCCTTCCATATCTTTAGTACACATTCTTCTCCTTTCACAACGCTACCATCCTGGCATCTGATCCTAGTCAGCTCTCTGGTTATAGTATTTCCTCGGGTTGACCTTACGGATTTCCAGAATACTTTCAGATTTGACTGAAAGTCTTCTGATAGCCTTTTATCAAAATCCTCTTTATACTCTTCTTTCTTTCTAATCACAGCTTTCTTAACCAAATCTTTCATTTTCTTATATTCCTTACGTGCTTCATTCACATCTTCATCTATAACCTCTTGCATTCTTAAGTTAGCTTTTGCTGTTAACAAATCCAGCCATGCTTTCTTCTTTAATCGCACAAGTTCTTGCACATCTTTACTCATCCACGCATTTTTGTGATTTTTTCCTTTCCTTCTTCTACTTACACCACACACTTCAACAGCTACTTTCACAATTCTTTTTTTAAATTCCTTCCATCCATCTTCAATATCGCTCATTTCCTCTAAATCTTCAAATTCATCCTTCAGTCTATTAATATACTTCTTACCTACATCCATATCTTGCAAATTTTCTACTTTTACTCTTTCCAAAGCGCTGGTTTGCTCCCTTACCCTGTGCCGCCAGCGATTGAAGATACCCCTTATCCGGGATATCACCAGTAAATGGTCCGAGTCAATGCCAGCACCGCGATATGCACGGGTATCCAGCACTTTGTTCTTCAATCTTTCATCTACAATCACAAAGTCTATCATACTTTTTAAAATACCTTCCACTCTTGTGTAGGTGTGGATCTCTTTATGTTGAAACATTGAGTTCGACACAAAAAGATCCCACTCTAGACAAATTTCTAATACACTTCTTCCATTATCATTCACCTTTTCGTCACCAAACGCACCAAGCACCTTTTCATATCCATCACGCTTTACACCCACCCATCCATTAAAATCACCTAACATAATAATCTTCTCATTTGGCTTGGTAACTTTCAATACTTCTCTTACACTATTCCAGAACTCCTCGTTTTCGCTTTTTGCTGATGTTGTACCCCTCGAACCCACATCCCAAGGTGCATAAACACCTAGAACGAAGATCCGAGTGATTCCAACTTTCAGCCTAATCCATAGAAGACGAGGGCTGACACACTCATACTCATTCACGCACTCAGCCATTCGTGCAGAAAGAATTAGACCGACCCCTTGACAGCCTCGGCTGGTACTGGAAATTCCAGACCAATACGCCGTGTAAGGGCCGTGCTGCGTCGCGTCGCATCCTTTCCGCTTCGTTTCATTCACGCACAACACATCCAAACGTCTTTCATCCATCATCTGGCATACTTCCTCAATCTTATCCTTCATTCCTCCTCTTACATTCATCGTCGCAAAGCGGCTTTCAGCAGACCGCATACCGCTCCCGCCGGGAACGAGACGTGATGGGGTGCGGACACCATCGCCGCCATCTAGGTGCTCTTTCAAAAAATTTGCATCCATGCGATTCCCACGAGACGCTAGGGAAAAATTTTGTCCGCCCCAGCAGAGCCCCGCATGCCAGGGTAAGGCTAGCCATTACCTGGGGGTCGCCCAACCCCATGGCGGAAGTGGCACGCTCGAGACTAGGCTCGCCCCTAGCCATGCATCCATCGGCGCGGCAGACCTTAGATTGGCAGGGATTTACATTAAAGAGGAATCCCAAGTCTATCCCTTAGTCGGCTCTTACGACATCCGTGGGAAAGAGATGGAGTGGTCCTATTCTTTTGTAATGGTGCCGGGAACCACACGGCATCTTTATACATACATACATATAATGACGTTTATATCCCTTGCGGTGTAGATAGAGCCAACAAAATTGAAAAGACTCATAGACCACGTTCAGCTTGTTCTTTGGTTTTATGAAAGAATTGTCATTGTAAATAAGGTTGCTAGCCCTTCGCATAAAAGAAGAAGCTCAAGTTTATAAGCCTTTCCCTTAGTCGCCTTTTACAATATCCATGGGAAAGAGATGGAGTAGTCCCATTCTTTTTTTCTATTGGTGCCGGGAACCACACCGCACTAAATGTCAGTAAATCTTTATAACAATAATTTTTAATTTAATTATCAACGTTTTCATCAAAGATAACAATAAAATTACTGTGTTCAGCTTTGTTTTTGTTGCCGGCCTATATAGGACCTATAAAAATCTGTAGATCCGTGAAAAAAATTACTAGTCCTTGGGTTTTTTTTTGGGAATCGGATTGAAAACCTTCCATTTGCCACTTGCAATGTTTCAAATCTTTTTTGCTACTAGCAAATCTTGTCACACGCGTAATATGAAACTTTAGCAAATAAGGTTCTGATGATTAGGCTCACTTAGTCACATCTTGTTTCTATTTTAAGAACTTACTTGCGATCTAGACTTTTAAGAATCAAATAACCTAAATCGGCGAAATATCATAGTAGCAATGTACGCATGTATGCAAAAACATGGATACAAGCTAAGAAGAAATATATTTTATCACAACGTCTGTTTACTACACAACAAATATAATTCAACACAATTTGAAGCAATTATAGAACAGCGAGAAGCTAACAACACAACAAGAGGATGTAACTTAATTTGGTTTTCAGGAGTTTTATGAGATCTCTCACAATGGCTTCTCGTAAATCGCGTTAAGAGTTCCGTTCTACAATTGCGAAGTGACACTTGGCCAGCACGGCCGGCGTCGTATGCTAATGAGGACGGAACAGAAAGAACCAAGATTGTCGGCTTTATAAAAATAACACGCGAATCCACTTTCATTTTTATTCCGAGTTCCGGCGCCTCGCTATTGTTGTATTATATCTCATATCGTGACAAAGGGAGCGCATTCTGCGTGTTTCATTTTACTAGTGAGGGAATGAGCTATACGTGACAATGACTTTTTTATAAGCTGTAAGTGAAACGGGTCAAGTGATTCGTTAAACCATTTTTAGTTCTGGGGAAAGTTATTTTAGTTTTTACCCAATTGCTTTATCAACAGATTAATTCCACCATTCAAGTATGACATCAAAATTTTTTCTGTTTTAGAGTCAAAGAAAATGCGTGATTACTAGATAGATATATAAGTAATAATAGGTTATTAGTAACAAAGTTCAGTTACAGATTTATTATATGTACTAGCTGTGCCTGCGACTTCGTCCGCGTGGAATAGTTATTTTGGGCATCATTGAAGCCCTCAAGGATGCTCCTTCCCCGATTTTTTTCACATTTTCCATTATTTCTTCGCTTCTAATAGTTGCAGCTAGACGTTATCCAAACATATAATAAAACTGTAACTGAACTTTGTCTGTACATTGAAGATATTTAAGAAAAAGAAAATATAAGGGGTCTTTTTAGGGTCAATAGAAGCCAAAACAATTTTTTTTAGAATTTTTGTCTGTCTGTCTGTCTGTCCGTCTGTCTGCCCTCTCGAATATCTAGGTTCTCCCACTTCAGGTCCCTGCGGATCGTCGAGTTCCTCACGTAGCGCGGGGCTCCGACGACTGCTCTGAGACTTTGGTTCTCTTGGGCTCTGAGTCTTCTCCTGTTGGTCTCGGAGCAGAATGCGTACCACGCAGGGGCCGCGAACTTGAGGCGGCATCTGACGTACGTTTGGTAGATCCCGAGCTTCGTCCTCAGGGGGAGGCTGGAGGAGAGAAATGCGTGAAGTCTCCCCCTGGCTGCCTTGGTCATGAAGCTTGCGCTCGCCTCCCGCCCCTTTTCTACCCTGTCGCCGCTAGCCGCGTCGAGCGCGGTAACCGTTACGCAAAAATAATCCTTATAGCATGATTCAGTATTTACGCGCGATGGCTTGCTAGCGTATTTCATTTCATGTATTAGTTTGGTGTTTCGATACCGATTTCGATGATTCTTTTTTTATTGAATAGGTACTTATATTAACTTTTAAGAATTACGAATGAGTGTGAGTGTTATTGGTATTATAAACATCAGAGTAAAGAAATATAATAAGAAATCTCCGAACTGCTAAGCTATTAGGAATTACACGTGTTATTGTGAGTCGACCATAAAAGATAGACTTATGCTGTCTTGAGATATTTTTTTAATAATTTTATGTAGAATATTTCCGTTGTACATGGTTTCGCTGTATCTTTAACCATTAAGGCTGCACACGCGACGGAAGCTTAAAAAATCAAGTAACTTCTCCCGTTTTCCCAACATTTCCTTTCACTGCTCTGCTCTTAGTGATTGTAGCGTAATGAAAAGTATACTATAACCTGCTCAGGAGTATGAAGAATAACTGTACCAAGTTTCGTTAAAATCCGTCAAGTAGTTTTTGTTTCTATAAAGAACATACAGACAGACAGACAGACAGACAGACAGACAGACAGACAGACAAAAATTTTACTGATTGCATTTTTGGCATCAGTATCGATCACTAATCACCCCCTGATAGTTATTTTGAAAATATATTCCATGTACAGAATTGACCTCTCTACAGATTTATTATAAGTATAGAAGATGGATAACACTTTAAAGTTAATAAGTAAAAATAAGTGTATAAAGTAATATAGTATAATAATATGAACCATTCAATTGAAGAGGCATAAAAAGCTTACGTATTTGCTTTTTAATTGTGCGTGTTTTAGTATGCTAACTTTTGTTATTACACCCAACATTCCACCGGTTGCTAGAAAACAAAAGTAAATAAAATTCTCCGATTGGGAGGGTTCGGGAACTTTCTGTGTATTTTAGGTGTTATTCCTAAAATTCGGTCGAACCTTTTAGTATTATTGCTCTTGTTTGCTAACCAGGTCGTGTATTCTTGTCGGCCATGTAATAGCTGAGTATTCGAGAGAAATTGAAGTGAGGTTGAAGTGCAGACGTGAGGGATTCTATTTACTTATGAGGATGGATTGCTGTAGGACATATCGTTGTGTTGTGATACTGATAAATGGTCCGATAATGCGTTAACGCGGGCTTCGTCGTATCGACGTTTGAACGAAGATTAATTATTGCAGGCAAACGGGCCACTTTGTTACACAACTGAATATTTTAATGTACGTTAAATGACGAACGAAAGTCACGGTTAATTGTTAGTTAATTTACCTACATGACATATTTTATCTCATTGATGATAATGTACTTATTTTTCTACTATTTTTCAAGAACAGACAGACTCCCGCAATAACAATTAATATGGATTTATCGTCACGTTACGTTTTACATAAAATCAAATAAAACCTTTAAATTTTTTGAAAGAAGTATTTTACTAGAACTCTCATAAAACCAAGTAAGATTAACTACGAGTAGTTTTCTGATTGAATTGTTTTAGAGAGTCACACAGGGCATAGTGACGACAGTAACGAGTCTGTCACCGGCGACCTTCGGAGAAAGTGTGCGGCTAAGCTTGGCCGCGTATGATAACTGATGCTTTATTTATAGAGTTGATGGCTTTGTAATTATGACACATATAGCCGAAACATATTGATATAAGCCTCTGGGCAACAACCTTTTTAAAAGTTATTAGTAAACAAAGAAAAGGTAGACTTTTCTCGCAAGACGAGGTGGTGTCGGTTAGATAATCTTAAAAACTTTATCAAATCATAAATCTACATTGGCATCCTCTATTGTAAAAGGTATCAGTCGAAAATGCAATGATTATTTGGATTTCGTATAACATTTATTTATTTGCTTAACATTAAGTATAATCTTAATCTATATATATAAAAGCGAAAAACACTCACTTAGGAATCACGAAATCTCGAAATCTACTGAGCCAATAAAAATGGAATTTGGCAGGTAGGTAGATTTTAATTAGGAGGGATCCACTAAGAAAGGATTTTTGGAAATTCTATTCCTAAGGGGGTGAAATAGGGGTTGCAAGTTTGTATGAAACTTCGTCATTTTTAGTGTGGGATAATTACTTGAAATTTTAGATTTAAATTTACGGTTAGATAAAAATAATAATCCATGAATTGGATTTTGAAAATTGCATTCCTAAGGGGGTGAAATAGGGGTTGCAAGTTTATATGAAACTTCTGCATTTTTAGTGTTTGACACATTAGATTTAAATTCACAGTTAGATTAAAAATTGAATGATTTTAAATAAAATTTAAATATTGAAGAATTTTAAAATTTGATTTGAAAATTGCATTCCTATAGGGGTGAAATAGAGGTGGTCAGTTTGTATGAAATTTTGTCAATTTTAACGTTGGGCACATGAAATTTTGGTTAGTATGAAATAATCATTAAAACATTGGATTTTGAAAACTGCATCTCAAGGACGAAAAATAAGGGCGTATCCTTATAATCCAAAATACATTTGCGCGGGCGAAGCCGTGGGCAAAAGCTAGTATATGTATATATATATTTATGTGCTTAACATATATTTCTTCTATATTTAAACTTATATACATACATACATATGGTCACGTCTACGAGAATATCCATTGCGGGTTAGACAGAGCCAACAGCCTTGAAAAGACTGAATGGCCACGTTCAGCTATTTGGCTTAATGATAGAATTGATATTCAAATAGTGACTATCCCTTAGTCGCCTTTACGACATTCGTGGAAAAGAGATGGGGTGGTCCTATTCTTTTTTGTATTGGTGCTGGGAACCACACGGCACGGTTTAAACTAACTGTAAAAATAAAAATGAAGCACAAAAAGATCGATGCTAAAAGCATTATCTAGTCAACGTTTTGTTGTTTTCTGAGCGTCAAAAGATAAAAATGGAACATTGTGTCTATCATAGTTTAGATATCTGTCTATCAAAAACTATTTTCTGCGATCATCTCAACAAAAAAGGGTAATATATATTTACCTACATATCGGCGATAGGTTTATTGAGTTGAGAATATTTATATAGGTACCTTCTTTGTTTTTTTAGTATACCTTTGTTGTTAAGTAACAAAATTTTTATAAATAAAATCGTGAGTTATATCTTAAGATCTTGGTCAATTTAGTTCACATACCCTTTCAAATTTGTAACAAATTAATAAGAATATGTTACACAGCGCCTTCCACACCATATTTCGGCGTCCATAACACCAATGTAGTAATTTTTTAAATTAAAATTAATATATTGTAATAAATATAAATAAATAAATTAAAAAAGAAAACAGTTTTGTGCCCTTATCCCAGAGAAGCCTAACCTACTTTAGATCATGGTGGTGATCAAAAAGTAGCCCTATTCTAAAGAACAGGGATATTATATATTAAAGTCTTTTTATAAAGCTGCAGTGTAGTTTCCTCCACCGGTTCTTCTCTTGCGCCTTGGAAACAGCAGTATTTTTAATTTTGTGTTATGTTTGACGTCACTCTTTGAAACCTTATTGCATCCTTTATCCATATTATAAATGTGAAAGTTTGTATGTGTGTTTGTTTGTCCGGATAAAAAAAATCACTGAAACGAAGTCCAAGAAATGTCGCATACACGGAGGAGGTGGAGTACGGTGAAAAGTTTTGTGAATTTTAATGCAAGCGGTGTCGCGGGCGCAAGCTAGTTGATAAATAAAGAAACTGAAATCATCAAGGGAAACTATAACGATTTAGAGTCAATAGAATTAAGGTACTATTGTTTTAATAACAGCAACCACGACCACGCGGAATTAGCACATGACAAATGAACTCAATTCAAAGTGTCACTGAAACGAAAGTAACATGAGGTTAAACCATAATCGTGTATGACGTAACTACTTGTAACTTCCGTGTTTGTTTAAGTATGATACTTGTATTATGTTGTACTGTATAATATAATACGACTTTAATAATTGTGATACCTTTAAAAGTTAAGTGGTTTTTAACGTTATGTTCAATTAAGTGAGTATAAAGCTGAATAAAATCTAATTCAGATAGCCACGTTCGATCAAATATATTTTTTTTAAAGTAGCTATTTTTTTAATAAAGTAACTTTCGCTATCGTGCTTTGACCTTCTCCGTACGAGATTAGTTTAGTAGTTATGACGTGAAATACGGACAAACATACAATTTGATACAAAATGTTGAAACATATTCACTATTCTAGTACAATAAGGCAGAATTGATCAGAGCTATAAATTGCACCAATTTATTTTTTAATATGCTATTTTTGTCAAGCAAAAGAACCTGAAGTTATTAATCTCATAAATTATTATGGAATAATATTAAGCGTTTACTATGATTATATAGTAAGGCAGGAGGCGCCACGGCGCCGGCGCGGCCTTGGTGAAAGTGGATCTTGAGGCTTGAGGTTTCACTAAGCTACCCCAGCTCCTCCTGACGACTGACGTAACAAATATCTCCTTTTATGACCATTGGAATATCAAATTGTTTATTAATTTATTTGCAAAAGATTTTGTCACCTTACAGACTACACTATGTTATGTTATTAAATTCTACTTGATGTATTGGACGCAGTGAGGGAAAATACTTTGTGGAAACCAGCTAACCACTCGTAATCATAATCCAAAATGGGTTTGATTACTTTGTACGATTACGACGTTCAGTAAGGAGACGCTTTATGTAAAATCCCGACTGTACAGGATCGTAGTCACGTGGCTCCTTTCCAGAGAGTTGAGGACGCACCCGAGCATTACTGCGTCAGAAGGTACTACTAGGAATACGCAAACATGACAGAGAGTTAGCAGGATATTACTTATATAATTACGAAAACAGCCGAAATTTTTCGTTTCCTCAAAATAAGAAAATTGAGAAAATTCCTGGGCCAAGCACAGGTAGAATTTTATCAATAAAGAGAAGAATCTTCGCGGAAAACAAGTCTGACCGGCAACCTCAGACTTACAATCCCGGGCTTTGTTACAGCGATATTAAAATTTCATAAAGTTTCTGCGCTGCGCCCGTCTCAGGCTTTGGCGTTAAGGGAGAATCTGGTTTGATATTAAGTCGGTTGAAGCTATTTTGTATTCAGTGGACTAAAGTTACGTTTTGTATAATATACATACCCTCACATTTGATGTTTAAAGCAAAGCTGTATAAAGTACATATAATAAAGTTCTGTTAGTTAGTACTCCTGTGTTAGTTACCTAGTACAATTATTCTATCGAACTTCACCCAGAAGTTTTCAGATCTTAGAAAAATATACTATAAGCGCAATGCACATAATGTTACTAAGACATGTAGTTGTTTTCATAAAAATATTTATATATATTCCTATAGGATCTGGGTTGATTACCACAAGAAAATAAAATTTAGCACCGATAAGATCGCTTAGTTGTAGAAGTTTCTAAACTATGTAAGTATAAAGTTATAAATTACCACAGCCGACTTTGCAAACTATTAATTGAGATTTGAGAATCTGAGATCGTACAGTACTGCTTAATAATATATGGTTCTTCCTTAAACTTAATCTAACGATATTAGCTACAAGTTTAATAGGTAAGGTATTATTTTTTTATATGTGTAAATATACGTGTTGCTACAGATTAAAACATCAACATTACACACTATTAACCTTAGAATATATTTATGCTATTTACCTACTTCATAATCTGTCAAATAATAGGGTAAATAGAATCTACCTAGACATTCATATTTGGAAAATCTAAAAAGCTATTTTTTCCATTGTCTATTCTTTATGGGATTAGTTCGGTAAGCTGAAGGTGTCGTGTTTCCAGGTGCAAGCGGAGGCGGATGGCGGGTGACGGCGCTGGCTCGGCAGCGTAGTGCTGTGGCGAGATGAGCGGCGCGGGCGTCGGGACCGCGCCGCCGCTGTCCGCCGCCGAGGCGCTCTCCACGCTCCTCTGGCAGCCGTACGAGTGCCGCTCGCCGCCCCTCGCGCGCTCTCACACCGATGGAGCCCTGGCGAGCGGCTTCCGCGGGGGGGCTTCGGCCTCATGCGCGCCCCAGTCGCCGAGCGGCGGTCGTCATGCGCGCGCGTCGTACCGCGCTTCTTTCCGCCACGAGATGCGGCTGCCAGTGCCGGCGCCCGCCCCGCTGCGCAAGTCAGATTCGGTCTCGGTGCGCGTTCCCGGTGAACCCAGTCGACAAAATGTGTCCAGTGTGAACATAGTGCAGGTGCAGGATACGCCTTCCGGGTGTAATGTGAACAGTGCGGTGCAGACGGAGAGAGAAAGGAGTGTAGTCAGCGCGGAGTGCCAAACAGAGGAACCAGCGCGGCGGCGGCGGACCAGGCGAGCGCGGGCGCCTCGGGTGCCCGAGCTGGAGAGCGTGCCGCCGCCGCCGTACAGCACTCTGCCGCCGCACAGTGCCCTGCCACATCATGGCGGGCTGTCTGTCCACGGCGGTCTGCCACCGCATGGTGGTCTACCGCCACACGGAGCTTTGCCGCCCCATGGCGCGCTGCCTCCTCAGGCGCACCCTGTGCCAGTTCCAGTAGGGGTTCATCCACCTGCGCCTCTCATCGCTCCACACCCGCCTGCGCATCGTTTCCCCTTTCAACCGATACCTCTCAGGTAGGTAAACAAAGAATCTACAACAAACCTGCAATAGTCTGCACTCATTGACATAGAATGGAAATGCCTGCAGTGATGTTAGTCGGTCATGCTAGCATTCGCGGATTCGGAGAAAGGCGTCTCGCGTTATGGTGCGCTATTGGAACGAACTGCTGCTGACATCGCAGCTGGAACGGTACAACTATCTGTAAAACATAATGTTTCGTAACGCTCTCGTAGCGTTTTCACGGGCCGTTTCGTAGCTTTAATTCGTTGAAGTCTTTTGTTTGTAAGTACAAACATTTAAATTTTGTTTTTTATTCACTATTAGGAAATATATATAATTCAACTTTAAATAATTTTATTCATAATATTTAGAACTTATAATTATTGTTAAAAGTTAACACAAAATCACAATGAATGTTTGTATTTAAATTTAACGATATAATTATAATAATAGACTCAAAAATATAGAAAATCCTACCTATTCGTAGACAATAATTTTCTACAAAAGTGGGACGAATTCTATATGACCTTGAGAATGAAAGCTAATGAATACTTTTACATTTATAATTCTGTTTTCAAGTATTTTGGGTCAAGTAATATTTCAAACATGTTTAGTTCACTAGATTACGGAATGAAAAGCGAAAGGCGATGTTAAACCATTTGGCGTTGTTTAAAATATTTATTCAAAACAGTTTTAAAAAAATTAATCAAAAATTATCAATTTCACAGTTCGGGAAAATCGAAATATATTTTTGCTGCAATACTACTTGGGTACCAAGAAATTAAAACTTTTTGAAAAAGCAGAATCAAATGAGGGTTCAATACTACCTACTCGTTTTAGTTTTAACAAGTTCCTATTGTACCTTTCTGTAAATTCGACAAAATTGCAAAATACGTAATGTATTTATCTCTAACGAAATTAAAAACAGCGTAGGCACCTAGTAATGCGTTTTTCCCTGTGTATTTTTTAATAATATCAACGCAATAATTATAATTGAATTAGTTTTGGTCACGCTACACTCGTTAGAGGATGGCCTTGTTATGTAAGCCGATTGTCTACAACACATGTAATGCGACAAGGGCACTGTTTCTTGTACACATATTTTTTATAGTGAGTTTTGTTTCTTATTGTAATAAGAAAATACTATATTTTGTAAGGTTAGATAATAATCGGTTCTATTTAAGATATTGTAAATTTTATTGAGCTTTAAACACTTAGTTATTAAAACTTTTCTATCATTTAAACAAAATTTTCATTAAAAAATTTCTTATGTTTCATAGTAAGTATAGAAATGTTAATAGTAAAATAAAAAGGCACTGTAAGTTTGTTCTAACATAAAACTAATCAACTCACACACACACACTTACTGCATGCGCCAATGGAAAAAGAATTAGTATTGTAACATTCGACGTACTTACTAAATACTCCAAACTACTATATTACTAAAAGGCTTTCGAATACCTATGGAGTATATTTGTTAGTAAGTAAAACACACAACCTACACTTAATTAAACGGGTCTTTGGTTCAATAAAGTAGTAAGTAGTGTGCAGTAGAACTGGTTTGGCCCGCCACATGGTGGAAAGTGGCTGCATGTAGGCTGTGCGCCTTAGATTATCACGAATAAAAACTAAATGACTAGTTTAATTCTCTTCGAACGGGCTAGTAGGTTATCTACATTAAACAGGTAAATGTGAACTTTTGTTTTGAGATCCTTTTATGGACTTAGCATATGTTATTAGAATTATCGATTAAATATACATATAACCAAATCCGATAAAATATTTGCTGTTTTATAAATAAAAAAAAGAAATAAAATTATAACTAACATATTTAGCCGATAGTTCACAACTAGTAACACGCGTACCTGTTTCAAACAGAAGGAACCTATCGTCGATATTTTCTCACCACATTCAAAGAATTTAGTGCCCGAATAAACAAGTCTGCCAACATCCAACAGCTTAACGACAAAAAAAAACTAGAAACAAGCAATCAACGGGCTTATATTTATGCTATATTGCGTCTACCAATAAGTTTTCTGCGAAATTTCAGAAAAGTTAACATTCTAGATAACAAATTAGAGAGCAATAATGTAACCACCCAGTAAAGCGTTATAGGTTTGCTACTTACTTCTACTTTTTATTATGTATAAGTATGTATTTAAATATAGGGTCTCTTTGATGCATAAATCATGTAGATCACGATCATCACATTATCATAATATATAATAGCATTAGTTTTGAAACCTGCACTTACTACTGCAATAGACGTTGCAATGTATACCTGCTGATATCTTACGATAACGTGGCAGAGTGAGGCAATTATTGGAGTTGCGTTGATTTTAGGTTAAAAAAGGCTTACTTTCTATAGTAAATTTACTGATTGCTTACAATAATGTCAGAAGGGTAGGCAAAGACTACAACTTTCCACCTGCCATGATTCAAACATTCTTCTTTTGCTTCATCGTTCTTTAGCCTTTTCATTCTAGCTCGTTGGGTATTCAACACCCACTAAATTGTGATATGCATGTTATATATTTCCCTTGAGTATTACTTACATGGTTATCATGCAATCTAACTAAATTTGAAGAAAACGTGTATAAAGCGCTTGTATTAAATATAGTACAAAGAATTGAGCATAAAATAGAACTTCTTGCAGAGTTGTGTGTCCTACATATTAACAAGATCCGTATACTGTGGGTCGGTGTAGTATTGTTAAATTAACTAGAGAACAGAAAAACATCTATTAACAATTACTACTTGTTATTTGTTGTGTATGCTTGCCAATGGAATTAAAATGAAATTTTCTGTTGGAGAAAGTGGTTGCCTGGAAGATAATGCTTGAGCAATATACCAAAGTAAAATGTCAATAAAGTAAAAAAGAAGGAATAAACAAATGTCGACACAGGACCGAATCGACAGTTTACTTCACTTTAGGTAGGCCATCTACATATTCCTTTGTAGATAAGTTACTTTACGTTCGTGCTTCATCGATGTGCGCCGCCCTCAATATTGGTCTTTGTGCTTTACCGACACAAAATCGCATGGGAATATATTTGTTATTTTGTATTTTGACTCCTGAGTAACTATATTTCATATCCATACTACAATACATACTTGCTAAAAATGGGAAAGTTGGTGTGTTTATCTTCTCTTCATGCTTGGTCCATTTTACCAATTTTCATGAAATTTTGCATATACACAACGAACAGAGAATTTAACGCATGTAAAGCATACGTTTATGCAACAGTGATATTGAAGAAAGCAGCAAAATTGAAACAAATTGCGTTGCTGTTATGAGGTAAGATTTGAACGATTGTAATTTATGAAATTACGTGTAGGTCTCACGCAATAAAAAGGAAAGTAATGATTTTCCGGATAACAAAATGTATGATATGTAAAACGTCTCCTAAAACGTACATTAGATTATGTAATTCAAATTCAGATAAACCTGGCTTTTCAGTATTTCGAGACAGTTTGCTCTGTTTACCGCGCATGGGATCAAGATGTGATATCTGTCTGTGTTGTAAAAACTCATGATAATTTTGTAAAGCACAGCAGCATCAGAAATTTGAGTATGATATGATAAAATCATTTCTTTAGCGATAAAAATAATTTTGTTTAGCGATAGGTAGCTATAGAAAATGGCACGAGGTCTTTACTAATTCAACTCGACGTCGACGTAGTTTCACACTTTTGATACGTGGCGTAAGCGAAATGTGAGGTGTAAATACAGTTGTCCTCCAAACTTGGTTTGTCGGTCAATATCGCTGGCTTGCGAAACTGTTGCTGCTGCGTACGCGCTGGGAACTGTGTCTACTAAATTCTACAACACATTCGTGCTGCGGCATTATGTGACACTTAGACAACCCAATCTGCTAGTCATTATCAATTTCTAGAATTCTTTTTGCCATCGTGGGAAAATTCAATGGAATTTTTAAAGGGAATAAATAGGGTTTGAGGACGTATTTGCGTTACGAGTATATATATGTTTTTACAAACAAGTCACAATTCGTAGTGTGAACTGTGAATTTAGATAAACTTTGAGATTTGACACAAATTTTTAACCGGATCAAACACCGTGCCGTGTGGTTCCCGGCACTATTACAAAAAAGAATAGGACCACTCCATCTCTTTCCCATGGATGTCGTAAAAGGCGACTAAGGGATAGGCTTATTAACTTAGGATTCCTCTTTTAGGCGATGGGCTAGCAACCTGTCACTATTTGAATCTCGGTTCTATCATTAAGCCAAATAGCTGAACGTGGCCATTCAGTCTTTTCAAGACTGTTGGCTCTGTCTACCCCGCAAGGGATATAGACGTGATCATATGTATGTATGTATGTATGTATCAAACACGGCAATGCTAAATCAAAATTTTATCATGATAAGACCTAAATTTCCTTGGTATATAGCGTTTGTTTATAATAAACATAATGCTTTAATCCGGATTGAATTTTTATGAGCAAAACAAACATTTGGCAGCTTTCACTTTTATTAGCGTGTTGAACATCGAAATTGTTTATATCAGGAAACGGATGCCAAATCGGCATTTATCTTTTTGGAGATAATCTCAGTCGTTAATTATTAAGAGGCGAGTCATTCGGCCGATCTATTCCAAGATTCCACACTTCCTTGAATGTTGCTTACAAATATACTTGCACCTCGTCTTTGGCACCCCGCCAACGTCCTAATGGCTCGGGACTAACGCCAAAGCAAGAAAATCTTCTATATTGGAAACTAAACTTGTGACTAAAAGTAGATTGACTTAGTTCTCACTTTGTGCTTCCAGTTTCTGTATCTGCAAATGGAATATGTCTTTGTGGGTCGAATCAAATGCCAGGGCAAAAGCTTTCGGTGGCAGGTGCTCCTTTTTATTTTAACTTTGGATGGCCTCTTGCACAATTTAAATATGGTTCTAAAATTCTAGGTCACAAGTCACAAAGTCTTTAGTAAATATAAATATTAAGCTGTATAATAATCTTTTTCTGATCTGAAAATGATTGAGATAATATTCCATGATACGATATAAAGAGTCTATTGTTTTATAAAATTATAATGTACGGTAGTTATTCATGCATTCACAAGGTTGTAAAGTTGAACTGACGAAAATAAAATCTCTTAGAATATAAACTTTACTTTAGCCTACAATATGGTTACCTCAAAATAAAGGTAAAGGTGTCCGCACTTATTGCTTAGTAAACGATGTCTATTGGACATACATACATACATATAGCATGTTGGTACCTAGATGCTTACGCATCTTGACATCAATTCTATATTGTTAATACACAATTTTTTGATCAATCGGTTTTACATTACAATCGAAATATAAATGTTGACCATGGAATTCATTCACCATGGAGTTCGTTATTAATGAAAACTGTATTATTGTACTCATGTAGGATATTACCGCAGATATTTTTAAGAAATAAATGTGATGTGCGACTTCTTTACTTGAAAATTTATTAAAGTAACATATAAAATGCGTTCAGATAATATACGCGATATAAGTTTTTTTTAACCTGAAAAATATACCTTGTGCATATTTTGACATGAATAAAATATTATTTCTGTAAAATCAGTACTTTTAGCGCTATACTTTTGTTTTTGGGAATAAAATTATAAAAATTAATATGAAATGAAAATAGCCGTAGTAAATACTTTGTGAAGTAATTATTAGATTTATCCGTTTGTTAATTTATTAAATTGTATTTATACAAGACCAGCATCGATTAATACTTTCTTGTAACAAGACTTCGTATGATTTTTTAAGGATAAAACGTCACCTGCCATTCTTTTACTATTCACAGGTTAAGACGGGTTAAGAGATTAAAGGTATACATAAATTACATTGGCAATCCAATGTATGTAAAGTGAGTTCGTTAGGTCTCACACAATCGTACAGCCAGCCGAACACTGACCTCGTTAAAATCATTACAATTTAGCTCCTATTTCGTCGATATAAGAGTCTGGGGTGGGATAGTTTGATGTGTTGAGTGTACAGGCGATGAGTGGCGATTGTCGTGATCCAGCCGGCGAGGTGAAAGTGCCAGGTGTCGAAATGAGCATACGACAGCCAAGGCTTCGCTTTGTCCAGTCTAAATTTGATTTGCTACAAATACTAGGATTCGATACGCTACATTTTAGGTTAGATTAGAATATTTAATATTCTATATTTAGGTTTATATGTTTTCGTTATTATAATAATACGCTATTTGAAAACGTGGCAATTGGACTTATAATATTGATGCCAAGATGAACCTTTAAATCATTATACTTCCAATGTCAATTAAACTATTTGCAATTTTAATCCCAACGAATATTTTAAACGTACAATGATTTTCTCGATTATTATGTTATTAACGTTTTCAAATTGTACTACAAAGTTATTAGGCACATTATCAGGTCTATATCCCCTGCGGTGTAGACATAGCCAATAGTCTTAAAAATCTGAATGGCCCCGTTCAGCTGCATGGCAAATGATAGAATTTTAATAGTGACAGGTTGCTAGCCCATCGTCAATAAGAAGAATCCCAAGCGATATGCACAATAATACGAAAGAATTAGTCCAGTATTATCTTAATAGGGCAAGTAAAGCACGTGTTAGGTCCTCAATCTATATGTTCAAAACACAATCTGTATGCAGTGCAGAGACGCATGTTTGTTTCGTTGCATACCAAATTGATTCATATGTCAATGGACGACCGCACGCAATCCGCTCGTTTTCATGAAAATCAAATGATGCGGAACCATAATCAAGTGTCGTATATGGTAATAGGGTACCGGACAGTAATCGAAAAAAAATCTAAGTTGTGTTTTAAAATAAAGTTTGTTATACAAGAACATCACATAATAAAGATTTTTAAGAAATAACAATGATTTATAATTTTAAATCAATAAATAAAGTTGCAAAAATCCAATATTTTTTATCTGTGCAGCGTAAGAACCCAAACACCAATCACAGTGAGTGACGTCATACGTAATGAGTGATAAGTAAACACCACTGCTTTGTATGTTATTTCGAGTTATTCTACGATTTATTTGCATTTTTCTAAAAATATTTAATTGAAATTAGTTACGAATTGAAGGACTTTACTCGTAACAGAAGTTGTCGCAAGTGCTTGAAGCCGCCTATCAAGCTTTTATCATGGAACAAGGTTACAAACCGACAATAGAAATCTCCCAAAAGATTGATATTTTCATGGTGGGCAGTTCCTTTGCCACTAATACCGACTTTTATTTGCTGAATTTAGCAATGTGGAAACATTTGTGTAAGTATTTCAACCTCTTTTTGTTTATCTTAACAACAGAAATGATTGAAGAAATTACAAACGAAAACATAACCTAAAACTAGTTTCATTGTTTACAAAGTTATTTTCACATATTTTTTTCTATGATTTTAAAGGTTAGATATTTATGGGTTTTGCATGTTTCTAGATCTGCGAGAAAATACTTAAATTATCCAAGCACTGATCACTTGTAATATGGCTTGTAGTTTGTTTTTCAAACATATGACGTCACGCGATCAGAATTGACGTAAAGTGCTGTTTTCGCGGCAATTTTAAATAAATTACGTTTTTCTCGTTTTTAAATACTCCAAAAGATTTATTTATTTAAAATAATATTTTTTATGGATATATAAATAAATAAAGATTATTTTTAAACACAATCTGAAAAGTTGTCCGGTACCCTATTGTCGATGACATGTTAATTATTCCATTATCCAACTGCGTATGATATGATTGTTATGAAAAGAATGCAAAATGTATTTGAATGTTTAGTAAAATAACAAAAGGTTTTGGCTTTTTGGCTCTGTCTACCTGGCAAGGGATATAGACATAATTATATGCATGTAGTTTTCTGAATGAATGTTGATATAATGGATATTTTGTTTTATTCTATAATAAAGTAAAATAATAGTTAAAGTTATCTACAGTTTAAAATTATATTTTACTACTTTAAATAAAATTTGGTTGAAAAACGTTGTAAACCACAATTTTAAAGTTGATTTTGTATTATCTGTGCTTAAAATCTGTTAGGTCATTCCTGGATTTGAAGATTCCAGTCAACAAGGGAATGATTAATTACGTGTACTTAAATAAGTACTGGTTAGTATAAATTAAAGCACTCTTAATTTTGTTTTCGATCTTAAGATGATGATTTTACTTTCATTTCAAATTTCATTTCCAAAAGGTACCTACCTACCTGCGAGACAAAAATTGCCTCCATTCATACTTGTATTCCGTGAGTCTAAGTAATAAAACCAGAAACTGGGAAAATTTATGAAGTAATGTTTCATCTGAATATGACCTGTAACAGGGTGACTGTTATATGCCGGTATTACGAACATTAATTATACCTGAATTGTATTGCGTTAAGATTTCTCAAGAAAAAGATTGATTCAACAAAACATACTTAGTTTTTGGTAATGATTTGGTGGATTATTTCTGGTTATTAACGAGACGGCAATAAACGCGCAGTGACCTCTGTAGAACGTGCGTGATCAAATATTCCGTTTTGAATTATCTTTAATATTCTTCGTTTAATATACTTATGTTTTAATGTATGTTACATTAATTTATAATTTTAAATTAAATAAAAAAATATGCGACCACTGGACTCGTGTGTCTTACTTGTGTGTTATATTTCAAAAAACGTTATCATTACTACGAACAAAGCAATACTTGTGCAAGCCGAGAGTGTCTGAATACTGATCGATGCTACGTAACGACAAACGAATGCTTTTCGGTCATTGTACAAATACGCAGTATTACACAATAACACATTAAACCCATTTGTAGTTATCTAAGTCACATACTTAGTTAAACTAAAGGGACCGCGATACAAATATCCGAAATGTAAAGGTGAATTTCTAAGTGTACCTTTTGTTACGAAATGCTACGAAATACAATTGTGATAGGTCTTCTTTCACCGCTTTGTGCGATGAAATCGGGGTATCTTTCACTGCCATTCGCTAAGGTCATTATGTAAATTGTCCCTGGTAATGACGGGTCAGCGATGGAATCACGCATCGTACTGACATACTGTAATGATGTGAACTTTGGCCTGCTATCGTAGACATCTCTTAAAAACGTAGCATTCCATTTCTCTTTTTACCTTTTGTATAAACTCCTTGCTCTGACGTATCCAAATATGGCCGTCGGCTTTCTACGTTTTTAAATTAGTAGGCGGGATATGAATACAAAATACTTTACGTATTAAGTTTTATGGAATGTAAGGAAAATATATATTTTGATTTTAAACATCAATTTTAACCAAAAATTGGTAAAGCATGATGGATTTCAATTAGGTGAAAATTGAAATAGTTAATAAATTGTAATCTTTGTTATTGAAATTCGATGCTATTTTGAGACTTTCATAAACAAAGGCTGTTCAAAAATAATGCTAACTTTTTCCGGGCCACTATGTATAGGCATCGATAACTTTTGAATTGAAGCAAAGCGACAATGAATCGAATCCGGCTGCTTGACATTTTGTGTTCGACCTCGGTGCGAGTGACCTGCGCGTGCACTTTACATTCATTATCAACACCGAAATATAGATTGTATTATCATTGCATAAAGTCCAAATTTCAGATTGCCGTGTGTTCGCGTTTTCTAATAAAACCGTGGCGGTGATCGCCACTCGACTCTCGACGTATGCAATTTGTCTATGGCGAAATGAATGTTGTTTGGTAGGTCGTCAGTGAGCATAAACATTTTGAGTAGGTTTTAATTTTCCAAGGGAAAGGCCAAGTTGGACATAAGGACCTTAAATAAATCGAGGATGTTCTAGCGAGAGCTATGTAATCTCATGAGTAACCTCGATTGACGAGCATACATCATAAGATTGATGAAAGTTGATGAAACAAAATTTGCGTGCAGGGATCGGGGCAGTAGTCCAATGTAGCGTAGGCGTGATGTAAGTATGTATAAATTTGATTTAACTATTAAATTTATTTAGGTTTACATTTATTCTTATTACGATAATATAAAAAAATAATCTGATTTCTTTACGGTGTTTTAACTCGCCTTAATAAGAGTACATCCTAAATAATCAATCTTATGTAATAACTCAGATGAGAGCCATTGGTATATTACAGCTGCAATCTTAACTACATTTTTTTATATATAGGCTGCGTCAGACTACTAAGCAATATAATCTGCAAAGATGTAGCTAGCAAACATCCGCTGCTAAAAACAAAATGATCGTGGGCAGTTGTGGCATTGCATGTGTGAATTGCAATTTGCATCTCTGCAGTAACTAATATCATAGGTAATAAGTTATTTTGCGATAATCTAATATTGTGGCTGAAAGCGACACAGTAATTATACATAGCACGTGTCTGATATATACTCTATTAATTTATAATACTAAAAAAGTCAATTCACCAATATCACGTATAAAAATAATAAAATGTAATTATTCTGATAGGTTTAGGTATATCACGTAGTCATCTTTTAAAGGGTGGAAAATCATAAAGGTGAAAAAAATTACATACATAAAACCACTCCTTTTTCCCGGAGGGGTAGACAGAGACTTCATCTTTCCACTTGCCACGATCTCTGCATACTTCTTTCGTTTCATCCACATTCATAACTCTTTCATGCAAGCTCGGCGAATACAAATAACTTTTGGAAAATAAAACAAATGAATGTGGGAACAATGAATATGATAGTGGCAATCACCGATTATCAGTTTGTCGCCATTCGCATAGGACCCCGGGATTATAATGTTTTGGCGGACAACCCTACGGAATTGTTGAGGGTGGCGCCAGACGTAGATTTAATTTAATTTGTATAGGGCCGTTTTAATGGGAGTTCTAGTTTAGCCTTTGTTTGCGGGTAGCACGATGATGTCCTATTATATCCTGTTGTAACGGATTTCGTTTGAAATATGATGCTGTACTAAGCTTCAGGCGAATTTCATTACGTAGTATGTGACTTGTTATTTATATTTCGTGTAAGGAATTTAATATATATAAATTTAAATAGATAGACCATTTAGATGTAGATCATTTGGTCATTCAAATTGTAAGATAATATTGAATCTATGTGTATTTGTTTCTTTCAAAAAGAAGATACATCACTACTCCTTTATACATTAATTTGACTGCTTTATAACTTTCACGTGAGTATTATTCAACTTTTGTTACAATAGCTCGTATTATGTTATGATCATTGCATTGTATGTGTCATGACGAACATGACAACGTGTTTCTTCGGCATGTTGTTGTCAAAACATGGAAAATGATCGCATTGCGCAAAACCGTGGGACAACCAGCCTATGGCGTCCATAATAATTGTACAACAATACCTCTTATGCCAACCCCACTTATAAAATATGACAGCATCGTAGGTCGAGAAATTTATGACCAGATTAATCGCAGGGGTAGCCGCATTGGGGTATTCTAAATTATTTCTATTGTCTTTGGGATCATTATTTAAATAGTGAGGTTACTATAGAAATTTCCAATTATATTCTGTCACGCAATTTAATATGTGAGCAAACGTGTGAATAGGCGTGTTGGTTTCAAGTCTATAGTTTGGAGATGACTGTTGAATTTCAGGAGTATATTATTGTACAATGGCCTTTTTACTTTTGTGTCGTAAAGGCTTATTGGTACTTATATATTTTTTTTATAGAAAGTAAGAAAAAAATTTTGTTTTGGGTATAATATTCTTTCAAAAATATTTTGATAAAAACATGTACAAGTATGTATTTATATTTCTTTTTATAAATCTATAATCCTAGATAAATTTCTTTCTAAACAAATCTTAAAGCGTTTTTTAATAAATTTATTCTCAACATTGAAACGTCGAAATTGTTAAAATATTAGTGTGGTATTGGCGTTGTAGCATCCGCTGCATGCGTTGTCATACTGGATTAATTAACTTCTGTGGCTGCTCGAATGAGGTCGGGTGTTCGCAAGTTTACAATTTAGAATTCAATTATAAAGCTGTACAACGGTACCGTGTGGTGTTAAAAATACGTTGATTGAATTTAATCTATTATTTACAGCATAATACATTTGGTTCTTACTTATAGATTTTCTCGGAATTTTACTTCACTTATCTCAATATATAAATACGAAGTTTCAGTTTTATTTTATGTATTGATACATACATACATACATAAAACCACGCCTCTTTCCTGGAGGGGTAGACAGAGACTACCTCTTTCCACTTGCCACGATCTCTGCATACTTCCTTCGCTTCATCCACATTCTGATCTAATTAAAATATTTTTTTTTATTACATATTTCATCAAAATTATATTTTTAATTACTACTCAAAATTGTTAAAATGTATCATTGTTAATCGATAACGACATCGTAAATTAACTACATACATATTATCTTTAACCACCTTCAGCTGTATGGCTTGATGCCGTAATATATAAAAAATATTAAAATTATGAACTATGTTGACTTAGTTAAATTAAGAAAGGATTTGTTTTCTACTAAACGTAAATAATACAAAGTGTTTGTAGTTTATATTATGGACCGTGCGATATCCGATTTCCAATATGTCGTTTATAGAATATCACCCCCAAAACACCCCACATAATATTTCATCCCACAGGATTCTGTATCAATAGCGCCTAATGGCGTGGACACATCCTTTGTGTTGGGAGCCCGTACCCTTAGACCAATTATAGCGAAGTCAGTGTGTGAATTAATAAACTTGCTTTGAATATTTTTACAATAAAGGTATTTGTTGTCTCTTAAATCCATAATGATGTGTTATAGGCTAGGTATTTATTTAAATTATTTAGAAAGATATAATATTAAAACAAAATATTTACCCAACGTTTCTGATAACATGACTAATGAGGTGATTATCCTGGTTTACAAAATTACTGTTATTTAGAGCACGCTTTCATATATTGACTACACCTACACGTCGAAAACATTGATATTATATAAAGGTATATGAGTTGTTTACCTTATGATGATGCTTATACGTGAAATTCTGAGAAAAATCTCTATTAAGGATAACAGTATTTATGTAACTATTTATGTACCTATTGAATTAATACTTTAAAAAAGGTGAATTATACAATCCTATGAACACAGACAAATTTGCTTCACAAAAAAAAACAATCGTTCACCATGGTTTTCGTTTCAGTCAAAGTTTTTAATGTAAGGCCTTTTTCACTATGTGAATTTTTCTAAGCTAAATGATAATTTCTGACTTTGATTTGACATGATAATAATCAGCAAGCAAGTGGCACTCACACGCTAAAACTGTTTCGATATTTCCAAAGCCTTTCACATTTTTAATGTGGTCTGCTTAATGCATTAATACCGTCAAGTTCTTTGTTCAAGTGAGTTTGTCGGTGGTTCGAATTTTATTGGATTACGTGACTAATAAGAAGATACTTGGTGAATGTAAGGATCCATTAGAAAATGATTCATATTTTTGTTTTGTCAAATCTGTTAATAAAAAGTGGTTTGTAGGTATAATAAGATAACATTATTGTCAATGTAACGATTTATAGTTAAAAAGTACTTTTTCTTAATTGGAATATAATGATCTAGTAGTACTGGTGTCATATAATATGGTCTTTTCTTTTTAATAAAGCCATGATTTAACTTGAGTTCTACATAGTTAAGTTCATAAGAACTACATCCGTCGAATTGGACTATGTTTCATAGAGAATATTTGCAATGTCACTATTACAAATAGTACGTACATCAATAAAAATTGAGTCTGAATCCACCTCAAGTAATAGGGTTCGCGTACCGTCATTTTTCCAAGTTAGATGTGATCAACCCCTATTACGGAACGAGGGATACAAATTTCCGGATCGGAAATACTTACCTTACTTTTATCTATCAGCTTTTGCATTTTTATTCAATTTATATAGAATTTAATATATAAATAAATTATATTTTTGCACTAACACACACACACACACATATTAGGGACACATTACACAGTGTTAATTCAAATAATGCTATAAACACTGGTTAAAACGAATGTTTGGCTAAACAATATCTGTTAAACGCTCTTCAATCAGCGTTTATATTATGTATTGTGTGTATTCAATTAAAAAAATCACAATAAAATATGTGCAAAATGTGGCATTATGAAATTTTAATTGACCAAATCTGCATAACGACCTGTTCATTAATAACATCTGCAGAAATGTGGTCATGATCTATAAACTTAAACATATGTATATAAATTAAGAAGAAAGTAAATTATTAAAAATTACTATTTTGTCACTTAGTGATGACTTTCTCCGAACTCCTTAATATAAATACATATGTATTTGTGATGATTAAGTCACATTAATGTATAACTGATTGACGATGTTTTTTTTTTCGCAGTGAAAACCTAGTCATTTTCATGTCGATTGTGATATCAATCCATTTTCCAAAAAGAAATCATCACATTTCGTAAATTATGTTAAAATAATACATTTAAAACACCTAAATTACTAATTTGTTCAGATATACGGTGTCGCTACGAAGCACAACACCTTTCTTAAGAAAATGAAGTTACAAATGTACCAATATTTTAAATATCGTTTATAAATTAAGCAGTATCTGAACTATGATGGGAACTTATCTAATCATACAAATCCGTAATTATTTTACCTAGGGAATAGAAGCTTATATTATATTACTTTTTAAAATCGATCAAGTAGTTGTTGAGTTTATTCTCGATAAACCTTTATTAACTCCTTTACACATATCATTTTCAGAAAAATAAATTTTAAAGTAAGCATCACAACAAAATGTATATTCCAGTAAACATAGTAAAATCACGTGGTTCACTGCGGACCGGTAGAAAGTAGCTGGTGTCTTGAGCCACTCTTCATTCAGCCACATCGAACAGGTTACAAGTTACGATACGACTCGTTTCACGCACACAATCAAGATTTCTGGTCTCCAAAGCCCACAAACACAGTGCAACTTTCCACCCACACATCCGCAATAGAAATACATCTACGTGAACTTGCGCCTGCGCAGGTCAGCTCGGCGCATCATTTTTTTAAATAAAGGGACTGGTTTTTGTACGATAACAAAGGGAATGACTCAGACTTGGATATTAAATGGTTTAAATTTCTGTTTGGGCTTAAAATAAAAACAAACCTAATAATTATAAACAACATTAATAATGTGAAAGTACTAAACTAAAGCTAAAAAATTTATCATCATCAATTTTTGTATGTTTATCAAGGGGTGTAGTAGACTGCTTACTTTACAACACTTATTACTTTTTCTTATACTCTATTCTAGAAGTTGATTCAGTAATTTTTACTTTATCCATCAGTCAGAACCCCAGTAACCAAATTACCAAAGGCCTCTTAAGTACGATATCGTATACACGCCACAAATCCTCTATTCATAGTGTTTCAACTTTCTAGCGTATTGTGCGTCGGTACATAAAATGACGTACCTAGATGCGGTGACAATGTGTGTCTGCGTCCTGATTTATCTCTCTTATGAACACGTGTGCGGGTTGCCTTACAACGTTCATCATTTGACGAGGGATTCCTTTACCTGCTATAGAATGCGACCCGAAGCCTGTGACTACGCAACAATAACTTTACCCAATAGGAAATTTGGTACCGCTGGTATCGAATTTATCGCCGCATGCCTGATTAGTTTGTACATCAAAGAGAGTGGATTGGAAGCGAATATCGTGGGTAAGTGGCCTAGATACATTGTTTATGTTTATGATATCTTGTTAAGTAGACTTGAGATGAGGTGAACTTTAGTGAATATTGTTATAATCTTCTTGTGTGAAGTATGCGAAACCTATATTGTGTTATGAATCTATTAAAATATTATTAATTGTTTTCGTTCAAAATTAAACCGAGGTTAAGACAATTAAGTACCTAAACTAAAAGCGAAAATAATATTTCCCATGGTAAGACCGATCAACCAATTTGTAAAAAAAAACATTATCTCAGTAGGTATTTGTTTTTATAGAAACCTACTTACTCAGTTTACGTGTCCACACATTTGCTAAATGAAAACAAAATCATCTGTATAACTATAATATATCTAGTAAACCCTAGATAGTAAAAATAATTAATGTAACGTTCTCCTCCTTTATTTCGAGTCGCCGTTATGAACTGTTAAAATCAGTATGTTTGAGTCTGACGAACACAAACTGAAAAAGCGCATCAAGAACAACCAAAGAGAACCTGTGTTTGTTCCTGGTAAACTAAGAAATCCCAGACAACTAAAGTCCGAGTTTCGACTTCCAGGACTATTATTATCTGATGGTGTTTGTGTTGGTGTATTATTGAGCTGCGAGTTCTGAACGTACAGAATTCAATTCAATTCACAACGGCCTCTGTGGCTCAGCGGTAGTACGCTTGTCTGTGACACCGGAGGTCCCGGGTTCGAATCCCGGTCAGGGCATGATGAGAAAAGAACTTTTTCTGATTGTCCTGGGTCTTGGATGTTTATCTATATAAGTATTTATTATAAAATATAGTATCGTTGAGTTAGTATCTCGTAACACAAGTTTCGAACTTACTTCGAGGCTAACTCAATCAGTGTAATTTGTCCCGTAACAAAAAAAAAAAAAAAAAAAAAAAAAAAAAAAAAAAAAAAAAAAAAAAAAAAAAAAAAAAAAAATTTGTGGAGGTATTGTCGATATGCATTATTATATCAGCAAGCACTCTGGCCGTCCAGCCGTTGTCTTTGAATACAATGGTCGCCTACCTGCCCCCGGCAATATTCCAAACGATTTTACACTGTCCCCATAATAACGGCCTCTATAGATATTTCAATTCCCATAGTCTATTGTGATGGACGGATACACTACAATGACACTCAAGGTTGGTTTGGAGACAAGGCAAAATATTACTATCTTGAGTGGTCATAAACACTCGTGTGTTACGGTACAAAGCGGATTTCAATTTGTAGGCTCTCTGAAGGTTGAATTGTTTTAGTTATAGCAAGCCTTGACCCTAATTCCTCGTTTAAGTCGTGTTTCTTCAGCAGGGTTCTTGCGATACGACGTTAGAGGCTTTAAAATTAAAGTATTTTGGGTTAAGAGAATAAGTAACTGTTGAAATTAAAATGTGCCTTCCAATGCATATTATTTTTCCAATAGTATTATCAGTTGGCTAGAATATTGGTATCAACGTTTCTTGGAAAATTTTACAAATAGGTACATACTTTCCTATCTACTGAATAAACACGTAGTAAGAAATAAATTATTTTTACTAACATCCACACGATCATGCATTCTGGCGGCGGAGATTTCTTTCACTTCATACAAACTCGACGATTTGGATCTGAACTTGCAATAGAACGTCTTCGATTTAATCAAGGCGTTAAGGTAAAGATTATTATGGCTTTCTTTGTACCTGTAAGGTATTTAAGCCTACGCATGTAGCCGACGATCGTGGGAATCTAATGGAAACGAGTTCCGTGGCGCTCCTCCCGCATGCATTGCCTTTGATTTGCCTTTGTTTTCAACTGATGCGTGTGTTCTCGCTTTTGTTCAGAATCTGAAAGGAGTTCCGAATGTTGTTGTTTCTCGACGTCTATCAACATAACTATTGTAAATGACTTTAATTGTTTGTTTACATATAGATAAGAGTACTTAATAATTCTTTTACTATGTTCGTGAATAGCGGCAATGGATTGCAGTTACAGGCGACATGGGGTTACTCTTCTGTAAGTTTGCCACACAAATGTCCGAAGAATGATAAGAACATACATACATATCACTTCTTTATCCCTGACGGGATAGACTTGACCAATATTCTCAGAAAACCTTAAAGGTCAAGATCAGCTGCATGAAGCATTAAAAGAAGATGCAGACTAATTTACTGACACATTAACACACTGCCCAAACAGCTGGGTCTAGAGTTTCGATATTTGGTATGTGGATCCTTATGTGGTCTAGGGGTCCACCAACGGAGAACGAAATTTCATCGCGAAGGGATATTTTCTCTTTATGCATGGTCGTACTCTAGTAATAATAAAACGGATATATTCAAAATGGCGTCAGCATCAGTTCAACATGAAACAATAGTAAATATGATACAGTAAAACTGTTACATATTAATGATGGATACTAGTCATGAAATGGCCTATGGCTAGCGACGCGTGCTCGTTCCGAAGGCTGCTCGCTGGCAGTTACGACATCAGCTGAGAAAAAGCATTTACATAATGTCGGAACAACACTTTTTTTGTTCGTCGAAAGCATTATGAAAATTGTCGAAAGAAAATTTCTTTGTCGCCTGTAAGGGTAAATTTTCATTCAATGTAGCTTTGCTTTCATTTGCAAAAAAGCGATATTTCAAATTTCTATTTTGGAAATATTTCATGAAACTCAAATGTTAGTATCATTTGCAAATAAATCGGCCCAATATCATACATATGTACTTACCTATTTATAAACGCTCTGAGATATTGACTTGAGCTTTATTAAAATCCACTTTGGAATATGGGTGTTGGACTAAGTGTTATTGTAAATTTTTAAGTCCATTTCTAAAGAGTCTTGAATTTAAGTTGTCTATCACAATGCAATTCCAAAGCAACAAGTTGTTAAACCCATCATGTGTCCTGTTCATACAAACTAATTCCATAGGAGGGTCAAGTTTCTTTGCTGTGCACTGTACCAGCGCTTATTAAAATTAACATCATTGCTAAAACCTTAGCATAAACAAAAGATAACTGATGCAAATCTAGATCTGATCCTTGTTTACCGTTATCATAAACCACTAGACGCGTAAACAATGGTGTACCTGAGTCGGTCGCCGTGAGAAGTGCAGACTGCACCGAACCAACCGGTAATATAAAATGTCGAGTTGATAGAAGTATAACTAAAGCACGCAAACTATTTAACGGTAACGTTACATTATTTTTTTATGAGATTTCTGTATATGTGTGCGAGGGCCATAAAACTACAGTCTTCTCCTTTAAGTACTGAAATAAAAGTAAACATACATACATGCATACATATAATCACGTCCATATCCCTTGCGGGGTAGTCAGAGCCAACAGTTGGCTTTATGATAGAATTAAGATTCAAATAGTGACAGGTTGTTAGCCCGTCACCTCAAAGAGGAATCCCAAGTTTATAAGCCTATCCTTTAGTCGCCTTTGACGACATCCATGGGAACGAAATGGAGTGGTACTATTCTCTTTTTTTTTGGTGCCGGGAACCACACGGCACAAAAGTAAGCAATGTGGACAAATCTATTGAAAAAATCAATTCTAAAATAAAGTATGTTTAACAACTAAAGTTATTCTCTTGTTTTCTCGTTTTTCCTTTTGTTTTAATTAATGAACTATATCTGTATTTTATTTATTTTATGACGGTATTGAGGTCGATGCACGCCGCCAGATGGCGTTCGCAGACTAGAGAAACTGGAAATAATTAGCCTATTATGACATATTTAAAGTTTTCCTTTTCTTTGTCCAAATGTTTTGCTTTTGATGTCACCGGATTGGTCTTTGGTAAGAGAACACGCTTAAAGAACAAAAAAAAGTATTATTTAATCACATGTTTTAATCAGCAGTCTTATGTTTTGGGAACATTCTGTTTCTAAGTACTACACTAAGTATAAAATCTTTTAAAATCTTTATACTTAGTGTAGACGTTCCATGTATCTGTCAGATGGCAAGAAAACGATAAATGAGGTCTAGTAGTAGGTCTACGTCTAGGTACAACGTCTTTGATTTTTAATCGGCTAATACCGTAGAAACGCAATGCATTATTACTTTATGAATGTAAGACAAATTTTCCATTAAGATGAGATTCTAAAATTCGGCATTTTAGAAGTAACTGTTATAGGGTTTACTTTATAAGACATTTCAATTATTTTACTTAACTGTTTATTTCGAACAATTTAAAATTCAGTGTTGCGTCTCGGTAACTGTTTCAAATTGTTAATAATGACACTTCCTGTTATTCGTCTGTCGCTAGTTGCCTGCATTTTGTGCAACGATCCGGTATTTTCTGGTATACCAGTTCGCTACTGATCTTTATCTCCTTACTTTTTTACCTCCTGCTATAAATCCCAGTTACATCCTCACCTCTATGGAAATTAGCCCTGAGTGCGCCTTTCATCAAGCTGAGCGTGACCTGTAAGTCTTTTCAAGACGGCTGGCTCTGTCTACCCAGCAAGGGATATAGACTAGACGTCATTATATGTATGTATGCGCTTTTTGACCATGATCATAGACTGAGTAAGGTTTATAGCGACTCCCGTCTGACTTCCGCAATATTGTAACTATTTACAAACTCTTAGTCTCGTGGTAAAATTAAAAGAAAACTACTTTTGTTTCTGTTAGTACTTGAACAAAAAGTGCAAAAGTAATCGGGAAAACGTTGTGTTAAACCGTGGGAAAGCTTAAGAATGCCGTCTAAATAACAGTAGGTAGCCAAAAGTGAGAGCATTCGATCACGAATAAGATACCTACCTGAGTTGTTACTGGTAATTTACAACATGGCCTATGGACCATCTTAATGTCCCGAATTAGATTATTGCATTGTTTTTATATCGTATGACACAAAACAGACCTTGTTATAGCATTTTTTCACATTTCTGTTTCACATTTCTGTTTCACATTTCTGTTTCACGTTTCTGTGTAAGAATTGCTTTCATATTTTATGTAAGAAATGCCTAGAAATTACATGTTGGTAATATTCACAACAGTTACACATAACTTCGACAGTAAGACCAACAGACCAAAATTTTATCAATACAGTAGGAACCTAATTGTTTTTCCTAATTGGTTCTTAGAAAATCAATTATATCATTAAGCCATCGCTAATCGCGTACATCAAGTGAATATAGAATAGTGATATCTCTTTTGTAAGAGAGAAATACCTTATTTTAGTAAGTCAAAACTTCACACACATAGGCGTTCCTTAACCTTAAAAATAAAAATAGTTCAACATTTTATTGAGATTTTCAGGCCAGGTTCTAAATGCGCCCGTTCACACGCCCACCACGTTGCGTGCCTCAAATTATCGTGCCTCGCGAATCTGTAACAAAGGGCCAAATTAGCTGACATTTATTTGAAAGGTATATCTACACACTAGGGGTTTCGGTAATTTGTATAAGACTGAATATTGTAACAATATTTCGTAGTTAAGTTCAATTTCAGCTCTATCATCAGCGCGTCTTACGAACTGTTTATACAAAATTATGTTTGACTTAGGTTAGCAGTTTTGTACTTTTATAAATTTCTTTCTTTATTGTTATAGTGAAACTTGTTTGATCAAAATGTAAAAATATATTGATAATAATCCTACTGTATTGATAAAATTTTGGTCTGTTGGTCTTACTGTCGAAGTTATGTGTAACTGTTGTGAATATTACAACAGTTACACATAACTTCGACAGTAAGACCAACAGACCAAAATTTTATCAATACAGTAGGAACCTAATTGTTTTTCCTAATTGGTTCTTAGAAAATCAATTATATCATTAAGCCATCGCTAATCGCGTACATCAAGTGAATATAGAATAGTGATATCTCTTTTGTAAGAGAGAAATACCTTATTTTAGTAAGTCAAAACTTCACACACATAGGCGTTCCTTAACCTTAAAAATAAAAATAGTTCAACATTTTATTGAGATTTTCAGGCCAGGTTCTAAATGCGCCCGTTCACACGCCCACCACGTTGCGTGCCTCAAATTATCGTGCCTCGCGAATCTGTAACAAAGGGCCAAATTAGCTGACATTTATTTGAAAGGTATATCTACACACTAGGGGTTTCGGTAATTTGTATAAGACTGAATATTGTAACAATATTTCGTAGTTAAGTTCAATTTCAGCTCTATTATCAGCGCGTCTTACGAACTGTTTATACAAAATTATGTTTGACTTAGGTTAGCAGTTTTGTACTTTTATAAATTTCTTTCTTTATTGTTATAGTGAAACTTGTTTGATCAAAAATATATTTTTTTATATCTAACTTATATTGATCTGCATATTTTCAGATAATCTTAGTTTAGTTAGAGCGATTTGTAATAAGAAACAGCACCAAAAACAATTTGACGAAAATTTCTTAAAAGTCAGCCCGGAATTGCTCTTGTCTTAAAAGCTGGAACGGTTTTTATTGCCAATTATCATGGCCGTTTGTTCATTAATGCTTTGCTTCTAGTAAAAGTAACAATGAAATGTAATGAATTATTTTTGTTCCAGGTATGTGATACTTCCTGTTTCTTATAAGCGTGGTGTGAGTAGGTATTATAATAAGCATGGATTGACTAGTAAATAAATATAATACATGTAAGGTCCCATGAACCTAAAAGAATTGTATGATAACTTTAAAAAAAATACTACCGTCTCCAATCGATTTCCTCCTCATTTGAAGTCGTTTCAATTTCAAAAACCTTCTCCTAAGTATAACAAAGACTCTCCCGAAAACCGCATTAAAATCGGTTCATCGAAACGCGAGATAATCGCGAACAAACATACATATAGTTCAAACTGAGAATCATCTTTTTTTCTTTGAAGGCGGTTTAAAACTGCACGTTTTTGTTATCATTTCGGATAACTTGTCATAATCAAAATGTCATGCGAACGCGATATGCAGTCAACAAAGTAATGAATCATAAAAAAACAAACGAATTCTCAACCAATATGGACATGGTCATAATTGGATATGATGCCTTTATTATTTGACGACATGATACATATACGGATGTAAATTTTCTTAATTGCTGTATGGTTCCCGGCACCAATACAATAAAGAATAGGACCACTCAATTTCTTTCCCATGGATATAGACGTGACCATATGTGTCTATGTATTTTCTTAAGCATTCAAAATACTTAGAATACAAAACTTAAACTAAACGTTTTCTATAGTCTCAAAGACAACTCAGGATTTCAGGATTTCAGGAATCAAATTCAGGATAACAGTCAGTGTTTAATCATGGTTACAAATCCAATTGCCTGAATGTAATGATTCCCTTACAATATTTTCTCTTATCGTAAGTACAACAGAAAGCAAGAGAATCTCATAAAGTAAATGTTAATACCGTTGATTTATTTTCGATCAAGTTTTGGATCTATGAACGAATAACAGGATTTTACCGGCCGCCGCAATAAAAGAGGTAGTCGTTAGCATAGATTTTCCCTCCGAAGGCCGATAAAAGGTCGTAATATGGCACGCTGACTTCGTTTGCTCACAAAGGCCTTCAACTCTACTGAGCTTTCATAAAAATCGTATGGTCAAACGAGCACTTTATCGTGAACAATATACTCTGTTGGTGCATTTCGTATTTATTCAAAAGATTATGGAAAAGGCTGTTTGATTTGACAACAATGTCGGAACCACAGAAAATAAAACAAAATACATTTTCCAATTATTTTTTTTAAAGGATACAGTTTGGGAAAAGACAGTTGTTAAATAGTATACCTAAAGAAAACCGTTTCGTATTTTTTTCACCATGGTTTGACGCTTGCTAAGTAGCCTTTTAATATAATAATTACGCACACAAAAGAATTTTCCCGCTGGTAGGTTTTGGTGCTATTATTTACATAATAAAAAAATATACCTGTCTTATTAAAAATTCACAATAATATTCTCGTTGTTATAAAAAAAGAAAACTAAAGATTGTTCTCAAAAACTGGGTCACAAACTTGCGAATATGAAACCTGATATTGTAATTTCGTGAAAATAAGAAGGTAAAATTTTTCTGAAAGCGCGGAGACGGGATCTCAAAGCACTTTAAATATTTTTGCATTCGGAACTAAGATAAGAATATTTTGTTCCAAATTGATTTAATTTTCTTATTTGTATTTTATAAATATTTTTTCTACCTTACGTATACTAGGTACGTACCTTACGTACCTAGTATTTTGCACTCACATTGTTAAAAAAATATATTTATTCGTTATCTGAATGAAATTTTATTTTTTGCAACAATACAGCGATGTAGTTGTAGTGTCTAAACCAGTAAAAGGAAGATTCTATGATATTTTGGCAAGTTTATTGGCTAATCTAACTCGGTCTAAGAGCTACATATACATTGTAGCTTTTTAGCTACACGCGCGAATTTAGTGCCATCTAAAAGACAATACAGGTTTTTCGCTTATTCCAGTACACCATGTCCTTTTCTAGATGCTAAATTAATTATACGCAACTTTCAAGAAGATTGGTTCAGAAGAAAATTCGTAAAGATAAAAAGAACGAAGCAAATAAACTTACTTTTCCATTTATAATATTAGTTGGGATAATATTTACAAAAATATTTATTTATTTGAATAATGTATATCATAATTACATATTCCAGTTTACGCGCAGATGGGAAAAGACAATCAAAAAGGCTGTAAGGCTGAAACCTATCACTATCTCTAAATCGAAATCTATCACTAGCTAAGCCATCCAGCGAACGTGTTTTTTAAGTCACTCAGTCTACCCCAGAAAGGATGATACACATGTAACGGACGTCGTTCTACATTTAGCTAATCACAAAACTCTTTAAAATATTAATTGGTTATATTTAATGATTTACGAAAAATTCTTGACATGAACATATAGCTTCGTAGTAGTTCGCCACAAAAACTTGAAGAAACTTGAACTACATATATCATCGTTATTATCTTGCAAATTTTAGAACCGATTTTGATGCCTAACAATCGTAGACACAGCCTTACGTAAACCGAAACGTCGCATTCGCAAAGGTCGCAACAAGAAAGCATAAAGCGGTTTCCACGAGAGATGGGGCACGTCGAGTCACGTACTATCTGACGGTTATTCCACTTTCCAGTTTTCATCAAGTGAATAATAAATAACAAAACACATTCAGCTCGTATCCGCCTGTGTATTCGACGGCGAATGCGTTTTGCGGAGTGCCATGCGATGTCTGGAGCAAATCGTTCGGAAATACATTGCTTTCTGGTAAAGAAGTATTTTGATTCAAAGCGACTTTTAGAGACTAGGAAGTAATTTTTCAATTTTTTTAACCTAAATTAGTGTTTCGCGAGATTATTATTTACTCATATAAGGCCGTATTGTTAAATAGGTCTGCTTTGATAACGCAGTTATTGACAAATTTGAGTTCTTACTCACGCACGTTATTAAAATACGAGTATATAACAAGGCAAGTACTATTTTCATGTACACATAATCATCAGTCAAAAGTCGCACCCTGGCCTTCTTTTGGAATTTTCTTCGTGTGGAATGTAAATGGACCGTGAATTGCCGTGTGGTTCCCGGCACCAATACAAAAAAGATAAGGACCATTCCATCTCTTTCCCATGGATGTCGTAAAAGGCGACTAAGGGGTAGGCTTATAAACTTGGGATTCTTCTCTTAGGGATTCGTCTCGATGGGCTAGCAACCTGTCACTATTTGAATCTCAATCCTATCTTAAAGTCAAATAGCTGAACGTGGCCTATTAGTCTTTACAAGACTGTAGGCTCTGTCTACCCCGCAAGGGATATAGACGTGATTATATGTATGTATGTATGTACTTAGAAAATTTCTACACCATTTCCTTCTGCTATATGGCACGACACCCACAATCTGATCGCTGTCACTTACATGATTTTTCAGACCTAGTTCTACTCGTACACCTAAGATTATAGAAAGTCAGAGGAGCAAATTTAAAATTAAAATTGACAATATCTCCAATAACATGAGTGTTTTTGCATTAAACGAAACTGAACAAATGGGAGACGCTTTTTTGCTATTAATGAACTCCAATTTAAGGCACAAAAACCTTACACGCATGCATTTTTGTTCAATATGGTCTTACTCCGGGTCGGGTCTCGAATGTGTGCCCTACGGGGGGCTGGCGTTATTATTGTAACAAACTAAAGAATCTGCTGATCGCAGGTATACAGAGAACAAATAATCTCCCAAAAGCGTTGAACACAATGTGCTTCCAAAATAGCAAAGATAAAATTGTCGATAAGTGTCAATGGTGAAGTTTATTAATGAATCAACTGACTCCATTTTTATTTTTATTCATAGTTTAACAAATAAATTTAATTTAAAGATTTAGTCTTATAGTTTGAAGTACAATTTACTTGACCCATTACTGGTTTTATGTAAGAATTATAAGAGTACATTTATGTTTTTTTTTATTAAATTTACTAACTACATTACAAATAAATTGTCATATCTCATGTTTGCAAGTATCGACTTGTGATATACCGACTGTGCGTATTATGTTTTATTGGTCACAGTATCATTTTATTACATAAGTCAACCATTTGACACACAAACACTTTAATTGTAACAGACGCTGGAACATAGCACGGATAAAAGGCAAAAGACAATGTTAATAACAGCATTTTGCTACAATTTTCCAGTTGCGAGTAGATCGTTATAAAGCGGACTCTACACTGTCGACATAAAGTTTACTATGCAATGTTACTCGAGTAGGTCGCCGTCGTGGGCTGCAGTTTGCCTTTCACTCTATGGGCAGAAATTAAGGGAACAACAGATGTGAGGCATTTTGAAAAAAAAAATTGGAAATTTTATGATATGGAGTAGGGTACAACAAATGCAACATAGGCAGCGAAATAAAAAGTGACGTTTGGTTTATTCAAGTTGTATTTACATAATATAGGCATTTGATGCCTGAAGTTATAAAATAAAAAAAAATTGCCGATTTAAAAATTACAACAAAAATTTTGCTACGGTCCCTAAAATTTTTGAAATGGTCAAAGATTTCTCAAAAAAGCTGTAATATAACTACAATTTTGCTAAATAGCCTGTTTAACTATGTATCTTTCTTTCTTTTCTTCTCGCGTTTCGCTGTATCGATTTTGATTTTAGAAACTTAATTAATTTAAAAAAAGGAGGATATTGATTAGAGCAGGTTTTCTTTTTAAAAAAGTTTTTGTATTTTGTGATCTTTTGTACTCTGGGTATTTTGTATTGGTATCAAAGTGTTCGTAGGTTGAATTACAACAAAGTGTTTAATGGACTTTGGCAAGAAAAATGTCGCTGAATAGATTTTTAAAGGTTTAAATAGTAAATGAAAATTTTCCCGATCTAAAGGTGTGTAAATTCATCAATGGGCCAACTACGAGTATGTTACAGTTCGGCTTTATTGCGCATATTTATTTTAATATATCTTTTGAACTCATAATATTGTTCATAAAATTTAATAATGAAAAGCATTAAACCACAATTTAAACAACCATGCCAACAAATTTTAACTAAGCCAAATTAATTATCAAACAAGTTCCAAATTAATATTTTGTTCATTAACACCGCGGGCAACGTTCGGAAGTGATAGTATTAAATAAGCAGTCATTATTTCATGCAACAATATTGTTAATACGTAATCTAATGCAAGCTTGGCAACATAATGGAGGCATGGCTTCCGTCGATAACGCAGCTGCCAACAGCACAGTACATAAAAGGCATAAGGTCGATAAATCTGATATCTATACAATAATAACCGCTATATCAGCACTAGTGTTTGCCGATGTAATGGACTCATCGCATCAAACACCACCGGAAACATTATGGTGCTTGATTGGATAGAATCCGCCGGTAAATATTGCTTGGAAGGGCAATGTGTACGTAATATAAATTCTCTCACGTAACAATAGGAAACATAAACATCTAAGATTAACCGGGCAAATAGATCAAGGTTGCTGATATATTAAAGATCCCAAAAAACTATAATGTTCAAAGTCATTGCGCGCACAGCCGCAATAAAGTAATATCAATTGAAACAATCAAACAGGAAAATGGTTGCTCAATGAAACCATAGCAGACTTAGATTTCAATCATCATACGCCACGGCAATTTGATACACTGCTAACAAAGGTTGCTTCCGATGTTATTTAAAACAGCTGTCGATTTTGTAATGTCGCATCCTGGTTGGGTTAGC
Source organism: Amyelois transitella (assembly GCF_032362555.1). Classification (NCBI taxonomy): domain Eukaryota; kingdom Metazoa; phylum Arthropoda; class Insecta; order Lepidoptera; family Pyralidae; genus Amyelois; species Amyelois transitella. Next base: position 5,905,044 of record NC_083515.1, read on the forward strand.
CCAAACAGTAAGATTTGACCAATGTTTGTTTAACAAATAAATCTGTAAAAATATATGTTAAACTAAAAGTTTGACACACAAATTCAGCACGCGATTCGTTGAACTTTCTTGTATCGACCCGGAGGTTTGCTAACCGCAACTCTTTGATAAATTGCTTACGGTTTCATGTCATCTAAGAGTGTTCGTCTTTTTCTGCATCGCTTTCAAAATAAACTTAGGGGATATAAGGGTGCTACTCCATTGCCAAGCATGGCACATGTATCTTACATACTTGTGTAGTATAATAAAACAGATCTGCTTTTCATTATTAGTCCTTTGTAAATAAAATTACTAGGGATGACGGTACACTTGAACATAATATTTATCTCTGGTCTCTTTTATGCAAGAATAAATTACTTATAAAAATCAGCCAAAATCACTAAACAAATTTCTCCTAACATACATTATTAGATAAGCCATAAGATCTGTTCCTGCCGCGCATGACATATCTATCGTCCATTGGACTTCAGGCCTAAAAGGTGTAGTGTGTAGGCTAGGCGATGACGGTAGGCTTGCTTACAAGCCGGCGGGTAAATTGGATCCCTCGGGATTTACTGACGCCTTTAATGCAAACGTTCCGTGCGCTCAAGCGGACATGTTGGTGCGTAAAATATTCAGTTTTCCTTTAATGTATTCATAAGGCACTGAGATTGTTATTTTGGGATGAATTTCTTAAATTTGGTTCATTCTAAAGTATATTTGTAATGTTTGAATTTTGTCTTTATTTCTATTCGATCAATGCGGATTTTCACCCATCGTGGGTCTAGTGCGAGATGAGTGTTTGATCTCGTATCTGATATTTACATTGTTGCATTGATAAAGTATTATGTTTTTATTGATAAGATGTTGATATACATAATTTTACGTATATATTTAATTATTCTGAAACAGTTCCAAAAGATTATGTTATTGTCACATTTTGTTTCCTAATTAAAAAACTTGAGGAAAGGAAGATTGAAATCTCCAATGTAAAAGTACAAGTCTTTAAAAAAAATAACGTAGACAAAACTATTTGTCTAATGTAAAGTTACGAAAGAGAGAGGATTTTTCAACCAGTGCATGGAGTATATGAAAGTTGAATTTCGTTCAAGAGCTTAGCGTGCTTCAACTAAGATAGCAATCGTTTTCATCAGAATTTTCTTGAAATACGAGTATGAAATTGAAATTGAACAACAGAATAATTTTATTGGTGTTTGAATTTAACTTAAAAATTGTTATTATTTTTATTATTGAAAGATCATTAAAATATAAAAGGTTAACATGGTTTTTTATGTTAAGGTCTTTTGGATCAGAAATTATCCTTATTAGTGTCTTCACTTGAAATCGTCAGGTATTGTCTTGATACTCTTCAAGCGATTCTCGATTGCAATATCAGCTCAGGGTTTGTAGAATATCCGTCAGGAGACTCTGACGAATATGGATGTTGAACATAAAAGTGTTACCTATCATGCGTTTTGCATCAACCAGCCTTGAGAATCAACCGCTTCCCACGGCATCATCAGAGATCTAGTGCCTATTCTTTGCAGCAAACTTTACAATTCTTGTGTTTCTAATAAACTCTTATTAATATTTTGAACATGCCTTTGATCAATCTGGGTACATTGCAATATCCACAATAAGTCGAGAGCCTAAGGTAAACAGTACCATCCTTTTAAACATTGTAATATAAGGCTCAAAAGAATGTTTTTGAAGAATTCTAACGCATCTACTGTTACGCAACGTAACAAATCATTGGGATATTAATGCGCTCCATTAGACAGCACGACATTGACCGTCCCAATTCCTCGGGCCGCTATTGAAATGATTTGTTGGTTCCCAACAGAGTCCATACAATACGCCATTCTTTCATAACTCGCTCCGTAAGTCACAAAAGAATTTCTCGACGAGCATTGCAATAGGGAACTTTTAGCGGGAAATACGAGCCAAGTTTCCTACTTTACCTTGACTGGTAAAAAATCTGTGCTACTCCCGGGGGGCGGCCGAGCGCCCAGACACGATAAAATTTACATGTTTCGCTTTCAGGCTTTATTTTATTTTTAAAGGGTGAAATAAGATGGCATTACGCAAAGAGAATATTCAATTAGAGACTGCTTTTGGATTTATGCAATACGAGAGCGCTGTTCGAAGTAATCTTTTCCTTTTTGATATTTTTTTGTATTAGACTTTTATGTAGGATAAAATTACTTTCGGCCGAACGTTCGTGAGGATTAATGTAAATATTACGTCCTGCCGACGTACCTACTGGTAATATTATTCTGAACAGAAATTCCAATAAACGTCTTGTGACTTCCCAGTAGATTGAATTTTAGAAATTCAGGTCACATTTTCTTAGTGATATTACGTTTTAATACAAATATTTTACCTAAGATAAATTTATATGGAAGTAATTATTTTGAGTAATGCTAACTTTGATCAGCAAATACCGTCCATCACAATCTGATTTAAATTTGAATAATTGTTGATTCGTCAAATGGTTAAATACCTACAATATTTTAAATGCTTCCAATTTTCGTCAATAAGTCGTCAAATAAGTGTTATACACTTCGATGTTGGTACTAACATTTCTCTCAACATATAATGAAGTAAACACTAATGTTTACAGAGCTCTATAAACTTCCACTCCCGAAAAAGGTAACATATTTGAGCATAACTAAAGTTGCCCAAAATATTAATGTAGTACCCAAATGTAATATATCCAAAATACATATAACTTTTGAAAAACCTGCGTGAGGATTATTTAAAGGATTCAGAAACTAAATTCAATAATTTAACTATTTTTGTATTAATTGTATTTTAATCTTGTAATTTGGTAATTTAATTTTCTCATCAGTATTATCTACACATATAAAGACAAGCCTATGTTTCATCACGATGTCGCTTTGAACCTAAGACATGAACAATTTTAAGCGTGAAAATAGTTTCCTGGAAAATCTAAGTAACAAATATGCAAAATGTTATCTTTGAACTCTGGATTTTGTCCTCGTATGTCAAATATGAATGTCTTTTAAAAATCACGTACTTGCAGATAATGATGCCAATATCGCTCACGATATCTTTTGCAACAGAAACTCTGTCGACGCCGTTCTTATAAAATGCAACGATTGAACTGAAATATGGTATGAATGTTGCTGTTAAGATAAATTTAAAAATCGTATATAGACAAGGTGATTCACGCTCAATCGGCGCTTAAATATCTCAACTAATAGTAAAAATGCAAAAGTGAGTTTATTTGTTTGTTTCCCCTTCACGGGTTATCTTCTGAATGAATTTTCTTAAAATATTTATCTTAAATAATTGATAAAGTTCAGTCTGGAGAAGGACATAGGGTACCTTTCATCCCGGTAAAAAATATCCCATGCGAGTCGCGAAAACCCTGTATTCTTTTGTAGGAGGTGGCGCTAAATTCGTGGCTTTTTGTAGGTATTGATAATTTCGTCGCTTTTTTTGTTGGATGGCGTCAAATTTAAATTTGTTGCTTTTTGTAGATGGCGCTACATTAATACCTACGGGCGAAGCTGTAGGTATAAGGTAGTCTGTAATATTGGAGATATAATGCCATAAATACCTACATTTGAGACAGATTATTTATTCGGAACACGAACAGAGGGAGGCTAATTGTGGGCTAAAATTAAAATAGAAGAATAAACAGCTCAGCATTATGTTTTCATTTTTTATAACAGCGATTTTATATTTATATTCGGTATTTTTTTAAATATCCAATAATACATAACTTGGCAGATATCACCTATCATAAGTAGGTATGTTTTTATTTATGAAGTACATACTTCATTAATCGGTTTAAGTATACATTTTCCTTTTCGTTATAAAGTGGTTGGACTTATTATCTTATTTACAATCTTTATTCAGGTGGGCGCGCGACGAAGAGCCGAAACCCACGATTGCGGCGATGTAAAATATTAACGATCCACTTGAGCCGTGCGCGGCTAACAGCCGATAAAAGATTTAACAGGTTCCGCGGTAGAGACATCAAAAACGAACCCACCACTCGTCAATTCAGGTTAAGGGTCGCTCTATTATGATTATGACTCCTATTACATATAGGCAAATTAACGATAGCACCATGGATAGTTAAACTGGGTACGAATTACGAATCGTTGTCTCTTGTTCCTTCCATTACCGTTTTATTTAACCGAGTAAACTTATTTTCAGCTGTTTTGTCTCTATATGACGTAGAATGAATTTATTCTACTTTAACAATGTATTTTTATTTTTGAATATAAGAAAGTAAACTGTTTGTATGTTTAAATAATTTCTTCGAATAGCTACATTTTTTTTTCTATAACAGTTTATTTAGTTATAGTTATAAATTTTACTTATTTACATCAATCAATGCCAGGTTACCTACTTTCTAGTTTGTTACCAACCTATTTTACTTTTTAACGACATACCTATCTTCTAATCACCTTTTCTGCGAACATACATAAGTTTTATATATTTTACTACAAATTATATCTTGGATTACCAATTATATTCTTACAATACATATCAATCAAGACAAGAAGCCATAGACGACAAATCATGTTTATTTCAGTCTATTTTATTACATCCAGATGTGTCTCGCCTTAGCAACTGTTCAAATAAGTGGGTTTTATTGGGATCCTTTGAAGTCTTTTGAGAGAAATTTTCTCCTGTTTACGTTCTAAATATAGATCATTATGCGTATTATGTACCTTTACAAACGTTGCTACTTTGATTTTATTTCGAGATAAATATCATACATTTAAGAAGCTATCAAATTAATCATCACGGTTGATCAATTTTTTTCAATTCAAAACATTACAAAGGAAAACATTGTAGTATTTTATACTGTATATTATGTTGAATCCGACAATATTTATTGAATAAATCAGATAATTTCTAATTTATTTCATAACAAGAACTTACAGCCTGACTTAGCAAAGAGCAAGCGATTGTGGTAAAATATTTCTCTTAGTTAGAATTACTTGATGTTAATAGATCCCTTAGTATAAATATTATGGAATACAACATAAACAAGAGCGCGCATCACGCGCGCAAACAAATTATATCGCTGCTACCGCTTCTCAAAGTTACCATCGTGTTTACTTAAATCCTGTTTGTTTTCACATTAACGAATTCGCCTGGGCGCATGTCAAGAGTTCAAACCGACGTATTTGCCAGTACGAATTAGCAGATTACCTTTGAAGTTAAAGCAAATAACTTACATGTCAATATTAATATGTACTAACTATATTTAAGTTTATCGCTTACAGAAAGTTAACAGTTTACTAGCTGTAATTTTGTATTACCTTTAAGATATTATGTGTAGAGTTTTAAGATACTCGTAGTTATGATGATGAAATAATGATATGGAATTAAGTGAGTGTGAAACATAATGTGATGATTATTATAACGAAAATTCAATAATAGAAATGGCAAAAAAGCAGAAGTGTGACATACTTTTATGCTATTACGGAACTTTAGATATTTTGTAAGAGATTGCAACGTTTTGTTTGTCGTGTAGTTTTACATCAGAAACCGCAAATCACGTCTCAATTTTAACGAACGCAGAAGAATGATGGTGGATTTTTTATTGTGACATAATTGGGTCGCCGGTTGAATTCATTAAGACAAATTACCGAGTGAAATATCGCATCCCTTCGCTTTAATGAAATAACCAGGCTGCTGAAAACATTTTTAATCAAAATAACCGAGATTTTTCTTATGTCAGCTCTTAAGAGAAATGAGGTCATAAAAATATGTGGGCTCATTTTTTAAATTCTGCGAGACTTTTACCGATATTTTTTTTAGCCACGTGCTTTCGCCTAGTTTGAGACAAATTGCCAAACACATCCTTTAATCGCCTATTTTGTTATTTTTAATTGTATTATTGAAATATAAAATATGGGTGGTTATTATTGTGACGTCTAGATTTATGATAATGTAACACCTTATAATGTTGAGAAACATTGATCTTTTAAATGTGCTTAGTGAGGTGACGTCTAGCACATGTGGTTTAAATGGGGTGTACTCTAATGCAGTGATGCTCCTTTTCGCTCTAACAATCACAACGTTCTGATTGCTCCAAGTGCCTCGGGAACCAAATTACTAGACAGTTCATTCATTGGGTAAAATTCAAAACATTAGTTCTTACATATCTTGCAAATAAAATAGTACGAATTCTCTTTAGTGAATGATTCGTTCCAAGTAATTTTTCTATTTGAACGAACACTTTTATGAATACATAATGTAATTTTAAAATACTCCAGTGGAATGTCTGTAAATTATTCACTATTAGGTAAGTAGTTTGTAGATATTCAATCGCCAAAATATGTTTGTAAATCTAGCAACCAGCGATTATGATTATTAATTATGCAAGATTATGATAAGCCTTATATTCCCTGTTCTCGTAAACTCTCACGTCGTCAACGAATAGTTAAAAGAAAAAAGAAGATTTGAGATATATAGGTGGCTTGTCAAAGTTCGTGAGTAGACCCCAGAATAGAAGTCGTTTAATTTTTTTAAGAGGTAAGGTTGTATTCTCGTGACCTGTCGCGTTCAAAAATGCGTCACACCAAACTCTATTAGAGCTAAGCCCAAAGCGGGATAAATGGGATAAAAAGCGGAAAAAGCTTACCCAGAACAAATCCGGCTTCACGACCTGCCCACAAATTTAATATGTACAAACAGGTCACTTTATTTAATCGATATACTCGTATGCTTTAGATTATCGTCTCTTTTTTGTCTCTACTAGAATAAATATAATATGACTAGAATATGACTATAAATTAAATTCTGTCCTGTGACAATAAAGACAATAAACATACATATGTAGGTACTTACGAGTACACTTAAATTTTCATTAAGAGTCAAACAATCATATCTCATCTCTATACTTTCAATAATTTGAAAATATTGTCTGACCTTAATCAGACGATTCTTATATGGGAACGAAATTCGGAAAGATTTCGAATTATTTAACTGTATCGACACAATTATTGTTCGATACCTGTTGTGACAGGAATGCATTAATGCCTCGACAGGAATTCCACTGCAGATTAGTGACGCAGCCATGCGAAGACTGTATTGTTCTTGAGTACGCAATTGTTCGATGTAATCGTTGTTTAACGTTTCGTTATTCTTAAATAACTTTATTTCGAACGAATGCAACTGAATCAACAAATTCAAATATCCATAAAAAGTTTAAATTGTGAGGCGTTTATTATCAAGTTATAAATGAACACATGGTTTTCAGCTACCGCCTTTATCACATTCTCACTTTACTAATCTTAACAGAAATAGGAATTAATTTAAAACAACATAACTTACCGGGCAGATAAAGTAGGCTGACTATAAATTTAGAGGCGGCGCGGACGAGAGTGTAACTTTTATTACTTGTAGTGGCGCCTTTACGGCGTCAACCAAAAATATCCGGCCCTTAGTCAGGCTGTTCCCGGATTATAATTAGTCAACAGTTTGTAGCGTGCAAGATTTATATGGACGACTTCCTGAATCCTAGTTCAGAAGAATTATTAAGCCATATCTATAGGGTTTAAAATATTTACTTTTTTGATTTTTTACTGATTCATATTCGGTTAACAAACTGTGTAATTTGTCCCGTATATAATAAAATATGCAGCCAGTATTAGTTGACTTTCTTAATTTTGTTTGATATCATTCTTTTCCTGTGTAGTTTATGATATAAATCAGACTATGATATGAACAATATTCCTTGGAACGGAATCATACTGCATTTTAATCAATATCGTGTAAAGTAATAATTCCATCCAATTTTGGATTAAGAGGTAAAATTATTATAAAAGTTAATTATCATGACACAAAAAGTATATGTTTCATTTTACAATCCAATTACAAGTGTCAAAGCTATAAATAAATAATAATTAAATAAATGTTTATTTCCTCTTCACAAAAATGTCCTTACTAACTAGTTAACAATAATGTGTTTAATCTATAAATGAAAACTTAATCAATAAATTCATGTATAAAATTCATGAAGTTTTGTATAAAACAGCTGCCAATTAATTAAATGGTGCATTTTTGATGCTTCGTTGGCAGTTTTAAGTACACCACAAAGTTTTGAATAAGGCACCAGCGCACAACTGAGCTTAAAATTTTACTGCCTTTAGATCTAAAAGTATGAAATTCAGAAAATATACATTAAAAATGCATCAACTTTTTTAGAATTCGGTTAAAAATTATAGTCTATTATTTTAAAGTTACGAATGTAATGGAAGAATTATTAAATGTGGCGTAACCGTGCACAATGCGCAATGTAATGGCCAATCTGAGTTGTCATTACCTTCCTATTACAAGCGTTTAACGATGCAATGGAGGCAATGAACCATGCCACTAAATTTATAGTTATTACGAAGAATATTAAGGTAAATGTCCAGTGCGGTGAGAGAAAAAACATTGTGAATAAACTAGGCAACTAAGCGTGTTCCCTGCTTTCATTCATCCTCCCCACATGACCGAACCATCTCAACATACCCTTTTCTATTCCTGTAACTACATCTTCTTTCACAAGTTCACTTTTTCTTTTTGATTAAGTATATAAATTTAAAAGTACTTTAAAACTTGCCAAATATAATAACAATAAATTGAGTTTAACTTGAAGCTACCATGACATAGACTGATACGTAAATTATACTTTCGTCGGGGTTTGAAAAAGTTGTTCTTTCAATACAAAACGTAAAAACGGGGCTTGTTTATATTCCCAATGGGGTGAAATGGCCCGAACTTCGCATGTAGGCATATGTATGATAAATGACTCGCTGGCAGAACAATGTTGAATTTTCAACTCTAGAACTTGTCCTAATTGAGCATGAGAGTGACATACATCCGCCCTTTCGGGTTTCAGTTGATGCAATATTCAGTTGAGCCATTAACTTAATATGTTTCTGTTTTTTTTACCAAATGCTGAAATAGAATTTAAAAATCTATTTATTATGTAATGTTTTAATTCCAATTAAAGGATTGGGGTTAGTCATGTAAAGCCGCTAACTACATATTATACTATTTTTTGCCCAATGTGGGTCAGAGAGAATACTCAAATACTAAATGTTTGTTTATTACATATACGTATTTTTATCTATTTTATATTTTCCACGTTATGATTTGTTAATAACTTTTAAATGCGTTTCTGTGGCTAAACAACATTAAAATTAATAATAGACCAAAGAATTTACGAATGTCCACAAATATTAAGGCATGTCACGTTTAACCACAAACTAATTTGACATGTGCCGACATTAATCATCTGGCACTATTTTCATACTCGGCCCTTATACTATTACAGCCAGACGAAGTAGTACTATGCGTCTTCGTTGTCGGTCCAGTAAATATGATATTATTTTAAGTTTGTCCAAAATTTATTGGACTAAGTCTTTATAAATAACATTTGTTTATCCGTTTGAACGTATTAATTTTTCCAATATGTAGCAGGTAGATGATGGATTTCTTATAGGAAGTGCATAACGTTGCTTAAAATGTTCATGATACAACAATTCCACACGCTATTACCAACTTGAAGGCTAAATAATACAGATTAATTGTCTCTTTCCAAGGTTTACCGCAGTGATACAGAAAGAAAGAAGATAAGATGCTTTGTAAGCCAAAAGTCTCATTGAAGGAATATTTTTACACCGTTTTCAAAAGTAGCTGGTAAAAGTAGTTTGAGAGTCCTGGAGTAGGTAGGTACTGTGGATTAATCTTAATAATAATTTCAATGAACAACTGGTATATATACCAGTTGTTGTGTTATATATAACACAAATCTTTTTGGGAAAATATAAAATATAATTAAATTATCATAAGTAAAGACAGCACGCTATTATGACAAAAGGGAATTATAAACCAATTTATGAAACGAACCAGAAAGACTTGCATACACATTACAAGTTAGCACTTCGTTAGGGAACAAAGTAATTAACAGCGAGCCGGGTTTCTTACAAGTGTGTTCGTTTTAGTACTACTCAGAATACTCCCATTACAAATATTAAGTTAAGATACAAACAAGTGTTAAAAATTTATTTTTGTTATCTTTTTCCGAAGTAAATTATGTCATTGTCATTCTCAAATTCCAAACCATTATAATAAATTATTTCAATTATGTAAGTAATGCAAAAAATAATAAATTAAGTACATAAAGATGCAAACTTTATGATGATTTACTTATTAATAAAAAAATAATAACATTCTTATGTAGCAAGATAGAGGCAAAATTTTCGGAATAAGTTGGTCTTATAATTTATGAAGATAAGAACACATAAAACACATGTTATGTGAAATACCTATTGTAAATTAATTGCGTCTAACATTTATAACTTTTTTCGTTTTTGATAAAAAGGATAATGGGGCAGTTGCCGTTATACCAAATAGAAGAAACCTAAAACGTGCAGTCTCTTAGAACTCTACCGGGATTTATAGCTCTTATTCTTTTCCCAGTACAAAAATATATTTAATTATGTTTCAGTAATTTATTTTATCTGTAGGTAAGTAATTCTTCTCAAACGCTTTATTGTATTTCATCAGGGAGTCCCGATTTAGCATTAAATATACCGAATTTGGCTGTGTATGATAAAAAATGTATGTATGGATAAAGTTACTTATGGAGGGATCGTTGTAAGAGGAAAGATGTAGCCTCTGTCTACCCATTCTCGCTCCGGTTATATCTGTGATAGTATTCACAATGACACTTTATATTTCTTCTATTACATTTCGCTTTTGATATTTAGCAAATAACTAACTTGAGCTAAGTGTTTTAAAATGAGGTAAGATGGATCGTTAAGTTCTTTTATTTAGCAATAACCAATAATACATTTTTATTAGTTATACAAATTATACATACAGTACCTACTGCCCATAAATACCTCCTCATTTAAAAAAAAATATTGATAACACTTCTTTGAAAAATAATTTTATTTTTTTTCATAAACACTACACAAGGAACATTGTAATAATAATGGATTTATACAGGAAACTCTTTAGTATGCACTGGTCTTCCCATCTGTGAAGTTAGTTTCAATATATTATTTATTTTTATATTTTTGCTTTACTTTAAAAATAATATATTCGACTCGTATGTATGTACGCGATTTGTAAAGTAATTTTCTGAATTTCTTTAATGGTAGTATAATCGTGAGTTAAGATTTAGTTGTTGCCCTTACCGGGTAAATGTGTCATGGAGAGTCCGAGGTTAGAAACTAGATATGTACAATTGCAGAGGTAAGAAGTCTATTTATTGCATCTAATATATAGTAGTAGACAAGGTCTGTTAGTGAATTAACATTATTCTGTAATTTTATTTATGTCATCATTATAATCAGCCATTAGTTTAGTAGCATATTAGTTTAGGAGTATAGTATTAGGAAAGCCAAAGAATGCCTTTCATCCCGAAAAAAAAAAAGAAATGTTCCCGTAGGTTTTGCGGAAAATACAACGACGAATGCTAGATGTAAGCTGTATAAATAAAATGTTTACAAACAAACAAGCATTAATTTTTCCAAATACATATAACATTTTGATCATGGGTTTATAAAGCGCAGAAGAGCGGATCCAGGTCACGTGGTCAGTATGCACCTGTAGCCCAATGCCGGTTCGCTAACTTCCTTACACTAATTCCCGTTATCTTACCTTGTCGGGGTTTGTCTCGCCTTTGCTATAATTTATTATTTTTCTCTTTATTTCGTTACACAATCTATAATTGTAGTATTTTATAACAGATATCAATTCTTAGAGTACAGATCATTGAAATTATAATTTTATGAAATCAGTATTTTATCATGAACGTGCAGGTTTCTTCACGATGTTTTCCGCACTGTGAGAGCAATTGTTTATTTATTATTTGAAGAAAGAAAGAAATTGTTTTCTTGGGGGATTCAATTAAATTAAACTGATAAACTAATTTTTTTTTCTTCATATCAAATGTTTCCACTTAATTATGTCAGTATTGTTGGCTTTTTTGTTCTAAAAAAATCCGTTTAAACTTGCAGAATTTGGCTTAAATTACTTTAGGTTATTTGGAAGCACACCTTTTTTCCTTTGAATTTTTGATTAATTTAAAGCTTGGCACTTATGTGGAAAAAACACAACACAAGTACAAATTGTATTTACCTTAGGTGTCCACACGGTTAATTGAGAGATTTTACTTACATTCACTTTTCTGGCGGTTGTTTGCAAATTGCACATTTAGGTACATCTACAGCGAGCAATTATCGATAGTTATAATAATAACGGTATTTAATTTATTGTCTGAAAATAGTTATGTATAGACTTATTGTCGCGTTAAAGTTTTCAAAATATCAAATTTTATTGTTGAAAGAAGGATTCATCCACTCTGCAGATTATCTAAGCAAATTTACAAGACGAGTATAACTGAAAAAGACTAACACGAAATCATCTAGATCAAATCCGGGACGTCCTGGTCCAAAAGTCGGAGTATTCTAAACTGACAAGCTTGTGTGAAAAGATTAATGGCTCTGTAAGCTATCAAAACTAAAAAAATATGTGTATAATAAAGATTAAATTTAAGTAAAGTACGAATGTTTTTAAATGAAATATAAATGTCATGCGGAAAGTGAACAAAAATAACTTCTGTTGAAATGTTAGAATTAAATCTAAGAAACCAAGGTCCACATGTCCGCCAGTGACTTTCACTTTACATTACTTACACAGTGCCCGACGAGCAACTAATCCCTTTTTGCCTTTTGCTATATGTGATGGGTCTGACCCAGATGTGACAACTCAGGACACGTCCTAAGTAAACAACAAACGGCTCTAAAAATCGATAATAGTCCTTTTGTAATTATTTGGACCACAAATAAAGATATTTTCTTGTTTACATTAGATAAGAAAGGTTCCGGCTGACCGGATAGATAAATTTAGATACATACACACATTGTAGTAGAAAGTTAAAGGTATCAGTGTTTATATGGATCTATACTGATAGGCGTAGGTCAGGCATAAGACCTAGTTAGTAAAAGAAAGTTTGGATAAGCCAACATTAAAAGGTGTTATGTTACACAACGCTTAGCAAATCGGGTAAAAACGGAATATTTTTTACCAAACGCGTTGGCGAGTTTTATTTTTTGTTGGAATTCGTTACTGTGTAAGTACTGAAAATGGAACTAAAAATAAAAGAAAGGAGCATGGGCCTACCTAACTCTACTATAGGAAAAAGACCAATTACGAACATGACCATGTTTAGTAGAGATTGTATACCTGTAATTTAACATAATTAGACAAACCTTCTTTATGAGTCATCCAGTTATACAAGTTTTTCTTATACCCCAGTTTATGTTTTCTCCTGATTGATACCTTTCCGGACCGCAAGAAGGCATTAGATTTCCCTCGGGATCTGGATGTTTATCATCAGTCACAATGTGTACTGAAAAAGATCCCACCATGTTTAGAATATAAATGAAATCTGACGTGAATTGAGTTTGTAACAATATCAAATATTGATAAGTGCAGTTTATGTAGACTATCATCTGGCGCTTATCTCAGTTGCGTCCTTCTCTTTTTGATCGCCATGATTAGAGGGGAAACCCAGCTTGAAACATGTTTAGGTTTTCATTCAGATGTCTAATTATTGTATTCTTTTGCATTCTATATTTTGATTTCTGTTAATTTAGGTCAAAACATCCAGTATAAAAAGTCGTCTTACAGAGGTTATTATAGTGCTATGGCTAAGACATAATATAATAAAAAATCATGGTGAATCATGTTACTAATGATACAATCAAAGCAATGATCAAAGCAATATACCTAGCTTTGACGCAAGTTCTAAAGTAGGTTTAATACTATCGGAACCATAGAAATCCGAATTATAATAGAAATGACATATTGTACTTTAATCTATAAGAATGATATGCTGTAATGTAAAAGAAGATATAGTTACAGAAATAGAAAAGGAATTGCTTAGATGCTTTGGTCATGTCGATAGGATGAATGAAAGCAGGTTTACTAAGTGTGCATAGAATTGTTGGAGTAAGAGTAGTAGTTAGAGAAGGTAAACCAACGTACCTTGATCAAATCGGAGATTTTCTGGCAAAAGGTCAGGTCAAGGTAATCCGAAATCGACAAGTCTTGCATGAAGAGAGTTTGAATGAGGATGAAGCGAAAGAAGTGCATACTTCTTAGTGATCGTTGATCACTGCATAGTGATCGTTGTAAGTGGAAAAATGTAGTCTTTGCCTTCCTCTTTGGGAAAAGGGCGTGATTTTTACACTGGACATACATACATACATTCATACAGTCACTTTTGGGGGGTACACTAAGCCAGAGCTGTCATTATGATAGAAATGAGATTCAAGTAGTGACAGTGAAAGCTATTAAATAATCTGAAATCGTTACAGTGACTGATGGTAATTATCCGTACCTAAGTACAGTTTGTCACAAGACATTTACCAGTACCACTTCTATAGTCTACTGATATGTCGAATTCTATGATTGGAACCAAGCAGAGGTGAAAGGTCAACTCTCGTCGCTGGGTCTCGCCACGTGTTTAGGTGTAAACTTGTTTGAGTAATTGCTGTACGTTTATATGCGGCTCACACTTGACCTGGATTCTGGCACCAGGGTTTGAACATCTCATTGTTTCTATGCATGCGAATACAGCCTAGATTTTTGCGGTTACCTAGGAAAACTTTAGTAATGTACTCAGCTTTTGTGCATAATTTTATTCATGTAAAATCTCATTTTTGTGTGTTTCTTGGAAATCGTCAAAGAATCTGTCTGTATATTAATTCGGCGATTTTGGTTTTATGAGCAGACTTTTAGCTGTGCATTGTTAGTCAGTCAATATCCAAATATATTTTTTTATAAGTCCGTTTTACAAAATACGAAAAATAAAAGGTACATTATGTTCGAGGAAGGATAATAAATAATATAATATATTTTCGTTAAATATAACGTCAATTTTTTAAACATCTATTTAAGATGTTCAAAAGATTGGCGTAGGTATAAAGAAATTCAATAAATTACTACTACAAGTATGGGATGAAAAAGTAAATACATAACGAATTCTGCCCTAAACAAGAAATTAAAACCACCACCAAAACATTAATAATATCAAGAAAATATAGAGCCCTTATCAATTAGACACGGTTATCATTCAAATCGCTCGCTTGCACTGCGTAACACGTCGGAAAATGTACGTGCCACGCATGCATTACCGTCCAACTAACTAATTAGACCGCAATCATGTGTCTACAGGGCAAAGTTATCATTGACACTCGTTCGGAATTTGAATTGATGTCCATTGTTAATTTGGTAACATTTGAGCTTTGACACAATTATTATGTTTTAGAAAATGAATTTCAGTTTATTACGAAATGAACTAAATTAGATTGATTTTATTTATTATTTATTTAATAATTTATGTACACATAAAACATGGAGAATGATAAACTTAAGAAACAAAGTTACTTAGGTACTGCTTATTTGATGTTGATTTTATATTTATTGATGTTGTGATTATCCAAATCTTTTGGAATGAATTTAGTATGTTAAACAATTTTCAAAAATGCATGCAATCTTTGCAACCCACCCGAAATAAAAATATTAAATTGTGTATTTTTTTTATTACAGGTAAGTCTACAATAAGTAAACCTAATGGATGTGTTGATAGATTAGTTCAGGTAAGTCTAAAATAATAATATTTATAGTACAAGTGTAATTTGATAATATATATATGTATATATATAAATAATTGTAAAATAACTATAGGTACGAGTACTCGTAATTTACCAATTAATATGCTTAAATGAGTACTTAGTTTGTTTTTTAAGTAGCAGTTTTAATTTAAACCACATGAACCAAAATGTTTATACCTAAAGTTTAAATAACTATGATATTTGTTTAATACTATTCAAATTTTTCAATACACGCACATTACATTTTTATGCAAATGCAACCAATTGCATTTGAACCTCGTCCTTATTTTTACAATGCAATCTCATTAGGATGCCACTAACGCGCCTAACCTAATAGGGACTGGAGTGAGGACAATCTAATAGGTGAAGGCTAAATCATATTATTTCGAATAAAACATGATGACATTACTTTAATGTCAAGATAATTAACTGATGAGTTTCTATGCCGATGCCTAGAATATTAAAAAAAAAATAGTAAATTTTGCGAAAAATTTTACATACCTATTAGCTGGGTGCGGGACTTCACTTTCATCGGAATAAATATAACCTATTTATTAAAATTACTTGTACTTTATTTCATCAAAATCCGTTTAGTTGATTTAGCGCGAAAGTGTTACAATCACACAAACAAGCTTTACCATTTATAATATAACTGCATGTAAGTACCCTTTTGCTAACACCCATGAAGATTTGTTTTTTCTATCGTCTTAATTTTGTCGAGTTGTCAGTACTCGGTATAACCAACTAGTTGCTTTTATATATCTCAGAACTTCGGAAACATCAAAATACTGTTGTAAATAACTTCACGGCCTACCGATATAAATAATTTTCCACCGATCACACCTAAAAATAAAAGCCTTATGGATCTAATCAGCCCATGTTTACGTTCTCATGGTTAGCCTGTATCAGATCGGCGTAATAATGTGTTTCATGGCCGTTCAATTTGCAGCAATTACGTTACGATCGCATGTACGAAAATATGGTATATTCACATCACATTATTACCCTATCCCTATCACCTTTTTTCATAAGGAAAAGACTTTGTATTATAGTAAACTATTATTTTAATTTTAATGTTTGATATAAGGTTCCTGGTGGTAACTTAAGCTGCGCTTTATTTTTGGAGTATGCACATGCACACGGTGTTAAAGCATTTTCATGGGGTTAGCTCACACCAATTGTTTATTTAGCTTCACTAATTTTTTGCCTTTCGTCGCCTCCAAATGTCATGTTTACTTATGTAAAGTACATTCACTTCCTCAACTTTGTGTGTTCTCAATTGCACCCTCTGACAATAATCTTCGGGGCATGGTCCCGATGTTAACATACATACATTATCTGTTATTAATTTGTATTAAGTAAATAAGTACCTACATAAAATACTTACGTAAATTTCTACAGTAGAATGGTATACCTGGGTATGACATAAGGGCGTTTCTCTTTTGTTTGCTTTGTTTATAAATGAACGTTAGATCAACTAAGTATAGTATTTGTTGAACGCGACCAAAATGGTTTTACCTAAAAATCTGAAATGATCAAAAAATGAACAAAATTACAAAATCTGATTCAATTACATAATTTTGTAAGTACAATTTATTTGTAATTAGCGTCATGCTTTCTATGTATTTTATTGCGCAAAGATCTGCATTAACAATTGATAAATAAATTCTGTATTTGTTATGTCATTTCTGTTATATAATCTATGAAATGTTAATTCAACTTTAATTTATATCTCTAGTTTTTTGGGCTTTCCATGTTTTGTGTAGGCAGATCGCTCGTATAACAAATCATAACATAATTTGAAAACGATTGAGTCGACGTTGTTAGTAAAACTAGTAGTAATCATTTTTAACAAAGTTTCAAATTAACTGTCTATCAGCCTCACAAATTATTACGCGATCATCGATGTCAACGAAAGTCGATAATGAAAGGTACTTGAACTAACTTCATGTCAATGACCTATGAGATTGTCAATGGAACGCTGCAATGGCAGTACGGAATCACGCTTGCAGCTGTGGTGATTGCAAATACGCATTGTTTGGTCGCTAAATAGCTGTCATTAAAGTTCGGCCAGAGTGGTGACGATCCAATTCCTACATTATTTGTTATGCGTCCAATCTGCATTTGAGCAAGCAATGGTGAGTCGCCGCGGCACTAGTCACATAACCCAATAAGGATTTGGACATTTCTCTCAGCTGATTTGATCGTTAACTAAATAGGGCTTTATTAGAAAGTGGTTTTATTATTATATTCCAAACAAAAATCGAGATTAAAACCATTACATAAAAGTTACCAAAACTTATTATAGCATTCCGGATCTGTGTGACTATTATAAAAATACCTTTTACATACACAGAGTACCCAAAACTGACTAGCTTGCATGAAGAGAATTATGAATGTGGATGAAGCAAAATAAGTAAGTAAGTATTCAGGGATCGTGGAAAGTGAGAAGATGTAGTCTCTGCCTACCCCTCTGAGAAAAAGTAGTGATTTTATGTACATTCCTAGCTCTAAGGCGTGATTTATATGTATGTGTAAGTACATCCCAACAGCACCATCCACTTGCCTCACACAGCGTTGTTGGCACATAATTTAAGCGACTATATCAAAAGTTCTTTTACACGAGGCACATTAACTACATAGTTAGCGATAATTGGTATGAATAATATAAAATAGGTCACAATTAACAAATCACCAGGTCTAATAGTGCTATAAACCTAGGTCTTTATCGTTGTGTAGCAAGACTAGCGCACGCGCAGTGCTCTGGTCACGAGTGTGTCGCAATTCGTTCGAATATCTTGCAATACGTTCGGATACGGACTGGCTTTGTTCCTTGGTGCCTGTTGAGAAACGTACGACCACCTCATTTAGCTGCTTTAAAATGCTCTTTCGTAATTCCGAGTCCCAGCTATAAAAAGACTTACAAAAATCTAATGATTGCTCGATTTATCTTATGTGTTAAGACAGCAAATGGTTAAAACAGATCTAACATTTAGCTATTAAAATCTGTTTTGGTTCAAGAAACTCAACGTTCAAACGTTTCAAAACAGAAAACCTGAAACACCAACTTAAATATATCTATCTAATAAAACCGTTTTTCGTATTTTTTTGCTAATACTAAAGAGCAAGTCATAGCAATCTGTTACAAAAACACAGACGAAGATCGTTTAAACGTCTATGTGCCAAAGAAATTCTGTTACTTTTTTATAGACTGCTTTATCCTCCACACTTCGGCTGCATTTACGACGTCATGTGCGAACATAAATTTTATGGGATTTCGGACGGTGTTTAATGGCGTTTCGGCCAGAAACGGACCGTTTTTGTGAATAGCCAATAAATGAAGATTTTCGCCCCTGATTTCTGTTTGCAAAATGTACTTATGATCCACTATTGTAGCCTAAAAATATCTTTATGTAGGTATTAATTCTGGTCAAGTAGTCGGTACCCTTAGAACTTAAATTTTGTGGATAATAAATTTGCCTGTTTACTTTATACCTAAGTACATTGTTTTATACAAACAAAAATGTTTTGCCTAAAATTTTGGGTTAGGCAGATTACGCTTTTGCACTTGCCACGATCCCTGCATACCAACTCACTTTGGTACGTCAATACTATTTTATATTTCAATGAGTTAAGTTTTAAAAAATTACTTACTTTCCCAAAATATAATCGCCTTGAGTTTAATATGTGATTGAAATTATTGATTTCAAATAAAAACTATACTTACATTAATTTATTAATCAATTCTATATATTTTTATTGGATCTTATTCAAATTTGAACGACAATATTGAGATAATGTTGAATAAACGTGTCTGGTATGGGTAAAGTTTTCGCTTAAAATAACACGAATACATTTGTTTTGCGTTCATGCAATGTTTTTCAGAATTCAATTAATTTGAATACGATATCATCACAACGGAAAATATGGTAGTTACTGTTTTTCTTATAACATTCACTGTGCTCACCGATTTTATTTTAACACTGTACCAATAATATTAAGGTATATGTTGTTGGTGTAATAACATCTACTGTGTCATGATTACGTTTGTTTTTTACGATATATGACTGTCTTAGATAAATATGTACAGTTTTTATTTACTATTTACTTTATAGTTCTTAAATAAATATACCTACGTTTATGTACAAGTGTATTTATTGTTGAACTAGCCCCTTAATTTCCAGCTTGTAGCGATAACTTTATAAATAATACTTGGATTTGTAAAACGACTGAATGTTTATACTTAAGTTTTAATCACAAGTTATATAATAATACCTACCAATTTCAAGTGTGTCAATTAACTAGAAGCGGGCATAATACCGACGACATCGAAAAGAAAAGAAAAGAGTTACAACAATAATAAGTCTTTGGATTCTACTAGCAATCGTTATACCTATTCCTTTCAAGTACAAGGGTTTAAGGAAAAACTGGCACAAAAGTCCTCAGTCTCATAAAAGCAAGGTCGCGACGTTCGCACGGTGCGACTTAGCGGCTATTTACTTTGAATAGCCAGACTACATGAGAAAATTGAACTGAATTATAGACAGTCACACGCTCTCAAAGCATTCAGGTATTCTGGATTACTTTTTACTAACACCGTAATGACAGTCTAAAAGAATCATTTGTTGCAAAATATTTACCTTTTTACTGATAACAATTATTATAAATTCAGTTCTTAATTCTTATTCTGACAATACCGCAATGCAGAATATTTTTTGTACCTTTACACAGAAAAAATATTCAAGATCATTGTCAATGGCAGTTAGTACTACGACAAAGGCCAGGAGTAAAGGCGATTTGAATTATTGAGCCAAGAATTTAAAAAATATTCTCGTACATAATTTTACGTTGTTGACTCTTACGTGGTACGGCAGCCGGCTGTCAAAAGACACGAAGATAACGTTAAGCTGGAATTATTTTATCTGCGTTCTTTGTTTATCACTGATGTTAAAAAAAAAGAATATGAACAATAAGGCTAATATCTTATCAACGTTAGTTAATGGCCCCTGGTTGTTCTCCCTGGGATGGACGTAAGTTATGTTTCATCATCGACATTCACAATGTCACGTCCTTATGAAGTAGACACAACCTTTACTTGGTAAACACAGAGGCTACGCAACATTGGTGGACTTGCAACAATATCAATAATATAATAGTTTACAACAACTATTCAGTATTGTTTAATCATATTTTACTGTTTTACACGTCCCTATAGTAACGTAAGTAATGTAAAATATATACACACATACATATGGTCACATCTATATCCCTTGTGGGGAAGACAGAGCCAACGGTCTTGAAAAGACTGATAGGCCACGCTCAGCTATTTGGCTTAATGATTGAATTGAGATTCAAATAATGACTGGTTGCTAGCCCATCGCCTAAAAAAGAATCCCAAGTTTGTAAGGCTATCCCTTAGTCCTTTTACGACATCCATGGGAAAGAGATGGAGAATAGATTTACGTTGCAAGACATATCTACTAAGTTTGAAATTAATAATGAAGCAATTTATATTTGGTCATGCTCTTTGAAATAATGTCGTCTGTTTTGTTGTCAGTATTAGCTATTTGTAAAAGCGATTTCTTGAAACAATTATAGTCTTTATGAGGTGATCTTGTATACAATTTGTTACCCCGTTCTTGCCATAATTAGGTCTCATTACTAAATTGTTTTTAGTGTTATTTTGAGAAAATTTAGTGTTGGTTTCGTCATTATACAATTTTAAATATGTTCAGATTTATATCTAACTAGTTTCCGCAATCGGGCCGGCCTGCGTACAAAGTAAACTGAGTAAGTAGGTATATCGTTTTCCTTTACCATACACTATATGTCTGCAAAATTTTATAAGGATCGGTTTAGTGGTTTACCTGTCAAAAGGTAACAAACAAACTAACTTTTACACTTATAATATTAGTTGGAATTTTAGTGAAGTGAATATTGTCCCGTTGCTAAGTCGATTGACACAGACATTGATCTACGAACAATTGAAATATTGGTGTCAAGATCACTGGAACAGCCCTGCTTTTGTCTTCGCATGGGTTCCAATGTCAAACACATGGCTTGTTATAGCGAGGAGAATATCCATTCGAAATCAATTGACAAATGTGCAAAATGCGTTACAAGTTCCTTTGTGTTTACTCAGCCACGAGTGAAATGACATTCGTTGTTTTCCATCACTTGTTACAGTTTTTTGTATTGAGTACCTGTGCGGAACTGCAAAAAAAACCTAGAAGTGTATTGAAACAAAGCTCAACTAATTTGCCTACTACTTGAGTAGTTGCATAATATTTGTATACCTACGTTTTGCAGTACCTACATTTATGTTATTTTTTGTATATTGGTACATTTATTTAATGGTTATGTAAGTAATTATTATAAATAAAATCTAGTTTTTCGTATCATTATTTAGTATTTTTACTACATACATGCGTGGTAGACAGAGCCAATACTCTTGAAAAGACTGATAGGCCACGTCCAGCTGTTAGATTTTATGATAGAACTAAGATTAAAAAGTGACAGATTGCTCGCCCATCGACTAAATAAAGAATCCTGAGTTTATAGGTTTACCTCTTAGTCGCCTTTTACGACACCCTTCTATTGCTGCCGGGATCCACACGAATTTTTACTAAGTAGTTAGTACAAGGACTTAAACTTTCTGTGTGTTTCTTTAGCATCTTTCGTTACTCCATTAAGAATCATACTATATACCACAGTACCTACCTATTACTTATAGTATTACTTAAAAAATTCAATACAAGGTCATTTCATACGTATTCGATATTTGAATTGGCTATTGATGGGACATCCGCGGCCATTGTCGTGTCGGGAAGTGGCGCCCTGGTTGCGGTGAGTGCGCCCGCGCAGTACAAGCCCAGGATGTATGCTTTGTCGGCCTGGCACTGGTCATTATTTGAAGATTAGCGGAAAATTGTAGGGACATCTGAATTAACAGTTTTATATTTTATTATTACTGTGAATATACCCTTGAACTTGACATGGTATATACAATACATATAAATATCTCCTTGCCCCTCACAATCATCCTCACTTCTCTAGAGAGGAACCCAGGGTGCTTTAAAACTGATAATAATATATATTTGTATTATATATAAATATAATCACGCCTGTTTCTGGAGTCAGAGCCTGAAATTTAATTTTATCATCAAATGATTAACAATTTTTACTTTCAAGGAATAATTGTAAACATGTAAGGTCATTGTGAAACAGAAAAGCCTTGTTCTAAATGATAAGACTTTTTCGGTCATCTTTTGTAAACATGCTCACATTTTTTATGTTAGCTTTTGTTCAATACATTCGTTATCTATGTACACAATACTTTTACATATTATAGTAAATGAAGCTATTTACTAAATATTCAATAAGTCTAAGTTTTAACTTTTAGGTATACAATTTCTAGATTTTTGTGAGTGTTGCATACACCGTGATTTATATTAAGTTTACTGTGAAAATGTACCCAAATGTTGTACTTCAAACATTCGGCTAATGGCTTACTTATGAGAACCTAGACATAAAATAACTGGAGTTGCTAAAACTAAGCAATTGTAATTACCTACGCAATATTAAAGTAAAATTTATTTAAGTTTAAAACAAGTTTAATAAATTGTTCCTATAAGATAAAAAAAATATACGCGGAATAAACAAAAAATAAACTATTAAATTATTATTATTTTTATTTTCAATTAAACTACCTAATAATAGTATCAACATAAACACAACCTGTATCAGTAAATGTATAATTTGTTTCAAAATTCGCAATAATGAAACCGAATAAATCTTCATCTACGTATCAGGTAAATATAGGTCTACTTACCATTATCTGTGGTGATATTAACTCTTTGTTTTGACTACATAACACCTCGTAATGTTCTCATTAGGCTTACCTTGGTTACGTGTGTACATAAATAATAAACACTCTTAATTCGCGTGTGGCCAGTCATTATAATTTAAAATCATGTAGGTAATGAATACGCTCATGTTTTGTTTTTTTTTTCATGTAATACATTCTTAAGCATCTTATTCGATCATTGGCTGGTACTAAATCAAATAACAAAATGGTATTATTCTACAATTTAAGTTATCGACATAAGTGTCAACACAGCTTCACTCGGACTTACAGCTTATTAATAAAGGTTGAAGAAAGTATCTAGAAGTTGTATTTGCTTTTACATTTTATACAGAAACATCATCATCCCTTGTTCATTGAGTTGCTATTACTGTTATTGTGACATAAAAAGTAGGTAAATACTGTATCTAATATTTCAGACAAAAAGAATTATGGCGGTTTCAAAATAATTGCGTCCTATAGGTACCAGTATAAGGGTGTAATCCACTGAATAACAGGCGGGGAACCCGCGGCGTCAATACCTAGGGGATGATTAATAGCTTTCAGATAATCCCTATAGACTTTGCCTTCGTTTTGCTGAGCGTTCAGCCTCTTTTTCTCCTTTACTGGAAAATGCATTAAAGTATTAAAGGTATTCTGTGAAATATCACTTAAATACACGGTATTAATTAAGTTCGTTCAGAAGAATCTGTTTCCATTTCATATTAAGTAATGAATAATACAAAAAAGTGTTATATAAGTATTTTTGTAAAGTTACCAAACATTTTAAATAACGTTTTCCAACACAGGTCCCAAATTATATTATTTCAGTCACTCAAATTAAGAAAGTTAATGAGTTTTGTAAAAAATGAATATGCACAATCAATTAAATATCCAAAACGCCATCGCTTTGACCTGGTTATATGTAGTTTTGTTCCTTTTATGATATGCAAAAATACCTACCTAGTCAAGGTATGTTGTTAAATTATGTACATGAAAATATAATGGTTTTCCGTTTATGATCGAATTAAATACGAATAATTAGGTAAGCGTTAATCAATTTAATATTCTACACGGATCAATGTTGCGCCAGCGCGATTGCTTAGTGGCCCTTTTGTGTCGTAATTGAGTCGATAGGAGAGTTGGCTTAGTCCCGAATTGGGCTGCCAATTAGCTGCCACCCTGGCTCAGGAGAGCTACAAATAAAAATATAAATTTTACGTTTTAAGTGGTCTTTATTTATAAGAGCCATGGACCCGACTGTTATTTTCAGTTAAAATGAAATCAGAAATCATTTATTCAGTAAGCATTTGTTACCAAAATGTTGTCCTGACTTTGAAAGTTTTAGTTTTATAACCTTATTTTAATTTTATTGTTATCTACTAGAAGTCTTTTTTGCAGATATACGAGTAAGTAGACTTGTAAGGAAATTATAAGTATCGGATTGTGCCCACAGCACCGGTCGGGTAAAACAAATGATCGAACTTTGGGATATACTCTCTTATCCCAAAGTTCATATATGTATATCCCAAATTTAAATTTCCTACGAAATGTTGTTTTGGTTGTAATGTGTAATCATGATCAATCCAATATGAATCAGACTAACCTGCAAAGGTTGCCAAGTTCAGAGAATGGGAGTCGCTTCGTGTTAAAATCTGACTCATCCAATCCAGAAGCCATGGTCAAAGGCATACCCCGGGTGTTTCTCCAAAGTGGTGAGGATGCAACCGGGACTAAAGCCAGGAAGAAGAGTCGTTTTGGTTGTTAATAACGAAATTTTGTTGCTGTGTTTGTATCTTAATCATAGTTACAAACAAAACAATAAATTACACAAGTAACATCGTTGTATGTAAATATAGTCTTGCAGGATAACTTTAGGTCTTTTCGGGCATTTCCTATATATTTCTACAGGTAATTTTGTATTGATGCGTATCGGTGTACTCGGGGGATATTCCACTGGCATCGCATTAGTGTGGGCTAGACGAGGGTTGCCCAATTTGCCGACGTTTATACGCCCGTCCTTTTTATCTAAAGGGCTGAATTGAGAAAGGTAACTCAACATTATCTTATTAAATTCCGGCAAGTATGGTAAATTAGTAAAAATACTTAGTTAATCAAGTCGTTTAGAAGGCCGTGCGCGTCCACTCCATATTAATTAACACTTAATATTGTCCCATTCTAAATATTGTTTATTTAAACAATATTTAGAATGGGACAATATATTTACTTCTGTAATAATAAGATTGAGAAAGGCGTTAGGCAAGGATGTGTTGCGTCACCGTGGCTGTTCAACCTATTTATGGATAGCTGTTTGACAGATTTGAAAGAGTCTAAAAGTGGATTAAGGATGAATGAGTTACTCGTCAAATGTCTGCTCTATGCCGACGATCAGGTTATACTGGCGTCATCAGCGGAGGAGTTACAGGAGATGGTAAACTGTATGCATGAAGCTTTAAAAGAGAAAGGAATGAAAGTGAACGTAAGTAAAACTAAAACACTGGTTTTTGAAATGGAGAAAGAAATGACAGCATGTAATATTTTGATTGGAGGAGAAAAAGTGGAGCAAGTGAAAGAGTTTGTATATCTAGGATCAAAGTTTACATCAGATGGCAAGTATGATAGTGATATTGAAAGGAGAGTGAACGCGGGGAACATGGTGAATGGAGCTTTGCATGCCTTTATGAGCAGTCAGAAACTATCCAAAAAGGCTCGACTGGCTGTGCACAGGGGCGTGTTGGTCCCGACATTAATGTATGGGAGCGAAAGTTGGGTATGGCAAAAGAAGCATGAAAGCAGAATAAATGCAGTGGAAATGAGAGCGTTAAGGAGTATGATGGGTGTGAAATTGAGTGACAGGATAAGGAACAGCGTGATAAGGGAATGTTGTGATGTGAAAGAAGATGTAGTTACAGGAATAGAAAAGGGTATGTTAAGATGGTTCGGTCATGTGGAGAGGATGAATGAAAGCAGGTTGACTAAGCAGATATACAAGGAGAGTGTGGAGGGAAAGGTCGGAGTGGGAAGACCTAGACGAACGTATCTTGATCAAATTAAGGACGTCCTGGTAAAGGGTCAGGTCAAAAGTACCCGAAACCGCCGAGCTTGTATGAAGAGAGTTATGAATGTGGACGAAGCGAAAGAAGTATGCAGAGATCGTGGCAAGTGGAAAGAGGTAGTCTCTGCCGACCCCTCCGGGAAAGAGGCGTGATTTTATGTATGTATGTATGTATGTATAATAACATAGTTGCATACGTAGATGTATTGTTAGATGTATTTATTAATTTGGATAAATGAATTTAATGGTGTTTAAAAGGTGAAGAAATGTTTTCTTACATATTCTCCAAATATTAACACGGGAAACCATTTGCAGGTTAAAAAATGCACTCTGTAAAAAATTTGAATATGTATTAATTTCCTGCTGCTGAAAAAAATATTTGATGAAAAATTTAATCTAAAAATGGGAGCAGCACCTACTACAGGGACTTCATAAATTTCTCTTTAAATTTCAACGACCTGGATATTATTTATTAAAAAATTAAAAGGGACCACCACCACTACACAAAAACATGTTTTTTAAATAAAAATATTATTTGTTCTTGTAACATCAATGAAAATTAGTAATAAAAATGAAAATTTTGCTTTAGTTGAGACTTTTTTTATACAATACAGTTCGGCGTTCTTATTGTGTTTCCTAAGCGGTTTCGTAGTAGAAAACATCGGCCGAAGTAATTCTATGTGAACTGACGCCTGTCCGGATACTCGTGACTCTCAATTCAATTTGGCATAACGCCTCGGGGTGATGAAAAATTTCCCTTCCAAATTATGAATTTGATACCGTTGTCACGCGCTTCATCAATTTGATAATGTCGTAAATTTATCTCCCTGTATAATTCTTATCACGTAATGTATACTGATGAAAATTTATCTCGCAAAAGATGGTGTTCATAAAGTTAATTGCTGTCATTCAAGGTTTATAGCACGTGTGTTAATGTTTAATAAGGTTGGTTACCTACCTAAAGCTAATTAAGTATAACTATATAAATATACTAGCTGTGCCCGCGACTTCGTCCGCGTGGAATAGTTATTTTGGGCGTCATTGAATCCCTCAAGGAGGAATAATTTTTCCCTTTTTTTTTCACATTTTCCATTATTTCTTCGCTAGGAGGATAGTTGCAGCGTGATGATAAATAGCCTAAAGCCTTCCACGATAAATGGTCTATTAAACGCAATAGACCATTTATCGATTTTTCAATTAGAACCAGTAGTTCCTGTTCACAAGCGTTCAAACAAACAAACAAACTCTTCAGCTTTATAGTATTAGTACAGATATATAATTTATATATATATAAAAATTAGTTATATATATATAAATATATATATATATATAACTAATTTTTATATATATATAAATTAGTTATATTATATATAAATATATATATCATGGCCCACAAACCAAATAATTTTATTGACTGATCCAACATACCCTTTTAATTTCGTTGGAATCAGACCAACGTTTTTAAAGTTATCATGTTCAAACATACATACAAATACTGTACTTTCCCCCAAGTTGATTGGTAGACCTCGTTAAAATATTATTTAGTCAAGTTGATGGACAATAGATATAGATACTAATTACCTACCACAAACAATAAAGAAAGTCCCCAAATATTCGTGTCTGACGATTTCGTTCTCAGACAGATGTAAGCATACAAAAACCGAATTGTAAAGAGGCAGCCCATGAGTAGGTCGTCTACAAAAGACGGTTTATAAAAAAAAATATTTGGCATATGTACCATATGGCACGCAAATAATTAAACTTATTTGCCACGATTTTGCGCTTACGATAGGTTGTGGGTTAGCACAATTTATTTATTAACTAGAATAATGGCAAATAATTTTTTGTAACACATACTCGTAAAGTGTTCAAATTAAGGTCAGTATATTCATCAGACCTGCAAATTCGCATATAATTGCAAATAAACGTTCTTATTTAATTTGATACTAAAGAACTTCCTTTATATCGTATAAATAGAAAATGGCTTCGATTTTATTTCAAAAAGCGTCATCATGCCTATTTAGATAATACGTAATCTAGTGTTAAGTTAAATTATAGTTCTGCATGTTGATGACTATTATCACACTGTTCTTTGATTGCACTGGTGACATAAACCTAATCTTTTTATTTGCTTCATTTATATCTACGCAGTACGCTAAAATGGAAACACTTATCGTCATAGGCAAATATTGAATCGGGGATCGTTCTAATTGCGTAAAGCAACCTTTTGTAACACAATAACCTTACAAAAGTCACAGACATTATACTTTGATCACGTCTGGCTACATACGAGATTTGTAACATGACAATCTCTCATATTTTCAACTTCCATGGCTGAATCGAAAGGTGAGCTTGTAAACGTTGGAACATTTGTTTGTAAATGTATCCCCAGTGATTTGAGAACGTCGAATTGAGCAGAAAACAAATATTCGTATCAATAGAGAATATTCCTATAAGAAATTCAAATATCCTTCGCCCTGTTTCCTATGGAAATCGCTGAATGAATAAAGAATCAGACTGTTGCAAAGTTTCTTATAAGGTACGGGCTTTATCGGCTTTCTGTTAACACAACTTTGAATATTTAATTTGCATAAACATTTAAGGAACAATTTTGACGCGTTCGGTTGTATTAATATTACATTTAAATAATGCACCGTAAAAACTTTGGTCAAGTCTTTTCACAACATGTAAACAGATACTATTTAATTATTTATAACATATTAGTATTTAACCTGTGCTTCATAATAAAGATATTTGTTGTAACGCTATAAACTTTACATTTGTGTTAAGATTTACGATTATGATCGGTTCTTGCCAACATCACTTTAACTTTTTGAGACATAATTTAATAGGAGACTTATAACCACAGTACAAAATCAGCTTGTGTAATATCACGTGGTACATACTCTGCATAGCAAAATCACTAATGCTGAACGTAAACAATCTGCCATATAAACATTAAACATCCTGTCACTAATGAAGCGCTTCAAGACAAAACAGATGCTGTATTTTATCTACTGTTTACGATATATTTCACCCCGGAGTGCTTCAAATTCTTTGGTCAAACTAAGTTGTGAATTGCATAGCTGTTTATGTTCAGCATTGATAGATTACTTTTGTCTTTCGCTATCTTGGGATCGGTCCAATTTCGTTAATGCATAGTTTTTCCATTGTTCTTAAATGGCGTTTTATTTCCAAAGGGCGCACGAATGTGATATATTTACAGTGATATTTACTACATGAAATAATTTCACGGTACGATATTCATTTTATCGTCCCACAAAGTAAATTAACTCAACCTATTTACTAGATAAATTAGTATTATTTCACAAATGGAGAAATTGTAAAACAAGTCCAATTATTGAACATAATGAAAGGAATGAAGGGTATGCTTTAGCTTGCAATTTCTGAAATATTAGTTTATTTTCAATTTAAATATTACCCTTTCATTTTCATTGCACTTAGTATTTATAGACTAAAGATTTTGTATTGACGTTTTTTTAATTTTTTGCTTCCTTCTTCTTCTTTCTTCTGGTGCTGGTTCTGGTAACTGTTACCGGTCAGCCCGGGATGCGCCTCTGATCGACGATCCTGGTATAGGTAAGTCAGGGTATTTTCTTTCCTATTACTTATTGGTTACTTGGTTAAAATATGACAAAGATATAAACCCAGATATGCCCAATATAACCCATCGATAATAACTTTCAACGCAATCCCAAAAAATCCTCAAATATCACGAGATTGACACATGTCACAGCTTGTTGATCCTCTCATTTATTGACAGTGTTGCCAAAAATCACAATGTGACGTGGTTTAGCAGGCTTTGTATTTTTGTTTAGGCCTATTCCGCGCTCAACCCAAAAAACAAAACAAAAACGTGTAGGTTTGCGTCCACGTTATTTTATTATTGTATTGCTCACTGTCAGAGAACAATTTTTTACATGTAGTACATAATCTGGTTTTAAGAGATGTTATAAAACATAGTGTAGGTAAGCCTGTTATGATAAGGTCATTGTTTTATTGAAATAGTTTCAACATTTAACAAACATACATAATCGGCTTTTGTTATTTGTTTACAGTTTAAGTTGGACTGGAAACACGATTTGTGTAGTTTAATTATTAAAATAAGGGTTTTACGCAGATTGTACAGTAAAATATATTTTGCATGGTGATGGATTGAAATTCGGTTCTATAGAAATTGTGGTATTGCGCTCGGGTCTTCAAAGTACAAATTCAAATCTATTACGAAATTTTCAATATTTCAATTTTGTTTTAACGGTATCTGAGCTATATACTCAAAAAGACAAAAGAGACATAGATTTACGTATCGAAAATTTATTTGTGGGTGACTGAAACATAGCAATTTTGTCAGAAATCTCTTAAAATCTGCAATATAAAAAATATTGTATCAAAATTAAGCAATAGTTACACTCCCTATTTACTCTATGTAAATTGTAACAAATCAAAGAACAAATGACGTACAAAATACATTTAAGACGTCTCGTGTGTTCTTATTATCCCATTTTGCAAACGGCGGCACGGCTCCCTTCACTACGCTATGTAAGCTATCATTTTTCACGTCCTAATCCGAAGACAGGCTCGTCAAAGGGAGCGCTTATCGCTTCTCCCAATTTATTTTCACGGGATTTCCACGTGACATTGTCATAGACGTATCATTACATCGCCCACAGAGTGCTGCAGCCCGCCCAGCTAGGCACTGCGGGCTTCCCTGCTCTGTGATATCGTCACGCGTGTCTCCCGGCCAAATTATAGGGATACGTATCGATCAAAGGGTTTCTTGATAGGCTATGTAGATTGATGAAGGTTTAAATGAAACTTTTGGGCATTAACCAATTAATAAAATAAAATTTTTTATATAGTTTTTTTTTAATAAAATCTTAGACGGATCTTTATATCAGACCAATTTAATAAACCCCTTAAAAATGGTCAGGTTATTCTTCACATAAAAATCACTCATTACTCAACAGCAAAGAATTTAATTGAAAAATATTCTCTTGAAATTGAAATATATTTTTTTGTCTAAAAATATGAATTTATCAAAAAGTTAAGCAAAACTTTCTACGTCAAAACAAAACAAAAAGTTACGTTAACGACAAGTTCTAAACAATTTCACAAATCAACCCCAAAAAATTATTTAAATTGAATAAAAATCAACGAATCGAATAACAACGTAGGAGGTAAATTCAATTTGAATAATTTCATTGCTCCAGCATTCTTTTGCCAAATAAAAATCTGATTGCCTTGGCTTCCAGTGTGTCACAAATTATTCAAATTTTAGAAGAAAGTTATGAAAATCAGCTATGAATCCTGACTGAGTATGAATCCAATTCGTGCATAACTTTTAAATATTTTTGTCTTATTTTAAGAGAAACGAAAGTTTGCGATAAGAAAAAAAAAATTTGATTGATCATCCTTAATTTTAATCTTCCTGACCAGTCTTTTTGACATGATTGGCCCTGTTTACCACGTAAACGATAAAGACGTATATAATAATAATAATTGAGATGTGATTCGCAAACAACTCCCATGACTAGTGTTATTTGAACTTTAATGCCAATTTTTCCATTTGTTTCTCTTCTGCGTTGGGAAAACTACGGATTATTTAAAAGTTTTGTGTAACATATCCTATTGCACGTGTTCGCTTATTGTTTTAAAAGTAAAGGAGGAAATCGCAAAATATGTTTTTGCGTCAGAATAAGGTAAAGGAAGGGAAAATTGATAATTGTTTTCGAATGACAAAATAATTTTATGTATATGATTTTACTGCCTATTCGTTTGGTTATCCACACGTGACTATCATTTTAAAATTTAGCTTCTGATAATTTGAAAAACGTCTTTATTAATAGTTTGAAAAAAAAGTTAAATAGCAATGGGAAATCTGATGAGCAAACGATTCAACGCCATTACTGTATTAAATTGCTTTACGCCAAGTAAACGTTTTTAATTAATATTCAGAGTCTGCTTTGGTTTTATTGACTTTACCAAGCAGATCGAAACATCCGAATAAACCAGTGTTTGTTCTATAAAGATGCGATAGTGTGGGAAGAGGTTTTTATAAATTTGATTAAATAATTTATATAAAGTAAACTTTTCTTACTGAAGCATATTTTTTATATCTGAATTTAACAACATACATGCAATATCAAGCTGAACTTTTGAATTTTCATTTATTTAAGTATTTTAATAATTTTACTCATAAATTGACAGATATATCCCTCATATCTGCTTTGACACGCAGATCCATTTTAAATGACGTACTTACATCGAAGACGAAGCATTAACAAATCAAAGCGAATCTAATTTCTGAGTCAGCTGGAATTCTGAACACCTGTATTTGTGTTTTGTACTATTAAAGTGCGCTCACAATGAGTTGACACTTGGTAACGTAACTAATAGTGCGATCACGCGTGAGAACGAACGTTGATCTGAGTCGAGTCGTGATCAGTTCGCTTCCTCTTCCTACTTCGACATACTCCGCCTACTTGAGAAGCCTCTCCAATGCGTAGCTAATCTTTCTAAAATTCTGATTTCGTGAGGTGCATGGAGTTAGGAATAAATTCGTGATGACGTAGGGTAATGATATTAAGCGCTGTGTAACTGAAAGCAATGATATTTTAAATGTCTTTAAAGTGATAGTATCCTAATGATAGCTAAGATATCAATCTGTAAATACTTATTTAAGTTGCTAAATGCTTTTAAAAAAAGCCTACGCTCAACAGTAAAACAATCATTTTCCAACTAGGAAATACTGTATGTCAAAAATATACTTTATTACAACCAGGACCGAATGTTGTGTTATCGGTTGTGTCATAGGTTAAGCGTACAATTAAATAAAGAAAAAATAATTTTCCTAGATGGTTATAAATCATGATTAAGAACGTGGTTCAAAGTAAATTAATGTGCATAAAATCGCATGATAAATTCAATATTTAATACTTGTTACTTACTTTGTCAGCGAAATGTTAATTAGATTATCAAGTGTGTACGTGGCTTTACCTACGCACACCTGTCGGAAAATTGGATAAAAAGTGCCCTTCGGTACTGAAGGCCTGCGCGTGTGAACTTCGCATACAAATCAGCCTCTGCGACAATTAACTACAAACAATGCCAAGTTCAATAGCTACATCAATAAATCCATATTAGAGCGCTATAAGGTTAAGCGATAATTTTATTGCGGACTATTCAAGACCATAAAAGTTACACAATAGAGAGTTATACAATAGGGTTCTAATGACACACAGAGCACTGAAGACAGTCTACGCGTGCCGTGCAATACTTCGTCCTTGTTGAACTTCGATATTATGTAAACAAACATATAATATGTATGTACCAGACCCCGAAGCATAAATAGATAGACTCTTTATTGCACCATAAGAAAAAGATAAACAGAAAAAAGGTAATGAGGTACAAAGGCGGACTTATTGCTAAAGGAATTAAAATAGAAAGACATGGCTATCGTCTGTCTTTATTTCTAACGTTATTGTGCAGACAGAGTCAACAGCCCCAAAAAGGCTCACTACGGATGGCTAAATGTTGAAATTTAGATCCCAATTTTTGAAGCCTTTCCTATGATTGATTTTTACAATCTGAGCGGGAAGCAACTTGCAGATAAGTACCGTTTTTATCTTCGCCACCAAATTTATCTATCAGCTAATGGCTTTTACCAGGATGTGATGTAGTCATGTCGAACTCCTTCATACTTCAAGAAAGACATAATATCGAAATACCATTCTACATTTTAAGGGATTTAATGACTTGTAATAATCTTCATAGAAGCCGAAACTGGCTTGATCCGATATCAAATGCGAAGGCTTTGAGCAGACTTCGTGGAATCAAACTAATTGACGCTTCGCGGAGTTTCTCGAGGGTTTCTTTCGTTGATATTATGCATATATCACGTCTTCATATTTACGAGATAAAGATGTGATTCAAATTCTTAAATACACCACTCATATAATCACGTTAACCGGGATTCGTTATTCGGGATGTACAGAACAGTCTCGCAAAGACCAAGAACTTAGATTAAAAATAATAAGGAATCAGAGTGACCCATAGTTATTTTATAACAATTTTGTGTTTGTGTATAATAAATAAAACATAGGTATCATCTGCAACCTCTGAAAGGTATTATAATCTGATAATGATGATAATTTTTGATTAATTAAGTGTCTGTTAAGAAAATGTTTTGTAATTTTCCCCAATAGATCGAAGGTTCTTATAGTCATACAATGAGTCCAGAATGCGAGGCAGGATGTTCATAGGGCACAGCGCCAAGCAGACCACACCAAGCGGCACGGTTCCACATTGTAGTTCCAAATGACGAGACTACTCAGATAAGTTACACTGGAAATGTAACACATTTGAATTTAGAATTACCATTTTCGCCTATCGACTGGC
Source organism: Amyelois transitella (assembly GCF_032362555.1). NCBI lineage: Eukaryota > Metazoa > Arthropoda > Insecta > Lepidoptera > Pyralidae > Amyelois > Amyelois transitella. The sequence continues at coordinate 5,940,055 of NC_083515.1, forward strand.
CAGTCACAATGAATTAAGAATACAGATTCTATTAAGTAACCTCGTTGGGAGGTAAAATAAAACACGGTACCTAAATGATATTCTATTGATGTGCACAAGACAGCCTTTGATTAAAATCAAATACGTAGATCCAAATCCATCCATACTAATTATGACTTTCATGTATTGTTTATTCTCATCTAGTATGAAAGCAATCCATGTAACGTATGTTACTTTTGTGTGTATCAAAATTGATGAACTGTTCTCAGACCGGCAAGCAAACACAAGGAAGAAAAGGGTAACGCTTCCTTGTTTACAAATTTGCCATTTTTGCGACATTACTTAATGATATGTGTCATTATTATCTTGCTTCTGACTGAACATGTATCATTTTTGATTCCAATAAAAATAATACTTAAAGTTTAAGATAGTATTAATTATAGGACCGCTCCGTCTCTTTCCCATAGATGCGACTAGGGGAATGGGATTCTTCTTTGGGCGATGGACCAGCAACCTCTGACTATTTGAATCTCAATTCTATTATTAAGTGGTCATTCATTCTTTTCAAAAGTGTTGGCTCTGTCTACCCCGCAAGGGATATAGACGTGATTATATGTATGTATGTTATTAAGGTCGTTTTACTTAGTTATTGCACAAGTCTCTTGTTCTATACAGAGATTAAGTTTACATAGGAAATGATACAAGTGTATTTGAGGAAAGTCACAAGTAATTAGTAAAAAAGTCTAAACATATAGGTAAGTTAAGAAACAGTTTTATTGTTGAAGAGACTCTTTAATGAGAAGTTTGAATAGGATATAGATCAGACATAGATGCCAACAAATCGATACCTTTTCAAGTGGATTTTTAGATAAGCCCTTTGTACATCTCCTTAAAACTTCATGCTAATACATATCTACATACGTAATACATACATACATAATAGATATGTATTTCAATAAAAACTAGGGTGATCCTAAATCCACCCTAGTATTGTAACTATATGACAGCCCTACCGCAAGGGCCTATTAAACTGTCAATGACAGGGTTATAACAGCGCGTGTGCTAGAGTACCGCAATATGTGCTACATAAATCAGCTAATTAACCCTCCTAGCCCTTATTAACGACATAAATTTCGCGCTCCGCAACACAGCGATGTGGGTTTAATATGCGCATATTATAGACATCATACGACATAGACACATGGTTTGTATAAAAAGAAAACCGAGATATGATAAGGAAGGAGTAAAAACGAAAGGACATTTCGTAAAATAACCTAATATTTTGTAATGGAATGTTATTGAATACATACATGAAAATCACGCCTCTTTCCCGGAAGGGTAGGCAGAGACTACATCTTTCCACTTGCCACGATCTCTGCATACTTCCTTCGCTTAATCCACATTTTTGAATTTTGATTTAAATCTGTAAATGTGTACTGCGCATAAGTTAATTTTTCACATTTTTTTTCATATTTAAATATTTCTCAATTGATTTTGTTTGTTTATTTTAACAACTTCTCATAAACTGTCTAACTCATAGTCCTCTCCATAACTCATTACATGTAAGGTTTATTTGATTTTTTTTATAAACACAGTTAAGAAAAAGCCTCGTCATAAACATCTCTTCATCTCTTTACAGGAAGGCATGAAACTAAGACTCAATAAAAACATTAAACAGCTTTATTTCCTCTAGAAAAATGTAAGGTATGGGGCGTTATATGTCCATAATGCTCGAGGGTGATAGGCAGGGTAAAAGCGTTTCTATGTGGGCCCCTAAATGTAGTCATTGTGGCAAGGACAAGACGCTGCAAATCCACGGTCGCGTTAACATTATGCAAACGCTTAATTGAAAAGAGGCCGCTCGCATTTATGATTTAATGCCGAATTAACATTATAATCTAATAATTACTTATGCGGACTTCGTGACATTAACATAAAATACCAATTTTTGTTTCTATTTATTTGAAAATTTTAATGCAAAGGGCAACGTTTATCGTCAAAAAAATGTTTAGATTTGTATTTGTTTGACCCAAGTGTCTTGAGATTTATCAAAATAGTTACAGTGCTACACGTGGGTTTCCTTGTAACTTGCGGAGGTCAGACGGGAGTCGCTTAGTGTAAAAACCTAACCACCTACTCCAGGATTATGTTCGTAGGCATATATCAGTCTGCTCGCCAGAGAGGAGGCAATCGGGAGGAAGATGGTTTGAGCCGGCATGAAAATTAACAAGAATAACATGATTTATAAGTTGATAGATAATCGAAGGCAGGTATGAGAGCCCTTTGACTGGCGTTGGCAACTATACGGCATTTGCATGCACTGTCGCCATTTTTGTCCAACTTATATTCTGAGTATTTACACACAACTCAGGAGATTTACACCAATCAAGGTAAGGTAGCACAGGCCACCGTGCAAGTAGTTGTTGATATAATTAAGTTGGGATCAAGTTACGAACTTAAACTATGCTGAGTATTCCACTGGCAAGTTTCCCGATAACCTAGAAATCAATGTACTGGAAATTTTCATTCGAATGCAATCGATTAGTTGATCGGGAGGAAGCGCATAAGTAATAACATAAAAGGTAGTGATGTAGAAGGCAGTTCTGTACAGGACCGGATTATGCAATATATCGATTTCAAGTGTAAAATAAATATTATATGTATATTTATCACGCCACTTTCCTGGAGGGCTATTTATTGTGTTTCATTAGATATATTGTGATCACAAATCACGAAATGCAATCAACTTTAAAATTATTAAAAACTATTTACAAATTTGAAGTTTTTAAAAATTTCAAAAATATAAGCAACTTATATTACATCTTAATCGTTGGTCCATATCTGCGCCAAATTATATCCATATCGGTAGTACGGTGTGAGTTTATTTGTTACAAAAGAATACTTTTTTCTTTATCTGTCCTCTGTCATGTCTGTATTGTATAGGTATAAAAAGAATTTAATCCGACCCTGGTTCTGTCCCGCATAGCTCTTGCCTCTTGTGATTATCGAGGCATAAATGTGAATCATCGGGAGCCATCCCTCGCTTATCGGTGATCGCAAACGCAGATGGCACTGCATGCACTCACACATTTATTTTATTACTTTTACATTAGTGACGCAATACGGGTTAATGAGTTTGATCATTAGTATAATTTAGGTGTAAAGACGGCCTCTGTGGCGCAGCGGTAATACGCTTGTCTGTGACACTGATGGTCCCGAGTTTGAATCCCGGCCAGGGCATGATGAGAAAAGATTTTTTTCTGATTGGCCTGGGTCTTGGATGTTTATATATATACATAAGTATTTATTATAAAAATGTAGTATCGTTGAGTTAGTATCTCGTAACACAAGTCTCGAACTTACTTCGAGGCTAACTCAATCTGTGTAATTTGTTCCGTATATAAATATCCAAAAGAAGAATATATGTTTTCACGCTGGTCTAATATTGGAGATAAACAGCGTGTATAATCTGCTATTCTTCCGATCGCAAATTAAATTTAATCTTAAATAAGACTTAGGGTTCTTCTTTTAGGCAGTGACCTATAGCAACCTGTGTCTATCACCGAATATCAATTCCATCATCAAACCACTCAACTAAACGAGGCCTTCGATTATTGAGACTATTGGATTAGTTTATATAAAAAGAAGAATCCCAAGTGGTTAAAGCCTATCTATCCATGAGATAGAGTGGTCCTATTATTTTTTCTATTGGTGCCGGAACCAATCGAAATATCATTTATCTTATCAATTAACTTTTCCATGTTGACCAGAACCGGGGAAGCCAATTAAAAAAATACCATCATAAATAATAAAAAGTTCTCTTTTGATAAAAGGGAATGTTGAATTTTTGATAATAGCCATAAGCTTTGTACATATCCATTTTGTGATAAAATTGTTTTAAAATATATAACAAAGCCACATTTTTGTGCAGCCCAAAAAGTGAGCACGTACAGTCAAAGAAAATAGTGAAAGCGAATACTTTTGATCTCGTAACATTAATATTTGAACATTTCTTAGATGATGAAAACCTACGACGAATGAAACCATAAACTTTCGATATAGGAAACATTTAACATCCAGATTTCTAAACCTAAAATGGGAAACACGAACGTGTTGTGAATTTCAAGGACATTTACTATATATACATAGGTATCTACGACTGGCTTCTACCATGCGCTTGGTAGCTTAGGAATAGAATTCTTTTTTATCCTAAATAAGTTTTAGATATCTTATTTCAGTAAAATTATTTTAAAAGTTTCTGGTGTGTTCATTTATTATTCATTCATTTATTCTAAAGGATTTTAAGGCGATACCCGACCATGAATTTCCAAAAACGTACTATTTTTGAACATCAATTGTGAAACATAGGTTATCAGTACTAAAGCAGGAAAAATATCAATTTCAAGAGAAAATGCTTAACTTCAATTACAACCAAATCGAATTTCACATAAAATTAACATGATTAAAAAAACCCTTTTCTTTCTTCTTTATCATCCAACATATTAAGTGGTAACAGTAGCATTTTTATCTCTCTGTCTGCGTGGCATACATAAGATAATATTGATCAGCTCTTACCTTTTTACCAAATGAAAACATACCTAGTATGATAGGAGTTATTACTTCGATTGGCTCTTACATAATTAGCAATTTGTTTCTATTGAATGCAGTTTCGTACTCACGGAATCAAATCAAAAACTCCGTAGAATGGTAGAACAATCACAAAAACGCTTTGAAAGGCCTCCACTGAAGTAGAAAGAGTTTTTAAACGTGGTGTCGAGGTCGCGATGACTTCTCATATTTCTTGATTTATATCTTGGCCCGATATTCCATTTTTATAATCAATTTTAATTTTTTTCTCTTTTAAAGCATTTGGAATGTAACGTTAAAAACAAGTATCTTTTATTTAGGCCACATTTGTTGTATGTTATTCCCAACTAACCTAAATTATTACGTTCTAAAGTTTCTATCGACTTTATTATTTTTTTTAATTTCTGATTAATACAAATCTTTTTTTTTTTGTAAGTTTTAAAACATTTCTTTTATAACGTTGCATTATTAGTACTCAGGTACAGAGGAATTCTCAAATCGGGACAAGATAGTGTCACGGCGTAAATAAACCATAAAATTAAAACACGAAATCTTATGAGGATAACGAATGTTATTATTATAGTCATAGTGTAATTTATCAAAACGTCAGTCAAACGACTACAAGTATACCACTCGTAAACGAAACTTGTCTGAGAGTCCGCTTTGAGTCGAGATACTAATCTATTACAATACGATGATGAGCAAATGGTTTAATGCCCTTTTACTAGAGTTTTTGTTCTTTTTTCTGCTTATCTTTATCTAAATAGAAACATAGCTTCATTTTACTTAGGTATTAATCTTCATCCTTTTTAAGAACACGTAAGTAAGTTTTCTTAAAACAAGCTTAGAAATATTTAATTGAATCTTGTATTTAGTAATATTAGAAAAGTCACGTCAGGAATACTAATATTGACTTACCTCTTATGTTCTTAATAATCTAATACTCCTTGAAAGGGCCTCAGAGAGCGGTAATGTACGTAATAAATAGTTTGAAAAGACTTGAAGCGTGACACAGATAAAAGCGATTGCGTTTTGTCTGTCCGTGTGTGGAGCATTAGCCATTAACATTATAAGAACCCTCTTCCTTTGGGGGTCAGTTGATATGGGGTCGACAAACTCGAGTGCATTCAGGCGTACTAGCGATCGAATACGGGACAACGCGGATTTATGACTGAATATTAAACGCAGAGAGATTTTACAGACATGTTTATTTATTCCCTTTGTAGGATTGGGTAAATTATTTATCCGTAGCAAATAACGAAAAGTAATAAAGTATTTATTTGATTGAAATGTGAATAATTTTGTGCATACAAGGAAATAAATATATGCTTCTTTATTATTATTAAACTTTCGTCCGCGCTTTCATTCGCGTGTAAATTGTGACCTTTATTTTATTCTGATGTACAAGCGGTATTACTGTTAAATAAAAGACCTACTAAACAAACATAAATTAATTCTATATTACAGAGATGAGTGCTCATGAATATTATCTTCGCAACATAATGCAATGTAAATGTCAGTATTCAAGTACTTATATTAGAATAGCAGTTATTCATTTAATGTAAGTATTCAAATGCCCAGAATATAATTTTATAAAATTCTGACTAAAAATGCAATTAGCATCACAACCACGAAATTAAAACACGTTCGTGCTTCTAACGTGATTATTTAAAACACTAAAAGCACTCCAGAATGCTAGATGGAAATTAAAATGATAAAAAGTGACCCAGGACATCACGGGATGAGCAAAAATGTGGGCAAACACAGAAAGAGCATTAGCATAAAGGCATGCGGGCAGCCAGACAAATTGATGTGGTTCCCGCATTATGCATGTGTCGGACACTTTGGTTAGCCAAGCACGGTGATCAGACGAGAAAAAAATTGTTTAATTAGTAGCACAAGCAGCATTATGAACTTACGATTACATTTCCATGACAATTTTTTTTTTCATAGAAATAAGATTTAGTGGAGTTGAGTATTAAATAAAAATACTCGTTGTATTTTATCTTCAGTATTATTAAGAATATTATTGTTTTAAAATTTATAAGTCAAATTTAAATTATATTTTGTTAATTGCAAAAAGTGCTTGTAAAGTAGGAAGTTTTAATTTATAATAAAAATTGCATTTGCTTAAAGCGTAGATCCGCTTCCGTAGAAATTATGAGGAATCCTTCAAATTTAATTACATATTATTCACATTTTGTCTTTGGCATGAGCAAACGAGCATTTTATAACTTAATACGCCAAAGTTATTGGTGGAATTGTACAAATTGCCTACGACAATATAAATTTCAATGTGTTATATAATGTGAGAACCTTCTAATTTGAAATTATTAGTAAAATTAACGTTTTTAATCCTGATTTAGTCCTGAATCCTGAAATATAAAAGAATTTATGGATTTTGACATATTTCATATTGGCCAAATATTTACATTAAAATGAAAATAATAGGCGTTGACTACGACTAAATTGTAATTAACCCTCAACATTGCTCATCCAATTAACACACCCTGTACAGACGGCATCGTGGCTTTAATAGGATTTAGATAAGTAATAAGCTGCATATCACACGGAAACACAAGTCTAGCGTAGAATTAGACTGATGTTATATGAGAGTCTAAACGCGAAATGTTATGTAGTAGTTACGGAAATATAATTGAAGTCATATTAATTACTTGCATAAAAGTATTTTTTAACTATCTTTGTAATATATATTAAAGGTATACAATATTTGAATAAATTATCTTTATGTATGTTTTCAATTTCTTAACCCTTTTCATGCTCTGACCCGTTCGATGGAAACTTCCCCAAAGTTAATATAAATACAGTCGTAAGTATTAAAACCATTGCATATATGCTAAGGTCGTCGTTTAATACACATAGAGGTCGTTGAAAACAACGAGATCATAACATAAACGCGCGTCGCACTCGCAAATACGATCACATTTTAGCAAACTGTATTACAGCATACAGTCGATTGCTCGCGTAAACTGTTTCCTAAATTTAAACTCCTTTGTGGAGCAAGCAATCTCGTAAAATTTTGAATAAACCCGAGTTGAATCCACTCTCGTCGAACGTCAATTCCTTATATTGGCAAAAACTTATTTGTAACGTTTATATTTGTAAAATATTCGCACTTGTACAGTTTTGATACTACTACATTGTTTCTCAAATTTTTTGATACATTATTTATAGTTAACAGATATACACTTATAAAATACTCTATTTTTGGCAAGGTAAAATCTTCGTTATGCTCATTTTATTATTTGATTCTAAATCCTTAATTTTTAAATTGGGCCACGTTGTAAAGTTAAGCAAAATGTTACTGATCATACATACATAAAATCATTCCTATTTCCCGGAGAGGTAGGCAGACATATCGTTCCATTTGCCTCGATCTCTGCATACTTCTTTCGCTTTATCTGTATTCATAACTTTCTACATGCATACTCGTCGGTCTCTGGTACTCTTGCCCTGACCTTTTGTCAGAACTTTTCTCTAAAAAAAAAGAAACTTAATATTCATGTATCAAAAATTTGCCAATACTGGCCATCAATACAAAGTAACATTGTTTTACGCTCACGATTTTTACATTACAGATCGGGTCGCGGGGCCGCATACGCATGTTCAGAAGCCGAAGGAAACGCCCCCAAGTCGTGCTGTGGCCGACCCCCCTTGAGGCTATGTGTGCTGTTCCTGGGCGTCGTAGGGGCCTGCCTCGTGGCCGCCGGAGCTGTCCTGGGGGCTCTAAGGCCACACCCGAGGGCCCCCCTCACGCTGTTACTACTCATGATAGGTAAGCAAGCATTGTCCATTGTTCTCGACACGGCTTTCTGGACTTTAATATTGTTACTGTTAATTATGGGATGCATTTAGGGATCACCCACGAGGTGTGCTGTACGTGGGCCATATGGTTATTTATTGGTAATTTTATTGTTCTATGCTATATATGTTATAACTTGTGGGAATAAAAAAAATCACTTTAATAGGTGCTGAGAAGAAAGTGCTTACAGAAAATTATTAGGTTACTTCCTTATGGCATACTTACTGTAGCGTCGAGACGTAAAGTCGGAGCAATATTAATAATTCGGAAGATAACGAAATCTTTTTTTCACTTTCAAATTGAAGGAGATTAAGGGAAAAATTATAAAATAGGAAAAACAAACACTCACTTTCGGCTCGATGAAGCCAGGAATTATTCATTTAGATAACACTACTCGTTGGCTTTGATCGACACAGTTTGCAACATATTTTAATACCTGACTGGAGATCAAAGTTATTTGAAAACAAACTTTTGATTACTTACGGGTTAGACAGAGGCGTCAGTTTCGAAAATACGGAAATGCTATGTTCAGCTGTATAGCTTTAATGATGGAATTGAGATTCAGAGAATTGCAGATTGCCAGCCAGTCGCCTAAAATACTTACCTACTTATTCCACGTTCCTTTCCCCTGATAGATTTTTACAATCTCCACGAGAAGAGAAGCAGCTGGCACAATATATTTTTCTCTTCACTTCCAGACCAGCATGAAAACTGGCACTAGATGAATGTACGCCTATTCGAAAGAGATGAAGTGCTTTTATTTTAAAATGCCGGGAAGCATACGGCACGTTATGTTTTTATAATAATAAAAAAATCCTGTCCTTCTAAAATTCATTAATCCCGGCCAAAATGACATTATATCGTAACAGATGGCGGCAATTAGCCGTGAAACTGTGGGGTTGCTCATTGCACAAAACAAAAACGATACAGGAACGTCACTTTTTCAGTTGTATAAAAAACTAACGTTAGATACTCGTATTCTTTGTTTCAGCAGTAGGTATTTTTACATATTGTGGCTGCAAAATGTTAATTAGATTCAATTCTAAATCTTGTAGGTCCTCAAAAACTAAATAAGCTAGCTCATATTGAATACTAGCTGTGCCTGCGACTTCGTCCGCGTGGAATAGTTATTTTGGGCATCATTGAAGCCCTCAAGGATGCTCCTTCCCCGATTTTTTTCACATTTTCCATTATTTCTTCGCTTCTAATAGTTGCAGCTAGACGTTATCCAAACATATAATAAAACTGTAACTGAACTTTGTCTGTACATTGAAGATATTTAAGAAAAAGAAAATATAAGGGGTCTTTTTAGGGTCAATAGAAGCCAAAACAATTTTTTTTAGAATTTTTGTCTGTCTGTCTGTCTGTCCGTCTGTCTGCCCTCTCGAATATCTAGGTTCTCCCACTTCAGGTCCCTGCGGATCGTCGAGTTCCTCACGTAGCGCGGGGCTCCGACGACTGCTCTGAGACTTTGGTTCTCTTGGGCTCTGAGTCTTCTCCTGTTGGTCTCAGAGCAGAATGCGTACCACGCAGGGGCCGCGAACTTGAGGCGGCATCTGACGTACGTTTGGTAGATCCCGAGCTTCGTCCTCAGGGGGAGGCTGGAGGAGAGAAATGCGTGAAGTCTCCCCCTGGCTGCCTTGGTCATGAAGCTTGCGCTCGCCTCCCGCCCCTTTTCTACCCTGTCGCCGCTAGCCGCGTCGAGCGCGGTAACCGTTACGCAAAAATAATCCTTATAGCATGATTCAGTATTTACGCGCGATGGCTTGCTAGCGTATTTCATTTCATGTATTAGTTTGGTGTTTCGATACCGATTTCGATGATTCTTTTTTTATTGAATAGGTACTTATATTAACTTTTAAGAATTACGAATGAGTGTGAGTGTTATTGGTATTATAAACATCAGAGTAAAGAAATATAATAAGAAATCTCCGAACTGCTAAGCTATTAGGAATTACACGTGTTATTGTGAGTCGACCATAAAAGATAGACTTATGCTGTCTTGAGATATTTTTTTAATAATTTTATGTAGAATATTTCCGTTGTACATGGTTTCGCTGTATCTTTAACCATTAAGGCTGCACACGCGACGGAAGCTTAAAAAATCAAGTAACTTCTCCCGTTTTCCCAACATTTCCTTTCACTGCTCTGCTCTTAGTGATTGTAGCGTAATGAAAAGTATACTATAACCTGCTCAGGAGTATGAAGAATAACTGTACCAAGTTTCGTTAAAATCCGTCAAGTAGTTTTTGTTTCTATAAAGAACATACAGACAGACAGACAGACAGACAGACAGACAGACAGACAAAAATTTTACTGATTGCATTTTTGGCATCAGTATCGATCACTAATCACCCCCTGATAGTTATTTTGAAAATATATTCCATGTACAGAATTGACCTCTCTACAGATTTATTATAAGTATAGATAGATAAATATTGAAAATTACTTCATATTAAGAAATAACAAGATAAATCAATAAAAAGACCTAAGGTTTTTTATAAACCGGACGTAGTTCTTCTTCTGTGTCTTCTTTATTTTACGCTCATTGGGTATTCTATATGCATATGACAATAACAAGACTGTCCAAATTTTCATTACATCATTCACGAAGTCGTGTCCGCCCGAAGTTTTCAATTAAACTTCAAATGAGTTTCAGAGTAGAATTAATTGAGTTTTCACGTTAGAAACAAATAATGTCGTTGAAGACCTATTATTGTGCCCGCAGGCAATTCTTTGATGCCAGATAGGACCGTTATAAATATGACTAGATTATGCACCTTAATTTGACGGGTTAAACAAAAAAAGAATATATTTATCATGCCCACGAGAATTTTAGATTATTCTTATTGCTCTCTACAGTTCCCAAGATATTCCATACTATCCTCTGTTTCAGGCATAGGAGTAGTACTCGTAACTGCCGCCGGCTTGGCTTGGCGGCTTGGTGCGAGGGACACTCCATGTGCTTTGCTTGGTCTTCGAAGGGCGTCCTGCCGCCGCCTGGTCCCGAGGCTACCTCCCAGCTACGCGAGACCACACCATCCGTATGCGGCCATGCTGTATCCAGAATTCCACTATAGGCCACCGCCTCCTACTTACCAAGCGTCTATGCAAGAGTATAGACTCAGGTATGTCGCCGTCATACGCACCCCCGTACTAATTAATGACAAAATTTATTTTAACTCAAATACACTACTAGACTTTGATTGAAATAGGCACTAATATATATCTGTGCCTTTTTCAATCAAAGTTTAGTCTTCTAGAGCAATTCTCTAATAATAAATGCTGCCAATTCGTGTTATGCATCTTGTTTTAGGGTTTCGTAGCATAATTTAATTTAATATCGGTTGGATTAATGATTATAAAAGTCAGTCTATACCTACATAATATTTTATTTATTTGTTCTCAGTAACGATTAAATAAGAAATATCGTAAATAAACTAAATAGCTCAAGGTGTTAAAAATGTAACATTGATAATGTCACTAAGTAAAAATATCGCTTAAGTTTGTGGCGGAAAATCCCACAAGCGTTTTAGATATGTAGGCTTTCTTAATCCACGGGGGAATCAAGTGGGAAAATGTGTCTCTAATGCGCAATGGGTTCCATATTAAATGCCTATCTTGAGTCTAATATGGCAGTAAATATTGAATAGTGGTGGGTTTTAATGTATTGCTATAGACTTTTTCACCATTAAGATCCCCTGTCTATACAAGCCAAGGTGGCTCAAGTCTCTTTGCCAATGACTACACTTACTACACTACTTAGTTTGATTGCTTATCGATCGATGGTCTTACTATAGAGGAATGCCTACATCATAAGACAACCTGAATTCTTAGACAAAAAGATGTTTATGTTATTATCCAAGCTGGATTGGATTCCTGTATAGCGTTGCGATAGACAAGCTGAAGGCGCTCCTGATTTACCCATCCCGTGAACGTGGCCACATGTCCTGTACCTTAAAGGAGGACGTAATTGGGATAACCTCCAAGAGGATAATGATGAATGTTGTACGATTTATATAGTTATAAACCTATAACAAAATATAATGAAATGAAATCCTAACATTCCATCAATATATGATATGAAGTTAAGTATAATACTAAGGCAATTCCGATTTCTGCGGACCACATAAAATTGATGTTAACAAATAGAAATCTTTTCCTCTGGAATTGTACGAAAACATTTCCTAGAAGCCGAGACTTTACTCTAATTACTTACTTGATAAAGATTTACTTGTCGCTTGAAGGTAGCCGTAGTAGGAAAATCGGAAAATATATTTCTAACAACTCCCTTTTCCTTAAGAATAAGTGATAAACAAAATAATCTCTTTAATTCTCAAGTTCTAAAATAATTGTAATAAAAAACTGCACATTAAGATAACTGGATTATAACCATGATTCAAAATATGGGTTAAGTTCTCTTGCAATGGTTGCGGAGGTAAGTAATACAGATGTCGGTTCGTGTAAAAACCTGACTTTAATCCAGGATCATGGTCAATGTTGCCACCGAGAACTTTCCAGAAAGGATGTACCCGGGACTTACGCCTTAAGACAGAATAATATTAAATAAAAGAAATCAAAATCTTACCTTTTCAAAAAAGTTATATTTAAAAATTAAATCGCAGATTTATATTTATTTCTTTGTCATTTTCAGGTTACTTCTCTTAGACAGAAGTGCGCCCGCGGTGTCTCCGCCCCCGACGTACAGATCAAACGCAGCCAGTCTAGTCAGGTAAACAATGGCAAATCTGTTGGTATATTTAATCACACATCACGCCATTTTTCCAGAGGAATAAGCTTTTCACTTAACACGATTTCTGCGTGCTGCTTTTGCTTTACTCACCTTCTTTTGCATTATTTATCTATTTTTGTGTAAGCAATTGGTTTTGAGTAATAGTGACCTGATCCTTCATCACGTCCACGATTCGATTTTGGGCCTTCCCACTTCCCATATTCCAGCGAACCCAGAACCGTGGCTCAAACAAACGTTACCACTATGTCACAATTTTTCTTCAATTTTTTATTTTTACTTCATTTAAATCTTAAAATATTGTATCTTCAACAGAGGGTCGACGGGCGCTGCTTGGTGCGGTTCCGAATACAGCGGTCCACCGTCCTACCGCGCGCCTCGTGTGGATCCTCCCGTCACCGTCTCGGACGCCCTTCCGTCACTCACACCGCTCGACCTGAAGTACGCAGACGACGCTATCGAAGCCCTGCCTAAACCCACAGAGCAGGAAAAAGATCCGGATGAACATCTAGTAACAATAGTACACACCGATGCACAACCTGTTATAGTGACAGTATCTGGGTCGACGGCACTTAATGAGACACATGTTCCACCCCCTTCCGAAATCGACATATTAGCGCACTTATAACGAACTAAATATATAGGTAACTTTTGTGTATTGATTATTTAAAAAGGAAAAAGAACTAACACAACAAAATTAGTAATCAAAAAATACTTTTAAAAATATAGAAGAACTAATTAATGTACAGTAAAGTTCAAAACAAACACCCGCTGTCAACTCGTATAACATCGAAATCAATAGTTCTAGGCAGGTAGCTGTCGGCAATTCGAAAATAAATTGAAATTCAGGAATCCAATCACCAATAAATTTTAGTTGAAACAGCACACCATTCAGTCATAAAGGCAAACAAAACTTGAACGCCGGTAGTTAAAAAACTAGAACAAACGTATATACGAGTATTTTTCAATAAAAAGTTTAATTACGGAATAAAAAAGAAATGAAATTTCATAAATTGCCGCGACGTCCTGCATAATGCAATTAAAACATTTTGGGTGTATTTTTCGATAACGTCAAGTACCTTATTTTTAATGTAGATAAGTTTGTGTAAATATTTAAAAAGCACTGAAATATCATTTCCTTAGGTATTAAATTAACAAATTATGTGCCGTGTATATACGAGTAATACAAATTATAGAGGTAATAATAGTTATTTTCGCAGATTAAGCAACGAATGTTGACTATTTAGACCAAATCTTCGCCGAGATGTACAACGTATTCTTGTTATTAATTTATATAGTGCCAATGATTGTTTATTAACTGTAAATATAATTTGTAACAATGTTTATAGTTTCCAGTTTAGTAAATATTGCTATGCTTACATAATTATAGGATCTGTAATTTTCTGTCTAAAACAAAGATTTTTTTTATCTTAATTTAATTAAGGGACCTTTGTCTATAAGACATGTCTTAAAATAAAGATAAATGTCGAAAGAAATGTGGCTAAACTGATCGATAGATCGCAGACAAATTAGACATAAGGGGATCACTTAAAAGTAGTTTTTCGTCAATGAGGGAAAAGCATTTTATACTTACGGGCAGTAAATTAATGAAGAAGATCGGGAATACTTACTTACGAGCGGTTATTAACTATTTAATTTATTTTTTTTAATTTTGGTGGTAGCAATCATAGCTATCGGTTTATTCCAATGTCTCTATATTAACGACACATATATATTCTTCAATACACCTTCTATAAGTAAGATCATAATTATGTTCCTATTAATAAGTATTACAGATTCAATAATTATGTAAACTCCGGAATAAATACTGTTATTTATAAATATGGAGTTCATGCATAAATTTCGTGGATAAGTTATTTTTGTGATTGCCTTGTAAATAACGGATAGTGCCCTGTAATAAGTGGAAATATTATAAAAATATCGATAACATACCAATTGCGTTGCATTATAAGTTAAATCAATTAAAAGTCTAGTAATCACACCTTGCTTGCGTGAATGACTTTCTGATAAAAATACTTATTTATAAATCTATATTCCCATGTTATTTATGTCAGATTCAAGTTAAACTTAAAGTGTAATTCCTCGATAGGTACCTACAGATAAAATAAATTGAAACTAAACTCTGTAAAAAAATTAAATATTTTTTCTTTATTAAAAACATTGGATTATTTGGCATATTTCAGGAAAGATATGTTTTGTCAGTGATTATTATTTTATAATGTGTAACATAAGTACTGTTAATGTTTACAGATGTAACGATAGTGTAATTATGGTGTACATAAAGTTATTTGTATTATAAGAAATCAATAAAGAGTTTAGTGAAAACATAATTAACTTGTTTTCCTTGATATTATAAACCATCGAAAATCTTAAGCGAAAAAACTAAAATCTGAGACCTATGTTATTTACATAACATAAAGTCGCGTATATTTCCATTACGGGGTAGACGGAGTCAACAGACTTGAACAGATGTATGACTTTATGATGGAATTGAGATTAAAATCGCAAATCGCCTACAAGAGGAATCCCAAGTTTATCCCTTAGTCACCTTTCATGGTAAAGATATAGAGTTGTCCTATTCGAAATAAAGTGCCGAGAACCACAACTACAAATCAAACATTTCGATTTAGCCACATTGCAGACTTACGCGAGGAGGCGAACGCCATAGAACAGAATTTGAAAAACGTAGAAATTGCGTAGCAATGCTAAGCAATTTCTACAACTTTTCATGCTACATTAAAGTTTGAAAAAAAAAAAAAAGTTTTTATTTTATTATTAAAATGATAACAAATTCTTATATATTGTTTAAGTTTATTGTAATATAATAATAGCTTATAATTGTTTTCTTGACGTCATTCACCATCTAATATATTCCACTATCCTACGAAATACAAACTCAAACACAAACTGAAAATCTAGTAACATTGCTTCAATTGGATTTGTACCAATTTCTCCCTTCTAAATGTAAATCGAAGCACCGCTGATTCCGGGACAATGCTCCTCCTTAATTATATTGTAAAGCAATTTAGCCACGACTCGGTCCCAGAGTTCTCTGGAAATGAAAATTGCATTGGATTAATAAAATCCTAGATTTGTGAAAATCGTAATTAATTAGTCACTCGTATTAAATCGTAGAACTTACAAAAATAGAATAGCATTGTGATAGTGACTTTTTTGAGAATGAGGTGAGGTACGAACACTCTAAGGCACCTTGTTGATAAATAGACTAAGACCAGAATAACCTTATATTGCATAAGTCACTTTTTTATAATTGCGTATGTAGGTAGTATACAAACCTTATTATTTTTATACCGTATGGTTTTTGGAACTAGAGAATAAATACCACTTCATCCCTTTCGCATAAATGTTAGCTGCTTCCCACTCCCATGCAGTTTGTAAAAGTCAATCAAGGGAAAGGTATATAAACTTGGAATTATTTTAAGGCATGGGCTCCGACTCTATTTGAATCTCGATTCCATCATTAGGGCTTAAGAGTTAAATGTGGGCTTTCAGTAATTTGTCTTCACTGTTTTGTCTTCTGTCTGTCTTCACACTTTTCTTTCACTGTTGGTTCTGTCTATCCCGTAAGGATAAAGACGTGATTAATATGTATATATACCTTATTTAAACAACCAAATTGTGTTTACCAAACGCATGAAGTTATATGTAGGTATGGGCTGGATGCTGATACGGTATCCGTGATTGATGTAGGTTCCGTCTTCCCGTATAATCGATCTTTCCTTATTAAGGTCCAAAGTAAATTTGTTTGTGTGCAAATATTGACCAACATTCGGTTACGGTTACCACATTACGGTTTCATATCATAATACCTATACCATGAGAGAAAACGTTCATTTTCAGAGAAAAGTTGAATATTTAAGGCACGATACAAACAGTATCTAATTATAAAGATAACCTTAAATCTTCACTATCAGACATAACAATATACTTTTCAAAGTTTACCAAATTGTGTTTGAATTGAATGGACTTCTTTCAAAATTTTACTTTCTATATATAAATTTTACATTCGATGCATATGAGGCCAATCTCAATCTTCAAGATGCAAGTGTAATCTTATCCATGGGAATTCTACGGTTTTAATATGCAGATTGGCTAGACGTAGGAGCGCTATAGTAAAATTTGCATCGGCAAGGAGATGTTTTCAAGTAACGTAGGTATTTTAAAATAAGCACACGTAAGTATGAAAATGATAGAACATTTCTCTGAGAAGAAGCTCAGGGTGTGCCTTTTGACCATGATCCTGGATTGTGTAAGGCAGGTTTATAGGTACACCAAGCGACTCCCGTCTGACCTCCGCAGCCCTTTCCGGGGAACCTAACCCCTATTATGGACTATATGTGATTTTGTCATTGTAAAAGCTACAGTACCTTTACTGTACTAGGTATTGTGTGTTTTTTATCTATTCACTTAAGTACCTACATTTCAGACTTAGTATACAGACATCCTATTACATTAATTTCCTTCTATTACAGAATTTTATTTACGATCGTCTATAAGGTTAAAAAGAAAAACACCCCGCGCTTATTCAGCGGCCATTAGCGATTCGAGTCGAGTCAATAAATCATTTCGCGCATCTCATCGATTCAGCTCAATAGATTTATTCGAGTAAGCTCTTTGGGTATGAGAACTATGAGTAGGCATTATGTGATGT
This sequence comes from Amyelois transitella, assembly GCF_032362555.1. NCBI lineage: Eukaryota > Metazoa > Arthropoda > Insecta > Lepidoptera > Pyralidae > Amyelois > Amyelois transitella. The sequence continues at coordinate 5,957,887 of NC_083515.1, forward strand.
GGTGCTTTTCCATAAAATGCTTGTAATCTTTCTTTTTGTTTATTGGAGTCGAATAATGTTGGTGATTTCATAGCTGGATAGCAAAACAATTTTTTTAGAGCGTTATTAATTTTCATTGAATTAGCAGCAAGTATTAATTAGTAGCATTTGATTTATACTTCTTCATACTCTTCGTGTTTTTTCATTCTATATAAATGGAATAAAAACGCCTTATACAATATCATTTACCTACTTAGCTGAGCAATATAGATAATAACGTAACCATAACTAAAACTTCAGACAATCTTGTTAAAAGATAAGAAAAGTTTTTTTTTAACTAAACTTTTTGTTAACTAAAGAAGCGATGAATCGCAGAAATTGTTTTCCAGTAATTTTCCGACATTTCACAATGCTAACGAGTGGAAGTCAAATCAAAGCTCAATTAGTTCCGTAGTTCTCGAGTTTTGGGGGAACAAACACGATCTTGTGTGCATTCCGAGCAGGGTTGACTTCCACCAGACATTTAAAGTGCTCAAATGAACCGGGATCTTACGAAATTACAGCAAAATTCAATTAATTATGAAGTCGGAATCTCTCTTGAATCCATTTAGATGTGGAACGAATGCTTTGCTATATTTAATTTTTTTATGCAATTTAGTTAAATATATGAGTAGGTTACCTGGATCACGAGTTAATCTAGTAACTATAATTTTAATATAATAACAATAGTTAGACTATGAAAAATAGGAACTAGGTACCTATTTAAAACTTCCGTTGCATTATACTAAATAGGTGCTACTTTATTGGTTTACGTTTCAATTTCTGTAAGTAGGTACCTATAGGCGTGTAGAAACTAAACACACGAACCGAACAAAAATAAATTCGCAGTTAAGATTTCGCAGTGGGTCTTAAATTTTGACGTGCGCCAAACATAATTTTCCAACAGGCGATTGCCGGTCTGAAACCGGGATTCAGCAGTGGTTTGGTCGGATGCTGTGATATAAATCAGCGTGATGTGATTTAGGTGGGACTGCCGGAAACTTTTAATTTTGTTTGGCGCGCTCTCGGCCATTTCATTTATCTATTATTTATCGCAGTCGACCAAGTTAGATACCCCCCTTTTATTAGCTATTCAATTAGCTTGTTTTGTGTTGCGGGGAAACTTGGGACGTAGGTAGGTTGTGCCTAAGTCTTAAGTTTCAAGTAGGTACATATACCAAACTTTTTTCCATATATAAATGGATAAATCACGCAGTCATAAATAATCCACATAGTCATATATATGTATATATATATATATATATATGGATTAAGTATGTAGTTTTAGTTAAGGACGTCCTGGTAAAGGGTCAGGTCAAAAGTACCCGAAACCGCCGAGCTTGCATGAAGAGAGTTATGAATGTGGATGAAGCGAAGGAAATATGCAGAGATCGTGGCAAGTGGAAAGAGGTAGTCTCTGCCTACCCCTCCGGGAAAGAGGCGTGATTTTATTTATTTATTTATTTAGACTTCATGCACGTAAAATGTACAACAGGTGGACTTAATGCCACAAGGCATTCTCTGCCAGTCGAACCTTTGGACCAAACTGAGATGGATGTACGGGTAGTGCGATAACTGTAAAATAGAAAATTATATAAATATGAATAATAATAGGTTACGTAATACACTTGCATATAATATATTACAAACATAAGTATGACTATATATATATATATATACTCCATATAAAATAAACATACATATACTACATACATTGGATGATTGTGTAAAGTTTAAGGAAATCTACTGGTCAAAAAGAAGATCATGGACTTGCTCCCTGAATGCAAATCTATTAGGCGCCTTCCGAATAGATTCAGGAAGAGAATTCCACAATCTGATGGCTTGCACTTTTATGTATGTATGTATGTAGTTTTACTTAAGTATGTACCTATATCTTGATGATTTAGGTACCTACTTAAGTAAAACTACATATAGACTACATTATAGACGCGAAACTGTAGTCGTGAACTAAGTATTAAAAAAAATTTTCCAGAACAAGTACTTATCTATACTAAAAAATGGGCAGGCTACAGTGATACTTATAATTTTAATGTTAATCTATAATTAACCCGTGTTTTACAAAAAATATATTTTTATATTACATACATTTAACTGCTACAGTGTAACAAAAACCATAATAAGTATGTAGGTTTGAACGTACAGTGGCATTCATCGTTGAACATCCATAAAATGTAGGTAGTTTTACAAATGCAATGCTACGCATCGCACTTAGCAAAATACAAGTGAAGAATGTCTCTGTACCACACGGGGTGAATTATGTTTGCTGAATTTTATAAAGAAAGAATTTTTTTAATTTTTTTTTAAGATTTTTGGTATTAATTTCTTCTTTCAATATTGATGGTACGTTATTAATACATTTATACCTGTCTGTTTGTTGTGCTTTCGCGTTATTGCTCTGAATAAATCTAAAGTAATAACAAGAATTGGCCTTTTTAAAAACCTGACTTACCCACTACGGATCACCTGGGATCCTATCCAGAGAGGTGAGCGGGTAACCGGGACTAAGAAGTCAGAAGGAAGAAGAGGACTATTGTAATAAATTTTCGCAATAATGCAATATTATTTTTGCGCACACATTTTTGAAACAGTAAAACAAGGATAACTACATGTCTACTCGTAAAGCATCGCAAGTGGGCCGGCAGGGGAGGCGTATGTTATATTAGCATAGTTTGAGTTCGGGCGCCGCGGGCTGCACAGGGCAGTGGTAATGAGAATTTACCGCTTCCACGAACGCCTCCGACGCATTCAAATATTCGGGCACGTAGCCCTGCGCCCCTAAGGAGAGTACAGAAAGATACTCGGTAGAACCAAATTTGGATCGGCATTCCCATCCAGTCACTTTATTGCAACTCATTTCAACGATTTTCATCAGTAAAACAATTATTCGCAGATCCCTACGAATAATATAGATTCGAAAGTAGATAACTTTGTCTGTCCATTACGGTTTAACACCTAAACCCCTGGAACTGATTTTGATTAAATTATGACATGTTGTGTGTCATATTTGGCGATAATAGCATAATGTACCTAGCTAAATAGGCCCACATTTTTGTCAAACGCATATAAAGGCAGGTTGTTGGTTGGTAAAAAAAAAAGTGGTTTTTGTAAATTCATCGTGCTTCATCTGCAGTTTTCACAGAAATAGCATATTTCATGTGCATTTTATGTTAAAACTTATTTGCCCGAGCGGCGAGAGGCAATATGGAAATGTTCGTAATAATATGAAAATATTGAATAATGCTTTTGTTAAAAATCAGAGAAGATATTAAAAGCGATTTTTGTCCGATTCAAGTACCTAATAAAAACTGGACACACTTCCTCGTAATTTTCATATCTGAGCAAACATTATCATAATGCATATTACCTACCTATCCGTTTCGGTATTACGAGATCAAATCAAAAAGATAATCTTCCTAACTTTCAACTCCGTAACTTTTCAACTGCCCAACCGATTTTCATCAAACATGTCGAAGAGCACTCGAAAACTTTATTAAAATGCTTCATCCGTTTGTGAGCTTTAATGACACAGACAGCCAGACATACAGACACGCCAAACTTATAACAACTCTCTTTTTGCGACGGAGGTTAATTTTTTTTGTTTGTTGTTTAGTTTTTACAGCACTTGGTAAGACTCAATGTGTGTGATATTTTGATTAATTTTAAGGAAACCGACGAGCTCGCATTAAAAGATGAATGAATGTGGATGAAGTATGTGTGTGAAAATTTAATCAATTACGTAGATTAGCAGATGAAACGTGCCAAACAATATATGTATATACAAACTAGGTGCGTTAATAAATAAAAAAAGAACTTACCAATATAATTACTTAGTGAGTAGGTAACACTCCAGTATAATAATTTGTATCATTTTTCAAACGCATACGTCATACCAATATTACCTAGTTGGGATGGGATTATTTGATGTTAGGATTTTTCTCGAAGGCAGTATATGAACTATCTTGCTTTCTCGTGGTCCCAGGATTTTGTCCCATTGATTGGACCATCAGGGGGAACTGTTTTCCTGTTACTTTGTTTAATAACATAATACTTATATCATGTAGGTAGGTATGTACTTTATGAAAGTAACACTGCCGTATATACGACTCGACTTTGGTTTGTAGTTTTCAATAATTTTACTTTAACAAAAGTACCTGTCGACGGGCCTTTAAAAAATTAGAAAAATTTTATGAATTTTTATGCCATAAGTTTTTACAGCATGTATCCATCCATATAAAGAAAAGCTTTTCCATGCAAATTACGTTAACGAATAAAAATTCAACCTGTACCTATAGTACCTACTAATTTTATAAAGTGTCGTGTGGACCACTCCATCTCTTTCCCATGGATGCCGTAAAAGGCGACTAAGAGATAGGCTTATAAACTTGAGCTTCTTCTTTTAGGCGATGGGCTGGCAACCTGTCACTATTTGGATCTCAATTCTATCACTAAGCCAAACAGCTGAGCGTGGCCTATCAGTCTTTTCAAGACTGGTGGTTCTGTCTACCCCGCTATCCCTAGCGGGGAAGACAGAACCACATATAGACGTGATCATATGTACGTATGTATGTAGTACTATCCTTCCGATTCATACATAAAATCATGCTTCTTTCTAGGAGGGGTAGGCAGAGACTATATCTTTCCATGATCCCTGCATACTTCTTCTTCCACTACGATTATTATGGGCTTAATATTCTGGCTTTTTTAAATATGCCAGACAGAAAAATAAGATTCAAGCCTATTTCCAAAAGGAGTAGAGATTTGTAAGCTTCAGCCTAACACTTGTCCCACACACCTGATATTTTAAATCTGCGAATAGGCCTTTTAAGAAACGAAAGAAAAATTAAAAAGAGAGCGATTTACAAAATGTTTCAAATACGGTCGATGAAACCAATTTGCAAGGAAACATTTGTAATTTTATTTATAATATACATACACATCGAATTAAAAAATATGAAGAGTGAGGCTATCTAATAAATTAGATCTAGATTCATACATAAATTTATTTATTTAGGTACATTTCTGGTGGAATTGAAAATAGTTACAATATACCCATTTAAGTATTTGCTCAATCAATTATCATTTTACAATGTATACAATAATTATAATTTATTATTTTAATATTTATGATAAAATTATGACAATAGAAAACATGTAAATATTAAAACGAAGTTTCCAATGAAATGAAGATACAACCAGAATTCATGTTAGTTTAACAATTAAGTATTGTATTCAATGTTATAATTTCGACTAATATGGCAAACGTCGTGATAAAAAGTATTTTTTAAAATAATTTTTCACAAAATTGTCACAAAAATTACTATTCCACAAGCGTCCTTATTCTTACCTCTCTTCTTACACGTCCATCGAACTTACAGATTCATAAAACCATTAAGCTAGTTGCGGCAAACAAATCATGCACAAACACTATAAAATATTGCAGTATCGTACCAATAGGTACACAATAAGGTAGATTGCACAGGCGAAACAATGAGATTATTTCTGATATTACTAGACCTCAAAGACTAAAATATTTAGCACTAGAAATCCAAATTATTATTATTTTCACATTAGATTTCAAAATAAAATTGATACATTCGTATAATTATTACATTAATAAGACAGGTTTTTAGAACTTTAAATATAATGCTTTAACATTTTTATACTGTCAAGTTTCACATAGCTAGGAATCAGCGTATATACGCTGCAATCTGATTGTTGCGAGTTTATTGTAAAATCACAAAATTGCATCGAAAATCTAAAACTAGAGAAAAATTTTAATAGAATAAGAAAATGGATTACATTCATCTTGCAATTAACTTGTTTCCGTGATATGATGACGATGCAACTAGACGCTGCAACCGTATTGCAGCGAGCATATACGCTATTGCAACATCAGTTATGAGAATTATTTTGCGGAATATCTTTAAAGTAACAACTTGAGATAAAGTAAGTATATCAAATGGCAGATTTGAAACATGGACAGAATGAATACAGATATTATGCATATTCTTAACAGATAAATTATTGTTTGCGCAGATATTTGTGGTGATTTTGAAAGCCAAATCTAGCTCCGAGAGCATGTAAACAGTAAAATACGAATATTCTTGTAGTCTATAGTTAGGACATTTGTCTACCTGAAACAAAAGAAAAGTAAATATTAGATATACATTTATTAATAACTAATGTATATGTATATATAATATAAACATTTTTTGCCTTCAAAGTGCAGCCAGTGGACCATATCCACTGGAACAATAGCATAAAATAGCAAAAGAACCAGATGACCATGATATGAAAGCTACCATATGCATATATAAAAAAATCATACTAAAATCTCCCAGCGAGACAAAAAAGACAAAAAAAAACTAACCTCTTCTTGGGCACCTCGTCTTTAGCCTTCTTCTCCTGCTCGCGCCTCTTGGCCGCCTCCTCGCGCTGCTGGCGGATGATGGCGAGCCGCGCGAGGTCGGCGCGCGCCTGCTCCGTCTTGCCCTCCGCGTGCGCTTTCTGGTACGCCGCCGCCGCGCGCTGCCGCTCTATTTCTTCACGCTCACGCCTGCAATATAAAGAAAATAAATATAGCAGTTTTATGTGCCAGTATGTTTGTTACAACTTTTGAAAAAGAGATCTTAACCTAATGCATAAGCATGGAACACTCACATATTAATATAACCAAACGGGAATCAATGCAAAGAATATTGAGTCCTACATGTTTTACCAGTGACAGGTGTGCAAATTTATAATGTAAAGGAGGTTTAACAAAGTGGATATCCAAATCTACTTTGTTAAACCAAAATGTACCTCTCAAGAAATTTTTAATACTGAAATAAATTTTACCCGTTCATAACAATTTAATTTTTTTTCTCAAATATATTCAAATTTTATTCCTTAAAATCCTTCAGAACATTATTTTGATGCCATGCATAAAACACTATTTACGCATCAAAGCTATTTGTGATGGGTGTACAGTGTACACACAATCTATCATCATCATCATGTTGATTTGGAACAACAACATTGGATAAAGAAAAAAATAATTATTACTTTTTATGCATATTGCCAATTCTAGAATATAAGGCAACAGAAGTGTGAAAATTTTATATTGTTTAAAGGGGTTTACAGCTATCAGTACTTTGATTTCAAACCAAACATTGCATGAATATAGCAATTTTGCATTTTAAAAGCTATATCTTTATTCCTTAAATTACCCCAGAAAATGATGCCATATCTTAGTTGATCAACTTAACCATAATATGCTGTTTTTTTTTTTTATTTAATTTATACATATTACTAGAATTGCACTGACAGTTATGTATATTCGTGTTAATTCCTCTTTGCATACATTAATAATCATGCAATGTGCTAAAATTAATAAAAATAAACACTCAAATAGTTAAGCAAGCTTGAGATATTTTCATAGAGATGGAGGGGAATTTGAAATGTCTGATAGAAAAGTCAGTTAGTAGAGAAATTGAAAGTTTGGCAGAATCTATATAATGTAACACTTCAGTAAAATTACCTTGACAACTGAGGTTTTTCACCTTCACCCCCTAAGTTATTCAAAGTTGTAAGTTTCTTGTTTTTCTTTACTACCCGGTTTGGATTTTCTACTTCGATGAGACCCGACACACCTTTTGCTTTAACTGGGTGCTGAAAAATAATAGGAATAACAATGTAAACACATTCTTTCTATCATGACCATAGATCGGAACGGGTAGATTGATTTTATGTACCTGCATCATGAATTACCATAGAAAGCATAACCTGGATATGCCTCTTTTCCAGGATTCCATTTTAGTACTTACACTTACAGTAAACTACATTGTCGCCAGTAACATAGGACTACAATTTATATGAACGAAGTCGGGGGAAAACAGCTACCACTAATATATTCTTCATCCCACTTGTAAAAAATTCAGGAAAAAATCTTAATAACTTACAAATCCCGCAATCCCGGAGGTATGTCCATATTAATATATACGTTTCAGTTCATTGACCCCAATTCAATCTACCTATTCCGATCTCTGATCATGACACAATATAATGGAATGGAAACAGGTGTCACTTTGTATGAAAAGTCATAGGTGGACCAAACATAGCGCATCTGTATACAAGAAAATACCCATGTTTTTACAAATAAGTATAGTATCCAATCTTTTAATTTTTGTTTTGTTTCCAGAAAAGTTACGAAGCAACCAGGGTTAATGCCAGATTCAAAGGCCTGCACAAATGCTAGAAGATCATAAAAACAATAATGATGCAACTCACATCCCCTTCTGAATCACTATCTTCACTGCTACCCGATCCTGATTTCTCATCCCCAGATTCTTCTTCACTGGAACTTTCTCCACCATGTTCCTTTCTCCATCTGAAAGAGCATTTATTATAAATTTTTATTTCTCGAGTCTATCAACCGTTGTCAGTAAAGAAATCGAAACACTATTTTGCCACAGCATTGAATACAATCTATAATCATATTATAAAGTTAAAGAGTTTGCTTGTTTGAACACACTAAAAAAATCTTTTAGTGTTGAATAGACCACTTATCGAGGAAGCAAGAAGCAAAGAAAGGAGCAAAGAAATAATGGAAAATGTGAAAATTACACCGGGTTAATTATTCATCCTTGAGGGCTTCAATGATGCCTAAAATAACTATTCCATGCGGACGAAGTCAGGGCACAGCTAGTTGATTGATATGTGAAACAGAATCAGTAAGCTGTAAAGGGTTGGCAGATGTTCAAATGTTCTGCCCATGCTACTCTATAACCAAAATCATCTTTTATTTTTCATCTTCAGGAGTAAAAAGATATAACATACTGGCTCAGTTAGGTTTTTAGAGGTTTAAAAGACTTAAATAATAATGAAATGGAAATTATTTCTCATACTAAGTATGTGCAAATAACAATTTAAATTGAAACTACATTGCCACAAGACTAATACACCTATAAGGATATGTTATCATAAGCATTGGACTCACTTTTGTTTAATTTCTTCTTGTTTCCGCTGTTCTTCAAGTTCCTCAGGGCTAGTAAATTTACGGTTGCGTCCTTTGTGATTCGTATATTTACCTGAAACATAAACAATAGATAATGAAAAAGCAGGCCAAACAACAGGTTAGCTGAAATAACAAAGCATTTAACAATATTACAAGAATGTAAACATAGATGTATTATGACGAAGTACAAAAAAACTTCAAATATAAAGGCTCCAGTTTCATAAATATATAGCTAAAATGGAAATCATTTCTACGGATAGAATTTGCAAAAAGCACATTCTCATAACATTGGACGACATTGAGAAATTTAAAGGGGGCAACGAAATAGAACTCACCACGAGGCATTGTGGACTCAGAAGTAATTTAACGGGATAAAATCAATAATAGGAATAAAATTTAGTAGGTATTTAGTATGTAGTTGTTGCTTTTATATGTTCCAAGTCAGCAATCACCACATAAATTGTAAAAATTGGATAAATTTGGCGTTGACGTTTAATGCCGGAAAAGAAAAATGGTCATAGACTGAGTCATAGACAAAATAAAAATGACTGTCAAATTACAGTGTTGCCACGTGTACTTTTATCTTAACCCTACTCTCACTCATTAAGATGGAATTGAGATTTAAATACTGACAGTCGCCCCCTATAATTTTATGTAGTACCTATGTATCTAGTACCTAGTAACTACTCTGATGTAATAACCTACCAGTTTGAATTAATGTTTATCAGGTACCTGTTACACGTTCATTTAGGTCAAGTTTAATGGTCTGGTGTATGGCAACTGTTTTTCTTCCCGTGCAGATTATAAAAGTCAATTATGTGATGATGAGCTGGCAACCAGTTACTAATTTGATCTCAATTCCATTATTAGGGTATAAGACTATTCAGTTGAACGTGGCCTTTAACGTTTTCGATAGAGTTGGCTTTGTCTACCCCGTAAAGCATAGACTTGATAATTTAAAATAATGTAGTTAGGTACCAGTATTTAAGTTCCCTCTAAGTTGGGTACCGAAAGTTTCCTTCGGCCAAAAATACTAGCATACTTAGTTAAGCCAAAAGTAGGTAAGATACATACCTCTCATAAGGTGTTATCGTTTCAGGTCACGATTTCTTTTAAGTTCGAGCTACTAAGATATAAGTAAAAGTACCTACTTTTCACAAGACTTTGATTTATAAATGTTTTTAAAGTTGTTATGTAGGTATATACCTACCTATATGTCTTCTTCTAGCTGAACTGGATGAAAAATTATAATACCTAGTTGCAAATGCGCAGTAACACTGCTTTAATATTACGGAATACGGGTTAGTTTAGCTGGGATGACCGTTTCTATGAGATGGGTAACCGCTTTCTACGTCGCTCTTTTTCTTCCTTCTGGCGTTTCCCTATTTAACTCCTAACTTCATGGAAAGGAGCCCGAGAACGTCGTATAATAAGGTGCATTTTTTAAGTCGAAAACAAAATAAATAAATACAAATTGCCGTTAGGAAATTTATTATGGTTATTCTCTTGGTATTTATCTTCGTGTGCATCTTCCCTTGGGAGAAGATCTTTGGGTAAATCAGGTATTATACGAATCGGGCCCTGAGGTCAAATAGGTCGGGCGGAGTCGGCGGCACGCTGCACGGGTCCTAACGCAACGTTGTAAATGGTTGAGTGCTCAATTATTTTGTTACCTTCTATGACATCCACGGAAAACAGATGGAGTAGTATCCATTCTTAAATATCCGGAACCACACGGCACATTGATGAACTGATGGCAAAAGGTGTTGAATGGAAGAAAGTGCATCCTACTACGGAAACATCTAAGTCTTAATACGATTCACCTCAATATCAAAGAGGTTAGCAGAGTCAAGGCTGATCGTCTGCTTACTATGTATAACACATTTGCGACACGGAAAGCCGATGTGTTTTTGGCGAATTGTTATATGCGTCATGGAGTCACTCACTTTTAATGTAAACAATGCCCATCTCTGGTCCACTGACACGTATTTTAGAAAACAATACAAATCGAAAACTTACTTTCGTACCAACAAAGCGACAAATCCGCATCGGAATTACGCCGCCATGCGCCATAGGAATGATGCGTCGTACTAGTGATTGTAATGCTTCTTCTCTGAAGAGGAACCCGAAGTGCGTCTTTAGACTAAGATCATGGATTGGGTTAATCATGTTTTTGCACGAAGCGAACCGCTTCAACCGCGTCCTCTGACCGCTGCAACCAAATTCATATTGGATAATGCCTACTCAATGCATTTCCCTATAGCCATGGGAAAGAGACAGAGTGGTCCTATTCTAAAGTACCGGGAACACACAGCACAAGTGAATGCTAATGGTTTTGAATAATAAGAACCCAATTTTGGTAATATTCACATTTTTAGGTATATATTTAACTCTTGACAAATTTTATAAGGTGCTTCTATTGCAAGCACTTGTGCTGACGAATGACACGACGGTGAAAAGTAATTTAAAAAGGCTGCTGGTAGGTATAGTAAAAAAAAAACGCATAAAAATTCCCTGGTTTTAACCATCTTCTTTCCTTCTTTGTCTTCATCTTCCTCCTGGCGGTAGTTCCAGTTACATCCCAACAGTCTAGACAGGAGCCCGGGAATGACCCTTGATCATGGATCTTGGATTTTTACTCGTGGTTTTTACACGAGGCGACTCCCGTCTTAACTCCGCAACCTTGCGGAACCTGAACCTAACACATATTGGATCATAGTTACACATTCAGTTGCCTGAATGTGCAGGTTTCATCACGATATGTTCCCTCGCTGTAAGAACATTGGTTAGCACATTAACTAATGTACCTAACTCAGAAAAGAGTCGTTGCTACATGGCCGAGGTAGAATTTGAACCTGTGCCCCCGATTACAGATTACGCATTACTTGCGCATTTTAGCCGGGCACCTTAACCATTCGACCATACGCGCTCTCTTTTTTTCCTTCTATGTATGTTTGTGAAAACTAGACAAGCAAGGACGAGGAGTGTAGTTATAATTCTTTTAAGTGATAACTTTAACTGTTATTTTTGTAGGTGTCAAGACTCCGACGGCGCTCGTCTTTTTCTAAGGCTTCTTATACAGAGACACAGTACACAGATAATACAGAGATAATATACAGTAGCATAGAGTTATTAATGTGGATGAAGCAAGATAAATATGTATGTAGGGATCGTAGCAAGTGGAAAGACGTGGTCTCTACTTACCTCTCCGGGAAGGAGGCGTAATTTTATAGATGGTAAACAAAAAAAAAAATCTGGGATAAATAATGACATCAGGGCATAGCATAGTATTTTAAAAAATATACAAACCCATCGCCATATCTGATTTACGAGTATGCTTATCAATACGAAAATAACTGTATGCTTTCGTATTGGGTACTGGGAGTCGAAGCTCGATCAAAAATGGTGTGAAAAATTAAAAGCTATTAAATGAAAAATACCACTGTTCAGTCCAGAGTAAGCAGATTAATATTCCTTTCTGAAGGTCACGAGTATACCGCATAATAACGGTATCATTGCAATAAACGTTAATCTTTGGGATGGGACAAAATGGTACATAATAAGGCAATTAATTATTTACATAAAAAAATACGTAGGTACATGGCGTCGATTTGATAAATTAATTTGTTTTGTCGGCGATACACGGTTATACATCTTGAATGTAAGTAACTGCAGCATTGCAATATTGGAATTGGTTACTTTTAGCGTTTTTGATCTGTAGGTAACATCCTACCTGGGTTGAATATTTGTATCCCTCTATAATTGCCAAACGATATTTTCCATAAAACTTCTAGTATGATAAGCAATAATAAGTCATTCATTCGAAACAACGTACGCGACTACACATCATATTTATCGTAGTGGGTTCGAAGCCTTTATACTACTACCCAAGTTAAAAATAAAATCCTTACCTACGAATTGGTACAATGTCGAGACTAAGGTATTTAGTGCAATTTGCATATTACATCATGCACTAAACGCCATGGGCAAACTCGTTGAAGTAAATGCTAACGCTGAAACTGCAGTCGCCAATATTTTTACATGAAAATGAGCCACAGATGTTCATTTGAATTTATGTACTCTTGTAGTCAGAATTAAACTTAGAAATTAGGGGGACAAAAAATATATTCTGTTATAAAAAAATATATTTTGTTCAGAAATATTCAGTTTATAATGTATGGTACAGATAAAACACTTGCACGTTACATGTATGGTTGGTGGAAACCCAAATCTTAAAACAGAAATTGGGTTACAGAAATTTGCAAAAATAAGAATGATATCAGTGATAATCCTTACGTCGATAGTCCGTTATAGCGATACGTCTGCTAAAAGGCTTGTACCTACAATGAATGCCTATAAGAGGCGAAGGAATCGCACACAGCGTCCACACATAACCTCCCAAGACCTTGTATACCACGCAAGGACACGGACATCGCAGCCCCTACGCGAAAAACTGCCCGCCATTTTCAAACCAGCAGTCCGCCAAGAAAGTTCTCATCGCTAAAACTTTTTTTTACTTTATTATTATTTGACTCAAAAGGACTAAAGTGATCAGTGATTTGGGAAATCATACAGTGATATAAAAAATTCGTAAGTACCTACTTTTTGTTTCCGATATATATTTTTTTTTTTTCTAAACTTTTTCAAGAATAAATCAATATATATAAAACTAAAGTATAAATGAACTTTAATTTTAAATACTTATTATAAAGTAGAAAATTGTGACAGTGTTTGAGATTAGTAGATGTTTATTGGGAATTCTGGGACACTTTTGTGTCCCAGAATTCCCAATAAACAAAATTCGATTCATTCTAAACACAAAACATTAGTCGAATGCACTCACCTGACTCCATTATAAAATTGATAAGAATCACCCGCGAGCTCGGGGAAAGATCACACACCGAACACACTTTTTACACATGATTCATTCTAACCATCAAACATTATTTTGTTGTGTTTTCCTGATTCCTGTTTTACCAACAAGATTTTACATGTTAAATTATAAAACGTGTTTATTCGTTAAATCTAAATTCATTTCGCTCAAATTCGTTGAGTACTGCAGACGAGTTTAAGCACATGCTAATAACTAGAAATGAAATTTGTGAAACAAAAAGACTCACTACAATTAGATTGTATTTGTCCTGCTTCATCACAAGAACCAAAACGACACGGAAACCTTCTGCCGAACACAATACGTTGTATCGTTTGTGGTCCATCAAATTGTGGAAAAACCAACTTAGTAATAAGTTTATTGTTACATACAGATGGTCCACGATTTTGTAACTTATATGTTTATTCAAAATCTTTATATCAAGCAAAATACTTATTTTTAGAGAAAGTTATGAACATGGTTTCTGGTACAACCTTTCATAAATACAATCACAATTGTGAAATTTTGAGTCCTCACGAAGCGCTACCTGATTCAATTATAATATTTGATGATGTAGCTTGCGAAAATCAGAACAGCATTAGAGATTATTTTGCTATGGGTCGACATAAGAAAATTGATTGTTTTTATATTAATCAAACATATACAAAAATACCTAAACAACTAGTGAGAGACAATTCCAATTTGATTGTATTATTTAAACAAGATGATATTAATTTGAAACATGTTTATGATGAGCATGTAGGGTCTGATATGTCATGGAATCAATTTCGTGAAATGTGTTCAAAAGTTTGGAAAAAGCCTTTTAATTATCTTGTTATTAATAAGGATTGTGATAAAAACAAAGGATGTTATAGGTCAGCATTTGACACTTTTATAGTTCTAGATTAACATACTTAATACAATGTAGTGATAATGAAAGGTCACTTTAAAGTGTGATCTGCGACTGAACACAATATCAAGCAGTAAAATGGAAAAATCATTTAAAAAACAAATAGTAAAGTCAGCAGCAGCTGTTAAAAGAAAAGTGGGGATGATTAACGATACAAAAAACGTAAATAATATGGCACTGGAGAAAATTTTCAAACCTATTGTTGATCCCCTTAATTTGATAGCCAATAAAAATAATGAAAAATGGGTTGAGAATGAAAATAATTACATTCCCTCTGTTGGGAAAAAATGTAAAAATGAAAGTACATCGTCTTATTCATCCAATGAAGAATCGAATGACACTGTTTCTGAAAGCGACTTTCCTAATAATTACAACAAAACTTTAATTTCCACACCTTCTGAAGATCATAATGTCAGTGAAGGTTCGTTCAAATCTATTGCGTCTTCTCCAGATAATCGTCAAACTTTGTCGTGGTCTACATCATCAGAAGTAATGGATGCTATACCTTTTGGAGTAAGACATGAGCGGGGAAAACTAATGCTTGGCAATATTCGTGTTTTCGATAATGATAACATTCTGAAAATAGGAACTCGAATTTTAAAGAAGACAGATGGTTTAAGAGAGTTACTATTTAAAAGGAAACCTGATCTAGAAAAAGTCAGAGAGGAGGACTTGCAAAATTATAAATTGTTACTAATTGATACTAATGCACATCGACGTAATTATGAGTCATCTAAACCTATAAACAGTAACAAAGGTTTTAAATACATTAATGTCATTAAGCCTTTATTTAAATTCTCAAAAAATATGACTTCAAGTGTAGAAAGTCTTCCTCAAGGAAAAGGTATTCCACTTCTGAAAAAAGTAAAAAAATATACTGATTATGTTTATTGGGATGATCCCAACGAACTGGTAGAACGATTAAAATTGTTGTTAGGATCACGAGCGGCTGGCAATAGTGGTGTAGATAATGAAATTATTGCAGTCATAGAAGAATTACGAGAAGCTGGAATTATAAATATAGAACATAAACAGCTATCGCCACAGAAAATGACCAGTATAATTCGAGATCTCTAATCATCTAGACAGCAATGAATGTAGATAAGTTCGGTCATCACGTCCATAAACGTTTGCGATTATTGGAATTTATCGACACTTTAAACGATACATTGGTGAAAACTGATGCTGGACACTATGATTTGAAAACATCTAAATTAAAAGGTCTTTCATCTCCAAATGAAGCCGATGAAGCAGTGAACAAAGCATACGTCGATAATATACTACAAGAGTTAAGAAAAGAAATAAGAGTGGTTAATGATAATATACAAGTATATTTAAAAAAATTGGAAAAAGCTACATCAGACCGTTTGTCAAAATCGTTTTATACAAAACAAGAAATAGATAATTTGATTGAACTTAAATTGAACCAACACAATGAGCAAAAAAAACATAGTGGATGAAATTCATAAAGCAGCAAGAAGAAATTTTCCTCGTCGATTTACAATTATAAAAGGAATAGACGACTTATGGCAAGCTGATCTTATGGATTTTCAGAAATATTCTTATTTTAACAAAGGATATAAATATGTTTTAGTTGTAATAGATACTTTTACAAAATATGTGTGGACATATCCTATAAAATCAAAAAACAAAAAATGTGTGACAAAAGCAATGTTTGAAATTGTATCTCGTTCAAAACGAAAACCTATAAATTTACAAACTGATTTAGGCAAAGAATTTTATAATGATGCTTTTAATAAATTGTGTAAGAAATATGACATTAATCATTATTCCACCTACTCCACCAAAAAAGCTTCTATTGTGGAAAGAGTTATTCGTACAATAAAATGTAATCTTTACAAAATGTTTAGTTTGTATGGTTGTTATAAATGGTTAGGACCAAATTTAAATTCCGTTGTAGAAAAATATAACAATACTACTCACCGTACTACTAAATTTAAACCAGTCGACGTAAATAAAGTAAACCAGATACAAGTTAGATGTAACATATTGCGTGCACAAAAGCGAGTTTTATATCGCAAGCCTAAGTTCCACGTTGGTGATAGTGTTCGGATAAGTAAATTTAAAGGTGATTTTTATAAAGGATACACTCCCAACTGGTCGACAGAAATATTCGTTATTGTCAAGGTAAATGATACGAATCCACCAACATACCTATTAGAAGACAAACATAAACAGAAAATTTTGGGAGCTTTTTATGAATATGAATTACAAAAAACGAAATTTCCAGAACTTTATCTTATTGAAAGAGTTATTAAACGTAAAGGTCATAAACTTTATGTAAAGTGGTTAGGTTTAAGTGAAAAAGAAAATAGTTGGGTGGACAAGAATGCATTACTATTGTAATATAAAGTGAGCGTCATAATAAATATCTTCATTTCAAGAATATCTATGAAGAAGGGAAGAGGTATTTTAAATAACGTCATCAATAATTTACCTTTCGAACTACATATTCCTGGATATCAGTTTTGTGGACCAGGTACTAAACTTCAAAAACGATTATTAAGAGGTGAGCGAGGTATAAATAAATTGGATGAAGCTTGTATGTACCACGATATTGCATACAATAATAAGGATTTAAACATTCGACATAAAGCAGATTTAGACCTTTTGAATATGGCTAAGAAAAGAATAAAATCGAAGAGTGCTGGAAAAGGAGAAAAATTGGCTTCATGGATTGTAAAAAATGCAATGAAAGCAAAACTCAAAGCTGGCGCTGGAGTTCGTTCATTTATGAAAGTAGTGAAAAATATACAATCTAAGCTTAAAAATATTAAATCAAAGGACAAGCGTTCAACTATAAACTTTGCATATGCAACCGCAAAAAGACTATTTTCTAAAAATAACGGATCACGTACACGTTTACCACGATGTATACCCATTCCTAAATGCGGAGGCTTTTTACCGCTCATTCCCATCTTTGCCGGTCTGTCAGCTTTAGGTTCACTTGCTGGTGGCGCGGCAGGTATAGCAAAGGCTGTTAATGATTACAAAGTAGCTCAGAAAAACTTTGAAGAGTCTAAACGACATAACAAGATGATGGAATCTGTTGCTTTAGGAAAGGCCTTGTATATAAAACCATATAAAAAGGGAGCAGGATTATATCTAAGTCCTTCAAAAAACTGAAAAAGCGGCTACCCAGACGAGCACTAACCAATTTAGATATAATGGAACATGCTATTGATATTCCTTACTTTCGCGGAGTGTATATGAGAGATACTCTTCCTCGGAAACCAAAAAAAATTGAGTGTGCTATATTAAATTTAGATAGTTCTGACAATCCTGGAACACATTGGGTAGCCTACGTTAAATATATTAATTACTGTGAATATTTTGATAGTTTTGGTGATTTAAAACCACCATTGGAACTAGTAAATTATTTAAGTCCTTTAACTATAAATTATAATTATTTGCAATATCAATCTTATGGTACTATAAACTGTGGACACCTTTGTTTAAAGTTTTTAAAAGAATTTTGGAAACATCATTTGTATAAATAATATAATAAAAATATATTTGTATCAGTATAATAATGTCTTTCACTGTGTCAATAACAGGCAGAGGAGAATTTTTAACAACTAACTATTCCCCTACATTACAACTGAATGGAGAGTACGAATGTGGGCTTTTGTATTTTTCTACATTTAATTCTATACCTAACATAGACGCAAAAAATAACAAATTTTACTATGGAAAAGATGAAGTTATTGAAATTCCTGAAGGATCGTATGAGTTTCAAGATATTTGTGATTATCTGAAAAGTAACATAAAGAATGCAGCGTTGAAATTGGGTTGTAATAATAATACGTTAAAAACAAGAATTTTTTGTTCCAAAGATGTACACTTTAATAAAAATAATTCAATCGGAAAAATATTAGGATTTAATAGAGAATCAATCAAAGCTAATATAAGTACTGAATCTCAGCATCCTGTCAGCATTTTAGCAACAACTATCGTACGCATCGAATGTGATGTTATCAGCGGATCATTTGTAAACGGAAAAGCAAGCCATATTATTTATGAATTTGTGCCTAACGTACCCCCTGGTTACAGAATTATTGAAATACCTAAGAATTTAATTTACTTTCCTGTCAATCAGAGCTCAATAAATTCACTCAATATAAGGTTGTTAGACGCAGAAAACAAGCAAATTAACTTACGCGGTGAAGAAGTACAGTTGTATTTGCACTTTAAACCAAAATGTTAAATTTTCATAAAAACACCTTCACTCCTATTAAAAGACTCAGTCCTAAAGGATCACCTCACAAAGAAACATCGCTGCGATTTAAAAAAAAACTAACAAAAAAAAATAAAGACTTTTTAAGGCTACTAGGTTTGTTAATATGAACATTTTAAATATATGCCAACCCGCGTCTTACGACAATAGCATAGAAAGTTTTGAATATCATTCGTATAAGCCTTATGTATCAAGTTTTAACAAAAATGATGAAATACGGATACCGATTAATCAACAAGACTTGTATGTGTTGCCTGCACTCAGCTGTTTGTATATTGAGGGCAGAGTCGATGTGTATAAACAAAATAACGCTGGCAAAGAAAAAGTGCCGAGTGTGCATTTCGTAAACAACCCCGTACTATTTCTATTTCAAGATATAAGATATGAACTAAATGGGATAGAAATAGATAAGATTAAAAATGCAGGTATTACCACAACAATTAAATCTTATCTATCATTGAACGAAAATGAATCCAAAAGCGCAAAAGTTTGGGGTTGGTCTCCTTCAGGCATTACCTCTGATGGAGGATTTTCTGTGTATATACCGTTAAATAAAATATTAGGTTTTGCAGAAGATTATGAAAAAATCATAATGAACTGTAAACATGAATTAGTACTATTGAGAAGTAATACAAATCTCAATTCCTTATTACTAAGTTCTGGAGAAATTGTCGAAGATATAATTATAAATAAAATAATTTGGCGAGTTCCTCATGTTCGAGTGTCGGACCGTGAAAGAGTCAATTTACTTAAACATTTAGAAAAAGATCGAGCGATAACCTTAGCGTTTCGTAACTGGGATTTGTATGAGTATCCATTGTTACCCAAAACCAGGAAACATACTTGGTCCATTAAAACATCATCACAGTTAGAGAAACCAAGATTTGTTATTATTGCTTTACAAACAAACCGTAAAAGTAATGCAACAATGTCGATGGCAGAGTTCGACCATTGTCATATTCGAGACGTAAGAGTATTTCTAAATTCTTCATATTATCCGTATGAAGGTTTAAATATTAGTTTCGCAGACAACAGATATTCATTAATATATGAACAATACGCAAGATTTCATCAGTCTTATCATAGTCGCCGAGCGGAGCCGTTGATGGGATTAAAAGAATTTAGAGACATAGCTCCGTTATTTGTTATAGACTGTTCACGACAGCATGAAATGTTAAAGGGATCAATTGATGTGAGAGTTGAATTCGAATCTGACCAAGACATACCCGATCAAACGGCTGCATATTGTCTGATACTGAACGATTGCATATTTGAATACAAGCCATTGAGCAATATTGTTAAGAAGTTATCATGAATGCTAATACAATAATCATAGATTTACAAGGGTTTAAGGATTTGAAAAATAATTTTATTGTTAAGGAATTTTCGATTGTAACTAAGGAATACACACAAACTTTCTTGGTTAAAGCACCTTATTCTTTTAAAACTCTTTCTGATGAAGAAAAAAAGCGAGTTCGATGGTTAGAAAATAATCGGGGACTACATTGGTATGAAGGGTTTATCGATTATCGAGAATTCCGGCGAGTTATAATTCCATATTTAAAAAGTAAAAATGTCTTAGTTAAAGGAAATGAGAAGATTGTATGGATTCAAGAGTTATGCAACGATTGTGAAATTATAGAACTGGGTGAAAAGGGTTGTCCTAAATTACTTAAATTATATGAGGATTATTGTGAGCAGAATAATCAGGTGTTAAATTGTGTTCATCATAAAAAAAGGTGTGCTTTGAAAAATGCACTCTGTTTAAAAAAGTGGTGTCAAGACAATTTTGTGTTTAATTCTTTATTTAAATTATAATAAGATTTTTCGAATAATAAAAATATTTTACTGAATAAAATATACTGTGTTTTTTTAATTTATTTAGGTTATGGTTCCTAATTAAACTATAAAATAAAGGCACATATCTTTTAAATTTTACGTTTATTGATACTAGTCAAATAAAACAAATCTGTAAAAAATAACACAATGACATGAAAACTGATAAAGGAAATTACATTAATTGACATACATTTATATATAATTTTAAAACCAATTGGTATAACTATAGTTACAAATTTTTTTTGAAATATTACTAATAATTTTTTCAGTCTGGTCCATAATTTCATCACCAACATCTTTTACCACATATTGAGAGCTCAATAAGACCCTATCGTCCTGAAGACAGTCACTTATTAATTGATTACACTCTAAGTCAAGCACTTGAATCTTGATCAGTCTAAGACCTTTGTGGGGAGCACTTTTTATCACAAACGATTGATGGGGAAAATGTGATTTGACAATCTTTTTGGAAAAATCTACCTTATTGCAACCCCCCTTTAACTTCATTTTCCGTTTATGAGTACTTAATTTTGATAGTTCGGTGGGACGACTCTGTATCATGAAAAGTTCTTCGGAGAATCCAAACGAATCTCGAGGACATTGAAATGACTCTGGTATTAATGTTTCACTATCTGGAAAGATAGCGATATCGCGTCCTGTTGTCTGTAACAAAAAATAAAAATACACATTACAATAATTCCAATAAAACGGGTTTGATCCCCGACCAGGCTAACATGGAAAAATAGTGTTTATCTTATTTAAATCAATAATAAAGAAAGATTTTTTTTGGTACCTTCTGTTCACGCGCCTTTGCTTTTGATTTTTCGAAAGCTTGTATTTTAATTAATTCCTCAGTCAATCCATCTGATAGACGTTGAGCATGTTCAAAAGAATCGGGAATAAATGTTTCATTATCTGAATTCGCAGTCACATCATCTACGTATTGCGGCGTCTGTAAAAAAACATAAATTTAGAATAACATTAAATCAATCTTATATCTATAAGAAACAATTAAATATATAAAGCAACTTACCATTGTTTTAGTTTTTAAATACTTAAATTTATTGGAAGCAACGTCCTGCGGTGTGGACTATGCGCTTGATCGTACTAAAATGATACATGTCACATACATTTTTGCGCACTGCATTAAAATAAAAATGCATGCGCAGCGCGATTTTGTCCTTGCTAAAATATTTTCTGTCATAGTCGTTCAAATTACTGTTCACGTTAGAACACGTTCATTCATATTGTAATTAGATACCAAGGTCTATCAATAAAATTTATTACAATGAATACATGCACAGAACGCTTCGTCCACACAGCGGTTTGACGAGCTCCGTGGCTCAGCGGTTATCAAGATGAACTGAGACACGGAGACCTCGGGTTCGATCCCCGATCTTTTTTTCAGTTTGTCCCGAGTATGGTTTTCTATACGTGAATCAACAAAATGTACTATTGTTGAGTTAGTATTTTGCGACTCAAGTTTACAACTTACTGTAGGGCTCAATTTATGTAATTTATCCCTTGTGAGCATGTTCATAGTATTCTTTCGTCATTACTTTCTTTATAAAACTTTTTATTTTAAAATATGAATTAATAAAACAATTTATTATTTTAGTATACCCATTTTATTCTTTTTCCTACATATTTACAAACAATACAGACATTTTCTGACTTAGAATATAAACAAAATATGAAATATGTTACAAATATGTATGTTTTTTTAAAACATTTAAATTTAACAAATAAGTATCCATTTTCAAAACCTGTTAAAAATTAAATATACTTGTGTGCCCCCATGCTTTAGTCGAAATCTTATTCTTTGATATGGCTCTCTTATCATCATCAGCTGATAAAGCAATTTTATTTACGGCACATGTAAATAATTCATGTTTAATTGATTTAAATAAAATATTTGTTTTACGAATTACGTTACCTTCATGCAGAGATTTTTCATAATCCGATACATTAAAATCACGCACAATGTTTCTCTTAATTCCTTTTGCTTTTTTTATTGTGCTATTGGTGGTTTTAATACAATATAACTTCGATCGAAGTCCAACAAATTCGGTTATAACTTTAGTCCCCATTTCAAGTTTAAATAGACCAGGAACTTTTTTATTTTGAATTGGTAAACTATATTCATTACTTTCACAATTACTAGTATCAAAATAATGTAAAAAGTATTTTTTTAAATCATAATAAAAGTTATTTGTTTGTATATGATATATAAAACTATCTGTATCAGTGTAACACATCTTAACATGACTTTTGTAATGGGGTTGTATAACTGAGTAATGAAAATCATACATATGACTTTTAGAAAGTTCTAAAACAGTAAAACCAATGTAAATGGGTTTGTTCAAAATAATTTCTTCAGGGTTTAATTGAACAGCTACTAAATTATCAGAAAAAACTGTTGCACTGTGGAAATTTGGACGTGCGATAAGTTTTTGAGCACAATTTCTTTTTTTAGTAAGATTTTCATTATCATCCCACTGATTAACCAGGTGCACATTAACTCGCTTCTCATTGTTTTCTAAAGTTTTTCCAAAAACGCTATTGTTCAACAGTTTAAAAAAATCTTGTTCAAAAGGGGATGAACTTTTTTGTCTTAAAGTAGTATTCAAATCAATATATTGTTTTAAATACGGTCTTTGTCTAAATGTTATTACCCTATGTATTTTTTTCAAAATCAGTCCATGTTTTAAACAAGTTTTTAAATGAATGTAATGAATTACATAATAAAATTTATCATATAAATTCGGAATGAGTTTGTGATTTTTACCACCAGGTGGAATGCATTTTTCTGGACAAAATGGTAAATCATTATGTAAATTATGCAAGTGCTTAGGATAAACTAGGTCTACCTCTAGTATAAACCCATAGTCAGCATCATTTTCTACTTGAATTATATCCAATGTATTGATTTCATTTTGATTAAGAAACCTAAAATTGGATAATGGTAAATATTGACACATACTGAACCCATATAAATTGTTGCAGTCGATATAAGTAATATACGATGTAGGCTCTAAGGGTTTGTAATCAGGTAAGAAAGAATTATTTGCTTTAGCATGTCTATGGGAACATAGGCACACACCGCCGCGAATGCCCTGTTGTAACATTCGAATCATAGATAAATCATTTATAAGCTCTAACTGAACGCCTGTTTTAAGCAACATTGCATCAAAAGATAGACTAGGTGCGGTCAAATAAAATGCTGGATCCAACTGATAATGCTGTTTGCAAGTCCGACGAAAATTTTCAAAAATATCTGATAGTAATAGCACATCAGTTTTCAAATAGAGATCCGTATATGAACCTAGGTCAGAAATTTTAAAGGTTGACCAAATTAAATTCGCATGCCTGTAATCCTCATCGGAGATATGTTCGTCATTCAGCGAACTGTAAAATAATTCTTTTGGTGGAAGTTGACTTTCTTGATAACGTTCCCATGAGCTCATGTACTCGTACGGATATACACCTTTACGAGTAAGTAACTGAAATTTCTCATCACAGGGGTAAAAATTTTTAAGGTATTTAAAGTCATCTGGTTTCAAAGTGTCTGATAATTTACTTAAACTTGTAGCTAGAAATTTAAATGAATCAACAAAACGAAGCTGATAAAACTGATCATTTGAAACCGGTACAAATTTGGTGAATGAAACATAGTTTTCTTTAGTTTTGGGTATAATTTTTATGTCACCAGGAACTTCAGCCAAAGCTTTAATGAATAAGTGACAGTCATAACCGGCTAGGTTGTGGAAAAAGATGGGTACAAACGAGGGACGTTTAAATTGCAAATTGCATTGTGGGTGGGCAGGTCCTCTGTAGCGACCGGTAACATGACAATGGTCGCGTACCCGGTCCGAAAATACAAAGTTGTTACAAATATGGCAGCGAGTTGCTTTGATAAACTCCATTTCATCATCATCAGTAAATATCATTGGGACTGGTTCGTTCACTATATCATATATTTTCTTTACGTCTTTGATAATAGACTCTACAAACCTTCTAGCACAATCTGGGCCTCGGTATGATACGTAACTATTATAGTCAGTATTGTCACAACAAACAATATGGTATGCGAACGCTATAGGTATGTGTTTGTTCAAAGTCATAGTGTTATTAGAAGAGCAGCTTATGTCAGCGTTAGTTTGGAGCATTGATTCAAAATCAGCATAAATACAAAAGGGCATATTTTGTTTACGCTCATAATTTTTAAATTGTATCAGTGACCCGTTGTCAGGCAAAACGGTCACTACACCTCCACATGGATGAGTGTCAACTTCTTCTAAAGTCCCAAAATTTAGTAAACAAAAATCACAAAAATAAACCTTACCGTGATGTGATGTGATTTGACTTCTAAAAAGTCTAGAACAGTCTTTTATTAAACAATAATGAGAGGAATTTTTATTTTCTAAAAAGAGTAAATGAATAATTTTGAAATTTCTGTTCCTATCCATTTCTGATTTGTATAAAGGGCCTACAATAGATTTGTTATTTTTTAAACCATATATGATAAACTTAATATTAGAGTTATTTTTTTCAAAAATTTTTATGTCATGAAAAGTAACAGGAAATGACATACCGCTTGTATCAAAAAGATCGTAAAAATGTGGATATGACGATGTTCGGTTAGGCCGTTTCTTGGTTGGATATAAAGCTGCTGTCACGCACCATAAAAAGCAATACTGATCCTTATTTATAATATTTAAACATGCTTTTTTAGATTGAATTGATTTAGGTAAACTTATAAAACTGGAACCGGCTAGAGGTTGGTATTTATTAAGATTGACCTCCATATATAAAATGTTTAAAAATGACCACCCACTGTCGCGATGTTCGAATTCCTCAATACTTTTTTTAAATTTCAAAACTGTCTCTAAATACAATTTGTTGAAATCATAATCAAAATATAATATTTTGTTTTTGGTAAGAAATGACTTAACTGATTGCGAGTTATCTTTGAATTGTACGAATGTACCAAATAATTCAAAATTCACTTTCACACACGTGTGTTGTCCCAGGTATTTATCTAAAAGCGATTTTAACTTATCATGAATTTCATTAAAAAATACATCTAAAGAGGATGATTGAGATTCAGTATTCGCTATTATCTTGTAAGTTAAAATACGATTTCGAAATGCAGTGCTGACCATTTCTATACCATCATCATATTTTATAGTATGATTATTCTTTTTATGTAAATTGCTTCTCAAATGACCAACCCATGATTTATTGTGTATAGATGAGTTACACACAGTACAGAAAGGCATGTTAAAGGATTTTTTGATGAAACTTGAATCCAAAATAAAGGAATAATTAATGATTTATTACTTATTACACTACTTACATTGAAAACATTTAAGACGAAAATTAACACAAAAGTAATAGGTAATTTATGCCGAAGGAAAGAATCTTATTTTTTTACTTAAAATTAACCTTGTGACTATAGTACACGGGTTCTACCTCCTCAAATAGACTCCAAGCTCGACCTAGGAAGGCTTGTAGTGATTCCCAAGACTTTGTGGATTCATCACACTGTAGCTTCACCGTTATAAGAGCCTTTTTATAACGAGCATCAGCAGGGTTGTTCACGTAATCCTGTGTTTTGTAGACCTTAAGATCCACAAAATAATCACCCTCGGTCTTCAAAGCACGTCGAGAGGTCCCCGTCGAAACTTTGCTGGAGAAACTTGACGTTACTTCTCCACCGCGATTCCTTGGTTTGCTGCAACCGGCTTCCTCTGCTTGGAGGATGTTAAAAATGTTCTTTTTTGTTCTGTAAAAAAAAAATATTTTTAATTTTTTAATATATTTTAATAATATATATATTTAATAATATTTAATAATTTTTTTGCAAGTAAGAGACATAGGAAAAATTGTGTTGAGTTAACAAGCCCTGTCCGGCTTCTATACGTTCTGCATGAAGATAAACATTTTTCCCTAAACAAGAAAATAAATTAATAAAGTAATGATGAACAAAATGTAAATCGATGTTTTTGCGACAAATAAAGAAAGGAGTTATATTATTTACCTGTTCGTTGAGGGAAAATCAGGTGGTGGTGACGTAGCTTTGCGCTTCGATCCAGCAGCCAAGCTATGAACAATTTCTGGATAAGGCGATATGTCTCGGGTCTGCTTCGCAGCAACGGTTTTGCGCTGGCTCGTTTTCTTGCTCGCTTTCTTTGGGGGAGCTACAGCAGATAACACTGACGAGGCTTCGAATTCTGAGTCAGACCTGTAAAAGATATTAAAATTTTAAGTTTTGATACATTCTTAAGTACCTGAAAAATAAAAATGTAAATTTCACCAAAGATGAAAATACATATTTAATACTTACTAACATTTTTCAAATTTATGAAAAATATGCAGTATTTATATAGCAGTTCTTTTGGCGCAGCGGTTCCGGAGCACTCACAAATAATAATTTAATTTTCTTTATTGCTCGACTATTTAAACAGAAAATATCACTTGCTCATCAAAAAAATTGGTCAAGCGTAGGTTGATTCTGAATTTAATTATTGATAATCAATATCTTAGACTAATGTGAACCTTAACAACTAACGGTGAAGGTATATATTTTTTTTAATACTTGATAAAAAAGTAAGGTTTATATTTTTAAAAAAATACGTAGTTCAAACCGATACATGTATTAATATTTTAATTTTTATAATTTGAGTACTAAGTAAAGATGATAATATTGTCAACTATCAATTTATTTTTTAAAATACTTATCTCCAACATTTGGTTTGAAGATAAAATCGAATCATAATGTAAGCAGAATATATAAATCCCAGATCCAGATATTTAAATGTAAAAAAAAAATGTAAGTATATCTTAATTCAGTTGTGATCGAACCCGAGACCTCAAGTTACGGGCAGACTTGTTAACCACTATGTCACGAGGGTTATCATTGCATTCGAATACAATGACTACATAATTTGCTGTACAAGAATAATATTAAAATATCAGGAATCGTGTGGTGCTGACAGAGTAGAAAAACACCACCCAATATCTGCCTGCGGGCATTGTAAGAGGTGATTAAGGGGGAGGTCATCGGATGCTGTTCTTCTTGTATTAGACATTGTAGGTTGAACATAAAAAAGTCTTCAACCCTGGTCGTTGTCTTTGACAATGGGTAAACTATGTTAGTAACCATTAATCAGGGGTAGACAGAGCTAACAGATTTAAAAAGACTGAAAGGTCACATTTAACTGTAAGGGTTATGATAGAATAGAGATTCAAATAGTAGCAAGTTGATAGCTCATAATATACAAAAAGAATTCCAACTTTATTAGCCTAATTCTTTCCTAAAGCAAGTCATCATAGATAATATTCAAAATTCAAAAATTGTTTGTTATGAATAGAAAATATTTTTATCGCATAAACTATTCAACCGATTTATATAGGATATACATACATAATTATGTGTAATCACGCCCATATCTCTTTTGGGGTAGACAGAGCCCACAATTTTTTCAAAATATAGATTATATAATTTATGAGAACGATGGAGACATAGGATTTATAATGATTACCATACCCCATTCAAAATCAATATTAATTAGATTAAAATGAAGAAATTCATGAATAAGGTTTTAATGTGAAATGTATGCGTTGAAAGCTTTGAGAAACATTTAATATTGGTATAAACAAAATGTAGCGGACCCCGGGCTCCCAAGCCATACCCTTGAGGATGCAACCAGGAACACGCTCTAATGAGAAATAGTCCATCCATCCATATAATCACGTCTACATTCCTGACGGGGTAGACAGAGCCAACAACCTTGAAAGGCTGACAGACCACGCTGAAGCCTATTTCTTACTCGCCTCTTGCGACATCCATGGGAAAGAGATGGAGAGGTCCTATTTTTCATTGGTGCCAGGAACCACACGGCGGATGAGAGATCGGTATAAACAAATTATGTATTTTGTTACAAAACTTACTTTGATATTCGATCATCGTCATTCTACAAAGCACATCCGCTAATGCTTAAACATAATTTTTATTATATTGCATTTGCATGTTTGCATATTGTTATTAGGACGACTACACACTTAATTTACTTACAAACTCAAAGTATGGTATTGATATTCTGTGTTACATACATACCTATGAAATCCTTAAGTAGGTAGCGGTTGTCCAATTACATCTACAAGTTTCAATAGGGATTCATGTTATTCTCTAATAATAATATTGATTACGTAGACTTAACTAACACGGTGCTTGATATAGCAATAGTACGTAACCATAAGAAAGCTGGAATGTAGCCCAAATTCTAGTACATATACCTATGAGTACATACTTGAAGGTGGTTTTGTCTTTCAAACAAATTACAATTGATATAAAAGTGTTTACTCAGTAAGTGTGTAAACACCCTTAATTACTGTGTATCTGCTTACTTTGCGTATTTCACTCGTTCGTACATTAGACCATTTTGTTGCTAAGAACTAAGTTGTGATGTTGTGTTGTGTGTGATAATTTATTAAGATTATAATGTCGGTCTGTTTATTTATAATTTAAAGTTTCTGCTATTATTGTTAAACAAAGTGAACTTAGGAAGTATGGTTGGTGCGTGATCTTACCAAGGGCTCGCAGGAAGTTTACTTACCACGGTTTCTTCCAGCCAATCATCAGTTAGGAATTAGGAAGTGTGGTTGGTGCGTGATCTTACCACGGGCTCGCAGGAAGTTTACTTACCACGGTTTCTTCCAGCCAATCATCAGTTAGGAATTAGGAAGTGTGGTTGGTGCGTGATCTTACCACGGGCTCGCAGGAAGTTTACTTACCACGGTTTCTTCCAGCCAATCATCAGTTAGGAATTAGGAAGTGTGGTTGGTGCGTGATCTTACCACGGGCTCGCAGGAAGTTTACTTACCACGGTTTCTTCCAGCCAATCATCAGTTAGGAATTAGGAAGTGTGGTTGGTGCGTGATCTTACCACGGGCTCGCAGGAAGTTTACTTACCACGGTTTCTTCCAGCCAATCATCAGTTAGGAATTAGGAAGTGTGGTTGGTGCGTGATCTTACCACGGGCTCGCAGGAAGTTTACTTACCACGGTTTCTTCCAGCCAATCATCAGTTAGGAATTAGGAAGTATGGTCGGTGCGTGATCTTACCACGGGCTCGCAGAAAGTTACTTACCATGGTGCTTTCAACCGATCATCAGTTAGGAATTAGGAAGTGTGGTCGGTGCGTGATCTTACCACGGGCTCGCAGAAAGTTACTTACCACGGTGCTTTCAACCGATCATCAGTTAGGAATTAGGAAGTGTTATCGGTGCGTGATCTTACCAAGGGCTCGCAGGAACTTACTAACCACGGTGCTTCCAACCGGTGAACAGTTATGTGTAAAAAGTGTGTTCGGTGTGTGATCTTTCCCCGAGCTCGCGGGTGATTCTTATCAATTTTATAATGGAGTCAGGTGAGTGCATTCGACTAATGTTTTGTGTTTAGAATGAATCGAATTTTGTTTATTGGGAATTCTGGGACACAAAAGTGTCCCAGAATTCCCAATAAACATCTACTGAGATTATTGAAAGCGATTTATTTTTCAAGTAAAAATTAACATAAAAAGTGAAATCCTTTTGAGTAGGAATATTAAGCATTGTCTGACAAGTATGTTATATTAAGTAACAAGTCTGTAAGATCTAGGTAAGCATTTGGTTAACTACCACAAGGTGCTACTGTGTTAAAATAACTATCCAAGTTGACATACATCGCTTTTTTGCAAGTTAACTAGATTGAAGTCTTAGTTTTTTTTTAACATAGGTAATTAAACTATTTATTTGCTTTTGGATAACAACGGCTCGTTTGTGATTACTTTAAATTTATCGCAGGAACTGTATCAAACTCACTTACGTAAGAGTATTTTTTTTTATTTTATTTAGTAAAGACCCTATTAACTTAAGTAAGAAGACAGTAAAAAAAATTTACCCACAAATTAAGTATTTACTTACAGTAATTTTAACGGTTGGTTCGGTTATGAATACAAAACAGATTTTAATTAAATATACAGAAAAGCATGACAAATAAATAAAAAGCTATCTTCATCAAACCAAGCTTTAGAAAGAACAAATTTTAAGGGCAAAAAATGTCCAATATCCTGTAATCCTATAACAATAAGGGTAGTCAAAGTTATTAAAAAAAATAAATTAAATAAAAAAGAAAATACAAAGTGTAAACAACATTTACAAGATACCTTTCTTATCCTGTTTCACCCTGATTCGTTATTCAATCGGATTGAATTGAAACGAAACTGCTTTTACAAGCTACGCTACCGAAGATGCTCGGATAGCATGCGCAGGCGCAAGCCTCATGTAAATGCGATCGATAGCACAAATAGGGTTAACTACTAGTTTTTTTTTAAGTAGTTGATGGAATAGGGTTTTTTTAACGTTTTAAAGTTCAGTTTTATTGGGGATGTATTGTTTGTCTATTTTAGAATCAACTGGCCTTTTCTCGCAACTTTAAACGTTGCGCGTTTTAATTTTTAATCTATTTAATTTATTTCTAAACATTTTCCATTTAAGGGTTTAAAGCAGCTCTAATTAATATTTCTAAAAGTGATTATATGATTAAAATATTTATTTGGCAGATTGCGAAATAATTTAGCTTCATATAATAAAAAAACAAATATTCAAAAGTTAATTTGGATATATATCCGTTTAAAGTAGATGAAACTTCCGGAAATATCAGGAAATATGTGTTGGTCGATTGGTCTGTAACTCTAGAACAAGCGCGGTGGCTAACCACTTCTACATACTTGTTATTTTTTACTGCAAACTAGGTATCTCCATTTTATTGTAATTGTAATTCTTCGGGATGGTCGTGTTCCTACACATATAGAATTTAATCCTAAATTCTCTAAATAGTTTTTTCACTTTTGTCTTGGAAGAGCTACATAATAAGTAGAGCAATCTATCCTGTTTTTAAAAGACACACTTTTTAAAAAAGTGCTCATAGGCGTATTTCAGGCTCTGTGGTGGGTGTACCTAGGAACAATAGCAAAAAGTTAATGGTGAAATTTCCCATTTCTTTCTCATCTTTGCATGTTCTTAGTTGCAACTATGATTTGGGGCATGGCATCCACTTCGAAAAAATATCTATGTATTCATTAAAATTATTGTACATTTTTTGTGTGTAATAATCATAAATATTTTTTGCGTACAAGAGCCATGACGTGTAGATACATTCCTAGTTCGGTTTTTTCCTACAACTGTAACAACACACAAGAGTCATATAATTCTAGTTTAACGATTAAATTATAGAGCATCCCGCATATTAAGGCATTTTAATAAATATGTAATAAGATTTGATTATATACATCAGACGTAATTTCTTACAAAGTTTGTATCGTCAGAGGATGTTAATGTTGTCGTGATATAGTTTTTCAATTATTTTTAGGCACGTACAGAATTGAAATTGAAATGAGCATTTATGTGCAAAGTGATTTAATAATTATTTACTCTGAGTTTGTACCCTAATAAAGATTTTGACAAATAAAACAGTCGGCAGAATTTCTGAAATAAACTGGCTTAAAAACTATTTTGTAAAGGTCGACCTGACAGAAAAAGGTTATTGCATTAAGTTCATCTTCTTTATTTTATCATATTTTTTTATTATTCATCTCGTGATCAAAACAGTTTTAAATTTAAATATCTCACAGATTTTATATCAGTGACGTGATGCTTTCAAAGTGAGCTGTCATACCCTCATGTTTATCGGTAGTTTTTGACAAAGGATCGTATAGCGGTATTAAGTTGATGGGTTCGACTCTTGACAAAGCCAGAGCATACAAAATGCAGGTTCAAAAGCAACGGAGACTGAAGGCGGGCCTGCACCAAGTCGTAATACATAAAACTCTTCAAAGTCGTAACACTGCGGCGCGACGGCAGAGCGTGGCCCCGCGTTCCAATTTTATGTGATCACACACATAATCACATAATCACGTTTATATCCCTTGTGGGGTAGACAGAGGCATCAGTCTGGAGAAGATTGATAGGTCACGTTCAGCTGTTTGGCTAAACGAATTGACGGAAACGAAAGGCTAAATAGAATTTAGATTCGAATAGTGACATCGCCTAATAGAAGTATGCCAAGTTTATAAGCCTATCCCTTATTTGATGTGATGTGTTCTTGTATTACAACTTGGTGCGGGACCGCTTTCAAACTGCGCTGTTACGTTACGTTTAGTGTGTTCAGGCCTTTATTTGCATCGGCATTGTCGCTCGCGAGATCACGATAACATAACTGTCTTTGCGTTTATCAGATGCCTGTGTCAATTGTCGTGCCAACAATCATCGACTAGGTGATCTGAAGCAATGGCGCCATGATGCCTATAATATTATAATTTTTTAACATTAAATAGGTAGGTACATAGGTAGTTCAGTTCTATCACGTCTTTATCCGCCTTGGCTAGACGAATGCCTCGGAAAGACTTGAAGATCACAATCATCTGGAGGCTTAAATATGGAAATCTTTTAGCCTAAACAAAGAAACCCAAGTTTACAAGCCTTTCCCTTCAAAGATTTTAACGATCTGTGTGGAAAGAAAGTTGAGATCATGAATTTATATTAATTTATTTTTAGTTCAGGGGAGCGAACGGGAAGGACAGAGCCAATATTGAAAGTTGACTTTCAGAGTTTAATGGTGGAAAAGTTAAAATTGATATTGAAGTATTTTAATTTCATCTGATGTCTAGTATCTGTCTATGAATGTTTACGGAACTAATATCAAGTCATTGACCTCTTCTATTTCTACAATAAACGCTAATTTTTATTGCTCACTGCACTTTATTAAACGTGTCAAATAGCAAAAAAGTGCGAATCGCAAAAATTTGGGATCGGTGTACGATAAATTTTATTACAGGTATTAAATGTTACAATGATTGGTCGCTCGGTTTAATACCTTTTTAGTTTTTAAAAATAGTATAAATTATACTGTTATAAAAAGTTATCTATAGATATTTCCTACGAAATATCCATAGATTAATATAATATAGAATATGATAGGTATTATAAACTTTCAACTATCTGTGTTGTTAAGTTCTTCCTCGGGAATGGTAAGCAGATTGTTTGTGATGGTTAACAATTGCCGTGTGGTTTCCAGCACTATGAAAGGAACCGCCACATGTCTTTCCCATACGCTTATAAGATTCCTCTTGTAGGCGATGGGCTAACAACCTGTCACTATTTGAATCTCAATTCTTACATTAAGCCTATCATAAGGCCTATCAGTCTTTCAAGACTGCGGGGTCTATGTACCCCGAGAGATATAGATACACTCTTTCTCTATATACGTACCTAATTATATGAATGAATGAACTACCTATATTAACGTATAAAAGAAGGCACATACGAAACTTGCAATACGTATCTAGTAAAAAGTCAATGCCCGAACAGATTTAAATATGTGTCTATGTATTATTTTTCTATTTAGTTCCAGTTCTTGTTTGTCAGTACTATTATAATAACTATCACTAGTCAGTAAATTTAATGATACACCAATAACTCCATGTTTAATGAATTTCACGGTAAGTTAGTCACGCCTTAATAGATGTATGTATATTATAAAGAAACAATGGTCGGTTCGAATCAAATTTTTTTTTTATTAAAATGCAATGTATATATGTATATGTGTATATAGTGAAGTATTTATTTTTTACGTGCCTATATGCTATACCGTCATTTAGATTAAAGAATATTCTAACTCAAAAAGAAGTATAAAAAAAGATAAGGATATACATAAAATAATTTTTACTTTAATTAAGTGCCGTGTGGCTCCCGGAACCAATAAAAAAAGAATAGGACCACTCCATACCTTTCCCATGGATGTCGTATAAGGCGACTAAGAGATAGGCTTACAAACTTGGGATTCTTTTTTAGGGTTTTTTTAGGGTTTTTTAGGGTTTTTTGGGATTTTTTTGATGGGCTAGCAACCTGTCACTAGTTGAACCTCAATTCTATCGTTATGCCGAATAGCTGAACGTGGCGATCCAGTCTTTTCAAGACTGTTGGCTCTGTCTACCCCGCAAGGGATATAGACGTGACCATATGTATGTATGTATTATGCTAATATTATTCTTATGAGGGAAATTCATACTTTGCAAGACTGCACCTTTGTTTTTACATAGATAAGCTCGTTGATGTCTTTTCCACGGGAAAATTCGTTGTCAGATTCAAAACTTTTGTTATTATATTAATAAAACTTCATAACATATAATTTCATTTTTATTTCTTACGGGCGAGATAGAGCCAATAACAGTCATAGGCTACGTTAACTGGATAGTTTAATGCTGAAATTGAGATTCTAATGAAGGACTAAGAACCTAGTCTAGTAGGAAAAACATAGTGTTATCCAGCTTCTCTTCTCGCGGTTGATTGTAAAAGTCAGCCAAGGTAAAGGATAACAAACTTTAAATACTCCTTTTAGGCGATCGGCAAGCAACCTGTCTCTATTTGAATCGCAATATCTGAATGTTAATTTTACTATTAAGCCATACAGCTGAACGTGGACTTTTTGTCTCTACAGGAATATTGGCTCTGTCCAACTCTTGTGGAATGAAGACTGTTTGTGATTATATGTATATACATATCAGCGTATTTGCGGAGATTACTGTCACCACCTCAGAAGAGGGTATGGCACTAAATGGGATGGGTGGCTGGTTTTTCCTTGTCTTCGGATTAGCCTGTTTCTCCATAATGATTTTGCTAACTCACGGACCAACAATAAAAAATGAGGTAGCACTTTTCGATTAAAGTCATTCAAGATTTGCCAAAGTTATACCGTTTTAAGTAGCTCAAAAATCAAACACTTAGAAGGAAGAATGCCAAAAATTGTTTTTACTTAAAATAATGGTGTCAATTTTGGCAAAATACGACTTTTGGATTAAGTTTGCACAGTTCTATTCGTAATACCTTTCTAATGGTTAATTCTTTGACTACTTTAATAGTAGACAAGGTATTTAATATTTTAGAAAACGTATTTACATGGCATCTTTCAAAATTCCGAAAAGAAAATTTCTATATCACCACAAATGTTAAATGAATTATGTTAATATTTTTTAGTACGTAGAATAAACAATACATTTGTAAATGTTACCCAAATATATATTAAATAGACAGAAAATTCTAAATGGTAAGATATATACTGGAATAGTAGACGAATTTTTATATATAGTAAGTTATTAAATTATTTTTAATTTGTGGGTTTCAGACTTAGCTGAAAATCTATATGGATGATATAATTTTTTTATTTGTACTCGTACATCTAATTCAAGGCGACTTTATCTCGCACGTTGTTTTTGCGACGCACCCGGCTTATGCAAATTGCTAGCTATTCTTCAGTATGATGATTTAAATTATAGTTTCGTTCCTATCGGTCGATCTCACTCGTAGGCGTGTCAAAGGGGAAATACATCATAGTTCATCAGCAATCCGTTAGTGAACTATATATTTGTTATGCTTCCATGGTCGTGTACCGAGAAAATATATTGATATATATACAATATAAATAGTCATGAATGAAAAATAAAGTTTGTAATTTTTATAGGCGATAATCTAGAGAAGTTTCACTATCCCTTAATCTCAATTTCGTCAGTATGCCAGCCAGCTAAACGTGGCAATTGAATATTCAGTGACTTTTTACTCCATATACCTCTAGTATCCAACATGTTATGTGTTTGTTGCTCAAGTGGAACTTAGAAAATACTCACAAAAACATTTAGCCAGAATCAGTTAATCAGTTATAAACTGATTATTTTAGTGTTATCTCAATTTATCTTTAGTGATATCACTTACAAAGTATCGATAACTGATATAAATTTAATTGATTGTGTAATTAGTGATGGTCACGTAAATCATATAAGGAAGGATTTTTTTAGATGCAGACTTCTCTGTTGATGGTAAACAAAATAAGATGCCTTATAATTTAATCGATACACACCATTAAATCGTCATAATAGTGTGTTTTATCATAGGTAGGTTAAATAACTATTTTTTTACCTTTCAGATCTTTTTTGTACATTGAATGTATGTTATAAATGTGAATAAAGCGAAAGAAGTATGTATGCAGGGATCATATAAATCAAAATATGGTAAGACACCAGAAAATGGAAAGATATAGACAACCATAGTCGATCAAAACTTGCTAAACCTAGTATTTTCATCTCATCAACAAATCAAAACCAAAGAATTCTAAGTAACATATGTTTCTTTTATGTTTACTAAATTCATACATTTACATAAAATATGGAAAAGTGCATTTATTTGTGTTGCGTTTTATGAAATTTCATATTTGCACTTTTTTTACTTTTATTTTATAAAAACTGAGCTCTTTTCTGGGAACTGAGAACAGATCTGGAAATAATTAAAATTTGCGGTTGACAAAGTCGCGGAAGAAAGCTACTTAATTTTAGAATAACGGTTTATTGAATAAATTGTAATGTATAAATGGATTATTGATTTTTAACGACCAGTACTGTATTTAACTTGGTGTTAGAAAGTGTATAGCACAGAACAAGGTAAGTCAGTTTTTTTTAAGAATGAATGCATTTCGGCGTACATTGCTCAAAATTTTGTAAAGTTTAAATATAGTATTAAAAAAATCGCAAGGGATAGTCTTGTAAACTTGGGTTTCCTTATGTAGGCGCTTGGCTAGCAACCTGTCACTATTTGAATCTCAATTCTATCATAAAACCGTACAGCTCAATGTGCGCTCTCAGTCTTTTCAAGACTGTCGGCACTGCCTACCCCTTAAGGGATATAGACGAGACGTATGTAAGAATCGTAACAAGACTTAAGATTGTCGGGCGATCACAGTATTTAACTTATTTACCTACTTACTCTTCTCGTAATAAAGTACGTAATATATAATGACGCAATGAAGGTCTGAAAGGTACCTTTCAGAAATATAATTATAAATTTTTAGGCAGTATACCTTCGCAATTTTTGTCGATTTTATTTTTCGTATACGCTTCATTCTTTCAAAATAACTAAACTAACTAGCGGCGACGGTCAAAACGTGTAAACAAAGTATTTATAAAGTTCTAATCAAAATTAATGTGTGTGTGTTAAATGTGTTTGTAGTGTTAATATTAAAGAGGTAGATAGTATTGATGTGAAGATTGATGACGTGAGACAGGCATGTGATGTCAGTATCGGAGCGGATCAAGGCACAATTGGCGCAATCGCCAAGTAGGCAGGTCTCGCGCGGTACAAGTTCAATGCCAAGAATTTGTATTAGGGTTGCCAATAAATACGTGTAAATAAATAGTTAATGTGTTCTAGAAAAATATAATTAAGTATTTTCTAAATAGAAACATAATATATTTTCTACTTACATTAACTTAAGTTAAATCTTGGTATGGTTTTTTTAGAACATAAACATTTAGCAGATAGTGACGTTATGTATGTATTGTATATATATTTACTAAGTAATTAATTTGATAAAGTATATCGATAAAGTAATTAAGTATTAATTTTTAAACGATATCTTGAATCGCATCAGTAGATAAATATAGCTATCTAAATTTATTCTTATTTTTAAGTGACATTAAATTTTCATTACTGCAGATATTATTCCAGAAGCATTATCATTGTATTGAAAGAAAAGACACATGTAAAATAAAAAGAAGAAAGTAAGTTGTAATGGTGATAAAGGAATCAAAAAAGTAGAGATGGTGACATTTAGAAACAAGTATAGAATATGCCTATCCAAGTAAAGGGGCGTAATGGCTTCAAATTAATCTATGCCTGTAGTTATCTTAAAATGGCATGCTACCTTTTTGCAAAACGATTTAGGGTTAATAGCCACGTTGGAAATCAGGTTGCAGTTTATCAGAAATTCCGTAATTGCAAATACAATCGGACAAGTCCAGTAACGGTTTGTAAAAGGCGGTGTCACACAACACATTGATATGTCACTTGTTGCCGAGTCTGATGGATCGTGGGTCATTGTCGTGCGAGAGTATGTTCACATTGGTTTAGTAGGTTGAGCGAGTTGGGAATTATGTTACATTACGTCATCTGTAACCTTTCGAGATGGCAGGCTGAGAATATACCCTCACTGCCCAAAAACACAGTACAGGGAGTTAACTGAGGCCTACATTAAATTATATTCGAAAAAAGAAGGCCAAATAGAAGATGTATAAGACATTTTATTATTCATGATAAGGACTGTCTTCAAAATAATAAAGTTTTATACTACTGAGTTACAAAACACATTGGCACATTATAATTTCTTTAACCTATTACTGGTTGGGAAGGCCTACTAACTTACCTTGATCAATTCATAAACGTCCTGGAAAATGGTCAGGTCTAGTTCTCTAAACCAACCAACTTGTACGACGAGAATTAAAAAAATAAAGGCGAACGAACCGAAAGAGGTAGAGATCATGACAACTAAAAGTATGTTGCCCATCCAGCAAAGAGGAGTGATTTTACGTATGTATATTGAAGTACAAGCGGCAAGTTGCTAATACTTGACCAATGTAAACTACTGTTTGTTGTTTTCTTATCTGTAACGTAAGAACGCCACGCCTCACGATTGATTTTAATCGAAGCGACTTTATTTATACATTCATAATCGCATCTCTGGTAGCAATCAATGGCTTCCAATTTAATGGTATCCAATTAAAAAGTAACGGTTAGACATTTTTTGGCCGGCATTATATAGTTGGGACTTTTTACGCAATTCCGTTGTGTTATAAATTAAGGGCGTGTACAAATTTCACCTTACAGAATTATAAATGTTAGTCATTAAATCAGTATGCCTACATTGCATTTAAAATTCAAATATGTTATCCTTTGTATGCAATAATATTTTTCTTCTTTTCCACTTAACTTTTTTTGATATCCACAGGCATATAACATTCAATGCTGATTCAAATTGCTATGCAAAAACACGTAATGAGGTATTTTCCCCAATAATTATAACTCGAAAAAAAGTTTACAATCCATAATACCAGACTGTTTGGTGTTTTGCTCTTGCCGTCAAGTTATTATCTCAATTATGAAATTCAGAACACGCTTTATATATTTTTTACGTACATATAAGCATTCTGTTAATTGTTTTGTAGCCGTTGTTTTAAGCTGGTCTGGTACAGTCAGTCCACCATATAAATCGGAATTATATAAGACAATATATACCACAATGTACATATATTTGAAATAATTGGATAAATGTCTTGCATCGCAGTCAGTTTTCGACACAGTTTTTACTACTGTGCAAACTCCGATGACAGTGCGACGCTATCATATAAAATCAGATTTGAGAAAGTTCTACCACTTCTATTACCTTATATTATTTTGAAATCTATGGGGACCACCATTAGATCTTATCGAATTGCAGATTGTGTCATCCCTTATTTACAAAAGATAAAAGTACGTTAGGGTATATTATGCGTAGTTTGCGTAGCAAGCATACCATTTCTGAGGGAAACAAAAGAATATAATGCGCAGGTGCATAGCTAGTTTTAATCTCGCATTATTATTGCATTGAACTCGGATGCCTTTCGTCGTAACTGTCTATGTTAAAATTTCAGCGATGTGATTATTAATGTGAAATTGATTTAAAAGTTTTAGCAATTTTAGTAGTCAATAAAGCATCATGTCTTATAGAAAAAAACATGTTTCTTCATTGTCTATTTTTTATTCTTAAATTATGCTGATTGATGTACTCCAAACATACAAGTAACAAAATAACTCCGAGCTGTCGTCGAATCGTCTCTAATTACAGTGCTACAGTTCTTTACCAGTTTAAAGGACTGGTACTTACCACAATTTACGGTCATTATGACATAATAATACACTTTGTTTATTCAGACACAGTTCAGTGACCTGGTAATAATCCCGAAAAATAATTACATGTAGATCACTATCGAGACACCGAATGAGGATGTCTTGTTTCATAAGGCGTGTAACAATACCCGTTTTTTGTCCCTTGCTTAATTAGGCAATATAAACCAAGACAGTTTTGTTTGATCTTATATCTGCCTTCATTTTGCATACAATATAACCTATTAAAGATAGCGCTTCATAGTATAATTAAGCTATAATAGATTGAACTATACTCATTAGATCCACTTCTATGTCTGACTAATCGGACTTAATTATAATTTATTAATCTTAAGAATATGAAGCTTAAAATATCAATGCTGACAATAAAAGTTAAAATACAAAATCTGTTGAGCTAAATCTAGTTTTACAATTAGAAAAACCTAGTTGTTATTAAAACACCAGGAAGACGCGGGAAGAAATGAGGTGAATCAAAATTGTATGCTTTTTACATAAATCAATATTTGACTAACTTATATCTTAAGGTACCACATCATTTCGCGATTAATGCTGATAATTTCTAAGGATTTCTAGTAACTACCTAAGAAAATATGCTGTCTGTATTTTTAACTGAGAGCAAAGACCTTTCTTCATATTACCTCCAATTAAGTTCCTAAACATTTTTGTGTACCGTAAAGAATTATGTTTTTATAACACTTAATAAGACTTTTAAAAAAAGTTTAGGAATTTTTTGTATATAGGTATTTTATATTTTTATGCTGGTTATAAATAAAAATCTGATCTTTTTGCCAAAAAAATTTTTGATTTGCCAGTCGAAATCGCTCCAGTACCGTTCTTGAGTTTTTTTCGTGACATAACAGGTAAAATACATCAATAAGAATTTATTACAACATGCTTTAAGCCTTCCACAATAAAGCTCACAGCATTAAATAGGTTAGGTACCTACTAATTATCTATTGTTTACTTCAATAATTAGATACATTTATCATGATAATAAAGATTAACAAGTCAATTGTTACATGACATGGCCTTAGACGTACGCCATTGAACCAAATTTTGTCTAAACACTCTACATACGTATAATTAAGACGAAACAATAAGAAAGTTAGATATCGATTGGGCTACGATAAGAGTGGAGAATCGCCGGATGATCCGATATGATCAGTCTGGGCCACTACGCGTGACGACTGTTGCTAAACTAAAGGATTTATGTTGACTGGATATATTATTAGTAACTTGACCATTAGGCATGTCATGTAAGTCCCCGACACTTAGAATAGGACCTTCTATCTATTTTACTATATTTATTAGTTCGTTACGAAATGTATTATTACATTTTGCTTTATATGAGGTAATTGAAGATATTGATCGATTAATAAGTACCTGGTTTAACCTGTCTTACGTACTCCGAAATTGTGATTTTAGAGAGACCATCCCTAGGGAGGAGGCAACTGAAACAAACGCTAGTAGGAATAGATGATATACTTACATGATTTAAAGTTGTATAAAATGAGAACACTAGGTTTTGAAGGCAATATTAAGCTAAAATGATGTGAGAGAGATCTGCTTAGTAAATATTATATTCGTGGTAGGATGTTGTAGAAAAATAATTAGTCTGACATAATTTTCCTCTATAACCTTGGCATCCAGCATGCCACTGCGCAGGATACTATGATTAAGGTGTCAGACAATTTTCCTATATTTTGAAATCACGATTTTCATGCACGTCCATCGTGAGGAAATATAAATGATGACTTCACTTTGGAATCCGTGGTAGATTTCAATATGTAATCATATTAGGCAAATTAGTCATATCTAATAAGGTACGGACCTACCCTGGCTTCGTCCATATTGAACTATCTAGCATATAATCACGTCTAAATCCCTTGTCAGAGCTAACAGCATTTAAAAAAAAATAAAAGCCATGTTCAGCTGTATGGATTAATGATGGAATTGAGATTCAAATAGTGATAAGTATATAGGAAGCTAAACAAAAGTTTATTTTTTATCTAAACCTTGTCCGAACCAAAAACAGCACTTTTAAAAGTATGAGTGACACTATTAAATAGAAAAATAATTGCGTATTTAACTTTAGGAGACTTTTCCAGATATTTGGAAAGCCATGAATGCAAGATAGATACTATTATGCTTCAATGTGGCCTCATACAGTAAGGGAAATATTATTCATACGTCATCAAAACAAATAATAAATCAGTTCAAACAAAAAAGATAATAACTTTGATCCTAACCTCCATAAGACAATTGACAGGAAATTAAACGGATATTAGTTAGTCAACTATTTTTGTTTTTTCAAGAAAAAGATCATATATGGATCTTTTAAAAGAAAACTGACTAATGTTTCTTAATAGGATGCAATTAATCTGCTTTGTTCTTATAATATAGACGAACCGGCAAATTGTTCTTGTTTCTGTTCTTATGCATTGTTTAACAGATTATTTTATACAAACTTAATCATGAATTCAAATTAAGTAATATAACGCTTAAAGCGAAGGGTGATAATGTACATAAATACACATATATAATCACGGCTATATCCCGTGCGGGGTAGACAGAGCCAACAGTCTTGATAAAATACTGATAGGCCTCGTTCAGCTGTTTGGCTTAATGATTAAATTGAGATTCAAATAGTGACAGGTTGCTAGCCCATCGCCTAAATAACTAATCCCAAATTTATGAGCCTTTCCCTTAGTCGCCTTTAACGACATTTACAGGAAAGAGATGGAATGGTCCTATTCTTTTTTCTATTGGTGCCTGGCCACCAATAGAAAAAAGAATAGGACCACAACAACCACACGGCACTTTATTAAATGTATTCAACATTTAATTAAAGAAGAAGAAAGTACTGACTAATTTGACGTCGCAATTAATGGTTGTGACACCATAACGTTTTCATCGTACATCTCTTTCATTAGACGTAAGCAGAAAACTGCGATCAAGACGTCGCTTGATATATCATTTCGTTAGTTTCAAATACAATATGGCGTCTCTATTCTCTCTGATCTTTGCGCGTGCTCCCAGACCCGCTACCACTAGGTATACATAGAGAAATAGGGTCTGTTTCCTACATACATATCTCTTTCCACTTTTCTCTCTCTTTTATGT
This sequence comes from Amyelois transitella, assembly GCF_032362555.1. Classification (NCBI taxonomy): domain Eukaryota; kingdom Metazoa; phylum Arthropoda; class Insecta; order Lepidoptera; family Pyralidae; genus Amyelois; species Amyelois transitella. The sequence goes on from NC_083515.1 coordinate 6,001,726, forward strand.
TTCAAGACGTCAAGCAAGACAATATGGTATTTCTATTAACTTATATGATTTTAAAGTCTACGGTTTATACCTTTATATGTTAACTATGATGGGATTTACAAGAAGTGTGATGAAGTAACACAGTGATATCTATCTGCAATAATTAAACCAATTATGGACTATTACGTTTGAATGATCGCCTTCCGGTGGCTCTGCGAATATTTTTATTGCTGTAATGTTTATTAATCAAGTACAATATGCGTTGTTAACGCATACTATGAGATAAGATAATTAGAGTAATAAATAATTGAAATTGCTTACTTACTTCAGTTAGGGCACGTTACAGTGTCTATACTACTCCATATTAAGTTTATCTTGCCCTGGCCGGAATTCGAACCCGGGACCTCCGGTGTCACAGACAGAATATAACAGTATATTAATTGTTGCTGGAAACTTTTTATATAATAGGACAACTTGTTGATGTATGTAACTCTTTCATGTCATTGTGTATAATGTATGTATCAAAAAGTTTTTATATACAATTAATCCCCACCTGATATTGTGTGTTAATATACCCATACTTAGTTCTAGAGGCACCCTATTGTTCACATATATGTACATAAAGTTATATCCAAGGTAGTCCCATCAGGTCCAGGAAACCACAACAAACTCTCTGCGGTTTGCAATCTTTCTGGGTTTGAGAAATTTTGAGATTGTATTTATCCTACTATGCCAAAAAAGGTAAAAGAAATTTTAAAAGTTAACGAATGTCATCAGCGTTGTCGCTTTACTTATTATTAGTTGTAAGCGTCGTTTTGATTGCACCGCTAAATAAGAAGTTGTTAACTTGAACTATCTGGGGTCCATTCACGAAGTTTCATATGTCTTATCTCTTCTCTCTTTCTATATCTTTTGTTTATTATTTTGGTTAACTGAAATGATAGAAAAGGAAGAATAATTAAACTCAATGTTCGTCAATGTTCATTCGCATGAGTTCGGGCTGGTTCATTGAGTCCATAATAAGCAATTGCAAAATCTCTCGCGGTATGTGAATTTATCACCAACTATCTTAAGCGAACTCAAGTTTAAAAGAAAACAAAACAAAACACGATTGGAAATACGTTACGATGAGAAAGATCCTTCTATAAATAAAAACCTAAAGAAAAACGAGTCGCGCTTGACTTTTTTTGCAATTATGTAAAATGGGCAGTCGTCGGTTCTGCAAGAGAGCAATTTATTCCTAGACGCATTATCAGGAGTCATCACGAGACAACCGCAAGAATGTCGTCCCTGGCCACTGCTGGAAAGGGAATCTTCGAGAACCTGTTTTGTTATGGGCGTTCACGGGTTATCACCTGCTTGTCTATGTACAACTCACTTCTGAAAGTAAAAGGCTTTACTATGTTTACGTAAATGAGTCTATCCTGTTCTATCAGTATAATGACTATGTAAGTACTATCACAGTGGCCGCGTCTTTTTTAACGTAATATAATATTGCTCATCAATCATCGGGTTTATATTTACTACCTTAAAATTTTTACATTATAATAAAGTACTCAATTTCTACCATCCAGTAAACCAGTTAGTATTCTGGAGAAAAACTAAGTTTTATATAGTTATACATTCTTACATACGTAACATCACGTCTGCGTCCCGTACTAGAGAGACAGAGCCAATAGAGCAAAGACTGAATGGCCATGGAATAAGGGTAATTTAGTATAGTATAACAGCATTAGTTATATATGACCAATTTATAAAACAATCTATTTTCAATTTATATAGGTACTTACGCAATAGTACGTACTCGTAAGTAAGTACCTATCTCACATTGTTTACTACTAACAAGGTCCGTTTAAAATATTGATAAACATTCCGTTTTACAAATTAAATAATGCGCCTGGCAATACTTGCAACGTACTCGTGTAACAAATAGTCCATTTAATTTCACATAACATACATAACGAACAGTCCTAGAGGCAGACTCCACAAACCAGCTCCGGTTTTATCCTATTTATGGTCCAAGAGTTGTAATTATTCGTGGCAATGAACCAGAAGGCTTGTGTATCGATTTTTTTTCCGACGAAGGTTGCCTGGTTATTCACATATGGCCTTTAGAAAATCACCCGAAGATGCGCAGGGAATTCATGGGGTAGGCTCCAAAGAGATGACTCTTAGTCTCATTTTACGCTTTTGTATTTACAGTCATAAAAATAAAGCACGATAACTTCAGAGATATGAAGATTGCGTTACTTAGTATAATTAAACGTTCGATAACATATTTTATGTCTTTAAATTTTTAATCGCGTATGTATAAACTGCTGTAAAGAATGATTAATGGTTTTCTTTTTCTTGGCTTTTAAATGTATTTTATTTTTAAAATAAAGTTACTATATTATAGATCTAGATAAAGGACAGATCAGCTACTACCACACTTTATTTATCCTATATCGATAAATAATCCCACATTTAAGAGGTTTATTTTTCTAGATTTTTTACGTAAGAGATCCAGAAATTGGTTAAAATATCTATGTATAGTTGAGATCAAAAGTACCCGAAACCGCCGACCTTGTATGGAGAGAGTTATGAATGTGGATGAAGCGAAGGAAGTATGCAGAGATCGTGGCAAGTGGAAAGAGGTAGTCTCTGCCTACCCCTCCGGGAAAGAGGCGTGATTTTATGTATGTATGTATGTATGTATCTAACTGCAAGTTAATGCTGTGCAGCTAGTGAAGGGAAAAGCTAGTTTCCATTACGTTAATTTGTTTATCCCTAACATAACTACGAAAAAAATTGTAAAATAAATTTCCCGGCTAAAAAAGAATAAACAAGTAAGTATCTATCTAGTAAAGTTGAATTATTCAATAAACAAACTAACATATCGCATGCTCCGATAAGTAACATGTAGGGAGTAGACTCGATTTAAATTATTTTGTTACGAGTCCTTATCCTATCAGGGTGCAATTTGTACGCATTTATGATAACTACTGGTAATACATTTTACTGTAGAAAGAAATACTAGATTATTCTTATTATTTTGTAGCATCTTATACATATGTTGCAGCTGTTAAGTCAGGTTATTTTCTTTTTCAAAACAACATTTTATCAGAATGTAATAATGCGAAAAATGCGTCAGATCAACAGTACCTAATAGCAATGTCACGCAACCACGCAATTATGCACTTTGTCTATGATCCAGGTATAAAAATTGTTTTTTGTTTGCTTTATACTACTTATGTATATGTAGATTTTTACTAGATAGGTACATTAATCCGACGACTTTCTTAAGAACAAAAAGAAAAATAAAACCATGCGTCTGAATAGATACTACATACACAAATAGTAATGGAACATAATATTTTGTGTTAGAAGATCCTTCTTCATCCTTTTCATTCATTCTTTTTCCAGAGGCTATGCGGTTTTTTTTTTATAAATAATATTTATTTCCTTCTGTAACCGGTAACTTTGTTCGCGAACAACTTCGAGATTTGAATTTGGTATACATACTTTCATTCAAAATTTAATAAAAATCGGTGCAACAACGATTTTGTTTAAACTAACGAGAAAAAGCATTCCAAAGGTAACCAAGGTCATAATCATCATCATATCATTATGTCATCATAATTAAAAATGTCCATTCAACTCGTTTCTTTAAAATACACTTAGAAAACTATCGGAGTAGGTGTTGCATGCGTCCGATATTTACTGTTGATGTTATCTAAATATCGAATAGCGTTTAACTTGGACCATCTTCTATATTAAATTTTGCTAAGGAAACTGGAATAAATTATTCAGATATCTGTGATTACTACCACGCTGGTCTTAAAGCGATTGGGCATTGGATGAATGGGCATAATATTTCAGTGTTTTACAATCAAGGGAAATGCTATACTTTTACCTTAACTTGAGAATTTAACTTTGTTGACATGGTCTCTAAACTCACAATTTTTAATTAAGCCATCCGGTTCAACTCGGTCTTTCAATCTTATGAATTTTTACTCCATCTACCTTGTTAGGGATAAAGAAAATACGTGTGCATTGTATTCGAGTTGTCAAAGCCTGGCACACATTGTTTTTTCTTCGCTAACAGACGGTGGAAACTTGCAATAAATAATATGCTTATTCCCTCAGCTGACTTTAATGACATCTAAACCCAAGAGATGGAGTGGTCGAATTTTAAAGTGCTGGGGACAATACCTACACAGGAAACAAAAGCACATGGGTTTTATCAAAGTTAATTTTAAAAAAGGCAATCTGCTTCAATTGCAGTGACGTAAGAAAATAAGGTTTCTTTTTGCCTTATGTAATATACTTAGTAAAGGCTACTCGAGGTTATTACCATCGACCATGATCGTGACCTACACGCTTGCTATCTCAGCAATAAATAAAGAAAGAAGCATTTTGCTGTTTCATCGAAGTAAAATAATATTATTGTTGAGTTTTGTATTGTACGAGAATTTGTATGGAACATTCGCGTGAATAGTCTCTTGATAGTAATAGTGCTTGAGGTGGTTTAAAAATAATAAAATGACACATATTATCAAATAATTAATTTGTAAATATAATTACGACTTTATTCCTTATGCAGAGCCAATATTTTCAAAAAGACTCAGAAAGGCCACGATGTATGGCTCAATGATAGGATTGAGATTTAAATAGTGACAGACTTAACAAATTATAACACGCATTTTTTCATCATCATCATATTATAAATATCGCTCTTTTAATCAGCGATTTTACATATAGCAAAGGTGCATAAAACATTTCGAAGGATACCTACTCAACGTGTTTTAATGACATTTTCATTCTTAAACGTTTTTCATAGAACTAAGCAATTTACGATTTTATACAAAAGTACAATTTGTTTTAACATTCTTAAGTCTAATAGATCAGAAAAGTAGAAACTTTACCTTATTTTCCAATTGTACGGTCATTGCTTTTACATTTTCAAAAGGAGTAGGCAAAGATATAAACTTAAGGCACCTTATACCGTCGACAAATTGAGACCATGTAGTGTAATCTATTGTTCTGACTACGGGTAAATTTTTTATATAAGTAGAAATGCTCAGCGTACAAAATACACCATTTTGTATGAAGCAAATAGCGGATCAACCGCTATACCTCTTAAGAACACACAAAACCGTAAACAAGGTCATTACCAGACGTTTACTAGTAAAATGAGTGCAATCCAGCCTACAATCTTGGCAAGGATACCTAAAGCTGTACATGACACGTGAGAAGATTTTGATCATGTCACGGGAAATCGACATGTATCGATCTTACTAATCGTGTTACTTAGAGGCTACTTTCTTTATGGTGTTTAAGAAAAGTCTTTAAGATTTGTCTGTATGATGTTGTGTGAAATAACAAATGTCTTTATCCCCAGCTATTAATGTATCATGAATTGAAAGTGAATTAGTAGTTATTAAGTTTCTAAATGGACAACTCCATGTTCTATGACCATGATCCCAGAGTGAGTATGTTTTCCCCCATAGAAGAGTACTGGTTGGGAAACTTTATCAGAAAATAGTTATTGGTTGGTATCTGGCCGCGGTCAGATTTGAACCTGTGAACTAAGTGGATACCTTTAACCGATCAACCACTGACGCACATTAAAAAAATATGATTTGCGATTTCAGATGGGGAGAAAAATGTGTGCGTTATAAAAACTCACGGAAAAGGCATGAAAATGTACATGCCCATGATGGAACTACACATCATCAACTGTTTGCCTCTGTTGCTGGTGATCCTAGCTGTTGAAGCCTACGAGGGGAACAGCAATGGTACGTATATATCATCATCATTTCCGTGACACATAAGGTTCCGGGTTTAAATCCCGCCCTAAACAGTTTTTTCAATACAGCTGAAACTATCATCTTTCCCGTTGCAGGATTTGCTTTGATTAAGACTATAATAATTTACTTAACAGGATGGAAATTTTATCTCTAAATTAATTAGACGGATTTAAATGTTACATTATTATACCTAATGTAGCTATTGAACCTTAAAAACACAACGCATACGATACATTTTGGAAAATAATAATATAATATAGAAAATGATACAAAGTCATGGGCAACCTTACTTAACCAACTTTTAGTTAAGTTAGTTGTTGGTTAGTTATAAGTTGCTTTAGAAATATAAAAAGAAAAAGCGCAGAATAGCGCAACCTAATGCCGAATCCAATCGAATGAAAACTCACAATGCCATGTGGTTTCCGGAACTTTAGAATGGAACCACTGCATAAATTTCCCATGGATGTCGAAAAATGCGATTAAGGGATACGCTTATAAACTTTGGATTCCTCTTGTCGGCGATGGGCTAGCAACCTGTCTCTATTTGAATCTCAATTTCATCATAAAGCCATACAGCTGAACGTGACTTCCGGGTAGACATCCCGCAAGGGATACAGACGTGACCATATTGTATGAATGAAAACTCACAAGGCGGATCAAATAGCGCTCTCTAATAGGCTCAACCGCTCGAACATTATCTCGCCATACAAAAATTAAGAATTCAGCGCTGGTACATCGAAAAGTACTACTGCAGAATGTTATAATATTTACATGTCAGCAACAGATGCAAGTCGAGCACCGCGGAGCAGCAGAAGGGTAGTCAGGTTATACTCCGGGAGGAGACCAGATCCTATCATCTGTAATGGGGAAGGCTTTCAAGCGGACCCATCGAATTGCGTCGTGTTCTACCGTTGTATGAAATCAGGAAGAGGAAAATATATGACCTATAAGGTAAAACTATATTAAAACCTGAAAATAGACGCCTGTAAGACATTGTAGTTTCGTTCTTCGTTTGTAAAAGATACCAGATTCCAATAGTATTTTTTCTGGAAAGTAGGTATGATTAATAAAATTAAGATAATATTCGAAATTATGCACTCATTTATTTAAATTTCTTAAATTACAATTTATGTTTATAAATTATTTATAAAAAAAAAGAAAAAATTATAAAAAAGTAATTTAGATATTTATAAGCAGCGGAATTGCACTCAAGCCACCGGTTGATAGGCTTGCAGAAAGAAACCTTCTGACGATGCGTGCCCGTTCCGTACCGTTCAGCAATCAGAAATTATTATTATTATACCTACTTGTTTATATTTTTTGATTACAGTTCCAATGTGCACCAGGCACAATTTACGATCCAGATGCTGAAATCTGTAATCATCCCTCTACCGTCAAAAGGTCAAATTGCGGAATAGAACCTAACATATCAGAAAACGACCAAGTACATGATAATGCAATAGAGGAAGTCAGAAATGAATTCCCATTACCAATAACGACAAAAATACTACCATTTTATACAAAGATCACTGGGAGCTCTCGTATTTATACATGGCCAACTTCTCCAAAGAGACAAGATTTGTCAACTTCATATCCTTTGCTTATTTCTACAGCTGAACATAAAAGGTTTAACAGTTCCGCTTTTAAAGAACTTGTTGTTACATCTACTCGAAAACAAAGATCAACTACTCCTAAGATATTGCCTATTCCCCGAAAGCCGACTGCACAGAATGGGGATTTGTGCATATTTGAAGGATTTATGGGCGACAGTGAAAATTGTCGAAAATTCTATAGGTGTATAAGTAACTTACGTGGGGGTTTCATACGCTACGAATTTATGTGTACTGAATCAACTATTTGGGATGATGATATCCAATCATGTAATCATGCATGGGCTGTGAAACGAAGACGGTGTGGTAGGGGTAATATAAATGAGGTTTCTGATGTCGAAATAGATGAACATAAAAACAGTCCTTATACAAATGACAAAGTAATACCCAATAATCTAGAACAAAACTTTATAGTATCACAAACCCAAAAAACTTTTGATGTCACAAAAAATCCCGTCACTACCACTTTAAGGCCAAATCCAACGACACCGTCTTACTTGATGGACATAAGCTATACTCATAGTTATGAAACGAGTATAAAAATTGACGAAAATGTTTTAAAAGAAAACAATATAAACACTATAAATAAAGAACATTCTATTTCTGACGAATGCTTCGAAAGTGGATTTTTAGGAGACAGAAATGATTGTAAGAAATTTTATCGATGTGTGGATAATGGAAGAGGAAGTTATACGAAATATCAATTTTCTTGCGGCGAAGGTACTGTTTGGGATGCTAATTTAGAGGCTTGTAACCATGCATGGGCTGTTAAAGGATGTGGGGTAAAAAATTCAACAGAACACCCAGGAACTACTTCGACATCTATTGCAACAGAAACTCCTACAAAATCTACCCCAATATACGAAGCAACCTTACAAACTTCAACAATAGATAATGATGATGTTGGCTATGGAAATCAAAATCCCACTACAACCAAGTTACCTTCATCAACAGCTGATATTCAAGCGACTAAGCAACCATCCAGTGACTGTACCTCTAGTGGTTTTATAGGAGATGAGACAGATTGTAAATTATTTTATAGATGTGTAGATAATGGTGACGGTACTTTCACCAAGTTTCAATTTACCTGTGGTGAAGGGACAGTTTGGGACTCAGACTTAGAAGCTTGTAATCACGTCTGGGCAGTCAAAACATGTGGAAGTAAAGGTACAACAAAAGCCCCGATACAAGGGGTTGGTACCACAACAACTTCAAACGTAATAACTATAACATCTACACAACACGCTCAAAGTTCCTTACCTACTGCTCAAACAACAACGGATGAAGATGAAAATGCTGGATATGGTAATCCAAATCAAGAAACTAGCTCAATGTCAACAACACTTCAATCAACAAATACAACGCCTATTCCTGGGAAATCAGAAAGCAATTGTACATCTAGTGGATTCATGGGTGACGAAACAGATTGCAAAAAATTCTATAGATGCGTGGATAAAGGAGATGGTGACTATAATCGTTATGAATTTACATGTGGTGAAGGAACAGTTTGGGATCCCAAAATAGAAGCTTGTAATCATCCTTGGGCAGTTGAAAAGTGTGGTGGCACATTTTCGTCTACAACGGAAAAAATAGAATCATCAAGTATAACAGACACTAATACTGCTCAGTCAGTAACGCAAAATGATGAATCAGATAGCGGTTATGGTATGCAACAGGATGAAATTTCTTCATCGCAATTAGATACATTATCATCATCACCAGCCAGTATCACTACAACAACTGAACAACAAAACTCTTACAATGATTGTACGTCTAATGGATTTTTTGGAAACCATATGGATTGTAAAAAGTTTTACAGATGTGTTGAAAATGGCAATGGTAGTTTTACGCGTTATGAATTCTCATGTGGTGAAGGTACTGTTTGGGACTCAAAAATACAATCTTGTAATCATGCATGGGCGGTTGAAAACTGCAATGAAAATCAAAATAATGAAATTCACAAAGAAGATGGAATAACAAGTAATGGAACCACCACTTTTAATCCATCTTCATCAACTACAAGTTACAATAATGAGACTGATATTGAACAGCCTGCAAGTCAATCAACTACATCTAAACCATCTGAAGAAAATGGAGTAACCACTATTGATTACTGTAAAGTTAGTGGCTTTATAGGTGACACGCAAAATTGTAAAAAGTTTTATAGATGCGTTGATAACGGAAATGGTGGTTTTACACGATATGAATTTATTTGTGGCGAAGGTACAGTTTGGAATCAAGAAATACAGGCGTGTGATCATGAAAACGGTCTCTCGTGTAATGAAAATGGAGAAAGTGTTACAAAAGAACCACACAATGATGAGATTTATTTCGATAACAATACCACTAAAGAACCGACTACTTCTGATAGTTCTGTAAGTGAAAATAAACCGACACCAAGTCAAAATAATAATGTTTGTCAAAATGAAGGATTTTATGGGGATCCTAATGACTGTAAAAAGTTTTATAGATGCGTGGATAATGGAAAAGGAAGTTTTACTAAATTTGATTTTACTTGTGGAGATGGCACAGTTTGGGATCAAGAAATACAAGCTTGCAATCATGAATTAAATAGCAAATGTTTCAAAAATAGTACTGTTTCTGTAAGTGAATCGACGCCTTTTACTACTTTTACAACTACAACAATGTCAGTTTATACAGAAGAAACTGAAAATCAATCATCTATAACAGATTCTCAAAATGATACGTGTCCATCGGAAGGGTTTTATCCAAATTCCGCGGATTGTCAAAAATTTTATCGATGTGTAAGTAATGAAAAAGGAGGATTTACTAAATATGACTTCACTTGTGGAGATGGAACAATGTGGGTTCAAGATATTCAAGCTTGCGATCATAAAGATCATGATTATAAATGTCAAAATAATGCACCAACTACAAAGCCTGAGCAATCTTCAAATCAATCAACAACTACAGAATACCAATCACCATTTGTCCCTTCATCAACTTTGGCTGATTCAACAGAAAAACCACATGATGAATATCAAGACAATTCTTCAAATACACCGACACAAGATGATATTTGCTCATCAGAAGGATTTTATCCTAATAGAAAGGATTGCAAAAAATTCTACAGATGTGTAGATAACGGTCAAGGCAGTTATACAAAATATGATTTCACTTGTGGTGAAGGTACCGCTTGGGATACAGATATTCAGACATGTAATCATATTAGCGAAGTACCCAGGTGCTATACCAACATGAGTGAAAATACTCAGAGTCAAACTATAGAAGATGAAGGAGTATCTCAAACAACAGACAGTAGTGATTCTACACAGAAACCCATGGTTTCTGAAAGTACATCATTATCAAGTAATGATTTGTGTGAGGCTGAGGGCTACTTTGGTAATAAACAAGACTGTACAAAATTCTATAGATGTGTTGATAATGGAAAAGGTGGTTTCACCAAATATGATTTCGATTGTGGTGAAGGAACCATATGGGATCAAGATGTAACAACCTGTAATCATCCTCAAGATGTCGTAAATCCATCATGTCAGAATTATCAATCTGAAACAAGTTCAGCATTTCCTCCAACAACACAATTTAGTAATACTAATGATGCAAATGAACAAACGACAAATTGCTCTCAGCAAAGTACAACTAAAAAACCAAAAAATGAAAACGTCACTTGTGAAAAAGCAGGTTATTATGCAAATCCAAACGACTGCAAGAAATTTTACAGATGTGTAGATTGGGATGGTAACGGGGAAAGATTTTCTGTTTATCATTTTGAATGTGGAGAAGGCACTATATGGGACCCTCAGCTAGATACTTGTAATCATGAAGATTCTGTTTATCCACCACGAGACTGTAGTGGAGTGCAATCTCAAAATGAGAATAATCTCCAGGAAAATTCTACCGAAGAAACGTCTTCCCAACAAACCACAGAATCCACGACACAAGATTCAACAACTTATGGACAGACATCAACTACTAAAAAATCGACTACGGAAGAAACAACAACTCAACAAAGCACAACAATGGAAGCGACAACAACAGTGGGCACAACAACTACACAATCTTCCTCAACAGAAAGTTCAACAACTCAACAATCTTCAACAAGCGATGGAACAGCAATAACAACAACTACTACTGAAGGCACTACTACTACTCAACAATCAACAACAATAGAGCAATCAACGACAGAAATCACATCGACTCAAGAAACCACAACAGCAGATAAAACTACTTCTCAGGAAATGACGACAACTGAAAGTACTACCACCATACAAACATCTACAACTGAAGGAAAGACTGATGAAAGTACAACTACTACTGAACAGTCAACAACTGATGAATCGACTACTCAACAATTAACAGAAAGTAGTGTAACTACTGAAGGATCAACGGATGATCAATTATCTACGACAGAATCAATGTCATCAACTGAACAAACGGAAGATGGATCGACGACGGAGAGTACAAGTACTGAAGGAACATCTTCAAAAGAATGTCCAGATACAGATGAAGATCAATACTTGTACGTTTGCCCTACCTCATTTAGAAGACATCCAAAATATTGCAATATGTTTTATCAGTGTACAGATGATGACAATCATGAGCCAAAAATTGCGGTATTCACATGTCCAAATAACACCATTTATGATGAAAATAAAACACAATGTGTCGAAGAAAGTAGAGCTGAAAAGAAATGCGATGGAGAAATTGCGCATAGCCGGAGAATCAAACGCCTTGATACATATTATAAAGAACCGGTAAGAATTGTCTTTATTTTTGTTTGAATTGTTTCTGAAATTACCATATTAATTATAAATTTAATTATCACGCATAAAAATTGTTTCAGATTGTGGTTGGAAAAGAAAAACATTCTTGCTCTTTAGCAGGCTATTACCCATTTGAGATATCTAGTGAATGTTCACCTGCATTCTTAAAGTGCACACAAAAAGGTAAATCGGGCCCCTTGCGAGGTTTTGTTTATCTGTGTCCCGAGGGCTATGTATACTGGAATATCAGTAAGAGATGTGAGAGGAAAGAAAGTATGAAGGACTGCAAAACATCAGACACCGACTGGAATAAAAGATGGGAAATACCAGTAGAGCGCAAAAATTTAGCTTTTTAAAATAACTTCTTAAATTTTCTTAAGTGTCGCCACTATATTATATACTCGTACAAACAATTCAAGAAATTGCTATGACTGAAGTTAAAAATAATATAATATCCTAGTAGATTATGTAATATTTACAATAATTTGAAGCCACTTTGGAAATTTGTACAGGTTGTATAATTTATACGGCAAAATATTACCACTCATAAAGACAGATGACTTTTATATTTTTATATTAAATCAATTAGTTCCAGAGGTAAAACTATTCAGTAGAAATGTTTAGTTCAATAATACTTGGTATAGAATCTAGTCTTCTCAAGTAGGTTACAGTAGACATTATTATTAGCTATTTTGGCTGCCATAAGTTTGTATAAGCTTGATTTAACCTTGTGATCCAGATATTGTGTTAAATTTGAAACAATATTTTGATCACGACTATTTAGATATAGTAACGTAGTTCTTAAAAAATTTAAGTATACTAAGATATGAACGAAATAAAGTTATGAAACAAAATACAAAGAGATTTTTTATTCAAATAGTAGTTCTCAAAATCTTTTTAATACACAAAATAATATTAACCGTTAAGGAAATATAACATCGATTCCATTACATGAAGTAAGACTATCGTTTTTGCAGAATAAGGACAATTCGTCCATTATAAATTCGGAAACAGTATCTTCACTTTCGTGACGAAGTACATTACTAAATAAAGTACCAATAAAAGCGTGGCAAGGTGCTTTAGACGCTAAAATGTTTCCACTTAAATCTATTGTTAATTGATCTATTGATTTATTGCTATTGATATTAACATGCGACTTTTTATCATTTATTGTCACATTCGACGGATCGTTATTAGCTATATTTATGTTTGAATAAATTATATTGGATTCAAAATGATTTGATGTGATATTAATATTTCGGTTATCCATACTTAGACTTTTATTTTTCTCTTCTTGACCAACAGGTTTTAAATATATAATACTTTTTCTTTGTCTCGTTACATTCTGTTTATTTTTATCACTCGATAAATATTTAAAAACGACAGGTAAAGTATTTGAATTATTATTATTTACTGTGTATGATATTTCATCGAGTTTATTGTTTGCGTCATCTATTCCAATGAAATCAGGAGTATATTTTTTTGGTTCTTGCGAACCTTTTTTGTCATTTTTACTAAGTTTAATTGCATTGTTTTTTTGTTGAAATGATCCAGTTATTTTGTCTGACACGATTTTAGTATCATTTAATAGGTTAATCGCAAAAGGATTAAAAAATCTGCTTTCAGCCGTTTCCAAGGATGTGAATTCCTCATTTTTTCTTGCTTCAATTTTAAGATTATTACCATCTAGTAGTTCCATGGCATCAATAATATCACGTATGTTATTAACCTTGGGTCGGTTTAGATTATTATTTTCATTTGTTGTTTTCTCTAAAGATACTGTTTTTAAGGAACGGGATGATTCCTTGTATATTTTTAGTAAGGTCTTCACTTTTTCCATATGACGAGTATATGGAGAATTCGGTATCAACATGATTGGATTAAAGGCTAAGCCACCTCTTTCCCATATTGAGATAGCTCTGACCATGAATTCAATGAAATGATGTGGCATATTTCTCCAGCGTTTGCTTATAGGTGATGTATCTAAATATTTTGTCAAGAAAATTTGTTCCAATTTTATCAAGCTTTTTTTATCACCAGCGACTTCTTCATTCAAAAGTGATTGTAGAGCAACCTCGTTATTTATATTATCATTTGATGTCTTTAGTAAATCAATTGGAGAGTTAACATCATTAACAACTACAATCAAATGATAAGTATACTCGTTGTATTGGGTTGAAAGAGCTGATAGATGAGGTAAAAACTTTGTAACATCTATTTCGTCATCTATTTTCACATGTACATGCATTAAGACATCAAACGTAGAAGGTTTCTCAATGTATGGAAGTCTATTGTATTCAGTAGGTATCAGGGCATAAACAGCTATCCCATTGTATATAAATAATGTAGTAATTACTATCATTCCTGTAGCTATCCACCAGTATAACAAGACTGTAGACCAATAGCCTGAAATGAAAAAAGAAGAAGTAATAATAATACTTTTTATAACGTAATGTCACAGAACTTACTAGTCGAATTGAAGTCTCCGCTCATTAAGGGTATACAATGTTAGATTTTATAATATACGCAACCTTCAAAACAGTACCTACTGTTATTATAAAGATGTGCATCCCAGGCAATGTGTATCACCATTTATATTTTTCAAAATTATTAGTAAGTATGAAGACTATGATAGAGTTAATAAATTTGTTAGTTAGTGTTTAGTTATAGCTATCTATTAAATTTCTCTTTAACACTAAATCTGCTGAACAGACTAAGATGAAATTGTAAAGTGATACATTCTTTATTTAAATCAGGTATATGATATGAACAGAAACATTGAGTGAAGTAAGATTCAAATATAAATAAGATAGTCTCTTAACCCATCGCCTAATAGAAGAATCCCCCCTATTTTCCCCCTTCACCTTGATTGATTTTCACAATCTGCACAAAATAAGGAGTTGGCAGACACTAGTGATATTTTACATATATACATAAAATCACGCCTCTTTCCCGGAGGGGTAGGCGAAGACTACCTATTTCCACCTGCCACGATCTCTGCATACTTCCTTCGCTTCATCTACATTCATATTTTTTTTTTTTATTCTTTTGTATTTTATTATATTAAATAAAGTGATACGTACCCGGCCAACGTTTTAGAAGGAAAGCTGCGCCTCTTACTTTATTTCTAACTCTGTTCCTTATTGTCATTGGACGGAACCGCTGCTGTCGACCAAATCGTTCTTCCTCAGAGTAATCGTCATGCAACAACGGATATTGCTCAACACTCGTCGCAGTCATACCTGATTATATAATCTAAATGTAAAATAAATCAGAACAATTTAATAAATCAATCATGAGATCAAATAATATTCGATTGAAATAAGCTTGTTGACGCTCGTTTTCTGACTTTAGCTTTATAAAAGGAGGCGAGTTAAAAAAGCAATGGAGGGTGAATGTAGGTAATTTAATATTTTTTTCATATATCTATTTGAATGAACTAGATTATAAGTAAGAATTGAAATACAAACAAAAAACTAGCCAAGTGCGAGCCGGACTAGCGCACGAAGGGTGTCGTACCGTTTGTTACTTAACATTGTTTCAACCTGTTGATTAATATAATATCAATTCAATAATTGCTTAAAAATTACTTATCTCGTACGGGCAACCCCCTTTAGTTAAACTTTATTGTTATTTAATGATTTATTTTGAAAGTTAATATACAAGTAAATGCTCTGTAATAATTTTAAGCGTCTATCAGTTATCATCTGATATATAGATATATTAAATCTGGAACCATCACGATTTTCCTATAGCGCCCCTTCATAATATTTTTAGTAGGTACTTGTTGTAATAGCTTCAACGGCAACAATACAAATTTTGTAAAAATCTTAACTTTCTAACTATCACGGTGATAGAGGATGCTTAGTAATAGGATCCCGTTTTTACCTTTTAGGCAGGGAACGGTTAAAAATTACTATTGGATGGTTATTAGATAGACATCGAATTCAAAACTGTGATTAAAATAATTGTCTGTCTGTTTGAATTCAAGCGTCACATAAAAACTACTACTAGTTGGATTACAATAAACTTGGTATGATTATGCTTTAGCATCCGGGGCGCAATAGTTTGCGATAAAAAAAGACAATATGCGCGAGCGAAACCACGGTATAATGTTATGTAATTATAAATGCTCTCTTTGTTAGCATTTGCTACTTGGAGTTTGGCACTTAATTTAAGTTTTACCTTTTATAGTGTTACCTTTAATAAAGGATTTTCAGAAAATTCCACAGGACATGAAATCGCGTCATTGTGAGTCGCGGTAAAAGCGTGCGTAAAATATAATAAAAAAAATCTAAGTTATAAGGTGTATAGCGATGGAATTTCATCCCGGAAAAGAAACTGTTCACGTTAAAATTGTGATAAATGACTAGGTATGTAAGCAAGCGGAAAGCTAGTTTTTAATATTAATATGAAAGTATGGATTAAAGCAGAAAATTATATAATCGCAAACAATCCTTTGTTCTGAAGGGGGCCTACAATAATATATATCAAGTTTAGGCAAATGCAACAAGTTACTCATAAAAAACATTTTACTACAACCACGGAGACCCAAAAGGTTCATTATGTTTTTCTCTCTCGCTTAGTTGAATCTGTGGCCACTTTGCCGCTTTTTAATTTCTATTCATCTATATTTTTCAATTACAATTTAAACATACCTTATTTTTGCTTTTATTTTTCCAAAAGTATTTTAAACACTAATCCACTGTATATGTTCACGCATTATGACTAATCTTGACTGAACAATGGACATGGAGCTGTTTCAAGCGAGAAGCACGTAAGTATATCTTGCCGGTATTAATTTTGTTGAATCAACACACCATTCGTCTCACGTATTGGCTGCAGAAGTAAGTACTAATCATTTATTGTTTGATTTTGCTGATTTCAAATATAAGTAAGTCAAGGTATCAAAAGTTGAAGTTATCAAAGACATGAGTAGTCAATAATAGAACGTACCTTGGGTGCTGACCCAAATACTGAATCCCCAGACGCCTGCCAAGCGTTGGGTTGGGATTTTGTTCCTTCTTATGTGCCTCTTTGAAAAACGATTTGACGAACGAAAAGAGAAAGATGAATGAGAATAATTATGGTCTTTAGTAATTGAAGGTACAGAAATCCACACTTATGAAGTATTTATCCCTTAGGTAGTCAATAGTCATTTCCAGAAACTTAAAGTCACACTAAGCTAAATCAAAAATGGATAGACAAACAGGTTGCTACCCCATTGAAGTTTATTTACAATCTGCACGGGAATGGACCTAAATATATCAGAATAGAAGCAGCTATTCTTCATAAATATACTTATAAGCGAAGTAAATTTTTAATTAAGAATATATTTGAAGGTTCCCAATAAGTAGGTATTATACACACACAGACAGGATATTGATTGAAACCTGTTTTTATTTTCGAAATCAGAATAAATTTTAGGAATAAATAGTAAAAGTCAGATTGATTGTAAATTGATTAGCACAAATTTTCGCAACAATAAAAAAACATAAAATAACATAGTGAACTAATTAGGTAAGTAAAGTAAGTAAGTAGGTATATTTACTGAGATAGGAATTATAAAAGGCTCATTTAAATAAAATAACGTATTAAAATATGTATTTTATAAAAATATTTTTTGCTAACTTGCAACTAATAAAAATAGTCCCGAAATTTTTAGCATGTTATCATGCTAAAATTTCGGAGGTACGAGTATTTTTACATCTTTCATCATTATTCATTTCATGTAATGCCTTGTGTTCTACTAGGAGTGGCCACTTTAAAAAAGGCTATATAATGCTCGTTGTTGTTGCGTCACAATAACTGCTACAGATTATAATACTTTGCAATTTTATATTTTATAGACAAATTGCAATGGTGGAGCTTTCTCCACAGACAAAGAATCAAGAAGAACGTCCGTTGTTGAAGGTGGAAGGGGCAAGTGGCGATGGCGGTGGTCGGCAGATGCCGCCCACCGACACGGCATGGAGTGTTACATGCTCCACAAGACGTTCTTGGTGGGACCGCTGGCCAGGTTGTATACATATCGGTGTCAATCATGACTCTCCTAGAATTCATAAACTTATAAAGAATCAGTTTGAAATAGTCGTCAACATGCGCTTTGTCACTATAATGAAGCTCGGGTTCATCTTTATTAAGCGTCACCTACGATACTCGTACTAGAAAAGAATCCGTTATTTGAACGGAGCGACTTCTGTATATCACCGTGTCAACAAGGGGAATCTTATCCAATGTGCATCGTGGGTAGATTTTAATTCTATTGCCTAAACAGAGTTAGTTCTTCTCGATCTTTCCTATCGCCATTAGAGCATCGAATAGCTTTGGATCGATCCAACAATATAGTTTGCATCGGCACATAAATCGTATTGAAGACAATTATAATAGACAATTCATCAGAATATGTCTTTTTCTTTCAGAATTTTTAACAGCCTTTTGGATGACTGGAATTCTATTGGCGATTTCATTCTTGGTGATGTACGTCTTGACTATTGGCTCCGTGAAGAGACAGCCGGTTGTAATCCTCAAATGCAATAGCTCTAACCCTTATAATGAAGTCTATTATCATCAAATAGTTCAAAGGCAGAATTCTGAAATGATGTCAATGTATTCAGATTACTTAGCTGAAATGGCTACTAAATATCCGCTGCTACATTTCAATGTTATTTTCATGATAGACGATACCATTCCAAATAATGGAAGATATCGACATATTAACATTTACGGTCGCTTAATTCCCATTCATACAAGAGATGCAATTAGTAATTTCGAATATTATAATAGTAAAAAAATTAAAGAATTCCAACAAAAATATCACAATGTCAATGTAACGGTAATACCACTCAGCAGATTTATGGCACGCACACTATTGCGATATAAGTGGAGAACTATTCCTACTTTGTACTTGTCATTTTATGCGAGAATTTTCGCCGTTTGGCAAACTGGAGGAATAGGTATGGATTTACCTACATTCAATTACAAATACAAAAATCATCTAGATCAGGATAGCAAAATCACGTCTATTTTGAAGCAACACAATGATGGTATAAAAGCAGATGATTATAAACGAGCACTAGAATATACTGAAAGAAATGAAGAAAACGAGATCTACTCTGCAATATTTGAGGTGGTTAATCAAATGATAACGAACTTCTTTAATAGTTCATACTGGTTTCCATCAATTCTACCGCAAAAAGATTTGACAAACAAAGAACCACTGGTGAGAACATACAGAAATAAACGTGACGTTCCCTTAAAAGTAGTTGATAATTATACATCAATTAACGATACTAAAGATTTTATTAAATTTGGATCTGTTAACGCAACCAATGACAATGCGGAGAAACATAAGAAACCAACTGGAGAATATATTTCACTCAATAAAACTACTTTTAATATGACTGAAAGGAATCTTATAAAATTACTTAAAGGTGGGGGATCGAAGTTAAATAATACTGTAAAACCGACCGAGAAACATCAAACTACTACTTCAAATGTACTTGCACGCAACGATAACTACGTAGAGCCGAATATGTTCATGTCTTATCAAATATCAGTTTTATCGGATGATTTAGGCATGATGAATTTACCATTTCCAAATTTTATTAATATGGAATCCCCATTATTCAACTTTGGAAAAACTTTTGATAAAGATAATTTGGATAAAGTGAAATATGATAAATCGTATGCACGTGCCCCAAACTTCTTAACACTTACGTCTGAAGGCTCATTCGCAGCTTCAACAGCTGTAATGCATCCATTATTGGGCCATTTGTTGTCTTGCGGTTGTAAACGAATGTCTCCTAGGATTTCTATACAAGAAGCATTTTTGAGTCAGTGTGCTGAATCAATTAAAGATGACCTGTACTGTGATAATATTTATTTGCTTAATTTAATTTAAAGTCGTTTTTATGATAATTATTGGCATTATATAAATATTTTTGTAGAATTCTTAGTTCGTACCTATATTTAGTGAATGTTTTATTATCTCGACCCAAAATGTCTTGTTTATCTTACGAAATAAAATATTATGAAATTCCATCTGATTTATTTAATATGTATATTATGATAAATTAAATGTAATAACTTACCAGCAGTTCGACTGTCTAGGTAGGTACCTAGATATCCCAATTTATCTATACATATAATAAAACAGTAAAAATATTTTGCCTGTACATTTGTATATTTGACTGACATGGATAGAGGGACACTTAAAATGAATAATAGAAAGCAAAAATTTATTTTTCATTTTTTGTCGTCTGTCTGTATGTATGATGATACTTATCTCCGAAAGTTCTGAACCGATTTACTTAAAACTTTCATCAATTGCTTTGTTTTAACTCAGAAAAACATTCAAAGTTCATCAAAATCGGTTCCCTAAAAAAAAGTTATTGTCACTTGAATGAACTCAAGGCATGAGAAATAAGTTTACGCGTAAAAATTCGAAATTTACGCGGACGAAGTCGCTGGTAACAGCTAGTTCTTTATATTTATACTAGAGGCCGCCCGCGACTTCGTCCGCATGGAAACCCTATCAATCCCGCGGGAACTCTGGGATAAAAAGTAGCCTATGTGTTATTCTGGGTCTTCAGCTACCTACATACCAAATTTCATGGTAATCGGTTCAGTAGTTTTTGCGTGAAAGAGTAAAGCCACGGATACACTAGGGGACAAATGGAGCAACATGTTGCGGAACATGTTGCTCAACAACTACGTGGAATGTGCCGAGATACATGTCGCGGAACATTTTGTCGACCACACTTCTCAGTGTTTATAGAAATGTCGCCCGAGGAGGTTGTGGCTATTAGTGCTGCGTACATAGTAATTATATCGAGTGTGTTGAAACGTAAGAGAAAGAGAAGGTGGTGGATGCGGAATTTCTTATTACAACGAGAAAGAAGAGTAAATATTCTAAGTGATCTCCGAATGTCTGACGGATCGTTTGTGAATTTTACTCGCATGTCATCATCTGATTTTGAAACTTTGTTGCAAATGATCGCATCTTCCATAGCCAAACAGGATACAATATTACGAAACGCTATTAGTCCTCATATCAGACTTGCCATTACATTGAGGTACTTGTCGACTGGAGATTCTTATGCTTCTTTGTCGTACACTTTTCGAGTGTCAAAACAACTGATACGTAAAATAGTACCAGAAGTTTGTAAAGAACTGATAAATAAATTGAAGATATGTGTAAAGGTAAGTTAAAGAAAACGCATATATTTTATTTATAATTGTATTTTAATCTTCAGTAAAATAAATTTTAAAGAGTACGAGATGGATATAGCGACCAACGTAAATTAATTAGTATTAGTGCCATCAATGCTATTAGTGTTCGAGGAATCCATAGTTTCAAGTATATCTTGTATAATATGCTCTTCAGAAGGCTCGGGGCTAATATCACTGGATGCAGTGCTATAGCCCTGTTGAACAACTGGCTGGCTTTGATTATTATAAATTGTACGGTATTTTCCTAAGCGTGCATCTAATAAAATATTATTAATATAATATTTAGCCATAATTACACTGTGTTCGTCATTTAATGCACGTAACTCAGTTCCTACGTACTGTCCATAAACATCGAATTCATCTCGGGACATCATTCTGTTTTTAGCAGCATGCAGAACTTCATAAGCCTCCTCTAATCTATCTTCATTGGGGTGGCTCCTCTTGCGAGTTGGTCGCGACGATGAAGGTGTTGGTGCAGGGGTTGTAGGTTGCTCTGCTTGATCAATGGTAGATTGCGATTCTAGTTGATGAGGAGATTGAAATTCTGGAACGGTAGATTGAGACTGTAGAACGACATCTTCATCCGGAGACGAAATCGTGTTTTGGCTTTGTGGACTCTGAAAAATTAATGATATAAATATTAAATCAATTATTATAATAAGGATAGACTATAAAACACGTATTGTATTATTTCAAACATCTGTTAGACATGAATCCTTAATTATTAGTACGTAAAAATAGTATTTAATGTTTAATAATTTCTTTACAGGTCCCAGCTACTGCAAATGAATGGAAAGCCAAGGCTAGAAGCTTTGAAAATATATGGAATTTTCCGCATTGCGTTGGATCTATAGACGGTAAACACGTTTTGATCCAAGCTCCTTCGAATTCTGGAAGTGACTATTTTAACTATAAAGAACAATTTAGTATTGTCCTATTGGGTATTGTCGATGCAAATTACAATTTTATCTATGCAAATTGTGGTGCTAAAGGAAAATCTTCTGACAGTGGAGTATTCCAAGAGACTGCTTTTTATAAAGCTTTGGCTGATAACCAACTCAACTGGCCGACTCCAGACCCAATACGACAAGATGGGCCGAATATGCCTTACGTACTTGTAGGAGACAGCGCCTTTGCACTGACAGAAAACATGATGAAGCCATATCCCGGTAATCATGACGTGGGTACAACAAGACGCATTTTCAACTATCGACTGTCAAGAGCTAGAAGAATTGTCGAAAATGTGTTCGGTATCTTAGGTGTTGTATTTCGTATATTCCGAACTCCCATAACCATCCTACCCTGTAATGCTGAACTTGTTGTAATGGCGTGCATATACCTCCATAATTTTTTAAGGCGAAATAGTCAATCGAGATCACTGTACAACCCACATGGAACTTTTGATTCTGAAAATGTGGATCACGATATTTTAGAAGGATCTTGGCGCAGAGAAGCTGGCTCTGTTAATATGTCGAATTTAAATGCTATGGGACGACGCTACCCTGAATCTGCTATGGAAATAAGAAACAAATTTGCTGAATATTTCATGAGTGAAGAAGGACGTGTTCCCTGGCAGAATAATTTTTAAATGAATAAACTAGTATTGTACTATATTTTTTCTTTTAATGTTATTGAACAACGTCAATCCTTTTAGAAGTGAAGTCTTGTGGGTGAGGTGTGTACAAATCTTAGTTAATGTAAATAATACATATTATATTAGTAGTGATAAGGTGAAATAATAATAAAATAAGTGATAAGATAAAAAAATACAGCATCATATGGGCAGAAAAAAGGAAATAGAAATAGAAGAAAGTTTAAATTAATAAATTAAGTATGTATAAATTTAGCTACCCGTGCGAAGCCGGGGCGGGCCGCTAGTAAATATAAATAAATTAGAAATAAAAAAGCATAACTTACGTTTGTGTCCAAAGTGTCCAAGCTTCCAGACGTTGTGGCTCCCTTTAGCAAAAATTTCATTGCATCATACGCAAACCATGCACTGGACTTCACGTCCTCTCGTCCACTGCCAGTAGTTTTTGACGATTTCACTTTCTTCCTTTCTCGGACAAATTGCGAACGCAGGGTATGTACTTTGGCTTCTATTTCTTTTCTAGGCAATTTAAGCGCCTTGGCAATATCCTCCCATGCATCATTTTTCTTTATTTTATTTCGATAGTCACGGTGTGAAGTATCCCATAACAAGTCACGACTTTCGTAAAGCTCAATAAGCAAAAGCACGGTATCATTTCCCCACACAACAGACATTTTAAAGGCACGTTGCGTACGCGACTATACTCGGTGACAAATGCCGCAACACTGACGCGGGACACATGCGCTCGCTCACGAGGCGGGAGCAAGCAACATGCCCCGCGTCACGTACAATGTTGTGGGTCATGTTGCGGGACACTATGCAACGTTGCAGCGTCACGTATATTTTGTGTTGCGCGTCATGTTGCGGGACAAAATGTTCCCTAGTGTATCCGGGGCTTAACAAACATCCATACATCCATACAAACTTTCGCCTTTATAATAGTAGTAGGATTGTGGCATAGTAAGTGACGCTACTAAATAAGTTTAATCATATCACACTGAATTAGTTTGAACATACATACATACATACATATGTTCACGTCTATATCCTTTGCGGGGTAGACGGAGCCAACAGTCTTGAAAGGACTGAATGGCCACGTTCAGCTATTTGGCTTAGTGATAGAATTGAGATTCAAATAGTGACAGGTTGCTAGCCCATCGCCTAAAAAAGAATCCCAAGCTTGTAAGCCTATCCCTTAGTCGCCTTTTACGACATCCATGGGAAAGAGATGGAGTGGTCCTATTCTTTTTTGTATTGGTGCCGGGAACCACACGGCAATTAGTTTGAAGGTTGCTCATTTCTAAGTAACAAGTATTCCAAGATAGTACTTACCAAGAACTACGCCAGTACCTAGTTATACTTGTAAGGCTACTTGGTAATAGATACTAATGAGATCAAGGACAAAAATGTCCCTAACTCTGCTGACTTGCATGTTGTTAAAGGTCATCAATAAATGTTTATTAACCTTATCAACTTTAGCCGTAAAGTATACCTATGATATGAAGATGCAAAGAAGCAACATAGAAGAGAATTAAACTAGATACGAGTATTATAATAGAATATGATAATGGATATAGACTTTTAATTACTTACATAAGTTATAAAAATCCTAGTTAGTTATTATTAGTTATAATTATATATATTATTAGTTGTAATTATTAAACCCTATAATTTTTGACATAGGAATCTTAGATACCTAATAAATATTATTAGCAGAAAATGCTCATGACATTGTAAATTAGTTTGGAATTTGTCACAGATATATTGTTTTTAAATCTGTCGAATTCCCTCACTAGTATTACACTAAAAAATTAACGTCCACAAAGCAAATAATGATGTCAGTAGGCATGTCAATATGTCATCAAATACATCCGTCCGATCCATTTTATTTACTGAAAAATAATCAAGTATCTAGTAAAGGAATACCCATTTCTTACTGTAGGTAAAGACTTAGCTGCACTTCCATGGCTTAAGGCATGGCAAAAATTCAAACACATAAGGTTCAAAATGCCAAGACGAATTAAAGACTATGAAATATGAAACTACCTTTTAACATGATTATTTCAACAGTTCTGAAACCACACTTAGGTATAACAAGACAGTTGTGCCAGCATCCTACATTTTTAGGATGTATTCAATACACATATTTCTATGGGATACTTGGTTTTGTAAGTTTCTACGTTAAAACTTTTAAAAAGATACTTGCATTTCATATTAAAATCATTTGCTGAATTCCATTCTTCAGAATAGGCAGATAAACCTTAGTCACATATTACTCTGTAAAATGAGTAAGAAAACGTGAGACTGAAATACTAAAAACAAGAAAAATTCAATGCCGTGCCGAGTGCCGTGTGGTTCCCGGCACCAATAGAAAAAAAGAATAGGACCACTCCAACTCTTTCCCATGGATGTCGTAAAAGGCGACTAAGGCTTATTAACTTAAGATTCTTCTTTTAGGCGACGGGCTAGCAACCTGTCACTTTATATAAATCTCATCTATCAGTAAGCCAAACAGCTGAACGTGGCCTATCAGTATTTTCAAGACTGTTGGCTCTGTCTACCCCACAAGGGATATAGACGCGATTATATGTATGTATGTGAAGAAAAATACAAACCTTCTATGTTAGATCTTACAAATCGATTGAAAAGCCGGAAGAAATTACTGGATAAATAAGTGTTCGAAATCTTAATTTTCCAGATATTAAGTGCTCATCACCTCAGAACACACCTTGGAGAAACGCCTTATGCAGATACTAAGGCTAACGAATTGGAAAATTTTATGCTTGTACATGACTTGAAAATCATTGCAACGTCTATGGGTTTAGTTCAATACGCTTGTCTGCTTGTAGGTTGCTTTACGGTGAGTTAAACGCTGTACTGCTAATAAGCATAAATTTACTTTTATTTACCTATCTATCTTTTATCACTGAAGCTCAATACCATCATTGGGCTATATACCTGAACAAGGCCTTTCATTAGTCTCGTCTCTATCCCTTGCGGGGGAGACAGAGCCAACAGTATTAAAAAGACTGATAGATATCATTAGGTGTTATAGCTTTACGATGGAATTGAGATTCAAATAGAGACAGGTTACTAGCCCATTGCCTACAAAAGGAATCTCAAGTTTATAAGCCTATCCCTTAGTCGCTTTTAATGCATCGACGGGAAAGATATGGACTGGTCCTATTTTAAAGTGCCGGAAAACACACGGCATATCGTAATTACATGTATTATTTCATTTCAGTATTTACCTTCATTACAAAACATCTGACCGACTTCAAAGACTTTTCTACAAATATATACTAGAGATAAAATTACTAATGATGAAGCGTTGATCAAAGCTTATACAGTAGTGTTAAAGTGTGGCATAGTTGAAATTCCTCTGATAGTAATGGGAATATTTAGACAGGTAGACTGAAAGGTAACTTAGCTCGGGAGGAAGACAGGAAACTCTTCTTGAAATTTCAACAGCAAGTTACCCAAATAATGGGATATACATTACGCTCGGGTGTAAACAGGCATGAACGGAAACCATCTGCATCATTTAGTATAATAAGGTTTTATTAATTTTGAATTCAATAAAAATTATAACAAAACTATCAAAATAAGTATAACGAGAACATTTTATTTCAGGAAAATCCGGCGTTATTTTTGCCGCACCTAGCAGGGCAACTGTTTCTGGTCGCTGTGGAGATTATAAACGTTTTTCTTATTTTAGCGCAGTTAAACATGAAATCATTACGCAGACTCAGACATAAAGTACCTGCTATCACACTGATGATATTTAATTGGTTTCAAGAATTTTGCGTTTTTCGCCGTTATTTATGCATTTGTGATTTATAATTATTATTGTGCACTTTTGGTCCGAATGAAACTGTATCTACCATTTTTTTTCTTCTTATTTTACTTAGCCAGGGAACTGTTTGGACTTAATTTTTGTAATATCCCTCGATGAACGTTTGGTAATTCTAATATAGTTTTTACTGGGATGAAAGGTATGTTTTTCTCAGAACTCCATATGCATGTATGCATCGATTCAGTGGTGTAACTGAAAAGAGATACGAACAAACTCAAGTATGTGATTAAGAAGGTACTTAAAAATCTAGATACTGGCAACTTAATAACTTTGATATTAAAAACAAAATTTTTGATTGACATAATGTACATTAGCCACATATTGCACAGTTCTGAGTATACTCGTATCTCTCGTCTATACCATGTAGTGTCTTAAAAATAAGATTAAAATATTCCCAAAACAGTTTTGTTAGTGATTGGTATGAAACCCACATGGTAATTTACAAATACTAGTATCAGCAGATATGAAATCATGAATATTTCTTGAGATTAATTTAAGATGGAAACGGAGAGCGCAAATTTCATAGATCGGCTCCGTTTTAAGCATGAAAATCAGGTACCTGTTATACTGTTTTGCAGTGTTTTATAGTACTTTTGTTGTAGCATAATTAGCGAAGCGTCTTACAGTATTCGGGTTTTAATATTCCAAGCAAAACACTGGTATCGTGAGAGGTAAGTATACTTGATCAAGTCGGGGAGGTCCTGGTTTAAGGTCAGCTCAAGAGTAGCCTAAATATAAATATATACGGGACAAATTACACAGATTGAGTTAGCCTCGAAGTAAGTTCGAGACTTGTGTTACGAGATGCTAACTCAACGATACTATATTTTATAATAAATACTTATATAAATAAACATCCAAGACCCAGGACAATCAGAAAAAGTTCTTTTCTCATCATGCCCTGGCCGGGATTCGAACGCGGGACCTCCGGTGACTCAGTCATGCGTACTACCGCTGCGCCACAGAAGCCGTCAAAAAACCGAAGAGCTTGCAAAAAGAGTGTTATGAATGTTATGCGAAAGCAGTATTCATGGATCGTGGCAAGTAGAAGTCTTTGTATACTACAGGTAAGAGGTGTGACTTGTGTAAGTACGTATTTAAAGTGAAATTACATTAAATGGGAACTTGCTTAAGTCTAGTAATCGTTCTAATGTTCAACAGCGGATGAACGTTATGGATGGCATCAGCGATAGTCCCGACGGTGTTCGTATGAAACTCCGGGCTCTTCTCGTGGCGTTGCTAGGAGTGTCAATGTCTGCGTGTGCGTTCGCTTCCCAACCAGTGGAGTTGGAGTTAGAAGATGACGATGTAGCGCAGAAACTGAGCAATGTCAGCTTTGCTCGACGGTAAATAACTTTAATAGCTACCTTTATAAATAAGATGCTTCGTGTTTGGAGTTGAAACGGGTTGACTCAAAAACTTCCAAAACGACTTTGATGAAAGGCACACAAATAAACTTAATCTCCGAGTAGCGTTTATTTCTGTAAATTCTTACGGCGAAGACCCTGATAAATAAGAAAAAGAAAATATCCGTTACCGAAAATCATACATAGGTACATTTATAATCATCTATATCCCTTGCGGGACAGGCAGAGCCGTCAGTCTCTTCTTCTTTAAATATAATTTAGCATATTTTTTACACAGAATTACAAAACCCACGATTCGACTGGTGATGGGGTACGGAAAGCTAAGTGCCTTTGTGACTGCAGCCAGCTCGTTGCTACTTCTTATAGCTGTAATGTCCAAGGTTGGTTTATTTTTTATCTACTTAGGGTATCTACATATAAATTAATATTAAACTTCACTTAGAAAACTACGATAATAATTTAAAGATTCCTATAGATAGATAACGTATAGTCAAAACTGCCTGGATTCTAGTAAACACTAAGAGAGAATTTTCCTCAACGAAAAAACACGTGCCTAAATAATAAAGACATAGAAGTCGAGACATAGGGCTAAAAAGTACCTAATTACTTACCTATTTTAGGTACCTTTCATTATAACATACATTCTTATAATAACGTCTATATCCCTTGCAGGGTAGACAGAGCCATTAGTCTTAAAAAGACTGAAAGCCCACGTTCAGCTGTTTGGCTAATTGATAGAATTGAGATAGTGTCACTATCCTGGTTGCTACCCTGTCGCCTTAAAGAAGAATCTCAGGTTTATAAGCTTATCCCTTTCATTCTATATGATTTTCGTTTAATAATTGATTCTGGGCCCAAGGCTCCCCTGGAGGAAACCTCTGGGGGTGCCATAGGCACTTTACCTAATTCCGACCCATGGCATTCCCATTCTTCAAATCTATACCTATAACAGTGAACCAGTGTATAACAATAAATTAAATTTTGGTAGTTCTCATGAAATCACCAAACGAAAAATCATGAATCGGTGAGGGATTTATCACAGTCGATAAAAAATAACCATGGTTAATTTTAAGATTCAACCAATGAAATGTACCTAACCATTTATATAACTAGCTATCTTGCGACCAAAAGACCAGACGATAGATCTAACTTTGCACAAAGATAATAAAAAGTAGTAAATCAATTTTCAGCAATCATGGTGGCGGCGCGGCGCACGTTGGCTCGCGGCGCCGGCGCTTCTTGTCGCAGCATTGGAAGCAGCATCAGACGCAGGCGACGCCATGCTCGCCGCTGCACTTAGGGGAACAGCTGAGCCAGCGAAAGTCGCAATTCAGACCACTGCCGCAGCCGTCTTGGTCACTGTGGAGATACTTGTCTGGTAAGTATTCAACTCTTGATTACTTCCAAACAAGAGGGAACGTCCAGGCCGAAACATCAAATCAATTGAACAACAGAATTGCGAATGTAGATGAAGCCGAATAAGTATCTACCTATGCAGTAATCGTGGCAAGTGGATATGTGTTTGCCTACCTCTCCGGGAAAGAATGAGTGGTGTTATGTATGTAGGATTCCTCTTCAGTTTGCTTGCATAAAGAGGGGTGAATTGGCTTGCCTGTAATTCATCTGTTGGCAATCCCAGTTAGCTTATAAAGAAAAGCTTTATAATTTATTTTATTTATTTACGCCAATAATACAACGGTAGTAGAAGGTACGCCTGTATTTGGAAAGGAATTCTTATAAAACAAAATAAAATCTAAGTCTTCATTTCAAATAAAAAGAACAAATAACAATATTCTATTCTATTCAAGTATAATATGGGCAAGAAACTAAGTAGTTACTAACAGAAACAAACTAGTTGAAGAACATTTACCTTTCTCACAAAATAACAAAAATTTTCTTATAATCGTATTCCATTTAAGAATGCGTTAAGGCTCGTGAGCATGCGACAGAGACGGGGATTGCGCATGCAATATGGTACGTCGTAATCGTCGATTTGGTAATAATGTAGCAGACCTAGCCCAACTTCTCCCAGATACTTACTCTGTCTCTCATATTTGCGCATTCCCAGTTGCACCCTCTATTATAGTGCTTCAGGGCCTGGGGTCGCTTTCCTACATTTATCTTTTCCACTTTGTCCAATCTACGGCGTCTTCAGTTTTCAAACATTTGACAAAATTGTTGCGGCCTGACTGCATAACATCAATCCGCTTCGTATAGGAGTTCTGGATTAAGTAGTTTATAATGCTTTTCCTTCTTCCCTAGAAAAGGTAGTATTTTTTTTCGATTAGTTTTGTTTCATGAAAGTAGGCTTTTATGTGAAAAACTTTTTATTGAACTGCTTGTTTTATAAAATTACTTTTATTTCTTTCTGTGAATTCATATTTTTCGCCCACGAAAGCTAACATGTTCTTAAAAACAGATCACCTTTTTTAACCCATTTATTTTTTCAGGTATTTTATAGCTAAATTCTTCGAGTACAACCCACCACCAATGGTGCCCGAAAACAGAATCGAAAAAGAAAACTGTATGAAAACTTTAAATCATTAATGTCCAACCAAAATATACATAATTATTTAGATATTATTTATACAATATACACATCTAAACCCTCTTGACGATTATTTATTTAACCAAGTTTCTCGAATCTTAACATTACAGTTATTATCACAACTAGGTGAGTACGTATTTGAAATAAAAAGTCAGCCATCCGAGTAAAGAAAGTCTATTTGTTTCAAATTGGTGCTAAGTTTCTAATATTATTAGGTAGATCTATAATGAAAAGCAATGGTCCCCAAGCATAGTTTATTATAAAATAGCTTTGTTTTACAAACAAATGAATACAAGGCACAGTACCTAAGCATTTGATTTTCCTAATTTTAAAATTTCCTAATTTTAAAAATCGATTACTATTAGTCTATTTCTACTTTATTAGTTTTTAATTTTGCTTAAGCTATTGTGCGGTCAATATAACGTTTTATATTTACAATTAAAATTATCATACATATATTATCTTTCTAATATCATCTGAAATATCGAAAATATATTTTAATATATCTATAATATATGTGTATATAATAATCAGCAATTTTGTACCTTCTACTTACAGACTAAGTACTTATATTAAAATATACCTAAGTAAAATTTGGAAATAAATAAAAAAAAAACATGTGTGATATGTTTGTGTTTCGTTGGCTCTGCAAATTGTTATCTAGTCTTTTGTAGACGTCGTTTTATCTATATATTTATAATATAATAGGACTTATAATGTAATTGTTAATTTAATTGAGTGATAATTTAGTCTTCATTTCTTGGAATCATATATTGTAAAAAATCTTACTACTTCACAGGTAGGAGTAATTTATTGTAACCAAAAAAGTGTAAAACGAACAACTGAATGTTAGTGTTATATTTTTATCTGTAAACTTTTAATATGAACATTGGTTTTTGTCTACAAAAAATATTTTGTAAAGTTATTGAATGTACCACACAATATTAAACTGAAATATTTATAGTTACAAAATTATTTAAGTAAATCTGACACCTTGGCATTTAGGACAAATGGTTTCAGTTTTATTTGGGTAGCGTTGTCGCCTGTTTTCGATTTCTCCATCGATCCACTTCATAAAACGGCTCTTCAGCAGCAATATAGTATCTTGCCGAATCAAACCGTCTTGGAAGAATTCCTTCAGTACTAACATGATGCTGTTATCATCAGGATCTGCCTCCCCCATCGGCCTTTTGTGTTTCAGGTAATTGAAAACGAATTTCACTACTTGAGCGATCAAATCCTCGTCAGGGCTAAGCAGCTTTAGTTTTGCTATATCTTCTGGCAACAATTTGGAAAGGATATTAAATGCCACTGTCATTAAATTTGCGTGAACGTCTTGGCTCAGATTTTCAAGCAACAAAGCCACGTTTTCAGCTCCTGAAGCGCTCACTCGTACAAGTAAAGTTCCGATGCGTATGATTTCGCCCGGGTGGATACCAACCATGACGCTATCGTTTTCTTCTTCGTATCTGCCTACTGCAGTCGTCGAAGTGGTAAGGCGGGTTGGTACATTCTTCGTACCGACCGCGGCTGGGCCTAAATTACCGAATAGTTGGGATCTACCTTCCTTACCCAGGCTCGACAATTCAGAAGGGCTGAATTTGTGCTGCGCATTCAAATTCACTTCGCCGTCCGCGGTCATGGATATCCTCAACTTGTGCTGATTCACATCTTTGTTGATCCTGAGCACGTCTGCGAAGTATTGGTCTTTGTTCGCGATGTTCTTGATGCCTTGTATGACTTCTGCATTACCTTGCACGTTGCCTTGCACTCGCCGGGACTCGGCACTCAGCTTGTCAAATATTTTCCTGAAAATAGTTGTGTTTATATTAATTACAAAATGTTGGCCCTTTCTAGGTTCTAAACTTGTAAAAAAAATATTGTACACTTTCTGTCAACATACAAAAACATCAGCCCCTGTTTAGACCATAAATACCATAAGCCGGTCAAGTTTGGCTGCCGGTGAATGTAACTCAAGAACCATTTAATTTACGTTCTAAAGGGCAAAAGCTATACGAATTCCTTAATATGCTGGATTATTTTATTTTATTGAGATTTCATTAAGTTTGACTCGACGGCAGGTTGTGCTATTTTGCGCCGTCGAATATTGCCGAAGCGGCTTATAATTCAAATAGTACTGCGCCAGAAAATGTATTCTACCTGTGTCTGTTGCTCCTAAGCGAAGCCCGGTAATTATTGATGGTGGATGCTTGGGCTTCTTCTATTATATTCTGGGCAGTTCGGTTGGACATCACGGCGTTGCAGAAGAACAAAGTAGCGGTTGTGAACTGGAATAGTTCCAACTTGGTCGGCTTCTCACCGTGCTTGCGGTACTGAAAGAGTTGTACAAATTCCATTTGAGAGAGAACATAAAAATTACAATTTCATAATTCACTTATAGAAATGTTTATTAGCAATACCTTAGAGAAAAAATTTCGTCGCTAAAAAGTTTACACTACTGATAACTACGTATTCGTTGTTTTTTAAATTATACTTTCGTAATTATGTTACTGTATTTTCTTAATAAAATAAGCTTTTGCATAAGGGCCATATTCACTATAACTACTCCAAATCACCATCCATCGTTAACATAACATACAATCACGTCTACATCCCCTGCGGGACTGAAAGACTGAAAGGCCACACTCAGCTGTTTGGTTTAATGATAGAATTGAGATACAAATACTTAGGTACATGTTGCTAGGTCATCGCCTGGAAGAAATCCCAAGTATATAAGCCTATCCCTTCGTCACCTTTTACAACATCCATGGGAAAGAGATGGAGTGGACCTTTTATTTTTGGTGCCGAGACCCACACACATCCGTCGTTATATGCGGTAATATAATATATTTGTCGAGAACGGCCGTGCACAAAATCCCCTTGCCGTTGGTCTCGGTTGCATCTTCATCTGCTGGTGCGCCTTTGACCATGATCCTGGATTGGGTGAGTCAGGTTTTTTACAAGAAGCGACTCCCGTCTGACCTCCGCAACCGCAATAGGATCATTGTTGCAAAAAAATATCAACTGATGTACCTTAACAATAATATGGGCCAAACTGTTGATGACGCCGACGGCGCCTGTGAAGAGGTTGGCGCGACGAAGAACCTCCACGGATACAGTAAGAACTTGGCCAGTCTGAAACCAAAATCTTTATGATAAATAACTATAATAAAAAAATAAATATTAAGCAACAAATGTAAAAAAAAAGAAACTAATTATTCAACTATAAAACTGACCCATGCAAACAAAACTTTTTAATGTGGCCCTTAGATAATCGAATAGTTCCTAAATATTAAAAAAAAAAATACATATAAAGAAATAAAATTTTCAGGAAAAATTAAACAATCAATCCCAATCTTTTTAAAATATCACGCTTCTATAATTAAGAGTCTCGAGAAGGACATAGGGTATCTTTCATTCCGGTAAAAACTAAACTAAAGATCGAACCAGGGACCTTACCTTAGTGAGATTGGTGCCAGCGGCGGCGGACCTGGACAAGAGGTTGCTTGCGGCGCCCGCGGCCAAACCGACGGATGACGCCGCTATGTTGATCCAACTGCCTCGAGCCTCAGGATCTTTTATACTGATGGTCTGCAAACATGTCCATTTCATGTTCACACTGTTTGAAAAAATGTTGAAAATTTTGCGTCCGAGAAAGCATTCATGTTTTTGATAACATTAAAAATAAAAGTAGACTACATACATATGGTCACGTCTATATCCCTTGCGGGGTATACAGAGCCAACAGGCTTGAAAAGACTGAATGGCCACGTTCCGCTATTTGGCTTAATGATAGAATTGAGATTCAAATAGTGATAGGTTGCTCGCCCATCGCCTAAAAAAGAATCCCAAGTTCTTAAGCCTATCCCTTAGTCGCCTTTCACTTATATTTAAATGTTATAGGTATAATGCTGTCGTATAATGATAAATGACTTTGAATTTTAAATTTCGTAACTGATTTGCAGGCAAACTCATGCCTTGAGTTCATTCAAATGTCGATAACTTTTTTTTAATGAACCGATTTTCATGAAACAAACTTTAAATGTTCTTCTGAGTTAAAACAAAGCAATTGGTGAAAGTTTGAAGTAAATCGGTTCAGTACTTTCGGACATAATCGTGATCATACATACAGACAGACAGAAAGACAAGAAATTAAAAAAAAAAATTTTTGCTTTCTGTTATTCATTCTAAGTGTCCCTCTATCCATTTCAGTCAAAAATACTAAATGTACAGACAAAATATTTTTACTATTTTATTAAATGTATAGATAAATAAATATATACGGGACAATGTAGATGGCGCTACATTCCTCGCTTTTTGTAGGTGGCGTTTAATTCGTTGCTTTTTGTAGGTGGCGTTTAATTCGTTGCTTTTCTGTTAGATGGCGCTAAATTCACACGGGAGAAACTTGTTATGTATACTGGATCAGGAATTAAAAGGCTGTCTTTGTCCAGCAGTGGCAACGGCATTAAATAGACAAATTAAAAAATGTAGAAACTCACTTTTGCATGTACGTATATAATATCCTAATTAATTGAAATACCTGTTCATGAGCGCTCCTATCTTTGAGATGGTACGAAGACCTGACGAGGCCGTAGATTCCCGTGGTGATAGTCGCCACCGCTGCCCCGGCCAAGACTGCAGGTCCTACGGGAGTGACGGCCGCCACTCCTAGTACTCCTAACGCGCCCAGGGAAGCCACCGTGCTGACGGTATCCGCTGAACTGAGCACTCGCGCGGTAACACCCAGTGAGGGGGACGGAACCACTGATAGTTTCACTGCAAACGCTTCATCCCCCTGAAATAGTGTGTATGTCCTTATAGTTCTAAACAAACATATATAACTACAATAATCGCGGTCTCCAAAACGGCCCTAACGATTTCTTTGAAAGGTACATAGGAGGGTAAAAATCGATATAGCAGGATCTCATGTTTCGGAAAATTCTTTTTTTCTATATTTTCACTCATAATTATTTTCCCGTATAAGTTTTGTTTTATATATATATATATATATATATATATATATATATATATATATATATATATATATATATATATATATATTACTCCTTTCAATGGTTATTGTCACATTCGCCGAGTACAGCTCTGTCACCCAGGTACTTTTCATAAAAGTGGATAATGTATCAGACTCGCGTTGTTATTGTCACTTTATTGGATAAAACAAATTATAAAGGGGTGTATACATGTGCATTTGAAAACTTGAATTCTTTAAATGCTACATATCAATGAATCTTTTCTGTTAGATTAAGTGTAGGTGTCAAAAATTAAAACAAAATCCAAGCTAGGTTAGGTTCCCTTGCTTATAGAGGTCTACATATCCTATAGGTCTGTGGTATGAGTATAT
Source organism: Amyelois transitella (assembly GCF_032362555.1). Classification (NCBI taxonomy): domain Eukaryota; kingdom Metazoa; phylum Arthropoda; class Insecta; order Lepidoptera; family Pyralidae; genus Amyelois; species Amyelois transitella. Next base: position 6,037,813 of record NC_083515.1, read on the forward strand.
GAGTATAGTCTATGGTATCTCAGGAATAATTGTTGGAGGCTATTATGTCTTGATGAGAATATTTTTACTCACCTCCACAATAGTTCCATTGTATTCTCCATTTTCTGGTACAATAAGGACACACTTTGGCAATGTATTATTTTTTAAATAAGAATCCCAGTCTTGATACACTCTTGCATTTTCATCAATATAAACTCTGCATGACTTGGCTAAAAAAGATAAAGGTTTTGGTTTTCATGTACATGAAAACCAAGATTACTTACTTAGTCTATGGCCTTAATATTATATCTGTATGCAATTGTTACTTTGTTTAACTTAAAAACTAACTACTTAATATAAAAAAATTGTTAAATAATATATCTATGTAATAGGTGATCAGTCTTTATATATTGGTATTGTCAGTAAACTTTTATGGTGAACGAAGTCGCAGGTAACAGCCAGTAAAATAATGATGAAATAGGTTTTATCCAGGTAGGTAGGTATTCAAATCAAACGCGTCATGGTAATTGCCACTGAAGTATAAGTATGTTGATAACACTAGATTTATAGTGCTCTTATCTTAGAGTACCGACCTTAATTAGTATTAACATATTGTCCCTGGTTCGAATTTTTTATATGGACTTTTTCATTAGCAAAGAAAACAATAATTAGGTGCATGTGTCCAGACTATATGTTAAGAATTTTAGTGAGCGCTTTAACCAACCCAATATAGGAATTTTAGATGCACTAATTGTTTATGCTTTTTGTTTCTTTCTGTCGCCTCTTCTACAAAATAAGATGGGAGTTGTCCTACCATAGAAATATGAATAAAACGAGAAGGCAGCAATGCTATATTGTCATTTTAAATAAAGAAATATATTGTCATGTTTTAACTTATGGCGATTATTAAATCATTCAAATTCAAATAAGATATAAATGTTATGGTGACTGATTGTGTTGATTAGTTGCCAGTACTTACCATTATTTAGGCTTATATTACTTTGAAATCTATGGATTTTCTATTTATTTGTACAATGCCGGAAAATATCGCGTCTTAAGTTATAATTAGGCTAACAAAATACTGCAGTTTATAGATAATTAAGCTTACTTTTTATATTTAATCTTCACTATATATTATAAAGTCCCTCTATTTGCTCTATTTGTATGTATATGCTTATCTCAGAAAGTTATGGATGGATTTTGTTCCTGTTTGAAATGCAGGAAAGAGGGTTTTATGAGGAACCCGTGTGAAGCCGAGGCGGGTCGCTAATAATTAAAAAACATAACATTTACTTACCACCAACAGTAGTAGGGATGCATTTCCTCACCCTGAAAACAGGAGTACACCAAATATCAATGTCGTTGCGTTGGTGCAGATCTATCCAATAGTTTGCTGGCTGGATGTTGTAGAATTTGAGTGGTTTTGGTTTAGCACATACTGTGAGGAGTACTGTCATCATTATGTCCTCATCATTCTGTGAAAATTTGCCTGAAAATCGGAAACATCATATAATTAAGTCAAATATCATGTAATCAAGAGCTTGCCATTCTAGTCTGATCATATGCTTTTCAAAACTGATGGCTTTGACTCCCTCTTATGGAAACTAAATAATAATATGTATGTATGTTTATTCAAAGGTTCTTAAATGACAACAATCATGGTGGTCATAATAAAATCAACAAATTGCCCTAGATGTTCACCAGGAGGGAGAGGGACTCCTGGTACCTAATGTGCCAGCTTACCCACTAAAACCCTTCCAGTGCAACCTTTTCGCCATTTTGAGGGCAGCATGGGCAAGGCATTGCGCCAGGATATGCTCTGGCTACCTGACGCGTTTGTGCCCAGAATCTTGCTGTCTGGTCTCCAAAGAGGTAAATAAAAGGAGAAGTTACTACAAAACAAGCCAGGATGATGATGATAAAGTTGTAATTGTAAAGGTGTAGAGGACCTATAGTATACTGTTAGAACAAACAACTTAAGGGAACTCCAAGAAATTAGCTTACTCTTGGAGCACTATCAATCTCAAAACTCACTTTTTGCCAATCTGTATCATACAAATGTGGAACTCTCTATGCAAGACAGTGATAAGTGCTGCAAGGGAAGACGCTTTCAAAATTTGACTTGAAAAATATTTAAACACAATAGTGGAGACACACATCAGCTTAAAACTGCTAATACTATAAATAAATATATATGGGACTACACACATTGAAACTACACAGATTGAGTTAGCATTAAAAAATCGAAACTGGTTTTATTAGAGACCAACTCAAAGATAGTTTATAATAAAAATATTTTGTAATAAATACTTATATAGATAAACATCCAAGACTTGGCTAGGATTCGATCTAGAACCTCCAGTGACACAGACAAGGGCACTACACTGCGCCATAGAGGCCTTTAAAAAAATAATAATATTAACACTTACTTTGTTCACACAACTTTTTATATACTTTCAAGACTGCTTCTTGTTGTCTTGTTGTGTAGCCTTCCAAATGAGCACTCTGACCTGCTTTGACCATTGTCAGTTCTCCTTCTATACTAGGACCCCCAAATAGTGCAAAGGCTACATTTTGTAACAATAAGTTCCTCTCTGATTTTTCATATCTGTAAAAAGGTGTTACAAAAAATTCTCCAACATTTCTTATATCTTGCTAAAACAGGATTATACTTATATGTTGCTCAGGTGAAACAATAGATTTATTCTTATAGCTATTTCTAGTACCGTGTGGTTCCCGGCACAATAAAAAGAATAGCACCACTCGGATGTCGTAAAAGGCGACTAAGGGATAGGCTCACAAACTTGGGATTCTTTTTTAGGCGATGGGTTACCAACCTGTCGCTATTTGAATCTCAATTATATCATTAAGCCAAATAGCTGAATGTGGGCATTCAGTCTTTTCTAGACTGTTGGCTCTGTCTACCCCGCAAGGGATAAATACAGACTTGACCATATGTATATATGTATTTTAAATGCTCTGTAGATTTAACAGCCTGATTAAATGATGGTTGTCTCCCTCCTCCTCAAGAAGAGGACAGTTTGGGAGTCTGGTGTTATTTTTTATCAGGGAAAGTCAAATTGTAAATTTCTCAGTATTTCTTCATTAATTACCAGAGGTCACATGTCATAACAAAACTTTCACAGAAAAAAAGGAGTTCACCTGAGATACCTTTTTTAGATAATGGGCTAGTGACCTGTCGCCCATTTGAATCTCAATATAGTTGAACCATACAGCTGTATGTAACCTTTAGTAATTTGAGACTGTTGGCTCTCGTCTACTCCATAAGAGATGGAGACCTGACTATATGTATGTTTATAAATAGATGTGTATTTAAGATATCACTATCCACCAACCAGTAGCATCCTTGAGAGGAGGTTCCATATACCACAATAAACAGTTATTTTTAATCATTGTATAACTATTGTAACATTTTGTATTTTATACTTACTTCACCCAGTCACAATCTGACAGGTTTTCATAATATTCTTGTTGTATTTCTACTGGAGATAAACAAGGCAAATTTTCATTGGCATTTTCATTTGTTAATAAGGTTGTTTGCGGAGATGGTAGTGTCCCATTACAATTATGATTAGTTGCCATTATCTGTAATTGAGAAATTCTGTGTTAAGTGTTTTATGTAAACCATCAATTAGTATATGATTTGTATTAATTGTTACTAATATAATTGTAACAGTACATTATCTAAGTAATTAGCTTATGGGTCCAATCTTTAGAAGTTCTCTTGAACCTTTGCATTCACTCTAGTTGGTATTCATATGCATTATCAATTTTGAACAGGATAATTATCAAAACAGTACTTAATAGGTATTAATTTTACATCAAGTTTCAAGCATATTCTGAAGATGTTAACTGTGTGATATATAAAAGAGGTGGTGTCCAGTTAGAAACTGATAGTTGAGTGAATGATTATTCAATACAATCAATTCTGTTATGAAAAACAAAAAAAAAATTAAAGCCCTTTCATTAAGTAGATTTATACCTACACTCAATATTTGGCAGTGTGTAATGTCCATTTCCACTGGCAAATTTACATTACAGCACACCAGTTGTAGTTACCTACCTATTTGGTCATTGTCTTTTTATTAACATACATACAATCTGAGAAACAAAATAGCAATAGTTGTAGGTAAGCTCTGTAAGCCTAAAGCATAATAGCTGAAGGTCTTACTGAACTTGTTTGTGGCAGTATCATAGAGTCAAAATTATAACATGATGAAATTAAAATAACATAATTTGCAATTAATGTTTCGCAATATTTAATTACCAAAGCATCAACTCAAAGTCTATGCCTACATAATTGTGCACTACATTAATAAGGCTGACCAATATCAGATTAAACTGTATCATGCTTGTTTGAGGTTCATTTGTACCTACATACAACTGAAAACTTTATGAAAAGTTGCGTCTTCAGTGATTTCCTGAAATAAAAACTTACATGATACCTACGTGGTGCACCGCGGCGAAGTTTCGTATTTATTAGTATTGTTACAAGTATTGATCATACAATGAAAGCTTTTTTAGTAACAAAAAAAAAATGAACACAGATTGCGTTTGGGAATAAATACGTAATGGAAAATTAGACCAATGTTTAGAAAACGTAAACTGCAGCAACAGAAAAAGACTAGACTTCACAACAAACTATTTTGTATGATGACAGTGACAGTTACATAACAATACAAAACAGATGTTCCCATTTGGATAAGGCAAGGTTAGGTTTATTATAGACTTGGTTGAATAGGCTATTTGACTGTAATAAAAATATACATTTCTTTTATGTCATCAGTCTTAATATTATTTTTTTGGAGCGATTTGTAATAACGCGAGATAAAAATATTGCATTATTTTAACAAAATCCGTCTCAGAAAATTAGGCTTTTTTATGCAGCTGTCACGTGACTAAAAACGAACGTGATTGGCTATTTCTATTATGACGTCAATTATCCATAAACAGACTGTGGATCGTACTGTTCCTTAGTGTTCGCTATTATTTTTCAAGATTTTATAAGTGTTTGATCGCTCAGGATTACTCAGATGACATAGGTATTTAATAATGGAAACCAATTTCGCGAAAGCTGACAGTCGAAACCTACCAAAAGACTTTTGGTAGGTCCACTTTTGGCAAAAGTGGACCCAATAATGGTTGGCGTTCTTCAAAGACAATTCAGATTTCTATGCTGCCGAACTGAAGAATGTGAAAACATCAATGTAAGTAGATCTTGGTAACCTCTGATCTTCATGATCTGAAACCACTTCTTGCGAATATTCAAATCCATCGGCATAGAAAAAAACGATTTCGTAGGAGATTTTATTGTTGCATTTAGGCACTGCACAACATTTATAGGAACTCATTTTAATAATTTTCACACATATGACGTGGCACAAGTTAAATAAAACAAGAGAAAATCAAAACTTTTCGAAACACCAACAAGCTTTGTATGATATTTACACGAAATTTACGTCACTGCATGCCATGGCCGCCATATTGCTAAAAGTCGCGTTTTGGCGGCATATTTGAATATTGCATTTTCTTTTTCGATTTTTTAATAAAATAGCTGTAATAAAGGCAGAAAAGTATTTTTGTAGGGCTCCCTATAAACAAATAAATAGCCTAAGATAGTTTTTAGAACTTTGTCAAATAGCCTATTGAAGTACAAAAGAGATTGTCCTTTTTTAAAAAATATTAATTTTAATAATTGGGTTTTTTAATATGTCTTACTTTTTGAAAGGAACTTCATTTTGTATCGGAGTTTTAAAAAATTTTTAATAGTCTTGAATAGACTGATAGGCAACGTTTAGCTGTTTGGCATAATGGTATAACCGAGTTTCAAATAGTGACAGGTTGCTAGCCCATCGCCTAAATAAAGGAAGAATCTCAAGTTTATAAGCCTATCTTTTAGTCACATTTTACCACATCCATGGGAACGAGTTCTTTTTTTTTATTGGTGCCGGGAACCACACGGCACGGCACACTTATAACACATATCTTTTGTGCACCGGGAGATAAACTAAGAATATTATCGATTATATCATCATTATTCTCTGTTGGCAAATCGGCGAATGCCATTCGGTCTTTTTTCACCACTTTTCAACTCCTGTTAGTACTTTCATAATGGACTCGATAAGTACCTACCTGCGGAATTTAAGTCAAGTATCGATTTCTAAGGTTTGATTGAGTTCTGAACCACGCCTGTAAAATGCCGTGTTGCGAATTATCACATACTAGTAAGCTACACATAGAAGATAACCTACTCATGTATAGGTAGGTAATGGAACGTATTATGGTAGGTACCTAAAGGAGGTGAACATACCCAACAAATCGGTAAAGTAATTTTGTAGAAATGTGGAAGTTGAAGGTTTTAGAAATATAGACCAAAAAAGAGATGGACGGACAGGATGAATGACATGACAAGGCATGAGAAGGGAGTGACCAGTGAGATGACAAATGAAAGAAGTATTTGGAAAAAACTAACATACTGTGCCGACCCCACGTAAAAAGTAGGAAAAGGTAACGACAAAGAAAGAATTTTACACCCAATTAGATATTTCCGTCTGGTGGATAAAACATAGAAAACTGATTAATAATTACAAATTTTCTTAATTTACCTGAAAAACTTAGCAGATTTGCACAAAACACTAAATATTACAGTTGTTACGCACGCGCTGTCTGTTCTTTGTCCCGAGGCCCGTGAAGTGAATGAAGGTAGCTAAGATGGCGTCAGTGGTGTGGGGTGTGGCAGCGTGGTGGCGTGTTCTTCCCCGATATTGCCCGTTCAGTGTTGCCATTGCCACAGTTCTAAAAAGCTTTATAAAAATAAAAAAATAATAAAAAAAAACTTTATAAATAAGTACTGCGTAACTCAAAAAGACTAATACACTGACGTGATTAATCACGTAACATATTTATCCGGTATATAAGGTATTATATACCGGGTAAATATGTTAGATACATTTTATCGCGGTGAACTATCATGTTTCCGGAGGATAATAAAAAATAAAAATAAAAAATAACTTGGATACATTTCATTCCAGTAAATTGTCATCAAAAAATAGATCTTTAGTTATTTTTATAGTATTCGGAATGAAAGCAAAAGCAAATATATAGAATTGAATGGTTTTTCTATACTTCATATGTGCGTAAAAATAATAAAATTGATATTAAAACTATTGGCATATTTAAAAGTTTGATTCGTAATATATATTTTTTTGATATGGAAACTTATTGTTGAAAACAGGAAACAGTAATGTTTTGATTTAATATTATAATTATTGAGAAACTACATATAAGGTAAGGAAACAAACTAAATTTAATAGTTTACTACGGAACCTTAAAAAATACAGCGTTGTTGTCGCAGTTGAATATACAGTTTGTTTATTTTTTGTGGTTCCGTCTTTTTTACGATTGTGATAACTAATAAAACGGTATATCACTTATACCATAGTGTGTGCCATGTGGTTCCCGGCACCAAATAGAAAAAAGAATAGGACCACTCCATCACTCTCCCATGGATGTCGTAAAAGGCGACTAAGGGATAGGCTTACAAACTTGGGATGTAGGTACCATAGTGTGGGCGAAATTTTTTACCTTATCCTAATAATACTTATATTTTAAAAATAACATTTTTTATATTGTTTTTTCAGGCACTGGGCTTTCAGTCATATTGTTCCGGTCTAAAATATCTACACTTTAAGGAAAAAATACGATATACCCTAATGTAAACACATTTCATGCTTAATTTGCACCTAATGACAAACTAACATTGTAATGAATGAAAATCAATAAACGAATTATGCCCAACTTGTAATTTCTGTGTGCCAAATTACCCCAGCTAATCATACTCATGTAGATAGGACGTTCGCATGTTCACATTATATCATACGCACGTATGAAATTTACGCATTTCATTTTATTGTTCTGATTTGACATTATGTCTGCTAGTTATGCAAACAAAGATCAAAATTGCCAGTAGCTATTCAGTACGTTTTACAATCAAATGTGTATACAAACACATTCAATGTGTGTTTAAATTTGCGATTTGTGAGAAATGTGAATGATATATGTTTAAACTTAGAAGTTACCTATTTACGAGAAAAGTTTAATATTTTGTAAGGTTTTAGCATAGGTACTTAATAGGTACCTAAATCCTCATTAATTTTGAGAAATGGTGTTAGCGAATTGACGATATATGTAAAGATAATTTGAAAATGTGTTATAGTTTTTCAATAAAAAAAAGTTTTGCTAAAATAGTCGTCAGAAAAATATGTGTTAACGGGCTTATTATATACTGTCTTGCTTTGTTATTATTTTTAATTTATAAATACGCTTGGAATGAGGATAATAACGTGCCGTTTACTTCTGATCATAGTGAAATATTGAAGTCTACAAATCTAAACGACCACAAATTAATTGTAAAGCAATATTTTGAAATGAGGAAGGTTAGTAAGTGCTAATATTTAATTTTCGAATTTAATTGAACTAATTTAAAATACCAAAATTAATTATCAGTAAGTATTAGAGTTGAGAGAGAATTAGTAATGAATATTTCGCACTTAACAATTGATTTGCACACAAATGGTAGTGCCTAATAATTTTTGGGTGCCTTAGGTTTTTTTGCCACCTATATACATACATACTCGTATTATAGGCATACTCTCTCCGTTATAAATTGTAGGTTAGAGTAGGATTTAAAAACCGTTTTTTATTCAATTAAAGAATGAGTTTCTTTTAAAGTGAAGCATAATTATTAAACTTTAAGTAAAGATCTAAAAAAATGATTATGGGTCGTATGGAGTATCAAATGAAAGAGCTTTCTTATACGTATATACATATATGTAAACATTATAAGCTGTTGCTCTCGGCTTGCAATCACCTGATAATTAAACCTAAATCATTTATAAACTAGTTAGGTAGGTATGATAATAATTATGATATTTAAAAACAATACAACCTTAACTGCTATATTAGGTTTGCTCTGCATACAAGGCCTTAAGTATATGATACCTACCTTACACGAATTCACACCAAAATAAGTTAAATAAAAATAAAGTTTAAAACCAAAACCCGACTAAAAACTAAAACATAGTCTGCGTTGAAATTATTATGTATAAACTATAAAAAAATTACCAACTAAGTATGAACAATTTACTTACATAAGGTAGGTACGTAAGTACGTAAACAGCCAAAACAAATTGATTAATAATAAAACCATAGGTAAACAAAAAAGGTTCGGTGAAGTGAAATTAGGAACAAAAATTTTTAACGAAATAAAGGGCACCTGAACTTCTAGATTATAAGGATAATAAGCCTCTTTCCCGGAGTTACGAGTACTACATTTTTACACTTGCAATGAATTCGTCATAGCATTACTTTTTTCTTTTGTTCCCAGGTTTTGGGTAGGTACCCACCCTGACCTGATATTTCCCCAGAATGTATTTGTACTGATTCATAATTTTATTTTGTCTAAGTAGTTTCTAAAATTTTCCTACATTATATTTCCAGTATTGGAAGACATCGAATCTCGGATCGTTAATTTTCAAAAATGAAACCCTGATCACATACCGGGAGAAAGAGAAAACCTTTATCATTTTAGTGTGGAAGTATTGGAATTGGTTGCGATTGCGACACGTTAATTATTATGGCAAGAAAAAGTAAGTTCACTTAAACAAACAGTAGGTAGTTATCTTCTTAATACAATGATATTGTTTAGGTACTGCAATACTTGCTTTCATTTTTACCCGAACACAAGAAGGATTATTTAATTAATAAAATTTTCATGCATAAATATTATATTATAGGCAAATGTTTTGTTATATCTATGTATCTTATCATAGAGAGTGGTGTTACCTATTATCAGCTTTTATTCAAGGTCTAATAAAGATATCAAGTTAGGTATGTCTTTACATGTTGCTTGATTTCCATTATATTTTATGGTTGACTGATGAATTTTTGATGAAGTAAAACAAATATCTCCGAAGTTCCCCGAAATGGTGTAGCTTAAGTTCTGCCGGAAATGGCACATTTGACGTTTTCGGTTAAAGCTTGCACTTAGAATAGCTATCTTTCGCACGCTGTTTATAGCCACGATTATTATGTCTCATCTCTTACTGGGTAGATAGAGCCAACGTGGCTAAAGATGGAATTGAGATTCGAATTCAAAAGTTTCTTTTGTTCTTTCTTATTAATTAAATAAAAGTGACTGTAGAAGCTTTATAGTCTCCAAGCCTCTAAGCTTTAGAGCACGGGATGTTTTTTTTTTAATATTTTATTTTTCTGATTTGTAATCAGGTGTACTGGCAGGCATGAAAATAAAAGAGCTTCAACAAATTCAGAAAACTTTAATAAAGTCTAAGTGTGAATTATTTGTTGTAGCCGGAGTGACGCGAACATACTTCATGATTGCAGCGTTAAAAACTGCATTTTCACAGGAGACAATAATACCATTGATAGTGTCGATGCTGTTTTAGTGCATATGATGCATGGAGATTATCCCCAGGTTGAACAAAGGAATAGAAAACAAATTTGGGTATTCCTTAATGATGAGTCACCCCGTTACGCTTTTTCGTTGACAAAGTTCCGACCGCATTTTAGAAAATTTTCCAATATTTTCAATTGGTCCATGAGTTACAGGTAAGTAAGCCAAATGGATTTATTTTGTGTTTGTCGAATCATTTGCCTACAGAGAAACAGGACCTTTTGTTAAAACAAGCAATTGTCATGTTTCACTTACATACAATATTACATAGGTACATACTAAAATTGTAACTGACCGGAATTGTAATTCCAACTTGACAGATATCGAAAAAAATTCCAAAATTCGAAGAAAAGCTAGTAAAACAATATTATGTTACAGGACCAATTCGGATATCCCCGTACCCTACGGCCGTACTGTGGCGCTAGAAAAACCTAAAAAAGAAAATATCACATACAGCTCGATCGCTGAATTGATACCAAACTTACAGTTCAAACGATCAGATATACTAGTGGCCGTTATTATGTCGAACTGCAAGGTTCAGTATAGAATGAAGTTTTTGGAAGAAATGCAGAAGTATATTAAAATTGACATTTATGGGAGGTGTTCACCTGATAATAAGACTCGGTAAGTCTTGTCTGAAATCCTGTAGCTATCAAGCAAATATCAATATATATAGTTCTTTTTGTGTCAGTACTCTATTAATATTTAACCATTTGATAAAAAACAGTGTAGAATATAGTATTATGTATAAGGTACAGTCCGTTTAAGGTTAGTTTTTTATGACATTAAAAAATACCTATGAATAATGTTTTATGATAACAATGTGTTTAATAAAAGAAATTACTTTCAGATGTCCAGGTCATTTTAAAGCAGACTGTAACACTGTTGATCAGTACTATTTCTACTTAGTTATGGAGAATTCTATGTGCCGGCAATATTTATCTGAAAAAGTTTTCCATCATGCGTACTCCAAAGGAGCAATTCCGATTCTACTTGGGCCTTCCTTACACGACTGCAAGACGTTGCTACCACCAAATTCATACATACATTCCGATGATTTCTTATCGCATAAGGAACTTGCGGCAAAGATAAAAAGTGTTATTACGAATCCAAAAGATTTTTTCTCCTACCACCTATGGAGGAACCATTTCATGGTATTGAATGAACACGGCTACTTCGGAACCAAGTCTAAACATTTGTGTAGATTATGTCAGGCATTAAACTATAACGACGAAAAGGAAAAGATCTATAGATTCCAAGATCTGCGTCTATTTTTTGACGTCGACGTCTTGTGTATGTTGGGCGTATAGAAGTAACTATAAAAATAAAATGATGGCAACGTCGTGCTGGTTTTGACTTTTGTTATTAATATTTTAAGTATTAAGAAAACATATTAAGAACTTATTAAATTAGAAACAAGGCCGCTTAGTTTTATTCCACCTACTTTACCTATAGTCAGTTGAATCGTACTGCAGGAAAACTTAGTTATTGAATTAAAATTTTATATACCTATAAGTGTTATACTTTATTCAAACGCAGGTACTGTTAATTTACCGCGCTTAATTCGATCAGAATTCTTGGTTTGACGATGCAAAGAAATGATATTATTATACGTACCAGTTAACTTGGACTGAACTGAACGCCATGTAGACCGGTCAACATAAAAAGAGAAAAGTGGGAAAGCGGTCTCTAGGCTCGAAGTATAGTAGCGGAGGGAGCAACTGTGTACACGGAAGGGCATGAGAGAGAGAGAGAGAGAGAGATCCTTTTTGTTATTTTTATTATACTCGTAGGGAAAGAGTCATCTGACGGCTTATAAGGTATAGGATAAAAGTTCGTAGCATTTGCGTACTACATAGCCCTATAAATTCTTTTTTATATTATATATTCAGGTTTGGTATCAATGTCCATCCATCCATATAGAAACATAAGGAATAAAATTATACCTGACCGATGACAGTACTTGAATTGTTTTTACTGTAAAATCAATACGGGGTGATCTATAGACCAAAAGAAGCCAAAGATGTGGTTTTTGGAATAAATTTCTGGCCACCTTTCTATCTGTCAAATGAATACCGCAACGTGTATCTAGTATAGGTATCATTTTCCCCCTTTCACTCCTCTAATTTTTTATTACTGGTGGTATTACCTTTTACCTATTGATATTATCAGTGAACCTATTAGTCACACAGATTATGTTTTACGGCGAACGAAGTCGCCTACGACCGTCTTAGCCAGCAGTCTTGAAAAGACTGAATGGCCACGTTCAGCTATTTGGCTTAGTGATAGAATTGAGATTCAAATAGTGACAGGTTGCTAGCCCATCGCCTAAAAGAAGAAACCCAAGTTTTTAAGCCTATCCCTAAGTTGCCTTTTACAACATCCATGGGAAAGAGATGGAGTGGTCCTTTTCTTTTTTGTATTGGTGCCGGGAACCACACGGCGTTGTTATTAGTATTAATAAATACTGGGATAGTAATGAATGTGTAATATGAATTATATTAAGTTTGTACGCTTATACACATTACATAGTATAAAGCGAAATCGCTTCCCGCGTTTGTCCCTATCTCTACCTATGTATGCTAATATTTTTAGAATTACACAACTGATTTTGATGCGGTATTTAATAGATAGAGTGATTCAAGTGGAAGGTTTATAATGTATTATTGCTACCCGTACGAAGTCAGAGCGGGGGCGCTAGTTAGTGATAATTTTGTGATGCAAAAAATAAAAAAAACATAATGTACATCATCAAAGATAAGTTTTGGAAAATAATTCTAACTAACTTGATATAGTCAACAGGTAAGTAAATAAGAATTGTGCAAAAAATGATTATGGTAATTTAAAACGCCCAAAATAGATGCGTATAAATACGAGTACATAATTATGCTTTGCGTAGTGTACTCATTATATAAAAACGGAAACGTTCATGGCTGAGCTGCGCGTGGGCATTTCCATGGTTGTACATAATGATTTTATTATTATGTAAATGTGTTATTTTTTATAGTTTTTAAAACTTTTAAAATAATGCCGCGAGAAAATAAAGAATAAACCTTGGTGAATTTTTTTTTAGTTTCACTAATTATTCTTATGTCTCTATGTATATCGAGTTAAGAAACGACTAATTAAAACAACACTGATTCCCTTAATGCGGAAGAGCAATTTCCTTCAGCCTGAACAATAAACTGAGTCCGCAAATTATTTCAGGGAGTTTTGAAAGTTCTCCTGAGGTTCTTTCCGAAACAAATCCGTAACTCATCGAGAAATAAATTTAATTCATTGTTATTCTGAACAGACTCTTGGATCGCTCATTTGAGTTATGGACAACTTTATTTTTATAATATCTATATATATAAAACTCTTCCGTTACTGAGTGACTGACTGACAGACAACGCACAGTCGAAACTACTGGTCGTAGACAGCTGAAATTTGGAATGTAGGTTCCTTGGGATATGTAGGGGAGCACTAAGAAAGGATTTTTGGAAATTCAACCCCCAAGGGGGGGAAAAGGGGTAAAAACGTTTCTATGAAAAATCTTATTCCTTGGGTTTATAAACTTGAAACTTGGCATGAACACGTACATAGGCAAGTAAATATGTTTGACATTATAAGTTTTTTCAAACTAACCTCCAATCGTGATTTAGGGGGTGCGATTGGGTGACTGATTTATTAACGCACAGCCGAAACCGCTCGGTATAGGAGTCTGAGATTTTGAACAGAGGTTCCTTTAGTAACATAAGTGAGCACTAAGAAGGGATTTTTGAAATGTCAACCCCCAAGGGGGGGAAACGGGATAAACTGAGCCGGGGCTGCGGGAAAGTTCTAACGAGATACCGTGGCCCCGGAACGCAAAGGGCAACTGAAGGAACGAGGTGGGTTTTAGTCAGTAAAAGTCTGACACTCCCATCCGTTCCACCCAGAGCGGGAGAGGTCATTTGATGATTTCCCATCCTTAAAAAAAAAGACTTTGTATGACAACTTTCAGTCGTCTCTTTAACATACATAATAACATACATAATTATGTACATACATGCATAACATTAATAACATCACGCCTTTTAATCCCTATTTTGTGTTAACACTACCCATACAAATAGCTACGAAATTTGTCCGCATCCATTTTCACCTAAATTCTTAACGTTAATGAGATTTACTTTTTATTATCAGGTCAACCTAATAGCCTCACATGTACGCATAACTTCGTAAGAATTTTCTTTCAACTCCTAACCGTTGAGGAGTTGTACCTTCCATCATCAGCTCATTCACATGGGATGATGACTATCAGACGCAAATACTTAAACAGATCTATGAAATTGTCAAAAACGTAATTGCCTGTAAATTTGAGGTTTGCCCTTGATTTCCCTGGAATACCATCATCAGATCCTGACTAGGTAACAACGGGACCAACTTGAAAGTATACTCTACCGAACAAAAAAAGAATCACGTAAATCGGTCCATAAATCTCGGCGTAATCGGTATGCATAAATAAAACACCCGAATTTTATTTTCTACTAGAGGCCGCCCGCGACTTCGTCCGCATGGAAACCCTATCAATCCGGCGGGAACTCTGGGATAAAAAGTAGCCTATGTGTTATTCTGGGTCGTCAGCTACCTACATACCAAATTTCATGGTAATCGGTTCAGTAGTTTTTGCGTGAAAGAGTAACAAACATCCATACATCCATACAAACTTTCACCTTTATAATAGTAGTAGGATTAACTATCACGAGTTGTCTCGATGCTCGATAGATGGCGTTGGCATCGAGATAGATCGCGCTATGGTTTCGTTACCGTCATTTAGCTAGGTAGCGTAAAATATTTTAATTTATCGTGTAATTTTAGCAGCGCCCCTAGCGGACATACGCGAAACTACATATTACACACTACAAATATTTTGATTTGAAATTATTATTCGTTTGATTATTAACTTTTAACTTGACTTATTTAACTTATTTTACTCTCTATTTCAGTTAATTTTTGATTTGTTGATTAGATTTGATATTTTTGATAGTATATTTAGTTAGTGTTGGATAAGTTTTATAGTGTGAGTTGATTTTTTAATATATTCTTCATTTTTTATTCATTTCTTTGTTACTTTATTAGTCTTAGTTACTTTCCATAGATATAGTTTTAGTTAAAAAATTTCTAATTAAAATGGTTCAAGAAATTTTGTTTGTTAATGGGAATTATATTCCTCATGCTGTGGTAGATATAGAAAAAGATGGAGCCTGTTTATATAACCGAATTACACGTGGGCGAAGCCGCGGGCGGAAAGCTAGTTTTGTTATAAGACTTAAACAGTACAGCATTGCTGGTCGAATGATAAAGGTATTCTTTAAAAAAGTGTTTCAATGGTTCCGAGTTTGAACGAAGATGTGGATAAAGCGAAGTCTATAAATAGAAGGAATCTATTCAGTCTTTGCCTACCCTCCCAGAAAGTGACATGATTAACATATACCTGCGTTCGCAATAAGAAAAACCATGAAGATTATTTTGTTTTTGTACTCTGTTTTCAATTCTGTAGGAATTTCAAAATTTTTGCTTAATTTGATATTCCAACGCGGCCACTGATATTGGCAGATGCACTTCATAGAAATTAATTTCGAATGTAAATTGCAGTAATAACGTTTAACGACGGGCGACACGTGCCATGTAAACTGCTATTTTAAGCCGCAATACAAAGGAATATTAAATTTTTCGTCAAGCATGTTATGTTTGTATTTATTTAAAAACTATTGAGCCTTAAAGTTAAGATAGGAGAACATTTAACTCTAAAAGCATTCTCTATCAGTCAACTTTCACATATGTTCCCCATCTTCTTGAGTCTTTTTTCAGAAACATATATTATTAGAATATTAGGCCCATCTACATAAGTAGAAGAAACTGCGCGGGAAGCAGCTGTCAGCTAAATCCATTTTCTTTTCATTTTCTTGACGAATCTGTTAATTACCTATTAATTTTCTATTAACAAAAATTATATAAAAAATCGCCAAAGCGGATTCATGTCAAACAGGCAGACCGTAAAAAATTCGATCTTCAGAAGACCCCGAACTTTAAAGTCAACAGCTGTGCTAAGTATGAAACTAGGAATATACTATTATGCGAAAGACAATTGATCTTTAAAATAATACTAAGTAATTTGAACATCTTTACGTAGGTGGTGTGCCAAGGCAGAGCCCGACATTTGTTTGGATACTATCAATCGGGACATATTGTACTAATATCACCTTTAGCTAAGTAGCGAATCTATATTAGTATTTAAACCTATATGAATAAAAATATACATAATTATGACATTTGATGTAGGTATTCGTCTTTATTCGCTTCCACAGCAAAGTACCTAAGTTTGTTTAACTCATTTGACAAACTCCGTCTCTGCTACTTGTTCATTTATTTAGTACGTGAGGAAAAGTTTTGGCAGATATTGAAGTTGCAACAGCCATTCTGAATATTAAGCTTCATTTTACATCAATCGTGATCCGTACCTCAAGCAAGGTTCTGAATAAAATACTCCTTTAACATCTGTCACTATTTCTGAATCTCAATTTCATTAGAAGGATGTAGCTAAACACACCTTTAAGTCCTGTGACCTTTCAGAAACGTATCGATTAACACTCAAACTAATGGTACGTAAGGGTAGCCCTGCCACTAGGCGTTTTGTTTTGCTAGCGCCTACGTTACATCGACACCGCGTCGACGTAGGTACTTACTAGGTACTACGCAAGACGAACCTGTACCTTTCTGTTGATTCTTTCGATTCTGATCTCGTGTTATCCTATATTTCTGCAAAGTTTCATCTGAACCTATCTAAACAATAGTTTTTCTGTGAAAGAGTAACAAGCAAAATCACAAACTGTCGCATTTACCTATAACATAAAGAATTACTTAAGACATTCAAACACATGATTTACTTACATAAGTATAAAGTAAACCGAGAACAGTAAGGCAAGCATTTGAAATCAAATTCCCACTAAATAGGCATTAAAACACCATCGGTAAACTTTCCAAGTTTGGAGGCGTGCGTATTCATTCGAGCGATTTGCAAAATTGCTCTTACACTGAACTTTCAAGTTCTGAGGTACCCAACTCCACTTGTAATGAAAAAGAAATTTGTATTTCTCAATCCTTAACGTCTACTAGTTTCTAGGTAAAAATAATAAGGAGAATAAGCAATTTTCAAATTGATTTTACCATTTCCTTCTAGCAACAAGCTAACAAGGACGAACGTTCTAGCTGATGTTAATTATTGTTATTATTTAATTCCTCTGGTTGATTTTCAGAAATAGATAAAAAGTGGCTTTTACCAGCAACATTACTTATAGATGTTTAAACCGTACCGTGTGCCGTGTAGTTCCCAGCCCTTATCCCATTTACTCCATTTCTTTTCTACGGATGTTTTAAAAAACCAGCTAGTTTCCTCTGCAAAGGTTACGGAGGTCAGACGGTGTCGCTTAGTGTAAAAAACCCGACTTACCCAATTCAGGACCGTGATTACGCTAGGAGGAAGATTATAAATGTTTAAACATCAAATTAACTAAATACAATCTCCCTGGCGCAATACTTTTATTTTATTCTTATTTAGGTAGGTACATATTGTGAGGTTTCTTAATTAGCAAGGAAGATGTTTAAATGCCCGCAATAAAAGCGGTAGTAAGATACTTATTGCCTTGGGAACAAAAGCTGTTGTAAGTAATGATCCTTTGTTATAACTGTATTTCTTTAGTTTTATGGATTTAGATTAAAAACTACAGATAATATGTGAATCGTTTTAAATACTTAGTAAATACAAATTTATTTTAACATTAAAAATTAATATACCTATAGTGATACAACAGTGCAAGGAACTGGTTGGAGCAGTGTGTTTTGATTTTTTTTGATTTTGTGGAGGACAACACTAACAAAATTTTCTCACCTTTCTTTTGAATGATCAATATTTGCTTAACATGTCTTAGCCATTGCAGGTATCAGCTTTATCTAAAATACACTTTCTCGATCTGATGGCAAATTGCTATCGCTTTATAAATTAGGGTCACAACGGCAGATGGCGCCACAAGACAATTTTCCAAGCTCTCCGGCGATCAACCTTCGCCGTGATAATATATAGCTGACCCGATCCCGTCCCGATTCCCGCTTTTTAATCCCGTGATTTACGGGACGCACGGGAAACGATTTTTGAATACAATGAATTTCATTTTCCTACGACGTCACGATAAATTCTTGTAACGATCTCAGAAATGTAACGTGTGGGGCGATCAGAACGCATTTTTTATTCCCCTGGATTGTAATAGATTTGTTTTGAAAGGATTCGTGTTTTTTGTTTTACGAGTGCTTCAGAATTATGATGGTTAACGATAAAGTTATTTGAGCCTTTTTCATAATTTAATTTGACCGATCGACGCACAAAATATTCCCTTAAAAACTACTTAAAATTGCAAAAGAAAAAAAGCGAGCGAAGTACAATAACAAAATAATGAAGATGGGTTGTAATTTTTTATGTTACAGAACGCTGAAAACAAGAAAATTAATATTTGCGACGGGTCCAATTCCATCAAAGTTGCTTCATACAAAATTAAAGGAGCTTTTCTTTAAGTAGATTACGTGCGCAGTTACTAGGCCCAGATGTTTTAAACTCAAGAAAGAGAAAGGTCCCAGACAAAGGCAAAACAAGCTTGTCCAAAGTAAATAATCTGCTTAGCGGCAAGAGGTGAGAGTGCCGAGGTGTTGGTTTTACCCCAGTGGTTTTGTTTTATCTACTAAATTATGTGTTCTTGATCGTGATAATGTAATTTAGCTAAGGTGTACGAGATGCGTTTTTTTTGGGGAAAATTAAGAACTGAAATAAATTTCTGATTGTGGTTCTGTAGCACTACAAACGTTGAGTTAATGCTTGTCTAGGCATCATGCTAATTTGAGACATAATCTTTATTCTAATTCGTGTAAGTGACGGTGTGTGGTAGCATTTTTAAACGATTTTAAACAAAACCTTTACAAAATTAACCTATTCAACTAAATCTGACAGTATTTTAACGTGGTTACAAAGTGCTTGCACTAGAAATGTAGAATTAACCCCGCTTGTCTAGGCATCATGCTAATTTGAGACATAATCTTCATTCTAAATCCTGCGCCGTGTAAAGTGGGCGTGTGAGATAGCGTTGCTCTCGTGCTGCAATCTGCATTGCTAATGGTCACAGTACATACCAGCTTTGTAAATCTTTTTTTTAAATATAAGCCATTTATCAAATCTTTTTATCATCTTCTCGAATAACTCTATCTATTAAAATAACCCGCAACAAAAAACGATGGTAAGTTTTGAAGATTTAAGCATACGTAGGAACAAACAGCGTGAAGCGACTTCGTTTTTATATGTTAAGTACTTAGGTAGATATACTTACTTATATAATAAGGCACTTTTTCTGAATCTCAATAAATTATGCACTCAGTGTGACCTTGCGAGTTATGTGACTATTGGCTCAGTCTTACTCTTCCTACTGGCTTTTGCCAACTTTGCAAGTAAACCTTACCCGTATTGGATCGATCATGGTTACACATCCAGTTTCCTGAATGTGCAGGTTTTCTCACGATGTTTTCCCTCATCGTAAGAGCAACGGTATGTTTTCAAACTAATGTACATAAGTTTGCACAATAATTATTGGTACATGGCCGTGGTGGGATTCGAACCTGTGCCTTTCTGCGCATTACGCTTTTTAAGCAGGTACCTTATCGACGCTCTAAGTTTGGCTCAGTCTAACATATAAAAGAAAAAATCACATAGAAACTTTCAAGACCTAAGACAAAAAATGCATAGTATTACATATACTGTATTTTTAAATTCAAAAATCACGTTTTAATTGGGATAGATATAGCCAAAGACTCAATGGCTACCATCAACTCGATAGCTTAGTGATAGAATTGAGATTCAGGGTAACAGGTTTGTAGCCCATAGCCTAAAAAGAAGAATTCCAAGAGACAAATATAAGGATAATTACTAAGTAACAAAATCAAATTTTTATTAATTTATTTGGTAATTTATTCAAATCCTAATAGCTCTAGTTCAGTAAAATCTGTTTTGGCAACTTTTATATAATTAAAACTGAGGATTATGGAACTCCACAATGTGACGGAATAATTCATAAGAAAGTTAATTAAATTTGTTACAAGCAGTGGTAAGGGGCACGTTAAGAGTCGCCTGTAAGGGTAAATTTTCAGTCAAGTCAGGTAATAAAATAAAATTTTTAAGATTAAAATCTATAAAACCTATTTAACAATATCCAGACAATATAAATAGTCACTAAACTACACTTTACATGATGCAACATAGGAATTTCTTATAGACTCCATATTATAACACGCTAAAATATTTAACAATAAATGGGTTTAACTACACTTTGTGACTTAACCCATAATTTTACGATCCACATACAACTTATCACTACAAAGTATCTTTGGATCTAAAAATAGCCGCAGATCGTCAAAAGTGTAGATATTTTCTTCATCTAAATTGTAATTTAACGCTTCGCATAATCTACAAAGATGGTATGACTTGCTTCTGAAATAACCATGTTCGTTTAATACTTCAAAATTGTTTCTCCATAGATGATAGGACAAATATTCTGTCAGGTTGTGAGATATTCTATTTATCTTGGCAGCAAGTTCTTTAGGTGATACGTAATCTTGATAATGTATGTAAGAATTTGGAGGTAACAGCATTTTAGAGTCGTGTGAAGAAGGTCCAACTATTATAGGAATCGCTCCTTTGGCATATGCATGATGGAACACTTTTTCTGATATATATTGCCGGCATATAGAGTTTTCCATTACTAAGTAGAAATAATATTGACTCATCATTTGGCAATCTGCCCTGAAGTGCCCTGGGCATGAGAGGCTAAAATAATAATGAAATAATTCAAGTATCATTGAAGTAAGAGATGTTTATCTACAATATTTTAGTGCCTAGGTTATCTGAGCTAAGCCTCGTACAGACACACTTATACCAAGAATATATATTTAGGGATAAAGCCAAATTATAGAAAAATATCGTCAGGGTAACAAAATACCAAGCAGTTCATACACGATACTTGACAAGAAATACTTTTTATTTACCTTCTCTTTTTATCGCTTTCGTTATTCGAAATGGCAGAAAGAGAGACATAAAACATTTGCTTCGTCAATTGTCATGAATAAGTGGACTATACAAAAATATATACATATAATCACGTCTATTGCGGGGTAGACAGAGCTAACGTTATTGCAAAGACTGATAGAATTTGACTTGATATGACTTAAGAATTGAGATTCAAATAGGACAGGTTGCTAACTTGTCGCCTAAAAGAGAATCCCAAGTTTATAAGGTTAATATGGATGTCGTAAAAGGCCACTAAGGGATAGGCTTTAGTGGCCTTTTACGACATCCATCGGAAAGAGATGGAGTGGTCCTATTCTTTTTCCCATTGTTGCCGGGAACCACACGGCACACGGATGGGGATATTACTTACTAGGTAACTAAAGTGTATTAAATAAAACTACTAACCGTTTCTTGAGGTCTTTTGAGCATTTTCCGTACACGTCTATTTTTAAGTATTTTTCTAATTCATTCAAAATCTTTTTTCTAAATTCAACAGTGCAGTGTGATATTAATATGGCTACGAGAACATCCGATCGTTTATACTGTAGGTTTGGGACCAGTTTAGCTATAGACTGATAAGTGATGTTATAGGTCACAGGCCTATGTAACGGTACAGTA
Organism: Amyelois transitella; assembly: GCF_032362555.1. Classification (NCBI taxonomy): domain Eukaryota; kingdom Metazoa; phylum Arthropoda; class Insecta; order Lepidoptera; family Pyralidae; genus Amyelois; species Amyelois transitella. The sequence continues at coordinate 6,060,024 of NC_083515.1, forward strand.
CGGCCGTAGGGTACTGGAACATCGGCATCACTTCTGCAAATATAAATTAAAAAAAAGTGTGATTGATAAATCGTGTTACATATTTAAGGGCATAATAAATCATGACCACGTTTAACTTTATAAACATTTAAAATCAACTAAATTTACTAGATTAAAATATCAAAATAATTCAAATAGTGCACAAAGTCTCCGAATGTTTGGACACCGTACGCTCGTATCCGACGGCTCCGGCATCCGACGCCGGCTCGGCCGTGCTGTCTTTCGTCGTTTGAATTCGCACCGCCCGCATGCATTACCACACTTCTTGTTTTTGTTGGATAAATAGATAAAATTTTAATCCCCTGATTTTTTTTTATATTTTTAACGAGGCTCAGATACTGAGCGCCTCCTTTCATTATGTAATGCGATTAACTAGACACATTGTATAGTTTCCACATTTCTTTTCTAAGTTTGGATAATTGTGAAGTTGAAGTTAATGAAGAAAATGCTGCAGTGCAGTTTGTTACCGCTTCTTTTGCACTGACACTTTGGAAGCGGCAGTAAACTTAGTTTTAAGTAATTTTTTTGATGCGAAATAATTATGTTAAACCAAAAGATATAACAACTATTAAGTGATATTCAAATGATAGATGATGATGATGCCCAAATTTCGAAAAATTGTTGTATTTGAATTATTTAGCTATCAACTCAATTTCATCATTACATAATGTAACATGTAATTCATGGCCTTCTAGTTTTGTGATAATTTTCTTCCTATCCCGTTATACTTAGTTATAACTATAAAGGTGTCTATAGATGTACCTGTATGTCATAGACCAATTGAAAATATTATTCCACAACTTCAACTTAGGTCGTTTTTTGGCCGAGTGGAAAACGTTCATGGGTGATTCGTCATTAAGATAAACCCAGATCTGTTCTTGGTTCCTTTTTTTGACAGTAGGGATTAACCCTTTCATGATATGTATTAAAACAGCATCAGCTCTATGTATAGTACTATCATTTCCTGTAAATATGCAGTTGTTAACACTACAACCATCCAGTATATCTTGATCATCACTGTAAAAAAAAAATTGACTTTAATTATAGAATATATTATTATTGTAAGTTTCAGATTTCTATTAAGTCTTCATACTTAGAATTGATAAATTTATATATAATCATACATATAATGACGGCTATATCTCTTGCGAAGACATACCCAACAGTCTTGAAAAGACTGATGATAGGCCACGTTCAGCGGTTTGGCTTAATTATAGAATTGAGATTCAAATAGTGACAGGTCGCTAGCGCATCGCCTAAAAGAAGAATCCCAAGTTTATAAACCTATCCCTTAAGCGGTTTTTTACGACATCCATATGAACGAGATGGAGTGGTCCTATTCTTTTTTTATTGGTTCCGGGAACCAAGCACCAAGAAAATGTGCTCGCGTATCTGTACGAGGTTTTAGATTCTTAAATTGAATCTCCGATAAACTTATGACAATATTTGAGGTTTTGCTACAAATCTTTCGATACTTAAGTAATGTATCACAGTTAGAATGTGGTTTTTTGTTAGGGGATGTTAATGTAGAGAGGGATGCATCTGAAAATTATCATAATCTATGTATTTGAAAATTAAGAACTATATACATAGTTCACTTACTTTTTGGGACCGAAATTATACACATGTCTGTTTTTAAGCCATTCCCAGTGCTTCCATACTAATACCTCGAATGTTCTATTCTGAATTGCAAATGAATCATAATTCTCATTCTTAAACATTATAGATCCAAGATTGGAAGTTTTCCAGTTCTGGAAAATCATGAAAAATTAAAAGAAAAATCGAAACTAAACCTTTAATAAAAAAAAACACGTATTAAAAATGATTGATATTTTAAATAATATAATTAGTAAAATACAAAAAAAAAAAAACAAAATTAAAAAGAAATGGTATAAAACTGCGATGGCTCAAGTATTGTTTCCTTAGTTTTTCGTCCACTCTGATTAAAACGTATTTAAAACAGGAACTACAATATTACAGGAAACCATGAGAATGATAATTAAAATTATCATTCTCATTGTTTGGCTGAAATATGCATAATCAATTTATTCTATCTAAACAAGCATCAAACTGCAACGTACAAAACGAAACTTTACTTACCTTTCTAAAATAAAAATAATTTGCTACATTTAAAAAATGTTGTTTTAAATTCGTCGGTGGTAAAATTTCCGATTTGTTATTGAGAATACTAGTAATGTTTATTATGTTGCTGTGTGAACATTTAATATTTAAAATAAAGAATAGTGCCAAATAGTCCATAACTTCTGCACAATTTATTTATGAGTTTATTACGTCAGATACTTTAATTATATTTCACTGTACATCTCTATGGTAATAGGTAAAAATAATATTTGGGTTCAATAGTATTAATTTGGTCACACACGTTAGTCATTTCGGATCACACGGTATGTTGTGACAACTCATAGTGTCTACTGTGAGACGAAATGTTTTCAAAACAGACAGTATTATGCCAACTAAGAGTTTCCCATAACATAAGAAAACTAACGTTATTATCTAGGTAATACACATATTAGATATATGTGTTAAGTAATATTGAATAGTGAAAGTATTGCGATTCAGGTCAGGATAATGCCACATGGTAATCACTTATCAATAGCGGTGTCGCTTTTTGCTTCTGCCATTGTTGACTTTAAGCGTTATACAAATGTAAAATTCACATAAAGTTGCGAGAAAATTATTTAAAAAGTACCTTTGTCTCTTTAAACGAAAACAGAAAACACACGCGTCTGTGTACATTAATATTTGTGAACATTTAAAGTTACAAGTTTAGTAAATTACAAAAATGAAAATTAACTCTGTAATGCTCACTTAACTAAAATTAAAAAAAATATTAAAGTACTTTAGTCAGAATCTGTATCAGAAACTCAATCACACAGTAAACTCGGATCTAAAAACTGTCTTAGATCATCTAAAGTGTATATTTTCTCTTCGATTTTATTGTAGTTTAACGCTTCACAAAGCCTACACAGATGGTAGGACTTGCTGCCAAAATAGCCATGTTCGTTTAAAATTTCAAAATAGTTTCTCCATAGATGATATGATAAATACTCTTTAATGTTCTGGTATGTTCTTATTATTTTCGCCGCTAGTTCTTCATGTGAATTGTAGTTTTCAGAGTGTATGTAAGAATTTGGTGGCAATAACATTTTTGAATCGTTTACAGAAGGTCCAACTAAAATTGGAATTGCTCCTTTAGAATAAGCATTGTGGAAAACTTTTTCTGTTATATATTGATGGCACTTTGAATTTTCCATCACTAAGTAGAAGTAATACTGATCCACCAGATGACAGTCTGCTCTGAAGTGGCCAGGACACCTGAAATAAATGTTGTACTTGAGAATTTAAATTAGGTATCTGGAATATTTTTTATTTGTAAAGATATTACATGACGTGTGGTTTATAATTGATGTTTATGATTTCAGCTACAGGGAAGAGTTTCAAATCGGGACTAGATACAATCAAAGCATTGAGGGAATTGCTTGAGAAAATAATAGAGACTCTGAGTTAGCTTACTCATTGTTTTTGTCTTTTGAACACTTTCCGTACACGTCTATTTTGATATGTTTTTGTAATTCCTTCAAAAAGTTCATTCTGAATAGAACATTGCAGTTTGATATAACCACAGCTACTAAAACATTAGATCGTTTAGTTCTTAAATTTGGTATAGATTCTGCAATACTTCTGTGAGTGATTTTGAAGTTTAGGGGTCGTTGTAATGGTACAGTCCTTCCATATGGAACTGGAACATCCGAGTCACTTCTGAAAATAAAGTTAATGAATTTAGTTATTTATCAGTGTGATCACAATGACTTCAGAAATTACATGATTAATAAAATAATTAAAGTTATCTGAATAAAGTAGCAGATTAGTTTTTAAAGTACTGGGCAAGTCTTATCGCCTCAAGGACGTTGATTTATGAACCTAACAATAATTACCTATAAGTCATTGACCAATTGAACACATTCTCCAGTGTTTTCAAATCTGGTGGTCTGGTGGCCAAAGAAAATATGTTTCTGGGTGATTCGTCATTAAGGAAGACCCAAATCTGTTCTTTGTTTCTGTGCCGAACTTTAGGAATTACACCACGCATTATGTGAACGAGAACAGCATCAACAGAGTTAATTAAACTATCATCTCCTATAAATATACAGTTTTTGACAGTGCAATTAGAAAGTGTTTCTTGACTGCTTCTGTAAGATAAAATGTTGATTATACTCACTACCTATATTTCAATATCATCATTATACTAATTAATCATTAGGCTTATTCCTATTTTGAATTTTACATTGTCTGAAATTGTAACATATAGTAAATTTCTTTAGGTATTGAAATGAAAGTAAACAATATTGATACCTGTTTTTCATTGAAAAATACGAACACACATATTTTGACTTTACCTTTATCAATTTAAATTTTCATTAAGTATATCATTTACCCTTCTTCAGTTTCGTCGGTTTATATACATACATATATCATAACATTCGAATAAAGAGTATATTTTTTGTTTCTGGAAAAATAAATAATATTTTTTTTATTTACGTACCGTTTTGAATTAAAGTTGTAAATATGACGATTTTTGAGCCATGGCCAGTATTTCCACACTAATATAACGAAAGTCCTATTTTTTTTTGAAAATGTATTATAGTTTATATTTTTAAAGAGTAACGATCCAAGATTAGACGTCTTCCAAAACTAAAATAAAAACAAGAAATAAACTAAACGGTACTTTGTCGATTTGAAAGTTTGTCATCTATGTCTTTCTCAACACATCTCCGCTATTGGATCATTGGTACTATTTATGACGCGAATACGTAGCGAATACTTAACTACTCGTCATTATTTTTCAAAATATTGTCTTGCGGTATGCCCAAAGGCTAACATTTGGGTTAATTCGTCGATAGTGGTAGACTCAAGCTAAAGGTGTTCTAAACTCATTTATTGATAATATCTAAATAATAATATCAATACAAGAAAATTCACGCAGATCGAACAAGCCAAAGTAAGTTCGAGACCTGACCGTGAATAGAATTGATTTATTTTCAAAACTAGAGGCCGCCCGCGACTTCGTCCGCATGGAAACCCTATCAATCCCGCGGGAACTCTGGGATAAAAAGTAGCCTATGTGTTATTCTGGGTCTTCAGCTACCTACATACCAAATTTCATGGTAATCGGTTCAGTAGTTTTTGCGTGAAAGAGTAACAAACATCCATACATCCATACAAACTTTCGCCTTTATAATAGTAGTAGGATTGGGAACAATTGACGTCAACATAAATCTATTTATGTCTACAAGTACTATCGCTTCCAAAGCGCATGTGTAGAAGAAGCAGCGGAACAAACTACACACTTCAATATTTTCAGCGGACCTCAATTAACAAATATACCAAAAGCTCTTAAAAATCATGGATGAATGCACATTGTCTACATTTAAAACAATAGAGAATATAAGATTAATGAATTTATGACAATACAAATATAACTCAATTCAATAGAACTCAGTACCTGTAGTTTAGAGGCAAAAACACAACCAATGCATGAAATAGGCCATCATAAATATACATTAACTTACCTTTCTTAATCCAAAATATCGATTTATGGTTAAATTATGGTCTTTTAAATTTAATGGCTGTAACTGTAATGTATCCGATGATGTACTTTCAGAAATATATGTATATTTAATATTATTTTGGAGATTATATGCAAACAAACACAGTACAAAAACAGTAGTTAAATAAATAACAAAGCCGTAATGTGTAATTTTCCTTTGGAATATTTTCACACATATTTTTATGACTCCTATATTAAGTAACATTTTGTTATTTTTATTGCACAATCACTGTTAATTTATATTTGATTGTGCAATTAATGTATCTAATTTAAAAATATTTTAGTTATAGTTTTTTTTTAATTTAAATTGTGTTTCATTCCAGTTTCATTTCATTTCTTTATGTAGTTTTCAAAACCGATTTAAACGTCTCTCAGAAAACTGAAAATATGCACTAATCAAAATAACGTTTCCATTTTTATTAATTTCAAAACACGATAACACTCGGTCACGGCTTCATACTTAATGTTATGATTAGAGTATCTTACTATTGGATCTCTAGTTATGAAGAAAATGTTTTCAAAACTAACGGAATTATCAAAACAAAATTGAGAAATGATAACTATTTGTTTTCTTGCAGAGTTTTCAATATGAGACAAATTAGTTTTGTATCCTTTTAGAATTCCTTTAAAAATTTGCAAATTATCATAGTTCTGATAACAAATGAGAACATAGTATGTCCTAGCTGCATTTCTTCCTGTGCAGTTTGTAAAAGTCTAAAAGTCAATCAAGGGAAAAGCTCATTGGTTTCTTCTTATAATCGATGGGCTGGCTTTGCCTGTCGCTATCTTTAAATCTCAATTTCAATAAGCTATATGAATCCTTTAAGTCTTGTGACTATTGATTATGTCAACCCTGTTAGGAGTAAAAAGTAATGTGGATGAACATATATACTATACATACATATAATCACGTTTATATTTCTTGTCTTGAAAATAGTACAAGGCCACGTTCAGCTGCATGGCATAAAATTATGAAATTGATTGAACAGGTTGAATAGGTTACTTGTCCATCGCCTTCATGAAGAATTCCAAGTTTATTATCCTTTCCCTTAGTAGCCTTTTACGACAGGGATTATATGGGGTGTTCCTATTCTAAATTTCGCAAACCACATGGCATGTAGATCTAGGATAAAATATTAATTAAAAGCATTAGTGACTTTGCCACAAAACTTTAGGTAGGTACTCTTAATTTCACGAAAATCTAAATTCACTCGGTAGAAACCACGTACTAACAGCTTGAAACTAGCACGCTTAGGAATATTGACTTTATTGCATTCCCGTAGGAAATTGCTGGTAATTTATTAAGAGTTCGTGTTAAATCTGTAGTCGTTCAACTTAACACACCAACTACTTACTTCGATGGGACATCGAGCGAGGCAATAAATTGAATTGCCGCCATTCTAGTCATTTTATTAGAAGCAGCCAAACCAATATAACTTTGGCTATTAGAAACTATTCTTCCAAACTTTCGCAAACGGTCTCGCTTTCATTAATTTTTGATTTTTGAACAAAATTTGTCATTTACTTTACTCATAAACATTTATTTAAAATGCGTTTTGAATTGAATATATTATTATACATCATTATAGGTAGAGACTTCATCTTAACACTAGACAAGAACTTTGTTTTTTTGCTTCATCAATTAAGTATTGAATCAAAATATTTTAAGAGTATGTAGACAAGAAACATAATACTAGTGATTTTAACTTAAAACAAAGTTAAAATATTTTATAATGTATTAAATAAATAACAACTAAAGTCACAGGTTGGCCGTTAATATAATCCCCTTAATGACCTTACTTAAGGCTCGTTATATCTTTTAAACCCTCGAACATTGTCTACCTTTTCCATGCTTATGCCAAATGAGCCAAACGTAGAACCGCATTGCCCATAATGCCCATAATCCTAAATTTCTACGTAAAGGTCAACCACAATCCGATTCAATCTATATAATTTATTCCTTAAGTTTTCATATTTCCACCTGTAGTCTGTGATCTCTTTTAATAAAATATACCTACAAAAATCAAACAGACTTATGCAGGTAACTGTACTTTCCTTGCCAAATCGCGTGGCAAATTTATTAGTTAACCGAAATACGAAATTGAAAAGAAGTACATTGTTTGATGATAGTCACTATGTACTTAGTATTTTGATTCATTCCTTAGGACCCCCTAAGAAATAAAGAGTCTCGCAAAATACTGAAAGGCAACGTTCAGTTGTTTAATAATGGAATTGCGATTCTTATAGAATCAGATTGCTACTAGCCCATTGCCTAGTCACCGCCTCCTCATACTATTCTGGAAAATATACGGCTATACACTTCATTCCTCAATAGGTTAAGGGAATTCTTGACTTGAAGTTGGATGACCTGACGGCATGTCCTCGGGGACAGACTGGCATACATAAACGTCAGGTTGATAAAACTTGCCTTGATATAATCGATTTTCTTAAGGCAAGGCACAAGGTAGACAAAACATGACTATTAGTGTAATTAGGTTGACTAAACAAAGGGGAGTGTGAATTGGAACGTTAGAGTAAAAAGGCTTAGATGAACGCAACTTGATTAAATCGGAGACGTTCTGGAAAACATAAGATCAAGAGTACTCGAAACCAACAAGCTTGCATGAAGAGAATTATGAATGTGGAAGAAGCGAAAGATGTGTGCAGGGTTGGTGGCAATGGAAAATGTAGCATTTGTCTAACCCTCCGGGAAAGAGGCGTGATTTTATATATGTATGTGTATCTGATAGTTTACTCATGGAAACATAATGGGAAGAAAGGCAGCAAGCAGGTATTATCGCTCAGTTTTATCTTGCTTATGAAACTGAGTTTGATTAACGACGGTACCATGTAATGAAGTAGTAATAAGTTTCTCATAATGAAATGTAGGCAGGCCTGTTATCTTGGTTTTCACGTTTGAATAGGTTTATGCATAAATGGGATTGTAATCAGGAAACTAAAATTATTAAAGGTATTTCTCTTGCGTTTTTGTAATTCATAATACTTGTACTGTAAACTAAGAGAGTAATTCAAATCGAAAAAGTTTTTTTTCATACTACATATATAAATATTTTTATAACCCCATCTAATCCCGTATTTTTCACAATGTATGAACTTTAACTACTGCTATAAACTGCAGTTAAATCCGCCACCATAAATAGGGTTTCGTTCGTAGCTAATGGCTGGATTGTGGCATTAAACAAACCCGGGTAAAGTAGTATATGTGTAGTAATTAGTGTCGGTTTGTAGGCTCAGCCATGCTTGCGACGCAAGAGGAAATAGAGAAATGATTGCATAAATTCATAGAAAAAAAAATATTTTTTTAAATTCATAAGCACGTGATTTCCAAACAATTCCATCGTGACAAACCTAACCTTGTTACTTTAGCCTTGTTCACCCCGTAAGGGATAAAGAGGTGACTGTGTTTGTGAGTGTGTTTGTCACATTCTTACAGATGTATATACCTACCCATAGGGCTTACCTATGTAGAATCGGCATTAAAGTAAAATATAATTAAAATCTTCTGAATTCCAAATTCTTAATTAAAATCTTTCGCGTGAACTCTTGTTTGTGGATAAATTAATTAAGATGTGTATATTAGCACAAGGATAAACATTCATATTTAGGCCTAATTTCATCTTCTCGTTAATAACTTGACTGTGTTTGAACTACAATCCCGCACATAATTTAAATTTGTTCTAAACCGCTATTTTATATTAAAATTTGCAATTAATTGTTTCTATTTCTCTCTTTTATTGCAGCATATGCTTAAATGTATACTTAGTTGTTTTTTTCAAGAGATCGCTTTTAGTGATACGGTCGCCTATTGCTGCAATGTTTTACATATCTACTACATGTGAATTTTCTGTGATTAATATGTTTATTGTGTGTGTGTGATTAAATTATTGTATTTTATCAACCCACAGCGTCAACAGCTGGGTTTAGACATTTTTCATGAATGTTCCTTATGATGCATAGGGTACTACTAAGAGAAGATTTTGAAAGGAATATAACGGGATTTTCTTTATTCCTACTAGCTAGTTATTAGCTTTTAGCTTTACTAATCACAACAAAGAACATTTAATATCATTCATTGATTTATTTAAACTTTATGAACGTACTCGTAAAATGTACAACAGGTGGACCTAATGCTACAAGGCATTCTCTGTCTGTCGAACATTTGGACCAAACTGAGTGATATCATGAGTTTACCCGATCCTTGCCAATTCACAGTAGCTTCGTCACAACAAAGCAGCTATGTCGTCACATTTTGTTCAGAATAATGTTTCCATTATAGGCAGGTAATGCGATAACCAGACAATTCCTGAACGCAGGAAGGATGCGTCGCAAGGAGGCAAAAATTTGTAGCGCGTACCTCAAGAATTTTGCGAAATTCCGACGGTTTTCATATTAAAGAGGTTAGTCAGTAGAAAATTGAGGGTATTTGCATTGAGAAAGGATGTTGTGATGATATTATGATCAAAATAAGGAAAAAGTAGCAATTTACGTATCTTACTAAGCTAACCTATATTATAAGAGAAAATAAATTTGTTGTCTCTTCACAGTTAAAACATAGATAGATCTCAATGAAGCTCTACATTAGTACCGCGTGGAATGCGGAGTACTGGAAAAGGTGAAGGTTAGATACTTTACGCGGGCGGAGCCGTGGGCGAAAGCTAGTTGAATAATATCTTCTTCATACTCGTAGAGATCTAGCAAAAGATATTTTTTGTTTTGTTTTCTATAGTTGCACCTAATTTTAATCTAATGCACATTGTAAAATCAGCCATTTAACTCAATAAGATTTCATAAGTACATACAAATATGTGTAATCAAGTCTATATCTCTGGCGGGGTAGACAGAGTCAGAAGTCTTGAAAATCATAAAAGGCCACGTCCAGTTGTATAGCTGAGATTGAATCCAAATACGTATTAGATGTTTGATTGTTATTATTTCTTGTGCTAAACATACTTACTGTGATTTCAATATTTATTCGAAGCTTTACTTTCCAAGTTTACTTCCTTTAAAATATTTTTAGCCGATGGAAAGACGATCACATGAAAATATTAATCAAAATAATGAGTAAATGAAAACAAAAGCTGTACTTTGAAGCACTCGTGGCACGCAGCAAATTCTTCGAGGGGACAATGATTGGCATTTCAATTTGGGCGCCGCAGATATCCGCTGGTCCGGGTGTACGTCAATTTACCCATTTACCCCCGTTCGCCTCCCAAAAGCGATTGAACACATTCGTTTATCTTTCCTCGAACGCTGAACAAGTCATTTTTGGAATGCCATAATTGAGACCAAGTCCAATCAACAACTGGGTACAAGAAGGAATTTAATTATTTTTTTTTGGCCGAAGCGTTTACTTTAAGCCATCATAAAAACTGAGTAGTAGTCCTATCACAAGCTTATAAGCCCATAGTTTGCGTGGAAACGTTAAAAACTCATCTTACCGGTTACTATGTATAATTTATAATAATAATTTTTACCAAAAACCCATATCAGTTAAGTGTTTTGGCAGTGCTTTTTCAGCGGAATATTCCTTTTGTACAGTCACCTAAACGATTATAAAAGCAAATCTTCTAAACAATGTTGGTGTTAGTAAGTACGAGAGTGTTCGCCGCGAACTTATTACGCACATTAATTTCACCGAAAAACAGCCCACGTAAATTGCCGAGTATCTTCCGAAGCAAGAACTTAATTAATGTTGTCTTGTTTGTAACCAAAAGCTAACTGGTACTAGGACAGTTAGATATCTCGAATATTGGAGATATTTCTTGTTCATAATAGTTGCTCCAAATAGTACCAAATTAAATCAATGTCTCAAAAAATAAACCTAGAAAAGGATTTTGTATATCTAGAAATTCCCGCGGGGGTAAAACATCGCGGTAGGGACGTGGTGCCCCTTTTTTATTTTCTTTTATAATATATGGCAAAATTTTTATGGCATATTTAAAAAAAGTGTGGAACTATAATAACGTTGAATTAAATTATGCGAAAATATGATTTTGCCGTTGTCGACCTAATTTTGTCTTCTAAAATCTACACGCAAGAAGTCTAAGGTGCCTAGATCACCACGTATAAAAACTGTTAACAAAAATAAACCATACATAAAATACAAAACACTTATTAAATCGTTACTAAGTTTTATAAACGACCCTCTTTGAATCAAGGGAAATGAAAAAGCTTGCTATCACGGCGGCAAACTGTGCAATCATTAATTATCAAAAGTCTACGAAGACACAGAATAACGATAACTCAGATGATTAAGTAATGGATTTTAAAAATGTGAAATGATTTAAATTTTACTTTTTTTTTATTTTTACGAATTCTAATAATAAAGAAAAAAACAATATTGAGATACTTATTAATTTTAAGCTATTTGGATATGTAGTGAAGGAAGACTTCATTTGGCAAGATACCTACTTGTTACACAATAAATAAAAGTCAAAATGTAGAGCATATTATATAGCCATAATATCTCGCACTGAGATTCTTAGTTGTAAAGTAAAATTGCTAGAACGTTATACTCGTCACAATAATAAAGGGACAAGTATGACGTTCTAGCTAAATAGTAAAGTACTGAGTCTTAAACACAATTGAATGAAACAATAGAAAAGATTTCAATAACAGTACATACATAAACACATACACAACACATCTTTGAATTGATCCGGAGTATTAAACAGAAAGCGAAGATACGTCATACTATTTCCTATCAACGTTCTCCACAAAGGGGGCAGAAAAGTATTAATATGTATTTTATTGATATATATTTATCAGTTTATACTTCGACAGGTATCTTTCTGCAACTTCCATATTTTGTAATGCCGAAAACAGCTGGTAACCAAAAACCGCAATTAGGTACTGGAATAAATAAATTTAGGATGCCGGCACGTCGGAAATATAATCTGAGGTTGATAAATGGCTCCTTCTGTTACCGATCTCTTCAAAAGGGTATATATAAGTGCTTCTGTGTGGTAATTTTGAGACCTTTATTTTCATTTCTAAGTTTTTGTTTTATATAACATAGTAATTTTAGCATAGTAATTCCCGTGAACAAGAGTGTTCGACTAACAAGAAGAATCCTACTTCCTACTACTATTATAAAGGCGAAAGTTTGTATGGATGTTTGTTACTCTTTCACGCAAAAACTACTGAACCGATTACCATGCAATTTGGTATGTAGGTAGCTGAAGACCCAGAATAACACATAGGCTACTTTTTATCCCAGAGTTCCCGCGGGATTGATAGGGTTTTCATGCGGACGAAGTCGCGGGCGGCCTCTAGTTTTAACATAAAAAGAGAAGCTATTTATAGCTTAGATTATATTGTAACAAACAAATAAACAAGAGGATTTTTTTCTATAACTGTACACGTGAAAATAGAAGCCGTACCTCAGCCGTGCACATCGCTCGAGATAACTTCATTTTTCCAGTTCACGGAATTTCAATAAAACTGTCATAGTCAATATGTTGCCAGGTGACAGTCGTAACGACACGATGATATTGGGCTAAAATATTGAATCTCTAACAGAATTCTATTTCACTTCGCATTCCCAGCAGCTCCACATGTCCGTTATTGCATAGCAATTCTTCTGTTCTTTTATGAAATCAGAATATTATAGTACATAAATCAATTATTTTGATTTTTATGGTATAATATAGTGATCGAGACTGTTCGCTTTGTTTACCCTACGAGGGTTGTGAACGTGATTATGTGTATGTATTTTATCCTTTTATTACTACATCTATCAAATGACAGGATCGCTATTAATTTATTACATTAATTGACAAATTTTAAACGTCCAAAACGAAAGCGCTCCTTTAAATTATTTCAATCTGTTGAATCGGATCAGAAATTACAGTAGTTTCAAGGGATAAGTGCTACCATATGTCACCGGGAGGTGGGGCGAAAAAACTAGGGATAACCCCCGACTATCTCTGGAGGAACCATCTGGCAAATCTCGCTTTACAACTACACTAATTTACGATGAAATAAATGAAACTATATAAGGATATTGATCACATCTTTTATCAATGAAGTTGGTGAATGTCTGAGCTTGAATAGTCTTAGTTATGAAAGAATTTGTTTACTAGCTGTGCCTGCGACTTCGTCCGCGTGGAATAGTTATTTTGGGCATCATTGAAGCCCTCAGGGGTGAATAATTTTCCTCGTTTTTTTCTCATTTTCCATTATTGCTTTGCTCCTTATAGTTGCAGCGTGATGTTATATATACCTGATTTTTTGAATAGTTTTAGCGTATAGATAGATAAATAGTGTAATCAACGCAAAAAGTTTTTTTTTATTCGAACCAGTAGTTCCTGAGATTAGCGCTTCAAACAAAATGACAAACAAACTCTTCAGCTTTATAATATTAGTGTAGATTAGTGTGATTCAATACAAAATTTTTACAATTGTTTTTGTATTTTTATTTATATATAATCATTGGTGAGTTTGACAACTTCACCAAGCTCTAGGAAATGGTAAGAATAACCATGATGTAGATTCGACAATAAATAACACAGTATCGTACGCTCCGTGTCAGCTACCATGATTTACGACGTGTGGGATCCAACCTGCTTGCGTGACGCCGGTATCGCTAAATAAGTTGTTTCCCGTTTAAATGTAGGAATATAATATCTAACGTACCTACTGATAAAAAATATACAAAAGTGGGTAAATAAGATAATTTGACGAAACCATTCTTAGCCTTCTTATTAAAGAAACTTAACTGGTTCTATCGATTGCAACCTATTTCAAGAATTTGTTTAAGGACATTTATAAAATTTACTTCACGTAAAACAAATATGGGTCCTGTAAAGCAATTACTATTTTGACAGATAAGTTACAGTTGTTAATATACAGTATGAGTTAATAGGCAATATTTTTGCGGTTTTCTTAACAGAAGTTCTTTCATGGATATTGGTAAAGAATAAACATAATGTGCATTATAATCACGTCTTATCCCCATTTAAGAGAGAAAAGTACCTATATAGGGGGATAAACACTAGCCTAACACAACCTGGCCAGGAAAATTTCCTTTAGAACATTTCTGACCGCAACTTATTTCTAATTATGATATCAAGATCTGGTCGAGAATTCATACATTCGTATGATCGAGTCTATATCCCTTGCCAGGTAGACAGAGCCAACAGTCTTGAAAGACTGACAGAATTGTGATTCAAATAATGACAGGTTGCTAGCCGAAAATCATATTCTGAATTTCACATTCAGTAAGAAGAACGTTGCCATTGCGTCAGGATTCTAAGTAAAATATATATAGCATCAAAATATAAATTAAAAATCGACTTAAAGTTGAACTGTCTTCACAATTTGAAGACTGTTCCAACTTTTAGTAGAAATTTTCATTTAGTTCGATTATTCTGCAACAGTAAAAGCCAAGTTTGAACGCCACTGCTCGCAAACTAGCAACTGACGATGTTCCAGACAGGTTCCTTGAACACACTTCGTCAGGAAATTTGCTGTGCATCGCTTCAGTTCTAAGTTGTATTCAGTGTGATCAATATACTTTTGTAGGTATTATAACTAGGTGAAAGTTACCCGCCATTGAATTGAAATTATTTATCCGCTAAATTATTAGATTTTAAGCGTGTGCCCGCGGCTCCATCCGCGTCGAAAGGAAAATCCCGGTATTTCGGGAAAATCTGTCTTAGTGTCTTCTTCGTCTTAATGTATCTCAATAAAATCTACATGGTAAATTTTTATTGCTTACACTCAACGATATGTCAGTGTATCTATTATATATTTAGATAGATCTAAGACAAGTAGCTGAATAGGGCGTCGCTGGTCTAATAGGTAAGGTGACAGGTTAAAATGTGTGATGCGTAAGGCACAGTTTCAAATCAAACCTCGGCCATGTACCAATGACGAGTTTTGAAGTTATATAGTTTGAGTTCTAACCGATGCTCTTATGGTGAGGGAAAATATTGTATGGAATTCTGCACATTCAGACAACTGGATGTATAATGGATCCAATATGGTTCAGGTTTATCTACAAAGGTTGCGGAGGACAGATGGGAGTCGCTTCGTGTAAAAACCGGACTCACCCAATCCAGTATCCATGATCAAAAGCATACCCCGGGCTCCTCCCCAGAGAGGTAAGGATGAAACCGGGATTAAAGCCAGGAGGAAAAAAGATCTAAGACAAGTAGCTGCAATTGTGCAAGTATGTAAATACGCTACCTCTTGGTATAGACTCCTTTCGTGTTGGTCGCCCTACACCCGACGACTTTCCATATATTTTTTAAACTTTTATTGCAACTCATGCTCACCTTTTATGTATATATAATGTATAACATCACTATTTCAATATATTCAAACTATGTTGTATTTTATGTAGTCAAGTTAACGTCATATAAAGTATATTTACATAATGTACAATGTATTCATAATAAACCAAATGGTATTTGTGCCGTAGATACAAAGAACACATTCCGAGTCCTTTCTAGAGAAGTTAAAATGAACCGAGGAACAAGTATGTACGAGTCATTCACATATTAAAAAGCAGCTGAAACGGGGATTTACCTACTATGTATATAAATTCGACAAATTCACTGTAAAGAAACAGACATGCTGTAAGGAAGTTTTTATGAAAATACATACCTACATATTTTACATATAATCACTTCTATATCCCTTGCGGAGTAGACAGAACCAAGGCTCTTGAAAAGACTAAAAGGCTTCGTTTAGCTCAGCCGAATCTTCCCTTTTAACAGATGAAGCCCGAGATATTGTAATTACTTAACAAATCGTATCGTGTAAAACGGCCACAGCCCGTATGTCTCTTGAAGAAGAGTTGCTCTTCAGAAAACTATCTTGAGAGGCACCATCTGTCTCTCTATCGTTCTCCGCAAACGATCCAAGTTTGTTTCGACGCTGCCATCTGAGGTGCCGTTATTTTCAAGTAATTTTAACCCCGCTGCTGCTGTGTTGTTGAGAACTTCGAGCCAAGTGATGCGCGATATGGTAATTAGTTGGCAATATAAATCTACTAGCTTTTACTTTCAGCTTCGCCCGCATGTATTAAGCGACATTATTGACCTACACCTGCGAATTTACAAATACAGGTTCTTCGCTAATCCCATTGGAACTATAGTTTTAACTGATATAAAAAAATAGGTACAGTTCAAAAAGATTAGTTCAGTCGATAACTTGTTAACAAAAAAACAAACTTACTTTCGCATTTATAATAGTTAGAATTATCACTATAAATATTCCTAGATTCTATAGATATTGCTTGGTTAGTTCCTGAATAGACATAAGAATAATTTATTTTTAACACAAGTTAGTAAGTACCAAAATATCACTTACGCCATACTTTGTGATTATATTAATATAAGTCAGGAAGCGCGGTTGCTCTTACTTGCGGTTTCATCTACGCGGAATTTAGTAATATCGTGCAACAAAAATAACGCAACGTTTAAAGGTGTAAAACTTTAGATAGAAACTTTTTATTTGAAAGTGCGATCAATTTGCAAGCATGTCTTAAAAATCCAATACACGCACCCTATATTTCAAATACAACACCTGAACGGCTTTCTTTAAAAATAAGTAAGTAATTTTCCTTTTTGTAAGCGAACCCTCAGATTTAATGAGAGTGCGTAAAATACCGTAGCTAACGTGATCATAAGAACCCAAGACCCGAGCAGGGAAATTGAGAAAAAATAGCTACAGGTAGATTCTTTACTGAAGCGAGATTATTTTACGTCAGCAATTTTTCTAATTGAATGGACTCGCTGGTGTAGAATCACGGACTTATTCAGAAGAAAAGTAGACGTCAGTATTTTTTTGTCATCAGAATAATGGTATATAAATAGTAAGCAATGGTTTGAATTTATTTGTTCTTTACATGAAATTTGACATGCTTTTTCAATTTGCTATCTAAATCTTGCTTCTATTTGGTATTTTATGAATTATTTTCATTATGTCGTTGTACTACTTAATTTTGTGATATAAGTTTACACGTACAAAATAACAGTCATTTTGTACGTACATTTTTAGCATACCAGTAGATTTTTCGGCTATCTTCAAGTCTCATTTGTATTTGTAATTTCATTTTCGTAGTTTGCTAGTGGTTTCTAACTCACTAGTTAATAGCTATCTAGCTACTTTTGTCATTTCCTTTATCAATGCAAACCCTTTCTAATATATAGTTGTTCGGATGTGAAACATGGCGAGTAACATTAATGTGAGGCGATCACAAAGACAAATTTAAAGCACTTAAAACAATTTGTTAAGCAAATCGATAAATACGATTAACTTTAGAAAAGGTGGTTGACAAAAGGGGTTCAAACTTCGAGCGTTCGCTAATCACCCAACTTTTAATTAATGACACTGCTTAGAGAATAAAAGTGAACAATTTATGCTTTTTATATTGTAAGCTTGCAATAAAAAAATTATATTAATAGGAAATAATACCTCTTCCATGCTGGTTTGAAAAATCTGGAAATCAGTGCGTTCTTCTCTTTAGCTTTTAAATTAGGTCTTTTGTGTGATGGGCTTGATCTTATTATTTGTATTTCTGAATAACTTTTTCATCATTCACAGCAGATACAAAATTAAGTAGTACATGAAAGCTAATTGAATTTTGTCGACAAAGGCGTGCTCTCGTTAGCCGTGTCGCTAATCCATTCCGTGTTCAGCAAAAATCTAAAGGCAGTATACACAGGATGACAAGAAAAATATTAAGCGTACTTACTTTCTCACCCCACGTTAAAGTAATGCGGTAAGGTTCGTGAACTTACCAGGTCCACTGTCTGTTTGTTCGTGACACGAAGGCTGCCGCGTACACGGGAGTTTCCTACCGCGATCACTCTGTGAAACGCCGCAAATACACATTACTATTTCACTACCGCCCAAAAATAAACAGATAATTAGTGTTAAACATTAGTGTTGGATTTAAAGACCTGTCTCGTCTCTTAAACTTCTAATTAAGAAAAGAAGAAGATAACAAGTCTATGAAATAGTAGGTACGCTCGACCAAATTATCACTTAAGTGATGAAGGATTTAGGTTGCATGCTATATACTCAGACTTCGCCACATATAGCTTCAGACTACAGTCATTTGCAATTACCTCTTACAAATGACTGACTTCACTTCGCGTCACACCAGCCTTCCTCTGTATTCAAGTTGGTTTATGTTGACAATAAACTGGAATATTGGCAATTTGGTCAAAAGGTAAATAATTGAAATACCTACATATTACATTGAATGAATATTGCAATCTTGTTTAAAAATCCTTTTTAAAAATCACCAAAGGGAAGTGTATAAAAGTTCCTACCGCTTCAATCCGAACGTCAATCTAAAACTTCGTTTTCACACTAAAAATACACACAGAATTTCAGTTCGTCGAGCTAGATTCATCTTCATAGAAGTTTTGACTGAGACTTAGATCGCGTGTTAAAATAAAAATCCGATAAATACTAAGGTATTTTTTCCTAGATGAAATGCCCTTATGTCCTTCCCGATATTCTTATTACGTAAAACGTAATTCCATCAAGATCGGAATAGATAATAAGTGTTCACGATTACAAACTCTCTTTCGGCAGTACTAATAATTATTTGTAAGGTTCATACTTATTTTGTACGCATTCACTAAGGAACACAAAATATATTTACTGTTTCAATGTCATTTACCATAAAGTAGGTGATCATACAAAAAAATCGATTTTTTTTTATTCTATTATCCTCCATTTGGGTATTCACTTAACACAAATTAAATTTAAGGCGTCTCAAAAAATATAAATACTTAATACAAATATTTTAGATCACTTTTTCAAAACACTCTATATAATTACTATCATAGCATTAGAAATAATTCAGAAGTGTTCCAATACGTAGTTACTATGATCACTATTTTTCTTAGAAAATAATACAAAGCATTGAACTGAGTGTTGTAAGCCCGGTTTTAATAAATATTTAACTAGTAGCCAACCGCAAACTTTTACTTATTTCCAAGAATAGCCAAAATAGTGGTCCCTCCGGAGAGACAAAGTATTCGGAAATGGCAACACTCTTAGTACAGTTAATTCCTTCCCGTCTGCCAGTAATCCGATTATGGCAATAGAACATGAATGTCTTGAGACTCTACCGTTTTCGTGAGAAACTTATCTGTATCTGTTATATAAACAGGACCGTTCATCCATCCATGTTACTTGGCATTAATAGTAGCTGCGTCCGTGGAAATTTCGGAATTAACTCTTCATTAATTAATTCATATGATCACGTAGGTATTAATATATTGCGTGATATTATTATGTTCCAGGAAAAATTCTACACATGTACAAAATTTCATATTGCATAAAAGATTTATAAACATATAGCGACTAATATCATAAATGGAAAAAGATGTCTCTCCGTTTGTCTGTTATACTCCCACGAATACCGCCGGATCTATAGGCATGGTGATATTTTCTTATACGGAGATCAAACAGAAATATTATTCTATAACGGTTAAAGCTAGAATAAAATAAATTTAAGATATAGAATATGCGACTGAAACCGTCTTTGCTCTCTATTAGCGCCAATACTCATAGCAAATTACTTATTTAACCTTGTACCTACATCTAAATATTTCCCAATATTTTAATTTAATTTAACAAACTAAGTACGTATAAAAATTAATGATGGGCCTATTTCATTTTAATGGATCAATCATTAAAATCATGAGATTGTATCATACATAAGATGTGATTACATGAGGAATAACAGCTTAATTTATATTTCATTTATTATAACATAAGATGTTATTTCATTAAATAGACTTATTATAACATAAGATGTTATTTCATTAAATAGACGAACGATAATTGTATAACTCCACAATTTCTACATACTATCAACCTGTCCCGACATCACTTCGCTCAATCTACAGCAATTTTTCAAACTGCAATTCGGTTTCGGAACGTGAGCGCATCCATCGGGATAGAGTTGAAAGCCTGCATTGGGAAATGCGCAGTGATGCAATTTATGTCACCAAATTTCAGGAGGTATATATAGCCTTTTGTACTCACCTTGCCTTTTATAACTTATTCTAGTCACATTTAATATGTACACGTGGGAAGGTACTTTTGTTTAAAAATTTTAGAACTTATTCTTAGATACTTGTCATATCATTCCCGAAAATTTAATATATTTCAACATACATATAATCACGTCAATATCCTTTGCGGGGTAGACAGAGTCAACAGTCTTGAAAAGACTGATAGGCCACGTTCAGCTATTTTGCTTTAAGATAGAATTGAGATTCAAATAGTGACAGGTTGCTAGCCCATCGCCTGAAAGAAGAATCCCAAGTATATAAGCCTACCCCTTAGTCGCCTTTTTCGACTTCCATGGGAAAGAGATGGAGTGGTCCTATTCTAGTCCTATTTGTATTTGTGCTGGGAACCACACGGCACAATTCCATACATTTCAAATTTAATCTAATTAGTGTATTTAGTTTATCTTAAAATAACAGTATCTATGGAATTTATAATTTATAAGTGTTTTTTATAATGAAACAACAAAACCACATAATCGGCTACATAGGTACTTAAATATGAATGCATAAATTTAAAAAAATACACGAAAGTAAAAAACAGGAGTATGAAGACTTATCCACGCTACAAAGGTTAGAATTTGGTTGAAGTCAAGCAGTCAGGCACTGAAAGTTACAAAAATGAGAGAAAAATAACCATTTCTATAAAAATATTTTTAGAAATATTATTTGAAAGTGACGAAATTCTTTGAAATATGAAATCTTGAAAATGGAACACATTTTATGTATCCTTTGAATACGCTCAAAAATTTCGTTTCAGTGGCGGATTAAAAGAAATGCAAGTTGGTTACTCAGTGTCGACTTACGAAACTTTCCACACCAGCTTTGAAGTTTTCGCAAAAACGTACATTTTTCTTGAGTGCGTTTAGAAAGCCAGTTTATCAAAGAATATATTTATTTATAAAGGTTTTACCTATGACTTTCAGTAATCCATCAAAATAGATTTCGGATAGCAACTTTAGTTAAGCGAGTTATTTCTTTGATTTAATAAATATTTTCCGAGAATTTGGGTAATACTTGTATCGGCGTGGTTAAGTTATGCGGTTCCAGAATATGAGAAAATGTTACAACAGAAAATAAAATGTTTAAAAAATAAACTCGTCGTTGTGAATTCAATAAACATCAGAAATTTTTCACATGTTGTTGCCCGATGTTCTGGTGTAATGACAACTGAATCAAGTTAATCTTAACCGACATATGTACATACATATAGTCACGTCTATATCCCTTACGGGGTAGACAGAGCCAATAGTCCCGAAAAGACTGAATGGCCACGTTTAGCTGCTCGATTTAATGATGGAAATGAGATCCAAATAGTGACAGATTGCTAGCCCATCGCCTTTAAAAAAGTATCGCAATTTTATAATTGCGATCCTTTTTTATAGCCTATCCCTAAGTCGTCTTTTACGACATCCATGGGAAAGAGATGGAGTGGTCCAATTCTTTTTTGTATTGGTGCCGGGAACCACACGGCATTCTTAACCGACATAAACTATTAACACATTGAAGAATTTGGATGAAGCAAAAAATATACGGTGATGATGGAAAGATATTGAATAAGCCTCTGCCTACTCTTCCGGGAAAGAAAAGAGAATGCAGAATAGTCTTAAATTTCAGAGGCAACCTTTGATGCAGGTGGAAAATTGTTTATCTAGTATTAATTACAGTAACTGAAATTTAATCTCAAATTCCATCACAGCTTTCGCAAAGCGCTTGTAAGTTTTGCTACTGGAGTGCTTTTAGCAATCCTTAACTTTCGGAAAACTTATCCTGTTTAAGCAAAATCTACGGGCGAAATAAATAGCAGTAGGAATTAAATTAATAACAAATATAAACTGGTGGATAAATTTTTAAAAGTTATAAATATAATATGAACGAGCGACCTTATGCAGAGATTGCGGCAATTTGAAAGATATCGCAGGAAAAAGGAATGTATCTTCGCGCTTTATTATCCAGGTTTTTGAGGGTGTGTCAAACAAGTGTACTTATTAAATGTACTTACTTTAAAATATTGATTTGTGTGGTTAAGTATAATTAAAACCTGGTACATAGATTATAACACCCTTCACCCTATTTCACTTTAAAGAAAAGCTTCTACATTATAATATGTTCAATTATTTTTATTAGCAACTAGACTTTGCCTGTAGCTTCTCTTCAGAAATTGTTGGAAGCTATCCCTATTCCAAAATTTACCAAAATCATTTTGGTAAGTGTTTATTCAATTCACCCCAAAAAAATTATTACTTTATTGAACGACATGTTTTTCTTACACATAAAAATTACATCGAGATGCATAATAGAACACTTCGTAGCGATGGTAACTCTGATGGACAGATGTACACTCCGAAAAAATACAATAATAACAAACCGAGTTGGTATGAAGAAATATTTATTTTTCGTCCCCTTAGAACATTTCTTAGTCGGAACAATGGACGTCTTACTCTTTAAGAGCCTTTTGGGAATTGTTCCCGGTAAGTATGTTTAAAACCCTTATTTTGTATCCAGCAATGTTTGGAAGAACTGAAATATACTGCTAAGTAAATATCGTTTGTAAGTATTATGTTTAAAAATGTATACCTCAATTAGTCAAACTCTTGCTGAGTAACTAAAACAGGACTGGCATTTCGAGTACAAATTGTGCTAAAACTTCTAATATCCCAATCGATTGGTCATAGCAACTCTTACTTATCATTATTATTTATCAAAAAAATTAATTTTTAACTTTTACTTATAAAAAATTATCAAACAAAAAAATTAAGTATATCGTAACTAATATTATGAATGCATAAGTAAGTTTTTTCGTTACCTCTTCACACGTTATCGAATAAAGCAATCTTCTTGAACTTTAGTATATAAATCAGTAGGAGTCTGGAGAAGGACATAGGGTAACTTTCATCCTGGTAAAAACAAAGCCTGTATTTTTTGTGCGTTAAAGCTAGTTAAAAATACAAATTACAACTACAAAGATTTGTTTTATCATGAAAATGTCTCCCGCGGCACCGTATGTATGTTCTAATTTCGAAATTTATACAATATCTACAAATTTTAAAGAAGGAATATGCTAAAACTATTAATATTTTATTTTAATTTCAAAGAAATGCGACGGGCATTTTGAAAGATTAGGAACATCTGTTAGAACAAATGGGGTTTACGAAGATAAGGTGCCGTCATCTTTCACTTTTTGTTCGGGTTGCCTTTCATGTTCTTTATACACTTCATATTTACGCTTTGCTTTTGTGATTTTCAGTATTTTTGCTAACACAACTTTGGTCGGATTTTCTCTTGTTGTCACGAAAGAGCCTCGACATTTCTGTAAATACATTCTGATAAATACGTACGATTTGTAGTCGAAATATTAATACGAAAAGTTACTGAATTATTCTTCGTGTGTAAGTGTCTTCAAAACTGGCGTCAAGGATTTTAATTTTAAAAAGCATTTTAATAAAGCTTTCGACATGGATTAGCAGCTGAAACCTACTATACCAGTCGGGACCAAAGTCACTAATTTATCTATTCACGTTACACTTACAAATAAAACTAAAAAATGCAACAAATAAGCCGAATTTATGTGACAATGCTAATGTCAACGAAATAAAGATTTTTGAATAAGACCAATTGCAATAAGAAGACACAATAAAGATCCGAGCTGAACGTGACCTTTGACTCTGACTAAATTGATTCTGTGTATCCCAAAAAGGATAATAACGTGATATGTGTGCAGTAATTTTCAGAGCTCGTTAGTAATTGACACCCACTCGTCGCAATGTCGGCGTTCTTGTTTGTCAAGCTAATGCATAGCTGTCGTATTGCGACCACGCCTGATAACTGCACCATGGAATTTAATGTGTTTGTGTTACTGATGGCATTTTATAAAGCAAAGTGTTCAGAATTTTAGCGGAATTCATAAAAGGGGATGCTGCAATTGACTACTGACTTAACTGCTCATTATTCGGGACATACCTACATATAATTATTTATCACTTACAGGGTAGAAAGAGTATACATTTTCGAAAAGACTAAAAGGCCTTATTCGACCGTTTGGCAAAATGATAGAGTGATTCGAATCGTGACAGGTTGCTAGCCTGTCGCCTAAAAGAAAAATGCCGGATTATTTACTTGATTTAGGCTTTCGAATTTGGTTGAAGTAGTTGTTTTGTGATCCCGCATGATTACTTTTAATGTTTATGTTACTGATAAGTATTTATTTTTATACAGCAGTCTTTTCGCCTGGGAGGTATGTAAAATGATGTACAAGTATGTTGGTGACTTTCTCAAAAACCGCTGATTATATTTAAAGGAGATTTCCTTAATTGCACATGCATTAGGGCTATAGTGTATTATAGCAAGGTATGTGATGAATATCTTCTGATGGGTATATAGTATGAAAATTATCAACAGCTACTATCTACAGCGGGAATAACCTCCAAGATTTTTATGTATTTTTTTCTTTGCAAAACAAAAAGAGATCGATATCACTAGTAGTAAATTAACTCAACAAACTGTATTTATAAATTAAATATTTATTTAGTTTTTGAAATTAATTCTACTTCATATTGTGCTTAAAATTATATGGAATAAACAGACATTATTTACAAAATATGTAGGTAAACAATTTGTAAACAAAGCGGTTTGAAATAGAAAGTTAATTAGTAACGAAATAGACTTGTCCTTCGGGTGGCGTGGCATTAACATAAGTAAATTCGATACTTTCGTCCTTTAATTCTCTCGGGACTCGTTTTCATTCAAATCGTGTTTGAATATTTACAGAAGCTAACAATTTCAACCATCGATATAGACAAAATAAATAAAAGGTAAATTGAGTAAAGTAAATAGAAAAAGTTTTTGAAGAAATAGGTATAGTAAATTACGAGTATTTGAAGACCCACTCATTTTTTGTATCCCATGGGACCTCCTCGAAAAATCTGGGAAGACTACAAAAAAAATCATTCTTTAAGAGATTAAAAAAAATTGCTATATTCATACATTTTTTTTAACGAATTAACCTCAAACTGGCTAGAATTTTGATGAATTCTACCAAGATAGAAGAGTAAGTGGCTACTATTCTTCTTGAAAATTTTTACGGGAGCAAAGCTTCGGGCAAAAGGTTTAGGTTCCTCTAAAATGGTTTCTGGACTTAGAAGAAAGCCACTTCGTATTTATATCTGACTCTGATTATTAAATAAATATTTATTGAAGTTTATCTATAGGTTCTTATAACAGTTTGTATAATAGATTTTGAAGATGTCTAGCCTATGTCTGCCTAGCGTATTCAATCGTAAAGAACCTAAATACATAGACCTCTTTTTTCGTTTTTATTTTACTTAATATTATTTTTCAAGAGTCTATCCAATAAAGCTTTGTTCTGTCCAAATGGTCCTTACTTAACGCCCGATTTGACGATATCCTTTATTGGAAACTTAATGAATTGTACTTGTTTAAAGTTTCTTGTATCGGGACTGCTATCGGATTCAAATTGGGATACAGGGACGGATTTCGGTAATTTAAAATAATTGTTGACAATTATTTTGAAACAATTATGTTATCGAGTTCAATGGATGAAAGGTACTTTCCAGAATATTGTGGTGGTGCTACAAACTAATTTTAATATGGCGCCTACGGGCACAAAGTCATAAATGTAAAACAAGTTTAATGTTAAGCAAAGGTAATTGTAGGAATAATCCTAAAATAAATTACTTAAATATTTCTGATTTCAGAATGTTACTGTTTGGCTTCGGATGTTAATAAGTAATTATTTTATTAGAGTAGCCTGTGGCTCCACCAGCATGGAAACAAAATCCATACCGCGGGCAGTCCGACGATTTGGGATGGAGATGTTAGTCATTTAGTCAGTCTTCGTTCTCTTTTTATTAATTATCCAATAATCTTAATCTGCGTGATTAGTCCGGTAATCGCTTATTTATTTATATAAAAAAATAATTAAAACTAGTCAATTAGAAAAGAAAATTCCACATTACCCAAATCCGCCCCTGTCTCACAGTCGCTTTAATGACGGCACAGCAAGAAGCCCGACTTTCCATAGCTGCTCGACTTTAATTAAAAACCACCACGTCCATTCGAACTGAAGTAGACAAACGGCGAAGTTGGACCGCAGAGCTACTGATTTCTCGCTTGGGCCTTTATTTTGTTTAACTTAGTAAAACGGTCGTGGTATTGCACAAGCTCTAACAGGTCTCATTTATTTTAACTGTCGCGTTTTCTCTTTATGTTTGGTATGTTCTATTTGTTAACAATCAGTGGAGTGAGGTTTGATTTGAACAATTTTTAATTATTTATTTTTATAAATTATTTAACATAAATATTCTTTATACGCAAAGTGCCATGTGGTTCCCGGCACCAATAAAAAAAAGAATAGGCCCACTCCATCTCGTTCCCATGGATGTCGTAAAAGGCGACTAAAGGATAGGCTTATATAATTACTTGGGATTCTTCTTTTAGGCGATGGGCTAGCAAGCTGTCTATTTAAATCTCAATTCCATCATAAAGCCAAATAGCTGAACGTGGCCTAACAGTCTTTTCAAGACTGTTGGCTCTGTCTACCCCGCAAGGGATATAGACGTGATTATATGTATGTATGTATGTATACGCAAAGACCAATATACACAGGTCTGTGCGAGTCGTGGATTGAAAGAACGTTGTTATTATAAGTTATTGTAGTTTGTTTATATGTCATCAAACTTCGTCAATAGCCTCTTAGTACCTGCGGCCTGTATTGCGGTTTTCTTCTTGCTGAAAATGAAGGACAGAGCGAAAGCCTCGCTATACAATCAGATTCATATAGAATTTCAATATTCCATCGGTCATTTTCGCTTTTTCTCAGTTTCATCTTTAGCCGTTACGTTTTCCTCTCACTTCCTTTTCACTTTTTATTAGTTTTCTTTTCACCTTTCTCGTCTTACGAGATTAATAGGAAGGAATAAAGGCCTAAATTATCTAAGCCGAGACATATCAAACTAAATTTCATAAAACGTTTAAAGCCTTGAAAATGAGTCTAGACATTTCCATATACTGAGAATTGAACCCAGAACTTTCACAATAACATTCTGATTAATTCGATAGAGAATTCCACTGTATAAGTCGTGTTTTCTTAATAATCAAATGAAAATATTATTCAAGAGCTCCATAAACCCCTAAAATTCGTTCTCTTAAATAAACCATGAACATTCATTAAAATGTACAGCTTATCATGATAAGGCTCTAAAGTTTATGACCAGTTTGAAGAGGGTACTAATAATTGACACTTTTATTACCGTGTCAGTCTTCTGAAGGGTATTAGTATTGATCTAGAAACCAGTTGTAAAATTACTCTAACTACTTACGAACGAAATTTCGTCATCGTTCGATGAGGATGTTATGGTTGCAGGTAAAATTTTATAAATATATAAATATGTTTGATTGTATCTAGAATATTATTTCGCGGTTGAATAAAATTTATCAGTTAGAAATGCAGTTTTGAATTTATTTTAAACATTAAGTTTCGACATAATTATACTCTCATTTAACTTTGTCAATATATGCTTTTAACCGTAGCCCGCATTCAAAAAATAACCTAAATGTTGAATGTCAAAAATGGCTGCAAAGGTGAATATTTCATTTATTTACTGAAATCACCATGAAATTTTAATAATGATGCTATGAAATAAACAGTTGCCTATAATAGTTCCAACACTTTTCCTCGCAGAAAATAAACAGCTCGGGAACTCCTGTTCAGTATTCATAACTTACAGCATTACGGAATAAGAACACTCCTTTATTTTGCTTCAAAAACATAAAATACTTTTCTTTGGTCTTATTGTGCTAGAAATAATAAATATCTACATTTTCTTGACGACTTGAAAATATTTGATTTTGTAAGTAAAAATGTTGAAGCTCGCTTTCTTTCCTATGAAACAGCTTTTTACGCCCGTGAAAATGAATATTTTAAAATCATTTGTGTACTGAAGTTTTTAGCTTATAAGTAAGCTAGAAATAAAAAAAAAATAAAGACTGTGTTTTTATATGTACGGTATGACGACAGTTTTGTGTTCGCAACATAACAACTTCTTAATCTTAATGATAAGAAAGTTCTTTTACCCTGAAAATGTTTAATATAGGGTTTAATTTTCGAAACATAAAGGGTTTCTAACAAAAAATAAAGCAAGAGAAGCGCGACCAAAACCACAGATAATATTAAGTTTAAATTAATAAAAGCTTTAGTAAATTAATTCAAATTTCCTGCATTTGCGGACAAAATTTCAACTACTACATTTAGTTCCAACGGAAACAATATTATTTATGTTCCATTCGGAGCCATAAAGTTGTCGGATGTACTTACCTAGACGATAAAACTAAAGCCAGAATATGGAAAATAAGGCTGTAGATCATATTTATCTCGCTGCACACTTAATCCAAATATTAGATTGTTTTATTACCTACTAAAAGCTTCTTGATGTATATTTCCAGAAAAGTTCTAAAAATAGATAAATCATAAAATAGTTATTTCAAAAAAAATAATAATTTGGAACTGTTATTTGTAGTATGGTTCGAATTTTCTTCCCTAGCTATTTATAACACATGGCTGAGCAAAAGCCTTCACTCCTTCGTTCCAAACATGCCTATCCATTGCCTTCTTCATCCGTTCCTCATCATGCCCGCAGATCATCAGACTATCTTATCCTATTAATGATTAGTTAGGTTAATCTAGAGCAAAACCACTAAATTTTTGTTTATGTCTAGTTGTTGGAAGTTTCATTGGACACAAACACTCATTTTAAACGAAAAGTAATACTCTCTTAGTGATTGTCCAACTTGCTTCATCCGTAGGACGTACCCAGGCCGTTTACGAAACTACATTAAAGGAGTCGGTAAGTCAGGTGATTTCACAACACAACGTCTGACGTGACTATGCAACAGCGAAACTAAACAACGCTTGAATCATCGCCGTTACTACTTTAGATGACCGTTTCAAACATAGATATCCAAATCAAGTAATACTTGAAGAAGAACCAAATTAACAACATCACGACGCTGATTTTTGCAAATTCAACATTTTGGGATACAAATTCCGAAAGAGAAATCATGAAAGAAGTTTAAAGCGAAAAATTACAAGGAGAGCGACCACAAGTGTAATGGGATAAGGCTAGACTATATAGAGTTTAACCATATAGGACTTCTACTTGAAAGAAATTTAGTGTAAGAAGTCTGGGAGTCACACAGCTACAAATTAGATTTTATTTCTGGCTGGCAGTTGAAACTGTTCGCTGTGACACGTAGCTCCTGAGACATGGCAGAAACTGAGACTATTCAATGCACTTTGGAAACGTTATCTGCATTTAATTTTATGCTCTCGTTTTCTGCATAATTAAATGTTAAAAAATTGGTGATTTTATTAATTTAAGATGATGATAAGATTAAAAAGATACCTCCTTTACTTATAAAGTTATATAAGAACTTTTATAAGAAACGAAGAGCAGGTGAGACTTAATCGGGCTACATTGCGCGGTGCTAATGCATTTTTATCTCAAACACAATGTGCGGGTTTGATACCTTACGATAGTGAAAGTAAAACCCTAAACGGTCCGTGAAATTATATAACTTCAGGATTTAACCCACTTCAGGATCCTTATCATAGGCCGTCCTTAAAATAAGGGCAAATCTGAAACGTATGTTGTCTCCAAAAAATTTACTTGAAAATAAATGAAATATTCCTAATGATATTATCCAGACGTAAATTTATACTAATCACCTAAATATTCATGCATCAATTAAATTCTAAAGTTGTAGATTAAGTTTTTATTATATGCATTTTACACCATTCCTTGACTGATTGCAAAACACGTATAACTTTCCCATCATTCGCATTGGATTGTATCTTCTAATTGTCGCTACTATAATATATTTTACACTTCTAAAGACAGACAGATAGGTGGGTCGATAATGCCAATGACATACGTGGATTATGCGCTGCCGAAATGGGCAAGCGGCCAGGGCCGGCGAAAAAGAATCACCATTAAGTTAATTGGTGAAAGGTCTGCCTTATCAGTTTTCCGCTCCGGGCACTGATTAACGATTTACCAAAGTAGCTTTTCTATATACACCCAATAATTCGAATATTGGACCCACAAAAATGTATGTTGCCAAAGTTATAAATTAAAATATACTGTACGAATAGTAAAAAACGTGATTGTATAAAAATACCATGAAATGAATACTAATAGTACATTTATTTTGGAAGTAAGTAGTTGACCAAAATAGTACAATTTTTCTTTTCATTATTTATTATTAGTAAATCTTGGAAAACAAACAAAATTATGTTGGATTTATATAGGGATGATATATAAAATTATACGCATATTCAATCCACAGAATAAAATAATAAAGATCACAACAGACAATATCATAATTTCCCAATGTTTTGACTTCCGTAACGAGGACTTTTTTCCTATTATTGGGGAAAATTGCGTCATATTTTTACTTTGACATGTGTTGAGAATGAAATAGGGTACTGGATAGGGCCGTGCGGTTTATCGGGGTATGTATAATAGAACATTGTCCGCTGGTTTGGACACGTTGACGCAGTCAAAGGGAATAAATTGTTTATGACAACAAGGGAATATGATATCCAGTTTATTGATGGTATTGGGAATTACCCAAATTTTTTACACTATTTTAAACTTTTGTTGAATGATTTATTTACTGGGAAAAGTAACTAGTACGAGTATATTTTGTCGATGTATTTTCTTCTGTGATAATTATCTTAAAAAAATAAGGTAAAAGAAATACTGAAGAAAGAAAATAGTTAGTTAATGTAGATGTACCTAAATTAAAAAAATAATTTATAAACAACTAAACAATATAATAAATTATTTTTATTTCACAGTTTATTTTAAAATTGACTAGTCATGCATAATGCTATTAATTAATGACACAACCTAACCTATCTAAAATTCACTGACAATACAAACTGAATTCAATAATAAGAATAAGTAGGTACTGCAGACATTTTTAAATTAAACAAACAGCAAAAGTCGAAGCCTTAAAACAAGACACGAAATAATAAAAGACAAAGTCCTGCTTAGAAATAATTTGAGAAGGGTAACTGTAATAGCCATTTTTGTAAACGACAACCGTTGTAATGATTTTATCCCATTCAACGAGCCGGATGTGGTCTTAATAAAGGCGCAAATGAGATTAAGGGATGCTGATGAATATT
Source organism: Amyelois transitella (assembly GCF_032362555.1). Taxonomy (NCBI): domain Eukaryota; kingdom Metazoa; phylum Arthropoda; class Insecta; order Lepidoptera; family Pyralidae; genus Amyelois; species Amyelois transitella. Next base: position 6,091,969 of record NC_083515.1, read on the forward strand.
TATCATTTTGTTATTAACGTGTGATGTTTAGAGCACGCCAGCTCAGGGGATATATTTTTTCCTTTTAGCGAATGTCACCTTTTAAGGACCGACGTATCAGTTTATGAGATACTAGCTGCGCCCCGGGGCTTCGTTTCCGTGGAAATTTCGGAATAAAAAGTATCATAATCCCACTAGTATGTATTTTGCGTGAAAAAGTAACTAACACACACACGCACATCCTTGATAACTTTGGCGTTTATAATATTATTAGGACGGCATAATTTACTGAGGATGCCGAAGACCGGCAACGTGGTGAGAGAAAAGTAGAATGACTGATCCCGGGCGCCGAAGAATTGCTGTCGAGGGTGCAACCCAACACGCAAAAAGAGATGGAATAATTTCAACGAATATATGTATAACGGTAATGGAACGGAATCCCGGGCGAGTCGACTCGCACTTTGCTGGTTGTTTAGAGTTTCGTGCCAAAATGAAAAAAAAAATTTTAGGTTGAAAATTGGAAAGAAGATAATATTAATGAACCGCAACCACGTTGTGCAGTATGATTTTTAGATTGTGCTCTTGATACATATCTAAGAGATCAAAGAACACCCCTAATCTAAAAAGTTACTAACTGTAATTACTTTAAATGGTTTTTGAGGTCAGTAGAGTGACACCTTGTTACTATTTGGAAATAAATTTATATTATGTCTTTTAATAATACCTACATTTTTTATTGAATAATTAACCATAAAAACTCTTTGCAGTAAATATCCTTAATGAAAGGAAAATAAGTTCGCAACCAATTATTTTTTTTATAAACGACTTTGATTCAAACCTCTGAATAAAAGACTGCTTGCATTTGCGAGTTAATTAACTCTGCAATATAAATGACGGGCTACTAGGTGATTTCTATAGAGTAGGAAAAGGCTGTTTGATTGAAAACCCACCTGCAGACATGCAATACAAATTTCAGAATGGTGGATAAAGGGACTAGGGTGGTCAGGAAACCGAGCCGAAACTTTCACCAAAGTACTATCAGATGATATCGAGTTAAAATTTTATACCGTGAACAGTGTTCACTGCTTCTTCACGAAGAGGTATTTTAACCTTTGGCTTGCAGGAGTAGTAATGGATACGATTCATTGCAAACTGATAGGAGGTATAAAGGGGGAAAGGGTGGCGGTTATACAGTCTAACAGACTGGTATACTTCAGTCTGAAGTTGAATTTCAGTGAGAACGTACGCGTTTTCAGTTTGTAGAGCACAAATTCGCGACGCTTTCAGAAAGTTTTGTGACTTCAAGTTGAGCTAATTTTGAGCGTTCAATAGACACGCGACAAGTTAATTTTAAATTGGTTCTAGTTTGGGAGGTTCGTCGTCTGAAAATAAAGGTTGGTTGCATTTATATTTTTAGTAAATAATACTTATAAAAATTTTTATTTATTGACTCTTGAATTCGTATGATTTATATAAGCAGTGGCTTTTCAATGGGTATTTGTGCCTCTTCAAATTAAAAAGATTATATATTTTAATCTTTTGTTTGTGAAAGATGTTGATCTAAGTCAAATAACTCATCTCAAATAACTTTTAAAATATTATTTTGGAATTGTATACAAAAGGAATCATACATATAATTAAAGACAGTTGGTTAAATTATTATTATATTTAATTTATAAAAACGATAATATTTTTTATTCCTTGTACTTATGACAATGATCGGTTTTCTTTTTAAAGCGTTTGCTGTAAAGCTTTCTGAAATAAAAAATCTTGTGTTTAGATAATTATCATAGCCAACTTACTTTCCTCAAAATTTCGATTCAACCAAACAAACCATTTATTCTTTAGCCAAAAAGGTGATAAATGAAATAATAAAAATCACATCAACATAATAGAGCCTCATTTGGTCCCTTTTCGGAACCCATGCAAATGATTTTACCCTCGAATAACGCAGGTGTATAATATTTGAGAACCATTAGATGAAATATATTTTTAATATCGCTAAAAGGGCTTTAGGAAAAAAAAGACGAATTAAAAAGTCACCACCGTTCACCTCTGAGCTCGGCACAAAAAAGTAAAAAAATAAATCTGATTTCAACAGACGCTGCCGCCCTTAAATACTCGGAAATGTGTTCTGTCTGAGTGAAAAAATATTTTGTAAATACAATTACAGCGATGAAAAAGGGTCGGATTGTGTAATAATGGATCTAAAAAAATATTTGCTCAAATTCATTAAAAATGAATATTAGGTATTTAAATATATAAAAAGTATATTTTTCCTTTGTAATAGTAATAGAAATGAGATTAAGAGATGGCGAAAGAAAAAAAAAATAATTTACGTTTATAAATTGTACTGACTTAAAAGTTTGATGCTAACGATGAGTGTAAAATGTGGGAAGAAATTGCATACATTAAGACAACTGTATGACCATTATCACAGCCAATTAAGGTTCCCTTAAAAGACTGATTCTTAACCAAATTCGATCATAATTTACTGATTTATCTACTTTAGAATCGTGGTCAAAGGTTAACCCTAAGTAACGCTATAAGGATGATAGTGACAGTAATGTTAGTATTTATTATGTATGTACATAGATAGCATCCGGACAGTATAGTAAAGGGCCTTTTTCAGCATCAGAAGGCACGTTGTTACCAGTTTTCATCAAGTGATGCTAACAACACAGTGTGTAGTAGTCAAACTAAAATCTACTTGACATTCCCAACATCAAAGCGAGAAATGTACATTATTATACTTGTAAAAATTGTGCCATGAAAGGTTCGATACTTAGTTGGCAAATCTTTTCATAACTCTGAAAAGAATATTTCAATAAAGATTTCGATAAAAACCCTAATTTGTATACAGGGTGAATATTTATTCGTTAGAGAAATTTTCACAGCATAAGATGTTGAAAGTGAGTGGGGTTTTCATAAAACTCTAAAGCTAAACTTAAAGCTTAATAGGTGACTTTTTATTTTCTTATATTAAGTAAACATATAGAGATGAGAGACTAAGTCTTATCAGATAATTGTATGGCAACGTAAAAAATACCACTTTCTTCCTATTTGTTTTTATAGGAACCTCACATTCATCATACAAACATGCTGTGAAAATTCCTTAAAAATAATTAAAAAAAAATATGCAAAAAGTTTGTGTATATTTCAATTAATTGTAGGTACAATACTTAATATACTTTTTTGTTAGTACATTGCGAGTTTTTCATAAACTTACCTAGAGGATTACAAAAGTCATACGGGTTACCACGGTCTGTGAGAAATTAGTATCTACTTAATTACAAGTTTATTATATTTATTCAAGTTCAAATGTTTTGATTGTCAATATTGCGTGCGATATATCACATTATGTTAAAATAATATTGTACTACTTAGATATACTAACTATATGCATACCAAATATGAACAAAATCGGTCCAGCGCAGCCGTGTACGAGAAACGACAGCCAGATTTTTGGATTTACAATATTAGTTGGAACAGTATGAGTTACTGGAAGGTTTCATAATTTTATTTTTAGTTCTTCTTGCTTGAAAAAGTAACACACATAACGTGGTTTCACATTCATAATGTCTAGTTGATATCCACATCCACACTAATAATAAAGAGGAAAGATTTGTATTCTTGTATGTTTGTGTGGAATAAACTCAAAAACTACTGGTCCGATTTTGATAAAATTTGGCACAGATATAGAATAGACCTTCAAAAGTGACATAGGCATAAATTTGTTTTGAAATAAATTTATTTCAAAATATAAAACACAAAAATATGTCCACCCGTGCGAAGCCGGGGCGGGCCGCTAGTTGTTAATATTTATTAATTAAATCTCTTGTAATTGATAAATGCTATAATATACGGTGCGGCATAAATAGTATTCGTCCGAAATACGATAACTTCAATTACAAACTTGCAGAGGAACTCTGCCTGGGAACACGGTTTGAGAATTTGATGGGCGTACTAAGGTGTCCAATATAGATTCCTGAACTTTATCTAGTAATATTCTACTATATGTTATGGAAAAGGTTTACTTATAAACTTGGGATTCTTCTTATAGGCGATGGGCTAACAACCTGTCACCATTTGAATTTCAATTCTATCATTTAGCCAAACAGGCGGACTGGCCTATCGCTCTTTTCAATACTGTGGGCTTTGTCTATCTCGCAAGGGATATAGACGTATTTATATGTATGGATGTATGTATAAATGTCCCCATTTGTTACCGTCTTCGCTACTACTGTGTCAAATTTCATCAAAATCTGTCCAATAGTGCTTAATTTATTCGGTTTAAATAAAAAAAAATAAAGTATTAGATGATTGCTAGTATTAAAAATTAAAAGAACTAAAATAAACACAAATTGAACATTGGGTCCGTCTGTGCCAAACCCGTGTCAAACATTTGATTGTTTGTTTAAAAAATTATTTTAATTGGTTAAAAATCGTATGTTTAACATATATCATAGAATAATCTTGTAAAGATTATTCTATGATATACAAAACCAAAACCTAAACGTCCTTATGTAAGCTCTAAATTAAACATTCTTAGTTGTAAGAGCTGGGTTGGGCTGCGGCTTCCTGCCTTCAAAGTTGTAACCACAATTATATTCTGTTTGCCTTCAGTACCAGTGTACTGTAGTATGAGGGTAGCCTAAAGTACGCATCGAAAATTAATGAAGCTGAAATATTAAGTATTTCAATTGTTTCAGGAGCAACAATGGCGAATAATTTGATGCAATATATATACTGTTTTGTTGTGCTGTCTGTTTGTGTCGGTGAGTGATTATTTAGTTGTACTTATATTTTACTTTATGAATTATCATCATAGCTGTCATTAACTCCATGAATTTTCAATCTTGTACCTAACGTATTTTTGTTCTTTACTTACCATCGTGTATCATATTCCTTATTACATGCAAAGATATTTACTTGTTAAAAAAGTATGATTAAGTTAGTTTATTAAGTCTTTATGGGATTTTTATTCTTATTTTAAATTATCTTGCTCTTATGTTCAAAGAAGGATGAAGAAGCAATAACTTAAACAATACCTGATAGTTTCTCTGTCAAGGGTTACATTTACAGAGTAGTTTAATGTTAAAACCTAACTTATTCCAGGATCATGTTCAAAATATGCACCCACGAGCTCCTCTTCAGAGAGGAGAAAATAAAGAATTTCTAGTAAAAATTATAAATTTATTTCACAGATCGGGGAGACGGACGCTGGAAGAGAAGGAATGATGCACATAATATTCGACACGATATCGAAGTATTGCGGCAAATGGCAGGTGTGTTCTTCTTATTCAATAAAATACAAACTTTAAGAAGACAAGGAAATATGTCTTTATTCCCACAATTAAAGGTCGAGATCTAAAGTCCCATATAATTAGCTTATATATAGAGGATAGAGACGTGATTATATGTTTTTACCAATAACGTCTAAATTACTCGTTTCCATTCCTCTATTAAAACTCATTTTAATAAATGTAAAAGTCCCAAAAAGCATGAAAGTATAACAAATTTTAATGAAGTTCTCAAATAGTTGTTTTTTATTTTTAGATAAAATCGAGCATGAAATAGATGATTTTTATGACGAATATCTGGAGGAGGAGGCAGGAGTGGATAGCGATCGCAAAACAAACTACGAATATGTACAGAACATACACTACCGCGATTCTAGGACAAAGGTAGCGAGTAAACAAGACGAGACGCTATTTCAAGAGAACGACATAAGTTCTTCAGAAAACAATACTTCTCAGAAATTGATAAACAAAGATATTAATATAAACAAAACGTTATACACTCACGTATCATTTAAAAATGATAAAAAATCAATAACGAAATGGCCGAAATTTGAAGAGATATTACTAGAAATGGGAAAGAAATATGATTGGAAAAACGATCGGTGGATAAAAGTTAAGGAAAAGTTGAAAGTGCAGTCTAACGAAGTGAATGTGATTCATAACGAGGTAGATTTCCATGATCGTCACAAATTTAGTTATAAAATTGTAAAATTGAATAGGAATAAGAGAAGAAACGTTATTGTTGCAGTGTCAGCGGTAAGATAGGCGATTGATATGGTTAGTTTTGGAAATGCTTGTTTTGTAAAGAAATCTGTTTTGGTGGATTTCGGGACCAACGTTTAGGAGCTGAAAATGAGCTCTAATAAAAATGGACAGCCGAGATTATTGAAAAGTAAAACGTACTTACACCTCACACTGGCATAATAATATAGATTTGACCATTATCACTTTTTGAAGACACTAAATTTGAAATAATTTCGCATATTAAGGGTTTTTTGTGTTAGTTTTAATTGTAATTTAAAAAAAATATCAACGTTTTCTTATTGTAACATTATATTTTTTATATGTTCAGTGCTTGCTTTGTAATCCGTGGACGATTCATAAAAATAAACAAGTATTCGTATTAAACATACAAATGACAAATGTATATATTGTATTTTAATTATATCAAACTAAATATCTTGGACATAAGACAAAAATTCTGTACCAAACAATATTATGCGAATAATAAATGGATTATTCCCAAAAAAATATGTTAATAAACTCATTTTGTAAAATATTTTGTTTTATTTTCATTTTCACACTGTTTAATAAAATTCCACAAACATATAACGGGTCTTAATTTGTGTCCTAAAATTATTAAACTACTACTATATTTTAATTTTATTTTTACCCGAAGTAGAATTAAGATAAACTTTTAAGATTTTCATTTAGTTTAAAAATGTGTTTGTCAAACATAGTAAGTGATGTTTAAAAAGATAGCGAGAAAAAATGCACATTACGGCAATGAATATTGTGTTAAATCATGGACTGATACATATGTATAAGATTCCCCTGCAAATTTTGTGGAGGTCAGGCAGTAGTCGCTTCAAAGAAAAACCTGACTTATTTAACCAAGGATCATGGTCACAGGTCAGCCTGGGCCAGTCTATAGAGGCGTAAGGAGGCCACCTGGACTAACGCAAGAAGAATTATGATTGGAAAGGTAATCACTATATTAGTGTTCAGTGAAATTTGTCCAAAAAAATTATAACGGGTATGAAATGATTTCTTATCGAAGATTCCGAACCTATGGCCATGAAGGCCTCTTTTTAACGAATTCAATGCGTATATTCATCTCTTTGATAAATTTAAGTAGATTTCAGTGTAACCAGTACTGCATACTGTATTGTCAGAGTCCCTGTTTTGATTTGAGTTACCATCACTAGAAAAAGACTGGTATTAACGTGCCGTCTGATGCTGAAAACGGCCCTTTACTATATTATCCAGAAGCTCTCTAATTATACTACTTACATTTTTGTCACTATCATCCTTATAGCTTTTCTTAAGATTCACCTTTGACCACGATTCTGAAGTGAGTAAATCAGTTAAATATGATCGAATTATGATAAAGAATCGATCTTTAAGAGGAACCTAAATAAACTTGCATAATGGCCATTAATACAGTTGTCTAAATAATAACCCGCGGGTGTCGTAAAAGGCAACTAAGCTGAGTTAAGGAAAAGCTTATAAACTTGGCATTCTTCTTGTTTATGGCGATGGTCTTGCAACCTGTCACTATTTTAATTTAAATTCCATCACTAAGCAATACAGCTGAACGTGGCCTTTCAGTCTTTTCAAGACTGTTGGCTCTGCCTTCTACGCAAGGGATAAAGACGTAATGTATGTATGTACATACATATTTATGTATGTATGATATAACTAATTTCAACTTGGTGGTGAAGATGTAACTGGAACTAACGCCAAGAGAAAAATGGATTGTATTATGTTTAATCACGCTCAATATAGTGGTAATAGTAAAGGTTGGCAAAACACCTTACACGAGTCCAGGTAAGTAATTTATTTGAAAAATGCTGTATTTTTCACGTCTTCGGCGTATGGAGTGACGGATGACTTTCATTTACAAGCTAAAGATTGATTTAGTGTACGTGAAAGGTTCCGTTTCATATGAGAAATTTTTGGGAAAAAGCTTCAGATTTTCAGTAAAAATAAATGGGGCTTGAAAAATACGATCTCTAATTATTTCGGTATACCTAAACATGTAGCTGTTAGCTCAAGATATACTCGTATCACAGTTAATTTTGAATTTCCAAATATTAGTCTAGCCTGTTTTTGGAAATATATACTCTGTATGTTTTTACTGACAGATCATAATTTTTTAAATGCGATTTTTCCTTTCTGAACCATGGAACACTAAAGGGATTTACATGTATTGCGATTACCTTTTGACGCCTCTTCTTGTTCACCTAGATATTCCGCTATTCAAAATAATGTAGCAGTATTTTGTTCAGCCGAAACACATAAATCGAGAAAACCTAAAAAATACCTGGGTCTATGACATTCCCCAAAAACACCATTGATATCAAATGCCATTCCCTCATTAAGATAATTCCACGCAATCTTAAATTTGAAATTCATATTAAATTGGCCCTTAACTTTATGTGCTAAGACTCACGGAAGATAAATTTTATGATAATATCTCAGTGATTGATCCGCATCGTAAAAAATAATACTGTTATTTTACGTCTATATTACTTAGATTAAGTAAATATACGAAACAAGGGTAAAAAGGAATTAACGTAACATTTTTTTCAACGATGAAAATCAGGTCATTATACTACTATTAACTATTACTAATATTTTAGGATACTCACTTGGTTCTATCCCACTTATACCACTCCATATATCCCACATATACAATAAAACCTGTAATACAATAAGTCACGACACGAGTCTTTGTTTCTTTTTATTACGTGAACAGATTGATCTTCACTAGGACCTAGGTAATCCATAACTGAAAATTAGCGTATGTTCTATAGCAATAAATTCGCTGAGTTATGACCTTTTTGTATTGCTGCAACTCATACCCTTATTAATTGGTTATTTTCTATGTATATTGTAAATTGTGTGTAGCAAATCAAATAAATAAATTATCTATCTACATAAAAAACGCAACCAAAATACGATGTTACTCAATTTAAATCTGTGGAACGTGAGAGAAATAGAAACAAACAGATTAAAATTAATTAAAACCCACAGTTACCATTTGTTTTATTAATTTCATGTTTTGCCTTTTTAAGGAAAGGGATTTGCTATGTTAATAAAATTGTTCTCGGATTGCATATTTTTTTAAATCTAAACTCTGCAGACTGGACAAAGTGGAAAGAAATGTTGGAAAGCGGTCCCTGAGCCCCGAAGCAGTGGCGGAAGGTGCAACTGGGAACACGCAAAGGTAACAGAGGGAGAGAGAAGATGAAAGTCGGAAAAATTTTTCCACTACTGCTATAATATTTATATGCACAAAATATTGTAATTTGTTTTTAATATAATTACTTTTGTGATTGAAATTAGATATTGAAATGAGATATTCTTTGGGAATTTAATTTGCAATGAATAAATGTAATTTACAAAACATAAAGAAAACTACATACATACATATGGTCACGTCTATATCCCTTGCGGGGTAGACAGAGCCAATAGTCTTGAAAAGACTGAATGGCCACGTTCAGCTATTTGGCTTAATGATAGAATTGAGATTCAAATAGTGACAGGTTGCTAGCCCATCGCCTAAAAAGAATCCCAAGTTTGTAAGCCTATTCCTTAGTCGCCTTTTACGACATCCATGGGAAAGAGATGGAGTGGTCCTATTCTTTTTTGTATTGGTGCCGGGAACCACACGGCACTGCCGGGAACCACACGGCACAACTAAGAAAAGACGGTAAAGAAAACTAATAAAAGTAAACTCAAAATCTCCATAATATAATCATCCAAATTTAAAAACTAATGGACCGACGACAAAAATATGAAAAACCTTTTTCTGCAACGCAATAAAACCCTGCACAATATCTTAAAAAATCTCAAACATAATAAAAGCATGATTCATGCACAAACTTGTTAAAAAAAAAACGGGGAAAAAAAACAATTAATTAGACACCATCTCTTTTCAAATACGCAACTGCCATTATCTACCTGATTTCTTCGAAGGTGGAAGAAAAACAGTCGCTGATCTTTAGCAAACTCGTGTAAGCCTTCACCAAACAAGCCTATTTGCTCTTCCGGGTCCACTGAGACCTCTGTCAACAGTAATATCCTCATAGCTTTTGAGTTGAGACACTTGTAAGACACGACCGCTAGTTGAGAGTAAATATACCTGTGTCTATAAAGGCTTTAGTATTTTTTCAGTTGGGGAAGCAGAACTAAAGTGAAGATGAAAATGTTCTGTTATTTTAATAGATTTATGAAGCGTTCAACATGTCGCCATAGTTAAGATATATTTTAGACTTAAACGTTGTTCAGTCCCAATTCCGCACAAAAAATGTTTCTTTTAACAACCTTTTGAACAGACTCAACTGCACACGATTTAACGTAGATAATATTTTTTTACTTAAGACAATAAATTCTTAATTGAGGATGGCAACGAGGACATGACAATATTTCATTTATCAGATGAACATGTGAAAATAGAGAGAGATTGTTCTTACAAAAATAAAACAAAGCACCCACATATTTATCTTTATTTCTTACAGGGTAGACAGAGACAATAAGAGTCACAGAACTCGAAGACGAGTGAACTCAAATTCAGAGACTATAAGTAAGTAGCCCATTAACCAAACAAAATTCACCACTTATAAGCCTTTCCATTGGTTGAATTTCACAGCCACACACACTATGTTTTCTTCTTCGCTGCCGGACCAGCATGGAAGCAATTTACATATTTTAGTATGTTATGAAGTAAAACAATATTAGATTTTTCAGTCTTGTCACATGAATGTACTTTACGTTATGAATACGTAAATAGTAGCGAAATTTTTGTACCGTAATATAGGGTCGTAAAAGGAAGTAATAGGCTGTTACCGTGCCGGCAACTTGGCATTGAAGATCATTAAAATGAGACGTATTCAGTGAAACATATACATTATAACTGTAGGTATAACAACTAACAATACATTTTTTTATATTTATGAAAGAGTTACTAACATTCTGTCCTACCCAGAGATCCAAATTCAAATAATATTTTTTTTAGATTATTCATTAATTCCTAAACTAACTTTAGTTCAGGAATTATTTAAACTTTAGTCTAATTAGTTAGTTTTATTATTTATTTATATTTTTAATGCGTATTGTTAAGGTTAAAATATTTGTCTTATACTTATTAAAGTATTTAATAAAAAAATCACCATTCAAAATTCACATTTTAGTAAGTTTACATTGGTGTATTAAATCAAATATTTCGGCAATTGTAACGATATAATAGCAGCAAATTTTTTTATTTTATATTTACTTCGGCTCTAAAAAATCAGTTAAGTCATCTTAAAGAAAATATGGAGCAAACCCTGTTCACGTAGCAAACACGAACGTAAAAGTAAAACACCAACTTTTCACAAAGAAACAAATGCTAAGAAATTCAAGTCAGCCCCGTAGATCAATTTTTCATAGACACGTTTTTTCCGTCCGAGATCCAGCAATTTATCAAGAGCATGTGTTGCGGTGGAACAAAAAAAAATCACAGATTAGGTACTTACAAAAAAGAAAAACAAAGACGGACGTGATCTCACCCCACTACGTGATACGAATAACGTGTGGAATTGTGAACTTTATGATTTTATTACACTCATTTTGTATCTACGTACTTGTAAACGGCGGCCAATTCTCTTTCGTTGGAGAGATTTCAATTTCACCGCAATGCAGCGACGTTGGGATATTTTTCAAATTGTTCAAGGGAATTCTTGTTTCTTTGACAATTTGTATGGAGGAAGTTTAAAGGAAACTCTTTCCTCAATCTGACTTGACTACTTTATTTATAACTCAGAACATTAATAAAAACAGTAAAACCGCCCAGCGACCGTAGATACCTAAGCTAATAATAGATTCTTATAAGAATGTACTCGTATATAATTATATTATTAGTACGTTTGCTGTTCCATTACTGATCATGTGCTTAGTAACATATTATGTACTATTTATTGATATAGTAAAGGTACCTATCTAATTTTGTTGATTTAATAACATGCGGGCCCCAGCGACATAACATCCAAATATTTACCTGCCGGCCATGTGTAGCTCCATTACACAAATAAAGAGGGAACAGGTCGACCACTTAGTTCATTTTATTAATTTTGTTCGAGTATATATATGAGCGAGTAAAGTATGCTCACAGTTTCGCACGCGTGAACAAAAATTGCGTTAATATCTTTTCCCTCAGAAATTGCGGGAAATCCTCTGCTGAAAGCTGCTTTGTAGTTTGTTTCGCCGCTTCTTCTACACCTGCGCTTTGGAAGCGTTAGTAGATACAATTATACTTAAGTTATGTTGACGCCAATAAGCAATACAATATGTTCTATCTTGACTACTTCCCTTTCTATTTATATTTCCTCTCTTAGTGCACCGCTAGGCCGCATAATGAACCTACAAGCCAAATGTGAATTTTCTAGATCCAGCGGTTTAGTCTGTGCGTTGACTGTCATGACTGCATGTCATGCAAAAATTTTTAATATCGTGCTATTTTTTTAACATTTCAATGGTTCCGAAGTAGTAAGGGGAGAAATTATGAAGAAAGTAAAGCGTGCTCTTTAAGCTATAGAAATATTATCAAGAGAGGGGTTAATTTCTTGCGCCCGTGATTCATTCGAATATCACGTTAAACGAAAGGATGAAGGCCCAAAAATTTATTCACAACCAAGCAAAATAAAATATCATTCGATATAATGACATGTGTTAGTTCTGTATCATCAATATTTTATGCATATACTCCAGTCTGGTATTAGGAAAAGCTTTTACCATGAAATGGAAGTAGCTCTATGAAGGTCTAAATTATACACGTGATTCTCGATTTCAATTGAAACCTTTAAAGTTTAGATTCGATTGATAACATTGTACGGGAACTCATTCAGAGTGATTATAATTATTCTAGCTGCATCTTCAGAAGAGCCGCCGTAGAAAATAAAAGTATAGACAGAAATACCGACAAACCAATACTTACAAATTATGTGAACTTATATAATCACGGTTCTATAGCGGTACTCTTTCTTTATTTTGTTGACTTACTTACCACCAGCCTAAATGAAATAAATATGCGCTGTGGGCGATTCCGAAAGATTTTCTTATAAGATAATAGCATAGGGTTAGCCGGAGTTAACTGATAATCATTTATAGATAACCGCCTGAGCTTCGTGTATCTACAATCTGGTAATTAAGGCTGCTTCTGAACTCCTTGCTTAAACCCTTACCTTTGTTTCGCCTTTATAACACGTTTTGTTAGCATGGTCTTATATAAAATAGAGCACTTTCAATTTAGGTACAAGATTTCATTTGAATATTTTGTAAGGTTCTAGTATAACATTGTATTCGTGATAACATTGGCCACTTCGGATTTTATGAGTCTTTGCATTCAGATTATGTAGCTATTGTGACTGGTAAGTTTTTAAAATGTAAAACATAATAAATTATGATATTATTTTAATAAATATATCTTATTAATTATAATTACAAAAAACATAAAATGAATAAATGTGAATTTCATTAAATATCTGTAAATAAATTTCGTCTTTGAAAATAGGATTGAGGAACCCGACTTGCAGTCGCACGTAACCTACGACAGACGAAGGTAATAAAATTTGTTTATGTCGACGTCGAAAGGTATAAAAACTTTTTAATTTTAGAAAACACATTAAATAAATATATTTTTATACGAAAAATAACAGACCTTGCTTAAGTAATTTAGAGATTAAGTCAGGTGTTATTTTAAAGAAGATTCAAGACCTGACATACCAGTAGATTAAGCTCGGGTGGGTCACAAAGGTTTATTAAATCAAGAATACCTTTGAAGAAAATATTCTCACACATCTTTATCCCTTAACGATAAACAGAGCCAACAGACTTGAATAGACTGAAAGTCTTTTACAAACTGTACGAGAAGAAAAGCAACTCTAAACATATATACATGTTATTTCTACGCTACCAGGCCAGCTTCTGCTAATAATATGATATTCAGAACGCCTACAAAGATAAGAAATTAGAAACATATATCTACAAACTATTGTGTAAGAAAATTGCCTTGTCGACGAAACGGCTCACAAACAGAGGCACAAATGAAATATTTTCATTAGACCCGACGAACGTAGACTTGGCAAATATGAATCGTAGGAAACGCTCGTATGTAAGTAAGTTATTATCTCACGTTGTTTACACGGAGAGTATAAAGCTGGCAACATGTGTAAAAGTTTGCCAAGAAGTTATTTGTTCTCTGTTTTATTGCATCAAGTTGAAGTAATTTATCTCGGTCAAAGAAATCATAATAAAAAAATTTTGATCTAGGTTATGTATGCACTGAGAATTTAGGCAGAGTAAATAACCACTTTAACTACTCATGTCTTTGGAGGCAAGTTCATAAAATAAATATCGTATGTCATCGCTATTTCGATTAATTATTTCGCATAGGCAAGCAAGAAATCCGTATAATTATATGTTTGTATTTTATAACATAAAGTACCCTTTACGTATAATATAAATACATTTGCTTAATAGTAAGTATTATCATATCCAACCAATATCATGACAAGATAATCTAATATAAATAATACTATACCTGTGTTAACAAGTAGTGCCACAAACATTTTAAGTGAAGTAAGTGAAAGACAGGCAGCCGATAGCATATATTCCCATTTCAATGAAACCAAAGTCAAGGGCCAAAGATTATTTTGCCATAAAAAATGTTGTCAGTAACGTAAACTAACAAACATTAAAAAAGGATATTCCCTAAAAATATTATCTCTAATGTAGCGGAGATAAACAATATTGTGTAAGCAATTTAGAAATAATATGAGTTCGGTGGGGCGTCCTCTTGTCTGCCAAATAAATTCCGTCAGTTACAGTTTACTTGGTAAGTGTACAATTCCACAGCTTAGCATGTGTGATCCTTCCCTTCATTTCCCTTTCCTTCTGATAGGCTCACATAACGACAGTTTGGACGATTGTTAGAAATAGCCCTTCCAATAAGCCTTTCTATAATAGAACAACTTTCCCTGATACACCCACGTTGTTTACGTCTACCTAATAGGCATGTTACCCTTTATCATCACGTGTTTCTTTGTTTTATGGCTTTTGCTCAGTATGAAAATAGAATAATTGGCTAATTTAATCTAACTTACTTATTTTCCATGAAAGTCAAGATGTTTTTCAATGTATTTAATCTCTTTATTCCAATATATAAAACCTTTTGTTTAGTCACGAACTAAATCTTGTGGTTAAGTAGCGTGACTTTATATTCCTAGACAACTCATTCCATTCCATTCCTGAGCAGTTTTATTTTATAGTCTAAGGTTATCTTGCAAACTGTCATTAAAAACTTTTTCATGTATGTTAAGCTATGTTTTTATCTGATAATAAACTAGTTGTATCGTTAGAAAAGACGCTACTGAGTGACTGACTCATAGACAGACAATGCGCACTCCAAATCGCTGGGTGAAGAAATTTGAAATTTGGTATGTAGGACCTTACGTGGTCAAGGGGTGCACTGAGAGAGGGTTTTTCAAAGTTCCCGTGAGAAACGGCTGAAAACGTGATTTTTCATACTAGGCGGAACCACGGGCGTACTCTAGTATTAAAAATAATGTCATAGATTAGTAAATAATAATTTTGGTACAATAAAACGTACTATAATATAAAGACAGCAATGCATTGGTACTTTAAATCTTGTTTTGTCTTTGTCCCAGCAACCTAACGCCTATTTACCAAAATTGAGTCACACTATATGAACCATATATATTCACGCTGCTGGTAAATTGAATTACTAATGTAAAGGGAACTCGGGGCCTTGTCAGTAAAACATTGTTAGAGACAATATAACCCGGTTTAATGGCACTTCGGCTCATAAACGAGACTTGAAACTTTTTTGTCATCTAAAATTTTAATCTTACATTTTAACCAAAGTGTAACCAAAATATGAGAAGAACATATTATTGTATGCTACCATTACATTCGGTATATGTAACAGATACCTACTACTTATTCAGACTATTTACTTAAGAATCTTCATTTTACTTGTCAATATTTTTTTTATTCGCATAGTGACTGCGTCACCATTGAAAATTAATTAAATTGTCTTTAGTTTCTCGAGTAATTAATAAACGAAAATAAATAATTATACCTACTTACAAATGGCTTTATCACAGTCTTATTTTAAATTACGCAAAGATTTTGGAAGGCAGCCGATGTTTTGTATGGTAAAGCCTGAAATGTTGGATAGCATCCTTCCTGATACATCGGAACAAAGGAAATACTGTTTACGAAATCCTGTGAATCAAGAAACACAAGCAACAACTTCGCAGTCTCAACATGAAATAAACACAAATAGAGTAATTTTGACAGAAACTGGGTCTAACCATGTAGAAGGTGGATGGCCAAAAGAAATCAATTATGAAGATGAAGAACTGACTTCTCGATATCGTCGTCGTGTCGAAAGAGATGAATCGTATGTTGACTCTGTTTTGGGACTGACTCCAAAATTTAAACATTACATAGACCAGAATAATGCTATAAATATTTATGATCTTTTTTACAAAGATATGGCTCCGGAGGATCCTGTTGAAAAGCCCTCAGTTCGAGTTAATAACATTTATAGAGACTCTTCAAAACGACCCATTTCTAGTATTGGATGGACTAGCGAAGACGATTCAAAACTTGTAGTTTCGTACTGTGATAAAGCTTTCCCAATAAACAAATCTTATTGGAATTTTGATTTAGTAGGTAATGTATGGAATTTGGAAGATCCTCGTTGTCCAGTTGCTGAATTCTTACCACCAACATCATGTTGGCAACTTGTTTGTTCTCCTGTGGAACCATCGGTAATATTAGGAGGATTGGAAGATGGAAGAGTATGTATTTTCGATATCCGTTCTGGACGGGACCCGATAGCAATCAGTCCTGTACATCTCGCACACAGAGACCCTGTATCTGCACTTCTGTATATAAATTCGCGCTTGAACAACGAATTTTTCTCTGGAGCCACTGATGGCATGTGTATGTGGTGGGATATCCGAAACTTATCCCAACCAACCGAAGTTTTGATAATGTCTATTTTTTCCCCAAGTATTAGCGAATTCGACCTTAAGAATGCAGAACCCATAAGCACGTTGCAATTTGACAGGTCATTTCCTACAAGGTTTTTATGTGGAACAGATACTGGACTTGTGGTGAACGTAAATCGCAAAGGAAAAAGTCATAAAGAAGTAATGAGTAGTGTATACTACGCACATAATGGCTCCGTTAAAGCTCTACACCGAAATTTATCTATTTTAAAAATGTTTATAACTTGTGGCGATTGGAGGGTAAATGTTTGGAGTGATGAAATAACAACATGTCCAATCATACCTGGGCAGCTACAAAAATATCAAATAAATGATGTGATATGGGCCCCTCACAGAGCATCTAGTTATATGTCGGTCAGTGCCGACGGAAGAATGAGATATTGGGACTTTTTGCGCAAATATCGGGAACCTATTATAAATTTACGGCTATCTCAGTACCCATTACTAAAAATCAAACCTCATGAAAATGGGCATCTTGTAGCTGTTGGAGATAAAAAGGGTGTGATGTATCTTGTGATGCTTTCTGAAGTTTTAGTTTATTCTGGAGATAAAGATAAACCGAGAATGGTGCAAACCTATGAGCGTGAAACAAAAAGGGAGCGTATTTTAGAGACGAAAATAAAAGAAATACGTTTGAAATTACTAAAAACTGAAGAAGGCGTCGATGCACCTACAACTGAAGAACTGAGTGATGATTTCAGTTCAGTTGAAGCGGAATATAAAAGAATCGTGGATGCAGAATTTCGTAATTTAGGTGGAGGTTCTGTCCGTAAATTATCTTCAGAAGGTCTAAAAAAAGCCAAGATGGAAGTAAGATTACGTTAGAAAAATAATTTATATGTTTCTGTTTGCTGCAAGTAAGTGTTAAGTTTGATTTTTTCAATAAGTTTATTTAGAATAATGTTACTTACCTACTATGTTTTCTTTGCTAATTCTTTTTAATAAGCTATTACTATGGGAATTATAATAAATACCAAACTTATATATATAGGTCAAAGACTTCAAACAGTTAAATATTGATACAAGTAATATAAATAAGAACAGTTCATGTTTCTGTAAGCAAGAATACAAGTAAGATTTCTGAATGAAAACCCCCTTTTTATTAATTATTTTTAAAATAATTATGGATTTTTTCAATAATTGGATCGGAGTGAAACTAGTTAAAAGGTCATTTCTTATTTGTTAAGTGAATACCTAATGAAAATGGTTATTAAACATCCTTCAATGACGCCAAAGGCCTTGTCTGTTTCTTTTAAACTACTTAGCGTTAACCCGTCACTTTACGTTATTGACCTATCTACCAAAATTCTTTGAAAATGACTTTTGTTCTCTCCAGCACAATATTCTCTTGACATAATAAAGGTACATATTAAATTAATGTTACACAAACATACAACATACCTCGTGGCTTTCTCATTTTCTTGATATGTAGCCAGCGCTTAATTGCATAAATTAACGTCAGCACACGATCAAAGGCAGCAAAATGGATCCTTCTTCGTGTAAAGGCCTTCTTACAATAATAGCCACTGAGTAATAACGTTAATAAGCTATTAACATTGAAACAAAACAGAGCGTGAAAAGAGAGATGAGAGCGTCGGTCTGATATATTTCTGTTTTATTCCATTAGAAAACGGCAAAAAGCAAGTCTAAAATAAAATGGATGCAAGGTCATCATTACTTAAAAACTCATTATGATCGGCTTCGCCACGTAAGGGTTTCCTTTCAAGGCGTGACGCCCGACCTACAATCCTTTCAGGCCGCCATATAACCCCAGTTAGGTATTCTCAAAGGGCCAGAGGCAGATTATTTGAAATCTTTCACAGTAATGTAAAGCAACAAGTTTGTGAAGAGAGCTTAGCGTAAATGGGTTGGAGATTAGAGTCGACGAGATTCTCCTGAACTTTAGAGGATAGGTATTTTAAAATTATTATAAGTCTTGTCTTTGTTATTGTTTATAATATAACTATCTGAGTGCTCCGTTTTCTTAAGAAATTGTCAAAAAAAAATGAATTCCTGAAAATCGAGAGAGAGAGTCTATATCTGTGTCAAATTATAACTAAAGAAGCTTTTTTCACGCGTGAAATTCCTATGCCCTTCTCCATAATCCACATTAAATGAAAGCCATATTGCATATAGATTAGTTAAGTGATTTTGACAAGAAAGATAAAGAAACAAACAAATAAACACTTTCAAATTGTTAATATTAGTGTGGATAAATAATAATAACACTTTACCTGCCCTCACAATTACTCTTATCCAGAAAACTGTTATTCCCTCAACACCTGTCGTATAACACAGAAATTATTAGGCTTATCAACACTGACATCCTCCTATAGCATTTAATGACCCCTGCTCCTTTACATGCTTGTCTTAGGATCGCATGTATGGTGTAACCCTCATATCGAGGAGTAAAAAATATAAAAAAAATAAAAAAAGAACTTCTGTATTTGGTAGTTCGGTTTGGAGTTCATAATATTCTTACTATTATTTCGACTTTTATGGTATATTGATTATTCATGAACTAGAATAACTTTTTATAATAGTGCGTTCGATTCGAAATATTATTGCAGTGCTACCAAAAATTTCATCAAAATCAAATCATGGCCATACATACTTTTCAGGAACAAATACTCGTATATTATTCAAATATTCGTACGATTTGCTGCAGATCGATTTTTTTATTTAGCCTTCCGTTTATATCAAGACAAACATTTAACACAAATGTATAGTTAGTTTCATACTCTTATCTCATATACAAACTAGAATAAGATAAGAAAGCCTTCGGAGTAGAATTTAGCTGATTGTACTGTAACCAACCATTTGTCAGAGCGATAACTGCTCGTTAACAGTACCCAGGTGCGTAATGTACTGAAAAGTTGCTGCAGGAAAATGTATACGTATTATTTTGCATCTAAAGTGGGTAATATCTTATATGCTTGGATTAAAAAAAAAAATAAAGGTTAGGAGTATATTAGAAGCAATAAAACACAATTCCAGTTTAATTTTGTAACGCGTCCCATCAATTTATGATTTTCACGTACTTTTTGCTTTACGGAAAAAATAGGACCCCAAATTTATAAGCCTCTATTAATACACACTGTTATAATGCTCCAGATATTTTGCATCTGTAATTTTGAATAATATTATGAATTAATAAACATCACTTCAAATTATGGCTTTGATACCAATAACAAACCAACCTTTTATTATTGAGCAAGATTGACATTGCTGCTGCAAATGTAAGTCGAATCGGTAATGTGCCCGGTTAGAATGCGTGATGCGCAGAAAGGCACAGGTTTAAATCCCACCTTGGCCATGTACCAATGACTATTTTTAAAGTTATGTACATTAGTTTGAATACTAATTGCGAGGGAAAACATCGTGAGGAAATCTACACATTCAGGAAACTAGATGTGTAACCATGATCGTTCGAATTCGGGTAAGGTTTACCTGCAAAGGTTGCGAAGATCAGATGGGAGTCGTTTCGTGTAAAAGCATGACTCACCTATCACATACCCAATCCAGGACTAAAGCTAGGAGGAAGAAGTAATACAACAATATAAATTAATACGCATTTGTACCAAATCTACTACAATATACTTATTAGCTAAAAACTAAGCTTAGGGCAAAAGTTTAGCTAGGAATTATATTATCATAGTTATTCTGATGTCTGTCGCGACCTTGATAGCCTAAAAAAGTTTGTTTTGTTGGGTCTTGTTCCAAGCCGAAGAGGTCAGGGATAAAAACCGAGGAGATGGACGAAAATGATCAGGAATATCGCATACACCAACCTCCAGAAGGCGATTTATAAAAAATATAGCTACTAAACGCGCATGTTATGTTACTTTAATTTATATTTATGAATCAGAAAGCTATGGAGCAGACGCAAGACCGAGCTGTTTAGAGTGAGTTCATGAGAAGAACTTTATGGTGATCATGACCTTCAGTCTTATTAATTCGACATAGAAGAAAAAGTTATTCTCAGAAGTAAATTAAGCTACGAGATGCTACGACGATCTACAAAATGCTACGACGCTTCAAAGATGCGCTATATGCTCTACGAATCTACAATATAATACACTTAGTCACATTCATCATTTCTAACAAACGCTCGTTATACAGAAAATGATAAAATCAAATTCATCAGCGCATGCAAACGTGAATCTCATAAATATTTCAAAGATAATGAAGGTATTATGAAGATAAGTGGATCAGGCAGAAAAAATGTCTGTGACATAATTTTACGAATCCTGGCGCTGTACAAATTGAACCAGAAGAACTCAAATCTGCTGAGATAAATGGAAATCTCCGGCATTCTATTTTTACCTTCTTTTCCTTTTTAATAATTTAATTTATTAGAAATAAGTGGTACTGATACTTTTTTTGATTATTTAATGAAATTACAAAAATAAACAAAATTCATTTCATTATAACTGCACAATAATTTCAAAAGGTACCGCGTTTTACAAAACAATTCTCACTTTTTTACTTTAACTGTTTCTAAATAAACTTTTCGAAAACAACTCATTTAACTGAACAATAGGTATCTCTTAATTAATATTAATATAATAAATGCAAAATATTTTGAGTACGTATGTCTTATTTCCCTTCCATGCAAATGTAATACAATACTGAATAGATTGGGATAAAACAATAATTGTAATACAAGACGTGCTGTTCTTAGCTGCTGTATCTGCATGCGCATGTTATACATGCAAGCAAAACCATGGGCGGAAATTAGTAGTAGATATAAGGAAATTTCTAAAACCACCACGCAAGTCCTGGCAAAATCCGACAAGATTGCTTCCAGATAAGTTGTTACCATTAGTATTCAAAGAAAAATAAGACTTATATCTTGTCTCATAAGGTTTCAAATAATTTGTCTATATATTAGATAGGTGTCGCACCAGATATAATGAAAAGTGTAAATATATTCGGCGTGTGGTCTATTTTGCACCGAGATCTCATTACGGTGTTTTATCAAAGGACGTTAAAAGGAGAGTTCTGAGAGCCTCTAATCAGAAACAGTTGTGATATAAAATAAATATTTAACAGAATTAACTAATACCCTGCTGGTCTATGACTGTAGTTTTTCTTTGCAGCTTTGTAAAAGTTGTTTTTCTTTGGGAGACACGCGGTATGGTACTCTCCCATCACTCTGTATGATATCTGATAATTATAAGATTTACGAAAATATTGCCGTGTCGTTCCCGGTACTTTATAATAGGACTTCGTTTCTTTCTCATGCGAATCGTAAAAGGTGACTAAGGAAAAAGTCACATTCATAATTCTTATATTTTTGTCGCACACAAAAATATATATAAGCTCGCTATACTGCGCCGTCAGACATACAAGAAAGATAAAGAATTTATTTCCTTTAGTCATCTAGTCCGGGGTGCACTTCAACCTTGTGAGATAATGACGTAATCGGGTTTAACGCCAGGAGGCAGATTTGATTAGCAGAATTATTTCCATATTATGTTATGTTACACATCCATTCATCATTATTTTTATAATACCTACTACCTACCCCTTCTTTTGGGCACTCTTGGGATTTTACTAGGTACTTAATTCTTTCTCCGTAACAAGGAAAGTTCCGAAGAACCAACTGTTCTCTTTTAATTAAAAGATTACAATTTACGTTTTGAGGTACAACTTCTGGTCTAATTTTTTTCCCGCCATCACTTTGCTTTTTAAATCAAATATATCATTCTGATTTATGTTTCCTGTTTAAATATTAACCTTCATACTTCATACCTGTTTTCTCAATTTCAATTAATATCAATATGAAAATATTAACATACAGAAATTTTTAATTGAAAATAATAAAGCACATTTCGTATTCAACAAAATTTATTTGGTAACAGATTCCCATTTCTCATATTTCTTATTTTCAAAAATGGAATGGACTGATTTTAACAAATTTAAATCTTACAAAATCTTTTTTTTAACTTAACGTTATAATTATTGTAATATTGGAACATACTATTCTTAAGCTTCCACAGTTATATTTCAGATTTTTCAAGAAAATTTTAACTGAGTGTTTTCTTTGGTACAAACTTTCTCCCTAATGTAAGATTAAGTCTTCTTGAGTAAGCCTTGAAGTCTTTTCGAGACTTTGGGCTCTGTTTACCCCACGAGGGTTATACATATATATAGTCACGCCTATGACCCTTGCGGGTAGACAGAGCCGACAGTATCGAAAAGACTAAAGGCCACGTTCAGTTGTATGGCTTTATGAGATATAACGGTGACAATGTATGTATGTGAAACTTATTGAAATTAAACAGCAATACACTGACGACATACCTGCTTCAAGTCCAAAACAACTCGAAGTTCCAGGAGATAACAATCTTCGCTAAACTATGGGAACATGTGCTCATGTCAAACTAGTTAGAACCAGATTGTGAGTTTTGCACAAAATAATTATATTACAGACAGATAACCTTATGTATCCAATATCCATACTTCCTTTCTAATCCATATTTCTATGGGAATGCCGAATGTAAAATTCTGTTTTATTACGCTTGTACATAACCGCTGAACCGATTTTTGTGTACATATTATCCGAGGTCAACATAGGTTCCTGTTTTGAAAATTACCTATAGATCAAAATAATGGGAATAAAATAAGTTGCGAGTAAAAGTTTATTATATATTTACATAATAATTTTAAGTTTTCCATTACAAACTAGGGGTTTTTTTCAGGTCGAATTAGTATTCAACAAACCAATGTTGTCGTAGCAAGTTTTCACCAAATGAGTTTCATCTTTATTTTCTAGTCGTTAGAATGAAAGACAAGATCTGTCCTAATATTGTTTTTAAACCATGTGCAGGACTGGCAATTTATCTTTCCAATCGGTATTTGATAGCTTCTCAAGGAAGAAAAGCTTGGACAAAAAGTATCGCATAAATGTAGGAATACTCAGTTGATTTTTATTTAAATTGTCTTTGCGTAAAAGTTTTTGTGGATTTGCACTTGTAATAAATTTTTTTTACATTTTTGGACTAGCAACCCATTTATAACATCCGTATAGCTATACTGTATCTAATGTAGCTACGAGAATGTGGCCTTCAATTCTTGTGACTATTGGCGCTGCCTATCCCGTAAGAGATAAAGACACTATATGTGTGCATTTTTGTGTTCTCTTAACAATACTTATATACTGCAAGAAGATTGGTTTAGTAGATAATGTGTGCATAACAAACAAATATAATAAACACATTTTGGCATTTATACTATAAGTGGGGACCCTTCACAACAACTTCATATAAAATATTATTTTTATTTTCCGTTCCAGTAGAACTTTCGGAATAGTCTTAGTGCTTCCCAGTACTTTGCAAGAATTACCCTATTTGCCGAGCATGCATTAAAGAGAATGATAAATATGGATGAGGTGAAAGCAGTGTGTGGAAAGATGTATTCTCTACCTCTCCGCGAAACAGGCGTAATTTTATATATGTATTAGGCTGTATTTCTGAAACAAATAAATACTTATTCGTTTGTTTGCTAACGAAATATAAGAAGTATCTTAATATGGAGTAAGTAATCAGCCTTTTGCAGGGACGAAAGCGGAATCGCGGCGGAATCTTCATATAGTAGTTGGGAACTTTGTCGTCTCGCTCGGGTTATAAGTAATTACTTATCTTTAAAGAGCATCTTCGCTACATGCAGAAATACCTTTTGATATGATTAGGGTTATTATTATCTTGATCAAATTAAGGACGTCCTGGTAAAGGGTCAGGTCAAGAGTACCCGAAACCGCCGAGCTTGCATGAAATGAGTTATGAATGTGGATGAAGCGAAGGAAGTATGCAGAGATCGTGGCAAGTGGAAAGATGTAGTCTCTGCCTACCCCTCCGGGAAAGAGGCATAGTTTCATTCTAGGCATAGTATTGTCTCTTATATTAGTAAAACAAATAAATCCCTATCCTTAAAGCGTCGTTTATAAACATCGAATTAAGAATAAAAAGTACGTTACGGGCGCGTTCAATACCTGTAAGTATTTAAAAATGTAATCTTTGCCAACTAGAATTTTGAATTTGTATTTTCGAGCACATAGTAACGAACGAACGTATTGCAAAGCCAAGAGAGACAAAAGCATCTCAGAATATGAGGAAGAAATTAGAGGTGCCGGAGAAAGCCGTATACAATGTCGTCACATTGTATAGGGAAAGAGGGTGAGGTGACTATGTACTGATATAGTATTTGTTGAATGTCTATGTCTACACAAAACACAGTTTTGTCGATATGGCTTGATATGTTTATTCGGATGTAATGTTATTTTGGGCACTAATGGTTTCGAGTCTAGACGTCTAGCATAAGGACGGAAGGTTAATTAGTACAGCAGCATCATAAAGAAATAGGCATCTTTGTATTTCTTGTATGTATATGTATATTTTTGCTATAACATCACTGAGTTAGCTTGTTATAGCTACTTAATTCATTTATTTCATAAAATAGAAACTTTGTTTAGTAAGCTGATGACGATCTTATCATACTGAAATCTCTTCCAGAAAAATAATTCAAAATTAGAAATCGCAACAGAAAGTATCTACTCTAAATTTAAGGCTTATAATCTTATGATTATTCTTATAGGCACCAATATTTTCGATTCAGATAGTGATACTATCTGAATCTCTATTCTATCCCCTAACTATCTAGCTGAACGTGGCCTTTAAGCGTATTTGGGACTTTTAGCTCTGTTTATCCAGTACGGAATAAAGACGTGATGTATGTATTAATTTTAATAAGATCGGGAAAGCCAATCGTCGAAAAAATTAACTCGAATATTATTCCAGGAATTATTTACAACGCCTGGAGCTGTTTGATAAAGCGATACAAGCGTATGATGAGGCGCTCCGTTGGAATGTGAGTCAAAAACAAACAAATATACTCGACAAACATGCAATTAGAAAAGGAAAGCATTTTTTTAAATCGGTCAAAATAATATCATAAGTAGTAATATTATTACGACTAATTACAGAAAGAAGACGTTCGTTCCTTGCTGGGGCGAAGCGTGGCTCGTGCGAAAATGACACATTACGTGGGGGCTTTAGCCGACGCCGCAAATGCAAACGGTAATGACCACAGAGCAAATAAACGACACCGCGTTTGCAGGCGCGATCTTCCTGAGGGATCTTCCCTGCTCTGTTGGTGATGACAATATTATGATTGATAATCGCAGGGGACTGACGCTATCAACTAGAGAGGGAAATGATGAATGAGATTGGTTTGTTTCGGTTGGTATTATTGTAAAATATTATGTGCAGTAAGTATGTACCTATGAATAGATGTTTATCAATTTTCACTATATTGGTATGTAGATTGTTTTTCGTTTGTTCCCACCTAGAGTTTTCTGCCTAACACAATGATTGTATGGATATCTATAGAACTGTTGGATTTAAAGTCCGCCAATTATATTATGTTAAATATTTTTTGTGCGACAAAAAAGGAATACATAAATTAATGGACAGTTATAAAATAATTTAGTAGGTATGAGACACTTTCAATGAATTTCCAAGACCTGTGTTTACGTAATAAACTTGTTAAATTTTAGTACAATACGGAGTGACAAAATTAAAATGAGATATTATTTCTAGAGATTTTAATTGGATTTGCGAGGCTCATTGTAATTCAGATCATACTGAATCTGTTTAATTTCAATGATTTTCACAATATTCCAAATTCAGTTTCGTCGGTATGATCGAAATTTTGATTTTCATCTTGTTAATTGCTAGCTCGTCGAAACATTGTTATTTATTGTCGTAAAATGATTTCATGCAATTAGTACAATAATTCGATCATGTTTATTTACTGATTCAATTCGTGCTTATTGTTCCTATTTGTTTTAAATATAATTTATTAATTTTGCTATTTGTATGAATATTGATGGATGTTATGAACACGATGTTACTCTAAATACGCAATAACAAAAACTTGAAATACTTAGTAAGAACTTACAGATACATTAAGCTTACTACAGCAAGAAAAAAAGGCAGTGAACAACTGAACAATTTTTTCACCGTTACAAAACATTGATTTTCAGTTGTCGCCATCAATGTATTACAATTCAAAATTCCGCCCTACCTAAAATAAAAATATGCCTAATAACACTGATTGAAATTTTTTATATTATATCTGCCATAGAACTTGATCCTGAAAACCTGACAGCTCAACAAATCAGGGCTCAAACGAATTACGAAAAGTGCGCCTTTGAGAAGGCGTTGGTGCTAGCCAGCAGGGGTCAGAGAATTCGCCGGTGTCCACCTTATTTCGCTAATTGTGTCCGACATGCCGAAGAAACGGTAAATTGTTTACCTTAACATATTATATTATTAGAAAAAGATATTAAAAAAAACTTCTACATAGAACTAAACAAGTTGCATTTAAAGAAATACGTTGCTTCTCTGATATTTTGATGATACCATAGTTTATTGTCACAAATGATACCACGTCTTATTGTTTCAACTGATAATGATTTTTGAGGCACAGAGCAAAGAAGATTTAAGGTTTATCCCCATGGGTCAGAGATGTAGCCTGTGTCTCAAAATACGCCATACGTTTTTAGATTGACCAATAAACCTCCGTTTCCGACACAAACACGACTATGTGAGATCGAATCCAAAAATAATGTATGTACCTACGGATTTTTTTAAAGACAACGCCTTTGGTTTACGTGAAAAGACCTTGAGTGCATTAATTTTAGTTTTCTCCAGACGGTTTTTCATTAAAATGCCTTTAAATTCACTATCTATGGCTCTTACCAATTCGCTTATACAAGCGGATGGAGTAGGTAGTTCTCGCGTTTGCTTTTCCTAACGGTGCCACCTTTTCATAACCCTAAACCCTTTCATAAATTTACTGGAACATTATTTCTTTAAAAATAATAAATAAATATTGTGCTTACATTCAGTATAAACCCATTTTAGATTCGAGACTGTGTCGGCAAAAGTGCTCACAAAGTGTTATCGTCAGCCGGCAGTCTATTGGAAAAGGCTCAACTCAGTAAGGATTCTATCGACGCTGAAGCTGTACAGGTGGTAACTAGGAAGCCGAGGATGCAAACAAATGACAAGCAACAGGTATTGTTTGTTTTGTGTCGAGGTGGAAATAGGTGAATGCCTCAAGAAATTAATTGTATTATTTGATCAGTGTGTATAATGATCAATATTTGATTCTTACATTTTTTATTTATTTATTTATAACATAATACAACCTAGTACATATAACATTATAAAAAGAAATAGTAGAATCAGATCTGCAATATATCTTACTCGTATGCCATGGATGAACAATATCTTTTTTTTAAATATTGAGTGTAATGTTTGCTCCCAAGGTCTCAAATGGATATATTAAAATATTTTAAAAACTGGTTAAAAAATCTGTTTTCTTTTCTTGATAAAAATGTAACCTAAAAGACAAGTGTTCAGTTATAACAATTTTTCAAATCAAGTGTCGTTAAACAAACGACGAAACTTTTAATAGCAGCAGCAACAAAATCTATTAAAAAGCTCAAGTTTACTACAAGTTCCATTTGTCTTAGTTGATTTCTTTATAAAGTTAAGCGACCTCGTTTCCTATAATGTTGGCTTGTCCAAGTTTGTTCTATCTAGCCTTAAGTACTTTCCTTTAATACGACAGTGAATATTGAATTAAATTTAGGTTTCAAATGAGTAACGTTAAGGTTCAAAGGTACATTGACCCGACTGTAAAATTCTATTTATCAATTTCAAAACTATGCCTAAACTTACGACAGGTTACATTTAGCTTAAATTTGGTAATTAAAGTGGGTGGATGCTGCCCCAAACTTTCTTTACTTTTTAATTTTAGTACATAATGAAGAATACTTATACCTGCATTCCCACGAAAATGGGAATTGAACGAACGAGGTTATTCGTATTACACGGGTGGGCGTAATCTAGTCTTAAAAATAAAGACCTTTCAAGAATTAGACAAAAACAAATTTATTATCTAAAAATATCCTTAAAAAATAAACATAATGGTATATTTTTCTTTGAAAGGTACAAGAAATATCCAGAGCAGAGAAGCAAAGGTTCGACCAAACATCGCGGCTGATGGCTGCAAAGTACTTAGGGTTAATGGCCCACGATAAGTACTTTCTCACTAGCTTATGCAAAGATGAGAGATTGGTTTCAGCTAATAAACAAGGCTCACGCAAATTGCAAGAACTAGCAAATAAAGCTTTGAATGATGTTGAAAAGCGACAGGTAAATAATTGAACATAAGTTGATTTCCAAGCGTGAAACAGTTTTTTTGTTTCAATCGAACATGAGTAGCTGTTACTATCTTGCTGCTATAAATCTTGATTACATCACTAAGCCATAAGCCATATAGCTAGATAGCCATAGTCCAATACAATCTACTGTAGTTGCTAAATAGGTACATAAGGAAGACATTCAGCTGGCCTTCGATACTTATGAAGATTGTTTACACTGTTTATATATTATGTATTTTAGGCAGTTCTTCGAACTCGTCGACCTATGTACGCAGCTTTATCTGCTGGAGAAGAAGCCCGAGCCCGGCTCTCCAAAGCCCGTAAAGACCAGCTTCAAAGAACTCAAAAACAGCACGCCGAAGATGCAAAACGACTAATTCGAGTAGCAGAGGCATCCCAAAATGAAAGAGATACCAGCAAATGTCTTGAAAATGCTGAGTTTGCCTTGGAACAGATAACCAGAAAGCCAGCCAATCTGCTTCCAAATAAAGACAAGTATCTACAAGAATTGCATAATATCATAGCTAATGCTTTCTTGGATCAGGTTGGTTATTTGGACCGCTGCTTTTTTACTGATTTCGCTATCGCAAATAATTCCAGATATTTCATGTGAAAACATATTCGGCAAAATAAAACACGAAGGCAAGAATCCTTAACACCGTCATAAATATTTCATTGATTTATCGCTCATGTGAAATATTGATAATGCTCTTCCAGAAATCCTACCATTGGCTACCTATTTGGTTAGAATATTTAAGAGGACTTTTGAATCCCTTGGCAAAAAAAATATGAAATGGTTTAAGCGCGTCTGTAAATACTTGAATTGTATCCTAACTTAGGTATTATTGGTAAGTCTTCGTCAAATTTGACTTTGACGGTATCAATAGTATGAAAAATTACAATGACAAAAATTGAATTGTAGCCCATCTATAAAGAAACCGCTAATTAAAAGTATTACTGAAGATTTGGCAGCTTGTTTTTGTTTATTAAAAAACGACGAAATAAACTTATCAAATCATTTTGCAGAAACGTGTGAAGCATACAATGAGCGAGTCGGATCGTGAGAAAAGGGCATTCATGCTGCTGGGAATGTATTTGTCCCGAGAACCAAGTCGAGACTCCATCCTTAGGACGAGACCAGGACCGCCTCGGGATGCTAAGTAACCTATGACATATTTATTTATAAAAATACTTTCGACTGGGGTTACAAGCCATCGAAATTTTCAAGAAAAAATTAATAGGTACTAAAACTATTAAACTTCTATGAAATTCATCTTTGAGCCAAATTTTATCGCAATCAGTGCGGTTATGTAAAAAGAACATTTAAATACGATTTCTTCTGCCTTTAGAATAATTTTTACTACATATACTTTAGTAAAAAAAATAATAATAATAGGAGTACATATAGCTAAATCAGTTTGATAGTACATGATCGTGTTTGTGTTCAGACGCCGTTTGCAAGTTTTGGAGCGTGGCTTGAATATGAGCGTGCGTCCATCTGAGCGGTGTTACATTTTGCATGAGCTGGCCCGCCTGCACATCGACACCAAGCAGTCTCAAAGGGCGCGGTTCTACGCCTTGAAGTGCCAGTCTGGTATGGAAATTATCTGCAATATTGCATAAGATTTCTAAATTAACACCTAACTTCACAATATTTTCTTGCTTTGAATATAGCAATTCAAAATAAGAATTTTCCATAATTGCGATTTCGCAGATATAAATTATTAGATTCATACGGGTCACCAAAAAAAGGAAATAAATTTTAACTTTAGCGGGAACATCTACATATTGTTCTTTGTAATTTTTGGTAATAAAATGTTTATTTATAAATGAAATGTGAAAGGTGATAAATCTACATAAAAACAAAACCAATATTTTGTAAGAGTAAGTCCAGATTAACCTTTACCCTTTCAAGTCAAATCTTCAACTACATATGTATCTATACCTCACCCGGTACAGTTTACAATTAAAATAGTCCTTTCAAAATATATTCACCTTGGTTTACTCATTAAGATTAATACGTACCTACAAAGTTTTTCTGACAAATTGCCAGTGCTTTACAGAGACAAGAAGTCTTTTAATCTTTGAGACCGCATAGCAACATTTGCTCCACACCAATTGACCTAAATCCGAACCCTCACCTCAGACGCCCGTGACCCAACATGAATGCACACTTAAATCACTGCAAAGCCATGTACAGACTTTAGCAATGCAAACGAAACTCAAGATAAAATTATATACGAAATCTTACGAAAGCGCCAGCTTATTTCATCTTGACGTGCACTCATATGACTTTGAATTCCATATCATCCTTTTAATTTTAGATTGTGCTCATGATTCAGAGTTATTCTAAGCTTCAGAATTAAGTTTATCAATACTATTGTGCTTTTCACATGTTGGTCTTGGTATTTTTAAATTACCTTACATTTATTTGCTTCTCTCTGTCTCATTTTTCGTTCTAGGGTTCTAGTCATAATTATAGAGATATATATATATATATTTAAATTTTTAAGATATATTTTCTTAAATTTTCCGTAATAAAGTATAAATTTAAACGAATCTCTTTAATAGCCTTATTTAAAAGAGATAAAAAAGGTAATTTCATACTTTTGTTAAAATTGGTTATTAACGTTCCATCATCTGTGGTAAAAATGATTTGTACAGTTTTCCACTGACCTTTATTTCGTAGAGTGCCGTGCAGCCAATCAAAGAGTGTGGTTACTGAATGCCACGTTCCTATTGGCTCGATGTCATTTGATGCAGAACAACCGACCTGAGGCGCGCGCTGCGTTGATTGAAGGCGCTTCTTTGGCGCGCAGCTACGGATATCAAGATGTTGCTGATTTTTATGATACGGTAAACTATTATTTATTTCATATTTAAAGATCAGCCATTAACAAATTCAATGAAATTCCTTTTGTTACTCTACTTTTATCAGTTACACAGTCACTGAGGACATCGTAACATGCATAAAGTGTAGAGGAGCAGTATCAAAGAGCACAGGAACTATTCTTGAAAAAAAGATCCATTATTTTCATCAATTTGTTTTCAAGCCATCAGGCAGTATGAAATCACACAATTTCTTTAATCGGCACCAAATTATTCATAGTTAACCATAATTGTGAATTAAAAGTAGTGTAATATAATTTTCGGTTATCGTTATAGTTATATAAAGGAACCTAGCCTTTTAAACTGAACATACTCTATTAAATAACATTTAAATGTCACGTTAATAGGATGTCTATCTACGTTCTAGCTCAATCTAATAATGTTTCGTCCTGAAATAATATACACTATATCCTGTTGTATGCAATGCGGTGTCAATAAGTACACTCCACTGGCTCAAGTGTGGACGGTCGGGCTACTGTTTACGATCGCCCTTCCTTAATTTCTTCGTAGTAATCCGCCCATAATCCTAATTAAGCTTCGTTTTCGTGACCCGAGACAAAGATAGACGATATGGCTATGCCTGTCTTACAAAATGATTTAGAATAGTTACCCGTATGGGAAGTAGGTACTATTATAAATTATGATAATATAAGAGTTATTCTTTTTAATTTCTTTTGTATTTCTATGTAAGATACCGTGACTTAGGATTATGAGGTAACTACAGTCTCAAAAAAATAAAATAAAATTGACATTGCACTGAAATTTGTAAATTAGTTTCATATCATAAATTAGGCTTAACTCATAAAAATAATGATATAAATAATAATCCCTGTTTTTGGTGATGATTGATTAAATTTTAGAAATATTTACCAAATTCCTTTCGGTACATTATTTATTTACTTAATGTATAAGTTATTTTTTATCATAGTGCGTCGATGTGTCACTGGAAGGAGAAGTGGCATCAACTGAGGCTGAACTTGAAAAACGAGAGAAGGAGATGGTGGGTTTGATGCAAGACGATGACTTGAAATCCGCGGCGCAGCATCTATTTAGAAAAATGTCGGTTTTGCCAGCAAACAGGTACTCACATAAAGACAAAACATATATAAATATATATAATCACGTCAATATCCCTTGTGGGGTGGACAGAGCCAAGAGTCTTGAAAGCCTGGAAGGCCACAATTCAACTAAATAATGTTTAATGATGCAATTCAGATTCAAATAGTGACAGGTTGCTAGACCATGGCCTACCAGAAAAATCCCAAGTTTATATAGGCTTTCCATTAGTTATTTTTTACGACATCCATGAAACAGCTATAGAGTGGTCCAATTCCGGAATAATGCCGGAAACCACACGGCACATAAAACAAAACATAGGTACCTGTAACACCAAATGCTATGTATCCGCCGGGCCCTGGTAAAAGGGACAGGCTAAAGAAAACTTGACTGACGCTTCATACACATTCATCACTCTCTTCATGGAAGCTTTACTCTCGTTAAAAGAACTGTTACTGTAAGATTTGCGATAAACGATAATGTAGACGAGCAAAGCCACAGGAAAAAGTTAGTTCAAATAAAAAAAAATTCTGATCTCAATTAATTTGTAAATTGAATTATTTTGCGTTTGCAAGAATGTAGTAAAACATTAAAGTCAAATACCAGGCTTAAAATATTTGCAAATCCACTAAGCAATCTTAAAATTTTATTACTTTTATAGACATTTTTTACTTTTTAGTAATTTTGTATTGATATTTACCACAAATCCTATAAAAATATACCCTGGTGAAAAATAATGACAATAGATTTAAAGTAGTAGTAAAAATTATTCAAAGCAGAAAAGCATTTTAATGGTAATTTTCCACAGGTAGAAATAAAAATAAAAACTACTTTGCTGTCACGTGCACTCTGTAGCTTTAAAAGCATATTTTTCGCTCAGAGGCTATTTGGGAAAGTCATAAATCACAAGTCTACCTTTTATTATTTTTAATTTATTTTCATTTGAAAAACTTTTTTACTATAAAGTTTTTTTTTCATTTCATTTTATTATTTTAAATTTACATAATTGTATGGCCACTTTCATAATAAGTCACTCTTAAGGTTTCTAAGCTTCCTTATGAAAAAAAAAGAGTTCCTCATTCGAATTTATTTTAAAGGCGATTTTCCATTATGCCTGGCACTCGTGTGGAAGAAGGTGCATCGGCGGCCGCTGGACGCCGTCAATCGATCATACCTCGCACACAGCAACCAACGAGGATCGCTTACAAGTCCCGCCATCCACTCGGATTCCAAGACTTCGATATTTGAAAAATTCCAATTCCAAATACCTTACCTAAACTGAGGCTAGAACAATTTTCGTTACTTTAATACCTTCGTATGATACGGTATTAAATATTTTATTAACTTTGAACAACTTTTGTAATTGTTTTGCTTTCGATATTTAAAATATTTTTTTTTGAAATTTATTAGCGTTGTTACTTACTACAAAATATTGAAAGAGTAAAAACTACTCGTACTTAACTTTGTTTCCTTTTTTGCCACTTGATAACAATTGCAATTAATCATCACATGTAAAAAGCTTCGGCCATCTCGTTTTCTATCTCTGAGACCGGCAGCTCGGGAAAATTAAATTATTATGTTACAGGCAAATTACACTCCATCGCGGTGGCGTCACAACGAACCTAGACATCTAATTAATGCCTAATGTCTATCTAGACCGTTCGTAGGACGCCCACAAATTAGAAGTTGGTGGGCAGCTATTCGAAGGACAGGGAACCAAAACAAAAGATAATTGTTTTGGTTTCCTATCCTTCCGTCCCTGTCCGTTTTATACTGACAATAAGAATTTGTCAGCCATAAAATACTTATTTCGCTTTCTTAGCAAGCAAGTAGCTTCTTGACACTAACAAATTTCCTTAGCTCGAAAAGTTTCTTGCTACATTTTGAACCTGAAAGGATAATAAGCTTTTAGTTTTGATCGAAATTTAAATATCACTGAATAAGATTTTGGCTTTCCTATAAACAGTCATTTCATTTAAGTATGAATGAAAATTCTTATTCATTCTTGGGTTGTGTTGACGGGTTTGATAGCCGCCTTTAAAAAAGAACATTTAAAAAAAGATTTAAGATTAATTAACCTACTGATTAAAAAGCCTTTTAATTCCCACAAATACCTGGAAACCTGGAACACTAATCCCCTTGTACAAGACACTATGACCAGGATTAATTTAGTCAGGAATTGAATTGGGATGCGACAGGATTGAGAGGAACAATTAGGCTTTGAGTTAGCTTTTATCACCAAGTGCACCCGTATACAAAGGCTACCTATTTGGTATAGACTATTATACCTTACTAGCTGTTACACGCGGCTCCGCCCGTATGTAGGACGCTTTTTGCGTAACCTGTAAAGAATACAATTATCCAGA
Source organism: Amyelois transitella (assembly GCF_032362555.1). NCBI lineage: Eukaryota > Metazoa > Arthropoda > Insecta > Lepidoptera > Pyralidae > Amyelois > Amyelois transitella. Next base: position 6,127,604 of record NC_083515.1, read on the forward strand.
CCTACAATATACCTTTTAGCAACAGTATTACTTTTGGCGAAGCTTATATATAGTAAATTCTATTTATATAACTCAAAAGAGACTGCATTTTTTATCATTATTGATATCGATAAAACAAAGTTGAAATCTAATTAATAAATTTTAGAGCCTATTAGGGGGTTAACCTGGAAGTCCAACCATAAAGTCCTTTAGGCTTATCAGTTTATAAGCTTCTTAACTTTCTTCCTTAGAACTTGTTGAGTAAAGCTACCAATGGTCTAAGGACCATAGTCAAATAATAATCTTGAAATGATTTACTACATGAATGATATGATTTCCTTCTACGAGTATGGTGTAGTAGGTCAAAAGTACTTTTTAATACCTAATTGACATGAACATTGAACTAGCTTGTCATATCGGTTCAAGAATGACTTATTTTATAGTAAGTCTGAAATATTCTTAGTGGTCAATTTCACAAAAAAAAAAGGGAAATAATAATGGTACTTGTGCAAAACTATCTTGAGAATTGCTACAATTTTTATGGTTGCCAAAATTACATAAATAAAAATTACATAATTTTTACGGAATTTACTATAGTATTTCTCATATAGAAATTAGTTTACTCAAAACACAAAACGTTAATTCCAAGCTCTTTGATATCAAATTACCGACATACATACATTAAAAAGTCCATAGATTTGGCCGTAACAAACATTTTACTATTCAAGCCGACTTTAATCCTCTTTTGTATTAGTTTTTAGCCAGCCATCAATTTACGCCAGCCTCGTCCAAAACTGGATTTGAATTTTTGTTTTGCTTTCCATAGCTCCTGATCCCAAAAAAATTATCAAGTAGTCTTACCAGTAGAACTACTGGGATTTTTCATCCCAATAAACTTACTAGAAAGAACACTAATAATTTTGATCCCTAACTAGACTTACCAGTGAAACCAACCATATTATTATTATTTTTACTGCATTAAACGTTTTCACACATTGATTTGTGGCATTAGATTATACCATATTTTTTGGTTTAACTATCTGCAATTTGTAGCCGATGTTATTAAAAAATTCCACGCTCAGCTTGGCTTAGTGATGAAAATGAGATTAAAATAGTAACAGGTTGCTAGCCCATCGCCTTTAAGAAGAATCCCAAGTATATTAGCAATTTCCTAAATCGCCTGTTACGAATCCATAGGAAAGATATGAAGTGGTCCTATTAATCCTAGTAATTCTATATAAGTGAAAGCAATTTAAGTGCAGTCAATTTGATGCAGAAATAATGTGAAAGATTTTTATAGATACTAGTTTCTAGATACGCCATGCGACGAGAAGCAGTACTACTTACCTAAAAACAGAATAAAAAAAAATCTCTATATTTCATACATACATAAAATCATGCCTCTTTCCCGGAGGGGAAGGCAGAGACTACCTCTTTCTTTTCCCTATATTTCACTGGAGTTTTATTGTATAATCTCGCTTTTATTATAAAGATATTCAAATAAAGAGAACAAAAGCTCTAAATAAAGTCGGGAACAAGAAACAGGTAATAAGAATTGAGTCTACACAGTGACAGTAATCCAATTATCTGCTTTGTCTCTTGTTTAGAAATGTCCAAGTAAAGGATGAATGAATAATTTACTAAGTAATAAAAATCAGCAAAACTCTAGGAATAGTATATCGGAATTCTATATTCATTTTAAGTTCATCTCTCTTAGATTATAGCAATATGGACATTTAGATAACGTATAAAATGAAAAAGTTATGTACCTACCTATGTCTTTATCGATAATCCCATTGGATAATGATAATCCGTTAAATGATATATTTTTACGATAGCATGTAAATAACATAATACACTTTTATATAATAGCAATGGTTGGTTTATCCGATGAGTTATTGATTTTTCTGATATATTCGTTGGTTAATTATTTTAAAAGCATTACAGAGACCATTTTCAGATAATAGATGAACATGAAGGTAATCTGCCCATCAAGGGAGCTGATCTGAACTCTGCGTCATCATTAATTCATTTGCGTGGTAAATTGATTGGAAAATGGACACACGGCATTAACTTTTAGTAATGAACGAACGACAACTCTGATTTATTCCCAAATGTATTGGGTGACAGTGTTCAAAAATGTATTCTGTTGGTTTTAATTGGCATCGAATCGTCATTGGTTAATTAAGTGAACGACGACTTTTTAAAAAGTAGGAAGTAAAAATGAAGATTTTTTTTAACGTTGTTTCCTCCCTACGTTTGTCCTGGTTATGTCTGAATCAGTATAAGTCTTACATATGACAAGACAAAGAAGAGCGTTCCGTTCTCTTCCTTGAAGGGGACGCTAGCCTGAATGGGGTTAAGTGCTTAGGTAGTTTGTAGCTTGTAGGTTTTTGATAAATACTAATATATACGACATAACTTTAATTTATTGAAATGTAAAATGACGTGAATAAGTGCCTGCGAGAGCCTATTTTCTGAATTAAATAGGTATTGATTTTAATTTTTGGCAACGATAAGTTGATTACTTTGTGCGACTGTCTTCTAATCTTTGTGATCCTGCGAAAAGGGTAGCTAACCTTTAGACCAGTTTTTATGACATGATGAAATTCAACAAAAAAATATTTTTTATGATTAAAGAATCTCTTAAAATAATCTACAAATTCACATAAAATGAGAACTTACAAATGAAGGATGGACACGTACATAAAATATGGTAGGTTAACAATTTATATACGTTTTAAACAACAACCACTCTGTGCTGGCCGCTCACGCGGTTCATCTTGTCATGCCCACTAAAATAAAATTCAAATCTACAAGATGTCAATGTGTAAATAATGCGTACAGAAATAGCGAAGCGTTAATGCCCAATGCTACTTTTGTTGGTAAGACTTAATGATTAAAAAAAGTATATTTAAAAATATATATAAAAAAAGAAAAAAGTTTTTCTTTTTATCACTGTCATTTAATACACCGATAAGTTGTTGCTCGCAACATCTTACACTTGGATTATTTAAATGTTTTTTTTTTTTTTTTTTTCTTCTTCGGTAAGACACAGTTTTCGTCAAATATCTTATTTATCCTTGAGATTATTACAATAGGTTAGACTGGTAGTGCAAATTATTCCAAGCAATTTACCAAGTACCTAACTACATGCAGTTCTGAATTAATAATTATACCTAATGCAAATGACAAAGTCTAGTTTGGAGACTACAAAGCGTTATCTGAATTTCTGAATGTATATTAAAATCATGTTAAAGTTTTTATTTAACTTAGGATTTCATACTGAGGGTTTATTTTAAAGTTAATCAAACGATTTCGCATTTTTGTTCGTCGGAAATAGAAAATTATTATAATTTTAATGGGAATATAGTAAAATTAAATATAAGTTATACTATAGAAGTGAAGGAAGTGGAATTAGAGAAAAAAGAAGAAAATTATTTTTGCACAATTTTACCAAAACTGTATGTAATAAACAAACATTATGTGTGGTATCATAGTGTCAATAAACTAATAATAAACAAAAGTTTGCTGCAGGCTGTACGCTTGACTCAGGTATTCTTTTTTCAGTAGATATAAAAATCAGTAAAATCCAACCAACACTTTAATGAAAATTCGTGACAATTGACGAAAATTCTGGAATTAAATAAACCATACTAATGACACTTCTACGTAACTTATTATGCGAATATTTTGACATGGGAGAAGAAAAAATTATGACAATGAGTTTCATCAAAGAGCTTTTGTATTCTGATTAGATGCTTATGTAAATGAACGATTGTAGAAAAGAAAAAAAATGGCATATTTAGAGGTTCGCTGTTGCTGAGTTGGCGTTAACGCAGGAAAATACGGAAACAAGTGACACTATAGGCAGCACATTGTATTATAATATCCATAATTCAGTTGATGTTATAACCACAACAGTAGTTAGATTCCTTTTCATCGTGCACATATCTAACTAGTGAGCGCCCGCCTTCGTAATGAAAATATCTTTAACTTCATTCCCGCGGGAATTTAAGTAAAAAATGTAAAAGTAAAAAATATTAATTAAAAAAACAAGTATGTGCATAAGTATACAAGTATATGGGATGGTGTAACCGAAAGGGTACCTCTTCAACATAATGCTGGGTGTAAACAATATGCTACACAGGGATTTAGAGAAATCTTCTCATAGTGCATGCCAAATTTTAAGTCTCAACTCTCAGTGGTTTGGGTTTTGCATTATCTGTTAGTCAATCTACAATACTATTATCTTTATCTACTTAAATACTAGGTAAGGTAATAGTAAGGTATACTCAGTGATATATTTTTCTCATAATCACTGAATTACAGCTCAATTAATTGATCTATTCTGTTTTTAAACTTTCACCTATACCAAAACACAATACAATGCTTATCTATTGTCGGGTTCATTAATAATTGTGACGTCAGAACACCCCAGAGCAACAAGAGGATGACAAATTTGTATTATTTCCCTCTTGATTAATGGATAATTTGAAATGTTCATTATTGTTGCCGCGCAAACGAGATACGAATATGGAAGCGATAAATAATCCGCTTCAATCGTAATAATTAAAAATGTCCGTCTCGTTTGTGGTAGCAAATTCATTTTCAGTCAAATTGCATGTTAATTCTGAAGTGGTTAAATATCCCGAATTGATATAACGTTTTACTCGTAGGTATTGTTTTTAATAGTTAACTCAAAACAAAACGATAATAACATGTATTTCATAAAAAAAAAGTTTTTTATTAAACTTCGAAATTCGATAATATATAATCAAAATCATAATTCAGCCACACAATCTCATTTGCTGGTTTTGAGCCTTGCCGTTTCAACGTCTGAACATATTTTAAAAGCGGCAACAATCCCACACGTTCAGGAAAACTTATTAAGGTCGTGTGTCCTTAACATAAAGTGGTAATAATCCCAGGCTGCACTTACGTTACGTGGTTGCCATTTTCGAGCCTTCCTGTTTCATTGGCCGTCCATTTGGATAAAGTACTAAGTTACATTTGTTTCTGGTATAAGTTCATCAAACTGTATTAAACATCACAGTACCATACTAATGGGCCTCATCGCGAATTCCCAGTTCAACAATGCTAGGGGAATGCACAAATATGGCACAAACTTTGCTCGTAATAATGACATTACCTTCCAAGCACCCAAATGGCAAAATCATGTTTGATAGCTCATATTAACTCTTGGCAACGAAGGTTGGCAAGCTATTATTTCATTTTATTTTATTGCACCTGTAAGACTTTTGAACAAGTTTAATTTGAGATTCATGAATGAAGGTCGTGTGATAATTAAGCATAAAATGTAATTAACTGTAAAATTATATTAGTAGATGAACTGTTATTGAAAGGGCGAGAAGAAAAAACCATTTAAATACGATAGAAATAAGAGTAGGAAAATGTTTGGCAATTTAATAAGACATGACGAATTTTTCAAAACAATAGAAGAAGGAAAAATTATTAGAGAGAGAAAAACATGAACGCCAATAATGAAATATTTTGATCAAATACTAACTATAGGGCAATAAACTGGTAATTGCCAGCAAATAAAAGATATAAATGAAATGAAGCGTCTTCCGTTCGACGATTTATATGTGGGTGGAGTCACATGCCACAGCTAATAAATAAAACATACATACATACATACAATCATCTCTATATCCCTTGCGGGGAAGACAGAGCCTACAATGTTGAAAATACTAATAGAATTGAGATTCATATAAAGTGAAAGAGTGCTAGCCCGATGCCTAAAAGAAGAATTCCCAGCCGGAAACCACATGGCACCAATAGACAACAGGTACAGATAAATAAAAGATATTATGTAACAAAACTATTAAACAGCACCGGACATTTTAAAAACCAATATTTTTTTTTTTCAGAAATATAGACTATGTATTTAGCTACAATATTTTAGCTGGCTTCATCCAGTGAATCTAGGAATGAATACGGGATGAAAAGTTGGCTCAGTTTTCAAGTGGCAAGCACTGACTTTAACAACGTAGAGATTCTTTTTCCAATAGTTCAATATCAGATGTCTGCGATGGACATATGAACAGATAGGTACAGTCGTCGTGAAAATTTTATGTATCGCCTTGATTAGACATTTTAAAATATAACAATTATTACCTACAATATTTCTATAATGCAGGCTATAAACCAAATTGATTAATCTGGATTAATCACTTAGTACTAATATGTATAAGCAATCAATACATAAAACTACAAGTATAATGTACACTATTTACTTAATTTAACATCACAAGAACATCATTGTTTATCTACCATTTAAATGTATATGACACAAATAATTAATTTCAATTGAAGAAAATAATTTCTAATTTAATTTATGGTATAAAAAGAATGCTTTAAAAATTTTCGATGTATCGCATTGACATTTTTATGCTATTAATATTATAAGTACTCTGTGATTACAACATCTTTTTCCTTCTGGCGTTAGTCTCAGTTTCATCTTCACCTCTAGAGAGGATCCTTTTGATTTTAATCATAGATTGTTCATACTAAGTAAATTGATTGCATTACATTCAGGTGTATAATAATTTAATTAGTAAATGAAATTACTTCAAGCGATATATTAAAATTATATTGCTTAAAAAATACAAAACTCTAGTCGACTGTCCAAATACATATTGAATATGTAACGGGAATACAGCTTATATAAAGCCAGTATTGGAAATATTTCCGACCATATCACGCGTCCGATACGTATCGGCGAATGCAGCAGAAGACGTAGTATATTTATATAGCCATTTCTATTGTAGTGTTATGACCTGGGAAGATTTGTGTCCACGATGGACCCCCGCTAGGAGAAGTATTTCCTTTGTAATATTGTCACTACAATACTTCCATTTTCTCCACAAATATTGTTTTGCGATTTAGTAGTTTTTCATTGTTGGTAATTTGTTGACTGAAAGAAGATTTAAAGATGATTTAGAGTTAAATATTTTTCTTTGCGTGTATTAACTTTATTTTTATTAATGAGAGAATTTCTAAATATTAATAATGTTCACCAAAGTTTTTAATCAAGTTTACCTTGCACTTGACTGTGTAAGTTCCTACGTGTATTTTATACAGTTTTAAGAAGACACGCTTATAAATGACGTCTTTAGGCGCACTCCTCGAAAATCATGTTCAACTAGATGGCATTAATGATGTAATATTATATAGTAAATTAAAGCTAAAGTTTTATTGAAATAACAAATACCTAAGTATTCATAAAGTTCTGATACAAATTACACCTAACACTAAATACAAACACGCTAATTATAACAGCATTCATTAAAAAGTTCCACTATCTACCTTCAGCTCCATCACAGCTGACCCTTGTCACTGGGTGTAATTTATTGGACACGTCACAATAAATCAACACGAAGTCTAAATTTAACTAGCAATATTTGAGAGTTAGCTATCCATTTTAGGGGATTGTAAGTGGCTCTTGAATTGTGCAAACCTCTTGTAAAAATATCGACCTACTCTTCTTTGATATTAATATTATGACGTGGTAAAATTTTTAACTTTGTTTGTTTGTAAGGGTTAATATGAGGGAAACACTGCACCTATCATGAAAAATCTTTCATCATTATAAAAATATATTATCTGTGGGTGTTAAAGGCTATTTAAATATCAGGGGCCTAGCCGCGACGAGCCGCCAGTAAAACACTAGTTATTTTTATTCAGATTCATCTCGTCTGAATTCAATTGGAAAACGCACTTAATTCTCAACATTTAAAGGCAATAACACTTAAGTTTAAGGCACACGCAAGCTTGAAACTCCAATAAAACTACAATAATGAAACTAATCTTTAGATCTTACTTTTTACGGCATTAGTACATCAGAAAGGGAGTTCAGCTGTAGTTAACTAAATGATGCCATTGACTCGTAGTCTGGAGTCTTGCCAAATGGAAATCGCGAATTCAGCCAGATTTGAGAGGTGAATATTTTCTTCTCTAATTAAATGTATGTTTAGAAATTGAAACTGACGAGCTTGTATGACGAAACTTACCTACGAATGTGGATTAAGAAAATGACGTATGCAAAGGTCGTGTCAAATGAAAGATGTAGCGCCTGCCTGCCTTTTTGGGTAGAGGCATAATTTGGCAGCAAAAAAATAACAGTGCGCCAGCTGCTTCTTTTCCTGTGCAGGTTGTGAAATTCAATCAGGGAAGGATCTTATAAACTTGGGAATTTAAGAGAGCTAGCAACCTTTCACTCTGTGAATTTCATTTCAGCTATTCATCTGAACGTAGCTTTCGAGACTTTTTGTATGAGGACATGATTATGTTTGTGTATGTGTATGGGATAAACTTCACTGCCTAATGATTCCTGGTATCTGAAAACAGGAAAACTGTCTGTATCTATTTGCCTTGGACATCTTTAAGGCCGGGAGAATTATCCTTTTCACCTAGTTCAACAAGAATGTACCAAGCCGTGTTAGGTTTCTCGTTAGTAAAATTGGTTTTTCTATTATTAGAATTGGTTTCTCCTCGTAGAAGGTGTAGAATCACGGTGATAAGATTAATCTTCTTATTCCTTAATTTTTCGTTTCCATTTTTTCTATCCTTTAGTCGCCTTTTACGAAAACGAGATGGAGTGGTCCTATTCTTTTTTTTAACCACACTAAAGGATAGGCTTATTAACTTGGGATTCTTCTTTTAGGCGATGGGCTAGCAACCTGTCACTATTTGAACCTGTCACAATCTGAACGTGGCCTATCAGTCTTATCAAGATTGTTGGCTCTGTCTACCCCGCAAGGGACCTAGACGTGATTATATGTATGAATGTATTTTTTTGGATGTGTAATAAGGTCAAGGTCAGCCATCCGAAATCTCTACTCCCAGGGTCCTGGAAATCGCTCAAGTCTTATAAAATTTAATATTTCGTTTGACTCGACCGGACATCAGGTTCTCACTACTTGTATGAGGCTTAGCTTCTTAGGGAATTTGTAAAAATCTTAACTTATCAGACACCAATATTTTGTTTCTTCCTCTACATCATGTTTAAATAGATTAGAATGTTCGTTGATTAAGAAGTCATAGTGACAAATCTATTTACTAAAAAGAAACTCAAGTTTTTCTACACAAAATATTATTTCATACAAAATATTATTTCATACAATTCTATTTCAATATCTAACCGGTCTGTTGTTTTAGCACTCCACCAATCTATTCTGTCGGCATCCGCTTTCCCCTATGTTTGCCGAGCTCTCAATTTAAAAAAATAAACACAGTATTGAATCAACCCCCACACATAGCTACACTATACAAATGTACTATAGTTTCGACTCAACTATGTTAAATTAATAATAAAAAAAAAATGTCAAGAAGTTTTTCTCGTTAAAATTGTGATTCACAAATAAAAATGAAAATTTTTGATCGGTATAGAAAATGGAATGAGAATAAAATTTTTGTAAATGACACAATGACTTGAACTACCAAGAAAACAAGTTGTATGAAACATAAAAAATCAATAATTATACAAAAAATAACTTCTTGTGTTTTAATTTTATTTTTGCTTCACCATCATATTTAATTAATAGTTAGTAAATGCTTAAATATTCTTGAAACAACAAAAAATCTTGATGCAGCTTATGCCTTCACTGTTGTACTTAAGTCTTTGCTCGACGTTACTTTAAAAATACTAAATACCCGGCCATTTTTCCCGCCTTAAACCGGACTAATTCACAATAGCGAAATCCAAAGAAGATAAAAACGGCAATTAATAAAAGAGCTCGTAATATTTCCGCTTGGCCGCAATCATTTTCTTAATAAAGCACACCAGTGAACTCAGAGTGAGTAAAGATATTCTATGCATGATAGAGCGCGCGTAGTAAGGCATTTTAGTTTAGTTATTGGTATAGGGTACATTACTTTGAATACATAAAATAATAAAGTTTATGTACTTAATTTAAATTTCACATATTTCTGCAATAACTATTTAAACATATAGATAAAGCTGTCGAAAAAGATTATTTGACAGGTTTTCTTTTTGAACAGTTTTACAATAAGCAAAATTGTATTTCTATTGTCTTTTAATTATTAATTTATTCTCTATAGTAACGTTTACAATTTGTAGCGTACAATAGGTGGACTTAATGCTTATAACATTATCTAACAGTCTTCTATTGAGTTAAGCAGAGAACCGTCATGTAGGTAATAATAAATAATGTATAATTAACATACTTAATATACTATCAATACTATGAACCTATATTATTCAGTGTGTACGTACTTATTATGATTCCGATTTGTATAAACAAATATATTTTTCTATCGAATTACATACAGTTTTAAATAAATTGCATATGCAAGAGAACATTCGATTTCCATAATCTTTTTCTTATCAACAATATTATTATTAATCTCAGTCTAGTCGTAGTCGTGACTCTAACCGCCAACATTCTCATTTGTCGGACGATACGACTCACTAAATCCCTCCAATTTCATTAAGGACTAAAAAATTGCCTTATCTTTGCGATTTTAAATGCGCATATTTTTTATTGCCTTGATTTAAGCCAATACAGTGGGAATAAAACAGAAGTGAAATGTAATTTTCTTTTGGAATTCAATTTCGTTGTTATACGACCCTACAACCTTTTATTTATGACAAGATACATAAAAAATAGTACGATAATATGAATCATCGCAATTTTTTTCTTTGTTTCATTTTTTATAGATACAAGAAAAGATTTTCATTTCCGTTGACGCTTGATGCAGTAATGTTGGTCTACCTTTGACAAAGAAAGTAAAAATGGCTGACCAACGTACTTCTTCTGTCATTTTTCGGTTGGTCGATAATTAAATTGACATTTATAGATACCTATGTATTAAATACTATTCTTACTGTTTAATACCTAACTAGCTTTTGCGCGGGGTTTCGCTCTCGTGGAAATTTAGGGAATCTCCCAGTTCCTGATTAATAGTTTTCCCTGCGGTTTCGAGCGCTCACATTATTATAATATGATTAATTCTGTACGAACAGTACTCTTTTCTGGAATAAAAATTAACCCATGTGGAGCATACTTAGGATGATAAGGTACCTATGATGGTACCAATTTTGGGCGAAACCAAATTAATAAAAAGACTAAAAAGAACATTCGAATCATTATGGATTTAACATCGATCTTATAACAACGGAACTTTTAAAATATTTTAATTATATACATATTTAAACATACACCCAGATTGTGCACATGCAGGTTTCCCAATCACAACCTATGATTCACCTCCTTTAGTCACTTAATCCACCTGGCTGTACCAAGGGTATTATTTCCTTACGATTTTTATGCTTACCGTAGAAACATCTAATGATGTTTAACGATTGACTGTTAATACAATATTTAATATTAACAATCAACATAGAATACGTAATAATGTATAAAGGACTTTTGATTTCGATTAATATAGCAAACAAACTAATGTACATAACTCAGAAAAGATTAATTGGTAGCTACGATAGATTTCAAACCTGTATATCATGGATACCTTGGCTGCTTGACCACCAAAGCTCCAGTTATAACATAATCATGTTTCCTAAATTGGTTTGCTATTCCATTAACTTCCTTTATTAGTCAATTATCAATGTCCAGGTGACGATATAGCGCCTGCAATGCACTATATTAGTTTGCGCTGACGTCAATGGTCAATTTAGGCTAGTTTGGTTACTAAAACATGATGTCATGACGCCATAAAACCGTTGACTAGTTTGGCTAAACGATGTATGATGACTTCATCTATATAAAATGAATGCATATATGGATCTTATCTTATATACTATCTATAAAAGTATTTATTATAAAATAGTATCGTTGAGTTAATATCTCGAAAAACAAGTCTTGATCTTACCTACTTCGAGGCTAACTCAATCCGTGTAATCTGTCCCGTATTTATTTATTTAGTTTTCACCAATAACAAAGCATAAATTTTAATTTAACTTACTATAATTTGGTATTTTGCTTGGTATTCTTCACTCTTTTGTTAGTTCTGGTTACTTCCTAAACCCGGAACCGAACTTTTAGTTGATATTTTACATACATACTTACGTATACTATATATAGGTCTTAATCTCAAAGAGTGAACGTCTGATGACTACAACTGAACGTAGCCGATGGAATTGAAGTCCAAATAGTAACAGGTTGCTAGCACATCGCATAAGAGAAGACAATAAAATATGATAAGCAACTTGATATACATACATACATACATAACACGTACATTTTTGTGCCTCATACTTATTTCACAGGGTTTCCTTATGGGGTAAGGCTTCATGAAAAATAACTATAGTTCTGTTAACAGGCCCTTTACGAGGAGTGTTCCGGGATCGGTGCCCGTAAAAAATTGCTGTGCGAGCACGAAGGTTGAATACAAATAGGTACAATGTCAACTGTGAACGATCGGTGTGTTGACTGATATTAATTTATATCGTTGTTCGTTGGGTAGGTAGTTCAACAATAAAAGGAGTTTATTGAAATTAAGATATGAAAATAAATTAACTGGAGTTGGTTTGAATTGATTGTTTATGAGAAAGTTCAGACGCTTAGGTAAGTTGTCAAAGTAACATATTTTCCCAGAAATAAATAAATATGGATTGATAGAATAAATGTGCAATTGAGAGGTTATTTGTACCCTAGTACTTATTAAATACAACATAAAAAAACACTGAGACTCTATAGAGTCTTTATTGTTCTTATTTATTTTTTAAAGCCGGTCACTGAAAAGTAAGTTTATGTAATGTTTATTAAGAAAAAGATTCTGCTTTCAAAACATGATGAGCCAAAAATCTGTCTCTTTTTGAATATTTTGCCTTCGAGTCTGGTGACTATTAGCTCTGTCTACCCTGTTCGTGTGTGTATGTAAAGTTTCCTATTTTCCCTCCGCCGGATATCTCGGTCACGTCATTTCTTTGAAAGTACCTATGGAGATATGCGCTACTCGTGGAAAATGAAAAATTTACAAAAGACTGTTTGTTTCGCAACGTGAATGTCGTACTCAGAAAAGGTAAATGAAAAATGCATAAACTATGCTGATTTATTTATGTCAATTCCATTAAATTTAATCTTTTCTAGACTTTTGGGTTTGTCTTCTTGGGGATTAAGGCTTTTAAGTGCCATGTGGTTCCTCACATTTTCAAATAAAAGGACATCTATTCTATATAGTAAAAGGCGATTAAGGAAATAGGCGCACATTCATCGAATGCAAGCTTCCATGCTGGTTTGAAAGCGAAGAAAATATCAACTTCTATCATTGGGCAATACAGCTGAACATGGTCGTCAATCTTTAAAGCCTGTCGGATATGTCTTTCCCGTAATTGATGGAGACGTGACTATATGTTTTTATGTTTGTATTTATGTATAAATACTACCAGCCTAAAGATACATATATCAAATTGTTATCCCTTACGGGGTACACAATGACAATACGTCACAAACTCAAAGGCCTCGTTAGCTGGATGGCTTAATAATAGTGATTGAAGAGCTGTTAGGGCATCGCCTAAAACAACAACCCCGGTTAATAAGCAAACCCTTAAATGACTACTTACTAAGTAAAATCTGCGCGGGAAGAAAAGCAGATGGCACGCACTTTGTTTTAATTTCGCTATCAGGCCAGTATGAAAGCCACACTATAAACCTTTTATTTTCAGGAAAAAAAACAATTAGTACTTCCTAAAAGTAACAAAACAATTTCAATAGATTAACGGATAGACGGGGTGACGCCATCTTATTGTATATCTGGAGACTGACTCATGATCATTGAAAGATTCAATTATGACGGCTTTTAAAATTAATTATTCAGATTAGATATCTACACACCGTATCAACAGTTAATAATAACAAAATACAATATATGTGGAAATTGTTTTAATACGGCTCTTTCCCCATTGTATTGTTTAACAGTGCTTTTTTCAGAGATTTTAGCATATTGGAGCAATAAAATGAAATAGCGTTTTCATACTCACAATAGAGAAATCTGTGGTTTGATGCAAATCAAACCTCTGAACAAAGGGAATGAACGCGGAAGATCAAATGCGGATCGAAAAAATTGACCAGTGAAATATACAATACGTTGTGAACAAGGCCTTAACAATACAAATTTATGCATGTTTCTTCAAAAAATAGCAACAATACTTGTTAGGAGTATTGGAAAGTAATAGTATTATAAAGACATTACACTACAAAATAAGGATCACACAAGTGCATTAGAAACTTTAACGATTTTTCGAAACAAAGTTTCAAGAACAGAAACGTACAATGGCCGCATTTAGTTGGACATTGTAAAGACGATTATTGGAAAACTTCAATTGCTCTCCAGCGATTTGTTTTCTTTTTGCAAACATTTGTATTCACTGACACAAAGGCTGACCAGACGCAGGACGTGATATATAATGACATTCAAAAGACTATTCATCGGAGAAATGAACTTATTACATGAACTTTTATCATTAATATATTGTTATGTACCTAGGTGAAACTTTAACTTTACTGGGTAGGCAAAATTCAATAAAGTTTTTACCTTCGATTACCTGCCTGAAAACTCTCTCACCGGTTCATCGATTGGTTGATATTGGATGTCTACAAGGGCAATTCTATGAATTGCTATCAGAGTATATCTGATAGCAATTCATAGATAAAGGAATACTTCGAATTCTAACAGCAGCGAAACCCTAAAAAAGCCAGCTATTAAATTCACAATATTTATAAAAGTTTTCACGTGAAGTAAGACACTACTAAAACTTGAGCACTTGCAAACTCAGTGCTGTGAAGCGCCTAGTTAATTTACAGAAACCGAAAACTTTTCATATACTTACCTAATTACGTATTCGCAATTTTGTTTCGTTACTTATGACACTTACATGATAAATAACTACAAAGCTTTTCAGTTATTATTTTTTATCTCGATACGTGCAAAATGATTCATGGTCTTAGAACTGAAAATGCGGTAGACCGGAGGGAGTGGAAAGAGATAAGTAGGAAATCAGACCCAGAGGGTGCAACAATAGAGAGAGAGAGACTGTATTAAATGAGAGAACATGAATTGAAGTCGATTAAGAAGATCCGGTGTTTAAAGACAGCATTACTTAACATAAATAAAGAAATAAGTATGAGAGTGCAAAGTAGGTATGCACAGAATAATTCTTATTGGTAATGAAATACAGGACTCAATTTCATAAGGTAACAAACTCCGTTCGTTCTTTACTGCGCAAAGTTATGCATTTTACAGCGTCAGAACTCTGCAAGTGAATTGAAATTTGCACAGCTATTCACTGCACTCCGCTGTGTGCAAGTAACTGTTACACTTGAGTAACAATAGTGATATTGAATTTAGTTTGAATATTGATCGATAGTTGAATTCATGAATACTTGTGCAATGTTTGAGCTTGCCCGTACCGTAAACTTTGACGGTTATCAAGTTCCGACTTGCATTATAGGTACAAGCAGCTAGGCATTCACGTACATGAGTGAAAGCTTTTGTTGTTACATTCCATGTTGCAAAGGTAAAAGCAGTGAATTTGTTTAATATATTATCTTGCTAGTAATACTTTGATTTTTGATGATCTAGTATTTCTTTGTCTTTCTCATAGTTCGTTGCGGCCTAAATCAAGGCATATTTATACCAAAGCATGATCTTACATTATTCCTAGTATTACGGTTTATTCCTTTTTGTAACAATATTTTTTATCAGTTAACAATTAAGATTTTTTAATTCAACTTTCATACATGTGTAAGTACAATACTTTCACAGTTTCACCATTAACACAATTTTAACGCTGAACTTTGAAAGCGCCGATAAAATATGGTCCGCCTTTTAATCCAATTATTTTATCATTATGAAATTTGATTTATAAAACCGCATTATGGACAATCTCAAATATCCTGCTTTCATAAATCATTCAATTAAAATATTGCCCGTAGCATTTCATCGAAACCAAGTTAATTTGTATTGTTATAAAATAATCGGATATTATTAATCGAATGATAGGACGAATGATGTTTTTGTTGCGGTTTTATTTTTAATATGTGGTATATCGTCGACTAACGCAATATACTCGTATTATGACGAACATCAATAAGATGATTATTATGTAATATTTGCAAAAAACCAATATCTTTTTTCACAACAAAAAAATAAATAAAATCTGCCTTAGATACCCGTAAAATCTTCCATTGACACAAACTAGAGAGAATCCAAATTTTGTGACGTACTTTAAAAATATTATATTTAATGACTTTTATTTTTTGGTAAACTAACTATTTCATGTTTATGCATTCTTTCATATTTCATATTTCAACCGTGCTTATAAAATGACTTTAATTTATCCATAACTATTTGGAATATTACCGGTTGTCAGATTACGACTGTGTTGTTATAACACAATAAATATATAACGTGAGTAAATTAATTACGACTGTAATAACAGATTACAACAAAGCATTCCTTATCTCGCTTAGACAAGATGTCCAAATAGGTTCCTTCATATACTCAATGTCAAAAGTGATTCGTCATGTGTGAATGAAAGCGAAAGTGTGTTTATTTATTTGTTTGTTTGTTACCTCTTCATGGGTTATCTACTGAATAAATCTTCTAAAAATCACGTAGGTATATATAATTAACAGTCTGGAGGAGGATATAGTATACTTACCTTTCATTCCTGAAAAACTATGGTTTCCGTAGGTTTTGAGTAAATAAGTAAACAAATTATAAAGTTATAAAAAATCTTTGATTACTGATGTAAAATCTTCTAGTAGAGTGACTAACTATTTAAAAAATCTTTCTGTTGCGCTTTTACGGCTAAACAGCTGAGTTAATTTTGGTTATATTTTTACTCATAAATTTAAATTTATAATCCAAGGTCAAATATAGGCAACTTTTAAAAAATCCACGTAAACGGATAACGGGAATTTTCATAGAAGTCGTGCAAAGCTATCGGCAAAAACTAGTAACATAAAAATTAATAAGTAACGATGGCTATTCAAGAAAATATGAACACAAATTTATTTCGACTGTGATTATACCCAAACGGCGAACAATTACTGAATATTGAAGGTGTCTAATTAAATCCCCTCTCGGTTTGTTCAGGCGGAGAATGTTTGCTGATTGCTGTATTATATGTAATGGTTAGTGAGCAGTTTACATACACCGTGTTACATTGATTACCTAACTAAGTAAAACAACTATATATGAAGTAGCTATAGCAAGTTTTAGGTACTTGTATCTTAACTTGGCATACATACATACGCATACATATATTTTATCATGTCTATATCCCTTGTATGTAAACAGAGCCAAAAGTCTCGAAAAAACTGATAGGTCATGTTCAGCTGTTTGGCTTAATGAAAAAATTAAGATTCAAAAAGTGACAGGTTGCTAGCCCATTGCCTAAAAGTAGAATTCCAAATTTATAAGCCTATACCTTGGTCGCCTTGGCATACCTCCTTTCTATTTGGCAAAATTATATAATTTGAAGAAAACTGTTTTATCGATGTCGGTATGTGAAATATTTTCGATGAACTAGTAAGCTTTACATTTAATGGTGGGTGGCCAACTGTAAAAAAATTACTTGATGATATGTACCTACACACATCACGCTTTTATCCCTTATGGGGCATCCTATATTGCCGAAAGAAATAAAAGGCCAAGGCTGGATCTTAATTACATCAGGATAGAATAATTTCACTGATTTTAAACTTTCGCGTTGCATTATACTATTTATAAATTTATTAAATTATCTACTTAACACTATTTAAGTACATGAAATATATGTACTTAAATACGCATGTGACTGAGAAACTTTCCCTATAAATTAGAATAGCATGCGCACCGATATTATGTTAAGTTCGAGTAAGTAGTTATTGAATTTTCAGGCTGTGACCCAAACAGTATGGATAGCAGTCTATACAGATTTCGCTTATTTGACTATATCAATGATATTTCATTGTTAAGACTTTGTTACAGCCTTTATTCAATATACAAGATTTAAATAAGTTGCTTTTTTTATTTACTTATTCTTTATTGTAACATTTACAATTTGTAAAGTACAATAGGCGGATTTAATGCTAATAGCATTATCTTACAATGTAACATTTTTGACATTACATTTTTTGTACGAATACGAATACTTTTAAAGGTGCACGTGTGCACTTTACAAGTGAACATTGAGATGTATTTTCAATATTCCGACAAGATCTACAAGAAACCAATTCAGACTCGTCGAACTTAAAGTAATCTTAGAAATGGATTGACATAAACGAAATTATCGAAGTGGCTTTGATCACAGGGTGTAAACCAAGGGTCCCTTAATAAGAGTGTGTCATCCTTTGACAAGGGTGAGATGGGTTATGAAGGGAACTCGACTGGAGTCCTTCACTCGCACTTATGACGTAAAGATAAGAGTGATCTTGAGGATTCGTTATGTCTGTTTGCTCAAGATTGCGAAGAATAGGTATCGAGAGGCTATCTGTTACAGCGGCTACTTCATTTGTATCAACGAATATATAGTTCAAAAAGGAAAAGAACAATTTCTTTTTTTAAAAACAACAATTTCATTAAAACACAAGATAATTTTTTTCTTCTAGTTTCCACGAGTGTCAAAAAGTAACTTCAACCTGCAGCTTTAAATAAGGAGGTTCTCTTTTCTTTTTTTGGGATTTCTGATGGTAGTTATTTTTAAATCCTAATAACAATGAAGGTATTTCCTGATAAAAGAAAATTAGAAAATATAATTTAAACGCCCATCCAGAAAAAAGCTGAAGTTACTCTTAGGGGTATGAATTTTTTACTACCAAAAAACTGTTTCACTTTTTAAAATTCATTACATAACATACTGCAGATGTTACCAACAGCGCCATATTTTTCATTAGCTTGCAAAATTACACATGAAAGTAATATATGGACGCGCATCGCGCTGCTTAATATTGCACCACTATTTAAAACTGTTTGCTAGCTGGAGGGCTTTAAGCCATAATTAACTTAATAATTTTGTACTGAAAATACCTCATTGAATAAAATAAAAGTCATAAAAATTATATAGTAGTAATAGAAAATTGTGATAGTCAATAATAGTAGGTACCTATCGTACAGAATGAAAGATCTTTTTTAAATATTGGAAGGCGAACATCGGGCCTCGAATCCTTACAGTGGAAGGTGTATCTGGGAACACACAAGGAAGACGGAGAGTTCCTTCTTTGGCAAAATTTCAATGAAACTACATTAGCAGAAAATTTTACTCTGCAGGCGACTCTTAAACTGTTTTAAGTTTTGTCCCCATATCCCGGAGGGTAGGCAGAGACAACACCTTTCCACTTGCTTCGATCACTGCATACTTCTTTCGCTTCATCCACATTTATAACACTGATCACGCAAGCTGGCAGTTTCAGGCACTCATACGAGTAACCTGACCTTTCGCCCTTTTACTTTATCAAACTTCATGAATAGCTCCATCTAGCGAACGTGATGCGAAACATGCACAAATATTTACAAAGCTAAATTCCGAGAAACATTGTAAGCGAATTGACGATAGGCAAGCGCAAATTAATTTATTAGACCCTTACCAATTACACCTTCCCTTCGGACCCGCACATAAATGTTTGCATATTCTGACCCGAACGGGCTGGGATTCCATTCGTAGTAAGTGATTTCATGGATCGTTTTAGTTCCTCCTACTCAGCTATTCAGCAATAAAACGATTTCTATATTAGTAGTAGAATATGGAGGAAATTTATTCGCAATTGCTTGCTCATTGCAATTGGCGCTACCTCTGTGGTATGGTAAATGTTAATTAAATTGTCGATTTGCAGTTATAATACATATTTGATTCCTCTTTTAAAGTTTAAGTACGATTTTTTTAGATATAGTACCTACCTATACAAAAACCGACTACATTTATATACTTTTATACTTATGTCAGAAAGTAATCCATACAATTTTCCTCATTAAGCTATATCCAAATCTTGTATGGAGTGCACCCATACTTATTAATTTTACACGATTTATCATATATAAGAATCTCACAAATTTTGAAAAATTTACCTTTATAGGTATATGGATAGACTCACATGACGAAATAATGTATAAGAATCGAAATATGTTTTTTCCATTTGGTCACCTACGGGACCCTAAAAATATGAGTACGGAAAAAGTACTTATTACACTAATAGAAAGTACTATTATATTAATAAAATTGAAGTACTTGACGAAAAGTAACCGCAAAAACGTAGAAGTTGATGAGACACGGAAGTAACTGGAAGAAACGGTTTTTTTTACTGTGACATTACCTACGATAAATCGCTCTAGACGACAGCCCCTATACGAGTTCAAGTTTTTGTTGTTACGTTTATTGCGTTAACAGTGATGTATGTGAGTGGCACAGACTAAGGTTGGGTTCTCAATTCAACCCGATTTATAAAACATATTTTTTTGTTTTCTTCGTGGAAACAAATGATTACATACATTATAACGATTTAAGACCCAATATCAAATGTTATAGTGGGTCCTGAGGAAGTGACCTCTTAACCGCTCTACTACCGATGCTATTATGTTGCAAATTATTATTATCATTCTAAAAGATATTGTGAACAAATTACTGTTGTTGCACCGAACGATATCTGATGCGAGTAATGCCGGGAAAGAAAATTATTTATTGCTGTCTTCATCCAAATTCTTTGTTACATAAGGTTGTACACCTATCTTAAATCACACAAACCACTGAAATACTTAATTCGCTAATATGAATGACAACACAAAATTGTAACGTCCGATGGAACCATATACCTACCTCTGAACAAAAGCTTTTTTCTCTAAATAACTAATAATCACATACAAATTACAAAGGCAATCTCTTTTCCTTTAAATTACTCTATCCAAACTTGGTTTTCCTTTCTAGCTTTCACCTATTTCGGGAGCACACCCCCACTTCACCCTAATTTGGCTTCTATCTTAAGGGCCTTGCCTCGCCCATTACCGCTCACCTCGTGTTCAGAGCCTTAATGGCATAGCAACACCCTTTAATTGTACAGTATGGGGTAATTGAGCAAAGAACATGGACATTATCTACCTAAATTATGAGGTACCTTCTAAATGATTGATGTAAGTAAACGAGGACCCCAAAATAAATCACTCATGTGACAACCGCATCAGAATATTGACAAAGAAAAATTAACAATTTCATTGGAGAATATAATTTTGCATTACCTACGTGAATTGATAGTCTATATTTGATGCAACATTGTTTAATATTTTTACAAAGTTCGACATATCAAACAATTTATGAAATAAATAAAATATCGGTAAATTCATTTATTTATAATAGGGACTACATACTGTTTGTTAGACAGCATAATTACTCACAAAATAGTGTGCGATATGTTTTTCTTTTGACGGACTATTTGTCGAAAACTCACTATATACTTGTAGATAAAACAGAATAATCAAACGATTACTGATATCGGATATCCGCTGCTATGAAGACCACGACCAAAAGATTAAAAGGATGAGCGGAGAATCCTGAAATCCATCCGTTCACATTACAGGCTTGTACACTAGGATGCCTTTTGTATATACTTTCGACTTGTAAACTATCATTTAATAAAGTAGTTAACAGAGACATCTTTAGAGTTGTCACACTGCACTAAATTTCTGGGCGTTCAGAAAATATCATGACTAGAGTATGGGTTCACAGAAATGGTTAAAACTGTTGTTGAATATGTACATATTATATAATCATTTCCTTTATGTTCACATTTTATCACTTGTCACAGTTCATAAAACTAGAACAAAGGCCGGATAGTATTATACATTAAGAAAGATAAAATTATGAAATACGCTGACCCTTTGGGGTTGACCCAACAAAAACATTAGGTTTGAAGATAAGGCTTCACAAAAGTTTATAATGATTCCCCTACAGTTTCTATTGTTAGTAATTATGCTCTTATCCTTTGGGAGCTGACAAAAGACGCGTGACTCTGCTTTTTGGCACAAATGCTGTTTTGTGTTAAGGCTTGGTATACTACCTTTTCAAGTATTAGAATATTTTTATAGTTAATTGTAAAGATTAGGAATTTGAAAATTTTAATTCGAATTATATACTATTTGTTTATTGAAATATGTTTTCGTAAGACATTTTTAAATCAGTCTAGGTATTTTTTTTACAACTTAAGCGTAAAACGTAACTATAAGAACATTATTTTAAAATAAAAATATTATGTAGATTATTATCACTTTTGAAACTGCAATGTTTTCACCGTCACGTAGGGTATTTCAACACATTATCATTAATTAGTTGGAGGGTGCAACACATGGCTCTAATCAATACTTGTTAAGTGCGGTTTAATCATTGTTCTAGTCAATATCAATCATAATTAGTTAATTATGTTTAGATCGCCGATAATACAATCTGCGAAAGAGCAATTCATGCCATAATGTAATAGGCATTTACAAATAGAATGGCGGTCTGATATTAATCAGAACAAACATTTGTCAATTAATTAAACCACAGCTGAGGCGTGAGTTTTTGTACAAAATTGGGACTTAAGATTATTTTTCTTTTGTACTTTCTAGAATTATACAGTTAACAAATAATTTTACCACATTTGTTTGTATAACTTTCCGTCTAAATTTGGTATAGATAAAGATTTAAGTAAACCTACGACTTGAAAATATTATAAGAGGACAGCAGGGCAGCATCTTTTAGTCAACCTTTTTCTGTAAAACTTTACGCGATATTCCACTCACTAAAAGAGAATTGTTCAGTACTTTAATGTAGGTAAAGTTATATACAGATAAATTTTAAATAGTTTGGAATCAAACTCCTGAATATCTTCCAAATTAGCTTTGGCAAGGGGGTTCCCTTCCTACTGTGATCATATTATTCTATTGTTACACATTCAACTTTTGTACAAACGTGGAACACAAACAATGGAGTTTGTTTTGTAGACTGCAACTAAAACAACGACGATACACAAGTTCTCAGTTTATTCAGAGATTCAGTTTTGAAACTGCGATGTATCTGCAGTTTCTCGCACAAAAGAAAGTTTTCCTACCGCTGAATTAGTGTGTCTTATCTTAAACTTAAGTATATGGCTGCTTCGATAAATTCGGGTTACGGCATACTTGACTGGCGCGCATATTACTTTCAAGGTGCTTTTGCTTTGCTGGTTTATCTTCTTCATAAGTTTTCCAAAAAATAAACATATTTAAAGCATAATGGAAATTGTTGATCATAAAATAATTGCATATTTTATGGCTCTTTTGTTGTTTAGTACTACCGTTTATCGCTGACAAAAGTTTTAAATAAAACAACACCTAGCCCTGACTGTATTCTGGCGCCGGTTGTTGGTGATGACAGTGGAGATAGAGAAAATATGTATACAGATCCCAGAAGTGGGAGAGCAAATAAATCAAAAGCAACAAAATAGTTAAATAAAAGAGGGACAGTATATTAATATATATGAAACATTTACGCATACTTATAATCACGTTTCTTTCTCGGAGGGTACGCATCGTTCCACTTGACAGGATCGCTGCCTGCATACATGTTTTAATTCCTCCAGACTCATCACTCTCTTCGTGTAAGCTCGTAAAACCATAACAGTGTTATTTTATATCAAAGATGCATTTGTTAAATAAACCTCTTTGACACAAGCGAAATTCGCGAAAAGCGAAATTCTATTGCGATTAGATTACTGAGCAGAATACTCATATAATAAACGAGTAATGTAATAAAATAAGACGCAATAGATAATCGTATAGCCACCTTGTGTGATAAGAGTGACATTATTCAAATTAGGTAGCTACATAAAATTAAAAACCATATAAGCTCTTAAAAATGCGACATTGTTCTAAAATATTTTTTTAAAAGATTGTACCTACAGATTTCAAACAGACGTCAGACATGTGAACAAAGAATGCCCGTCAACAAATAAATTCGCCGACATCGAGAACAATAGAAAAATAATATTTTTGAATTCCCGACAACAATTTTCTATGCGCCATACAAAGCTGGACACGTCATAATAAGTATAACGGATTCAACTAGATGGTCTGGTTTTCGATAGAGTAAAATTCTGGGTGAATGACTAAAATACAGACTAACACTTATATATCAATGATACCCAATCACTTAACCCGAGTTTAGGAGGTAATCGATTTGTGTGGAATTTGCTAAAATTTTTTTAAAGATCAATAATCTCTTTTTATCTATAGTACCCAGTTGACCGAGCTTTGCTCAGTCTACCAGAGATGGCGCTGATATAGTTACTTAAAACGCGGTTTTTAAAATGTTTATATGTCTTGGGAACCGAGCTTTTCTCGAACCTAGGACCTTGATAAATCGATTCCTTGAGCCGAAAAGCCCCTAATCTGTAACTTTCATGAAAATCGTAGGAGCCGTTGCCGAGATCCTGATTATATATATACAAGAATTGCTCGTTTAAATACTTTAGATGTTTTAATACTACAATAATGATTTAGAGTACTGTTGACCTAAGCTTTCGCTATGCCAAGCCGTGCCCAATTTGATCAAAGTTCGTTCGTCTAGGCGCCCTTCTAAGAGTCCCAATCACACTCTCTTTCACGATCAATAACAGTGTTTACGTTTACCAAATGAGTATAAGACAAATAGGTTGGAGTTAAAGGCGTCAGGTCACAGGTAGGTCGGTTAGGGCCCATTCGTCACAGTCAGTCGACTGCGCCATTAATACGGCCTATAGCAAGCGATACACTGCCGCGTAGGGATTTACTAAGTAATGGGATCGGATGTGCCGAACGCTAACAGGTACGGACTAGTCCTTAACTTAAGCTATTTTTTAGATTTTTTTTATTTTTACTTAATTTTATGGACTATTCCTGGCAACTTAAAAAAATATTACAACCCATACAGGGTTTTCGACAAAATAAAACAGGGTTTATATAATTTATAATATACCTAAGGAAATGATTTTTTTGTTACCTACACCATTTTTGATATTAATTAGAAAAATTGAGAAAAAGTAAAATCATACTTTCAATTAATACTGTTTTACGAAACGATGATAAGTTTATTAATAATATTTAAACTACCTAGCCTGCCTTCCGAATGTCATAATATGCAACATTTTTCAGATTGCGCTGGCATACCCGCCGGCTACGGTATAAAAACTCCAATCTGTAGTCCAAAGTAGGATTATGCAATCAACGAATAGACTGAAATACCTGGAAAATACCCAACTGAGAGCCGCCCTAATAGTTAGGTAGGCGTAGTTGCGTAGATTCTACACTAAGATATGCAAACGTTAACATTTTTCCATGCCTTTCAGATACCTATTGAAAATAGTTAAATCAAATTATTATGATAAAACTCAAATACTCATATAATGAATATTAAAAATCTTATCGTTGTTAGTTTTCTACACATGTGTGGTTTATGTACCTAAATTGAAGGAAGGTTTATAAGCAGATATATAAAATCAGCATGGCACTCAGGCGAAGCTTATACTATTAAGTAAGTATACCTACAATATCACTAATTTATCTAAAGTAGGTAAGTACAATAACTTTTTAACGTATGATAAATGTAGTTATAAGCGAGTACATAAGAATCAATATTACAAAGTTTTAACCTATTTACTGCAAAATTATAATAACTCTACTTAGCAAATATTAGTTGCATTTCCAAACACAGTTGTAAGTGGTCGCTAGGGAAAATTCTCATTTAGGTACTAGTTTTTTCACCTCACCCTCCGCAACGGAAAGTTGTTCAACTTTATTCGCATCTGCACTAACTTCAATCATTTCTCCATGAAAGACTTGGCTGGGATGAAATATTTTATGTAAATTGAAATTCTTGCGGATATTAAAGTGACTAGAAAGAAACATCGCTCCGAAATATTGACACTGGAACTATTGAAAATATTATTACAACAATCCCCATCCCAACTAATATTATAAAAAATTTGCGCACCATTCTTACTATTCCTACCCACAAGACTTCCTTCTACTCCTTTTCCTTCTCTGCTCATGCTGTACGTCTGTGGAATTCCTTACCGCATGATATTCGCGATTCCCAAACTCTTTCTTCATTCAAACGACGAGTTAAAGATTATTATCTCTCGAAATAGACTTATATTATATATTTATATATATATATATATATATATATATATATATATATATATATATATATATATATATATATATATATATATATATATATATATATATATATATATATATATATATATATATATATTAGTATGTTTATGTAGTTTATTACTGTCATTTATTTAATTGTTCCATGTTTTAATTATGTAAGTATTAGCATGTATCTTTAGTTAAATGTTATTTATGCACACGCCATACCGCTCCAAAATTCATATCTCCTCTCATGGGTCTACTGGAAGAGATTTCTTTTGAGATAAGTAGCACCTTTGTACTATAATAACTGTATTGAATGCTCCTGTATATAATTTTGTGTACATAAATAAATAAATAAAATAATAAATAAATAAATAAAATAAGTTTATTGGTTTGTTGCCTGTTCTCGCGTTACCCACTGAATCAGTCATCTTGAAATTATGTGTATATAAAATAAGGAGTCTGGTGATAGGGTAATTTTCATCCCGGTTCAAAACTATAGTTATATCAAATATTAATAATATGTACCTGATTCATTTGTTTGAAATTTATTTTAAGATGTCAAAAACAAATTTTCTACTGTAGTTTACGTGCAATATTACAGCTCTAATTATATAATTAATCAGGATAGCTAACGGTGGAATTGAAGTTCAGAGATAATGAGAGACATCTGGGGAACAAATGTCTGGTTGTGCCTCCTCCGCCGGGTCCAGGAGGCCGAAGAGTCCCTGGCGAAACATAATATGCGTGCAAGGTCTTAAAACTCAAAACGCAGACCGGACAAAGCGGAAGGAAAAAGTTCGTAAGGTGGACCCTAGGCCCTGAAGTATTGTGGTGGAAGGTGCAACTGGGAGCAAGCAGAGCGAATAAGTGACAAAGCTAGATCACATAAAAGAAAAAACCAATATATATATATATACATATAATTTCGTCATCATCCCTTCCAAAAAAAGAATTAAATGAATTTGATTGGAACATTGCAAGAGATGTATGTACATACATATGTCCATATGTATGTTTTATTACCTATTTATTTATATTTATTAGCAAATTTCCTGTTGATTCAGTAAAATTGTTAACATCGCATTCACTAATTGAAAATAATTTCAATGACACCATTAAATTTAAACTTTTAATGTAAACACAACGATAAAATAAAGCGCTATTGCAATATTTACTTTTATTTTTTCCACTTATACTCAACCCCCTTGATTGCATTCGTAATTTGCGGGTAGTAATATGAACATGCAATTTCCGTCTAAACGGGTTTGCCATATCCACAAACACCATCTGCGGTTATGCGACGGCAAATCGAAATATAACTCAATCTGCGCCAAAAGCAAAGTGGACTTGCATTTGCTATTCCTCGCTATTTAATTTCCATCAACAACCGGTCATTTCTTTAAATTAAGAATTATCTATATGTGTAGAAAAATAGTCTATGTAAATCTTTTTCTTTTTATTTTAATTAAAAAACCCCTACCCGTATATATATCTAGTTGGGGCTCAATAATAAGTAAGCAATTTCGGCTCTTAGGATTGTCATACCTTGAGCTGGACTACAGGCACTTCATAATAGGTACTTAACGTTCTGTAATTTAAAAATATTTAGAGAAATAAATAAATATAAATAGAAATCGAAGTTATAGTTCTTTTGCACTACTTAACTAATATTCAATCAATAAACTAATTATGTTTATGAGTTTTGTTTGACTAATTATTGGCTTGAGAGATGGACCTGTGTGTTTTTAACTGTAACAATGATATATTAAAAACACCGAAGTAAATGCAACTCGTTCGTTTTTACTCACCATTAGCAAATTGGAATTAACTTTTGATCCGGTTGCAACCAAAAAAGAAAAGCTACACATACGGCGCGATTTATATTATGTTTATAAATCTATAAAAACTTTATGCTATATTTTTAAATCTAGATTTTTTTATAATTTACGTACGACAACGTATTTACCAATCACGAGGTAGACTAGTAGGAATCCTCATTCATAAGATTTCAAAACCATTTCTTGTTGAATGCTGGATAATGGAAGTATGATTAAGCTGCCTTCTACGACATCTACGGTAGAAACTGATTTTATTATAAAATATATTTAAAAACAGATGAAAGGTTTTTTGTTTTCGGAAGTCGGTAAAAGACATCAAGATTCCCTCAACCAGATTACAACAATACCAACGTCTTTTGATAAAGAATAGCCAGAAGTTATATCTACGCACGAATTTTTTATGTTCCCTCCTAACATAAAGGTGTGATAAATGAACTCGCCCTGAAATATGCCTAATATTCACCCCCTGCGTACCTTGAGATGAAAATCACTTTACGGTATTCACGACCATTTTTCAAAACTTTCATTATATCAGGTCTGATAGTCTAACGTCACATGAATGTTATCTACTCGTAAGTATATAAACGATGAAACGGATTGACAGACTGACTAAATCATCGCACAGCCCAAATCAAGCAAGGATTTGAAATTTTGGATATCGATTCCTTGGGTGATTTATGGGTGCTAAGTGAAGTTTTCCCAAAATTTTCGTGGGAATAGAAACTTAAGCTTCTCATTATGTGCGGGCAGACCTGCGGCATGTTTTAGGTACTAATAGGGCGACTTTTTATTTAGCTAAAAAATAAAAATCATTATTTTAGTCATGCCTAAAGCAATACAAAACTTGGTAAATATTCAGTTAGTCACCATTTAAAACTTTGTGGAAGATACAACATAAATGTCGTTGTATATCTACAAATCCCTATTTCTTATTAATATCTTTTTTTAATATTTTATGAAAAACTAAACTTTAGTGTGTTCACCCGATTATATATTTTTTACTTAAGATATGAAACAAGAAAATTATTTTGCTCATAATGAAGTTAACTTTGTATTTTCTTATACAGCTGCAAAAATACAGGTATATCCGTTTACTACACTTAATTATTAAATGATTTAAAAGTTGTGATGCATGTGTCACACCTTGACTGACTTAAGCCTTACCCAGAACTCCTCTCAAAAGAGGTCAAGACGCCGGGGCTGGAGTGTTACGCAGCATGCATAAAACAGTCATCATCAAAAAATTATATTCACAACTTTATTTAAGAATAATCCTTCTTCATAATTAAAAACGTATTAAACCTCAAAATTTTAAACAGAGTAAGCTTTACTTAGGTGAATGAGTAAAGGTGATAAACATAGATAAAATTTAAATATTCATAATCCGTAAAGATTCAGAGCACGTTCCCAAGCGTATGGTTTTCATGAGTTCCGCGCAACCAGACTAGATTTCAGGCATATAAATAAATTGAAACTCGCATACTTTGGCCCCTACCACTGTTTTACGAAACGACATGCATTCGCGACCTGTTCGGAATATGAAGTGGGCATTAAGGCAGTATCTAGCAACTGCGTTCGTATTTATGTGAGGGACCAGTGGATTCTATATCCTAACTCCGGACAATAAGTATTTGGGTTTTCATTTCTATTTCAAACAATATCGACGCAGTATTAGTACATTATAAATTGAAGTGAAATATTTTTTTTTTACTTTTATAGTCTTTAAAAAATTGTTTGTTTACCATAGCTTTATACATTAACATTTCACTTAAATAAAGCGGGTAAAATTTGTTCAATTGAATAAATCATTGTACCTCTTATTTAGTCTTTGGATGTGTAAATATGTAAATGTTCATGTGGCAACTTTTTGTATTAACAGAAATCTGAAAAAAAAATAGATTTAATTTTGTAGTACGAGTAGAAAAGGGATTAAGGAATTGCACGACGAGAATAAATGGTAGCTCTACAGATTTCATTAATTTTTATGGGTATTTACTTTTATAAAAACTTTTAATTTTAACGAAGTGCTATCCGCACTCTTGAAAAATGTTCTTTTTAATTCACGAAGGAAACGAGTTTATTTTTGAAACTGACTGAAATCAACGGTTTTCAATTATTTTAAAGCGAGTGTTTCCTACGAGTATACTTGTCACAGTAATCGGGCTGTATTTTATAATTGGACACCACGTCTATATCCCTTGCGGAGTAGACAATGCTAATAGTCTTGAAAAGTCTGAAGAATTGAGATTCAATATTGTCGCTGGTTATCATTTTCGTCAATCTTCTAAAAACTCGTGTACTTTTATGCGTGTATTTGACT
This sequence comes from Amyelois transitella, assembly GCF_032362555.1. Classification (NCBI taxonomy): domain Eukaryota; kingdom Metazoa; phylum Arthropoda; class Insecta; order Lepidoptera; family Pyralidae; genus Amyelois; species Amyelois transitella. The sequence goes on from NC_083515.1 coordinate 6,157,874, forward strand.
GTTTGGATATTGTAAGGTTGTTAATTTATGTTTTTCACAACTGAAATCATAACGTTAACTTAATGGTAAAAAGGGACTGCTGTTTCATCTCTTTAAAAAAAAGTAGAGAAAACAAGTTGTTCCATAATGATCTGTTGCATTTGCATGAAAACATGACCATTTTAGATGGTCTACAATAGATACTTTAAGATAAAAATAGGTAACCCATAATGAACGCTTACTTAGGTATAACATCTTCGGAAAATTGTTATTTATGACTCAAGTTAAATTCTTGGCTCTGAGCGTTCGACGCAATCACGCGAAACGGTCGCCAATATTCATAATTTCAAAAGGAAAATTGTTCTGAGTTAAGCAGATGCTTTTGTTATTTGTTTGTTTTGGGAAATGGATTGAAATAATGTCTAATCTCGACTCAAAAGATAATAAATTTAGCCTATTGTTTGCACCTTTAGCGTTAAACAATAGAGTTGATCCAAAATGTTAACCCTTTCTGCTTAAGCATTCATTTGTGTGAAAGGAATTTATTCGACTGAATCTACATTATTAAAATTCATGGTAAGGTGCGTCTTCAGACCGTTATTTGTCGGGTTTTGGCTATCCAACAAACTAATCTGGACCGTGTCATAACAAAGTTCGTACAAATTTAGTTACGAAATAAGACCCCTAAGGAAATAATTTAATTCGACCGTATTTCGAAACGTAATTATGAAAATAATAGTATTTAATCTGCTTTCAGCTTTACTTATACACAAGTAAAGGAACTATTAAAAATTTCTAAGTCTCGAGCACGTAATTTTTTTAACTTTTCTTTGTTTAGGTAAAGGTTCAATCTTCCTGGCATTAAGTAGTTCCGTTTTCTTTGATGTTTTGCTATAAATAAAAATATCTGAATTTTGATATTTTATTTGCTAAAATTTAATGTTATCAATGAAGTTAAGACTATAATTTAGTATTTTAGTTTGGTAGGTCATTATTTTTAAGTAAATGAATATTACAATGCAATATTAAAATACAGTATTTAAGAGGTATTAATCCCAACTTATATTTCTCAATTTTCAGCATCACAAATTAATTCGTATCTTTTTTTACCTGTGGCCTGGCCTATACGTCCAAATACTTCGACGAAAAGTTTTGTAACGAGAGCGGCATAATTAACGTGAAACCTTCGTCCAATTAGAGGCCGGTTTTTAGCCAGCTACTCGTATTTCGGCAGATAGAAACAATTTCGGATTTAAAACTTTGTAAAAAATCTCATAATTTTTATTCCATTCTTTTAAATGATAATTGGCGATAATTGTATGCGCTTAAATTTTTTAATTTGTTTAATTATAAGGCATTGTACTCATTTAGAGGTAAGTATTTTTAATATTTCTTTTTTTCCGTCGAAGTTTTACTGGAAAACAATTCTTAAATAGGTACATACACACAAAATCGTGCTTTTGTACAGAGATTTCTTTTAACAAATAAGTAAACTATTGTAAAGATGCTATTCATCATCTTAAAAGCAATAGTATTGCCTTCCAATCACCGGAATCGTTAGTTCTGTCTACCATAAAGGGGAAAAAGACGTGATGTATGTGTGTAAAGGCAACCAAGGAATTTCAAATTTAAACAAAAATATATAAAACAAAACGCCTAAAAGAAGCTTCATACGAACCGAACGAACCCACGGGAAAAGCTGACAATATCGGGTGATAACCTTATTCTTTCCATCGTTATAACGCTCGTGAGATCGAATAATTCAGGTAGCGCCTCGTCGCCGGGATAAGACAATGTTTAAAGCTCTTTTCCATAATCGAATAAGCCAAGAAACACTGCCGTGTTGAAGATACGGGCCTGTTCCCAGAATATTGAGATGTAAGTGCTTTTTTATGTAAGGAGTTTATTGAAAATATGCTGCGGAGATCGAGAACAATAAAGTTTTGTTTTATTTCTTGAAAAAACTTGTACGAATCCCAACTAATATAAATGCGTAAGTGGCGGTGTATGTTCAGGTAAGTATTCATGTTTTATTCTTAAATCAAAAATCCTTCAGCAAAGTAGCATGTAATAAACAAACAGACGGTACTGTTTTAAACTGCAGTATTAGTTTCTTAAATATATTAGAGGAAGCTACAGGAACACGGCACACGAATTTATATTCCTATACTGAAATTAGTAAAATAAACTACATTATTTAAAATGTCTACAGAGACAGAGATCAGGAGTATTTCTATCAATAGTCCGATCAAGAGCTATTCGAGGGAAAGCCTTCGACATTTATCGAACGATAGGAAAATTTACAACCTCGGTCGTTGAACTACAAAAAGGGACCGAATCACGATTGAGACAGTCAGATGGAAAATTTGATACTGTTTGTATTTCAGATTACTTTATTTTCTACCATGAATGGTATAAATTTAAATATAAAAATGTCAAAAAAATTTTAGTATTAGATGGGCCATAGCTTTTATGACGAAATAATTATAAGCACAACATACTTACTTTTTTACTTTCATCCGAAAGCAAATAATATTGTATGGAAGTCAATCGAGCCGTAGCAAGGTCAATCGCCTAAAATAATTCTTTTTTACAATTTCTGAATCGCAATTCCATCAATAAGTCATTTATTTAAACAGTACCTTAGAGTTTTATATGTGACCCTATGAAATAAAGTGATTGCACTTAATTATTAGTAGCATTACAGTTTATATTTACATATAACATATAACTTCAGGCCACTGCGCTAAAACGAGTAACTGGCGGATATAATGTTCTTGAATATTGCCCATATTTTATAGAACACAAGAACAAGAGAATTTCGTGTAATTGCTGTTGAGAAGTCGCAATGCATGCTAGTTTGCAATATATGGTAACGATGCTTCATTGTTGCTGTACAATATATTGTAGATACAGAAGTGAAACTTCTTGCAAAAGATGTTACTTGTAATGCATTTCTTGGAACAACGAATTCGATTTCAATTAAATTAATATTAAATACGAAAGTATAGAGTTTTTGGTTTTACAAGATTACAAGCATCTTACCTGCAAAAATGAGTAACTGTAATTGAATCACCAGATTATTCAGTGCTGTGAATTTATGGAAAACTAGTTTTATTTTATTATTATTTAAAATGTAAGTGCGTTTTATATTAATATGTTTTCATAGTAAACAAGTTGAGGTCGTAGCATGGTCGTATCATACATCTTACATAATTCCTCTTTTCCTTTCAAGTCCATAATTTGTATATATCGGGGAACAGACACGATGAATTTCAAATTTTAACAGTTCGCTTAATAAAAGATTTGGTGACTAGAGAGTCATTATTGAGAATTTCAAAGAGAAAACTAAACCAATATCCGTCCTCGCTATATTTTTACTTAGTCTTATATGAAATATCTTCAGGTTTACTTTAGCTTCGCTGTTTGTGCATCTGGCATTGCTTAGGAATGTGTAGCGGTGTAAATTGCACTTCTCTTACTGTTGCTGCATGTCTTCTCCATTTTTATGAAGTTCAACTGTGGCGTATGTATCAGCTTTATGTTATAAATAAAATTGTCACGTTTTATCCAAATCCGATCAGAATATAAAATATCCCACAATATTCCAATGTTTTATTTGAATTAAGGTTTTAAATGCAAATCTAACAAAACATTATCAGGAAGTACGAAAATATGCAAATTTTCGTGGTGTTACAACACAATTTTGATAAATCTACACACACACATTTACATCATGCTTGCATCTAGATTTGAAGCAATCTCGCTACAGCACAGGAAATATACAAGGAGGATGTACCTACTAGATGAGCTCGTTTAGATAGCTTTTGTGCAGTTAATTGGTTAACTACTGAACTAGTCTAACTTCATTTACATAGATGATAAGCAAATATGAGGAAAACAGTTAATTTAAACGCTGGAAAGGGTATGGTTATATTACCTTAAAATCGACGCACTTATTATAAAATATTGATGAACTCCTCTCTGTCTTTACCAATAGACTTACAAGTGTCACTAATGAAATCATCTCAGATGGGACAGCTCAAATGATTTAACATGCTTAATATGGGTGCAACAAAAGTAAATATATGTATTTATGCATGGACCGCGACAAGTAGAAAGATGTTGTTTCAATTTACCCCTCATGTGATCTATTGAACCGCTGTGAAGTATATTCTTTATCAAAAATAATGTACTTCACAATGTTCGTTTTTATTCACCTTTGATAAATGCTACATATATTGTGTTTCGACATACTCTGTATTCCCGTATCTAAGGCGAGATGTGAGCTAGAACTAAGTGTCTTTGCTCAGCTCTCGAGGCGCCTGTGTTGATTTTCGCTGTAACAGACTATTCCGTCTAATTGCATCAACGCTAACACCACTCATTTAGCCTGACAAATTCATCAACGCCCTGTAATTACACAATAAAGTTTATTGCAACGTGAAGTTTAAATTTGTCAATAAAATTTGCAGCATTTCAGAGTCGTAATGATATATCGTAATTGAGTATAACGTTTTATCGCTATCCATTATTTTAGTTCATAATATATGCTTATATTGAATAAAGAAAATGTAATTTGTTTATTTTGTACTTTTGTTAAAAAAATACAAGACTGGCGCTGATATTGACCAGACCTGTACGAGCTTAAAGTTAATACTAATTTTGTTTTAAATTATTCCTACTGAATCAATGCGGCAAACCTTATATGTAGTAATGTTAATCAACATGCATACAATAACATAACAACTTACAAACTCTAAAACAAAAACTAAAATGGTTTAAGGGTCAAATCAAGTAAATAATGTATTTAGCAATGAACCAATTATTCAACTTTGATACAAATTAAACGGTCAACAGAATTAGTTTCTAACTTGTGTGATACCAATGTACAATCCAAACATTTAAGTATACATACATACATAACCTCTTTCCACTTGCCACGATCTCTGCATATTTCCTTTGCTTCATCCACATTCATAACTCTCTTCATGCAAGCTCGGCGGTTTCGGGTACTTTTGACCTGACCCTTTACCAGGACGTCCTTAATTTGATCAAGATACGTTCGTCAAGGTCTTCCCACTCCGACCTTTCCCTCCACACCCTCCATGTATATCTGCTTAGTCAACCTGTTTTCATTCATCCTCTCCACATGACCGAACCATCTCAACATACCCTTTTCTATTCCTGTAACTACATCTTCTTTCACATCACAACATTCCCTTATCACGCTGTTCCTTATGCGGTCACTCAATTTCACACCTAACATACTTCTTAACGCTCTCATTTCCACTGCATTTATACAACACTGTATAATTTATTTTCTCGCCACTTCAATAAGAATACTTAAATGTAATACCAAAAACTTACATAAAATTTTTCGGCCCGTATCTCTAGTTACATTATTTTATAAAATCACCACATTTTCCAGGAGGAGTAGACAGAGATTAATTTTCCCACTCTCCATTCTTCTTTCGTTTCACGCAAGCTTTTCGGTATAGAGGACTCTTGACCTAACATTCGCCATTATTTTGCTGACTATACTTGAAGTCCAGTGAATTATGTACTCGAATTTAACCTATGATTAATTTAATTACGGTAGATAGCGATAGGAAGATACGTACAAGTTATTTTTGAGCCCTTTGTTAATTCAATTTGCCGTTAGGGCCCTGATACGGGTCGTGGCTTTTAACAAATTTAATCAAGTATCGGAGATGATAAATTAATTAATTACATGAATTTGGATACATTTTAGGCGAAGTATTGATTGGGTAACTTTAAATTATTCATCCTACAAAATAGGTTAAAATAGTGAAGCAGAAATAAATTTGACTTAGTTAAAAAATTAAACTCGAGATGATTATCTTGGAATAAAGAATCTTGTTGAATTGGAAAGGAAAATAGAAAGAAACTTTTACTGCGTCAATATCATTAAGAAGAACAAATTCTGCACGAATTAAAGTAACTCAGTAAGAAACTATAACAATCGCCATTTTCTTTGTAAGACAGGATATTTTAAAACCATCCAAGTTTGCGCTTCAACCATTAGCCGTAGAAACTTATCGGGTTTCTTTAATTCAGTGTTTAAGTTAGAACAACTTTTATTTCTATTTGGTGAAATATACTTTAGTAAGCAGCGTTTATAGCAGGAATCTATTATAAAATAAAAATACCCTTAATGTATTAATACCTCCGAGTGTAGTGGGTTATGTACCTACATTTAATTAATTCATTAACGACAACGCGATGTGACCTGTGGAATGTGGTAAGTATCGATCAATATCTACTCAATACTCGTTAATGACAAAGGTGAAATCCCAGCGAGACGCCAACAAAGCGAGCTCTTATAATCGATAGGTAGTTCGAGTAATTGAAAACGAGTCCACATCGACTAATTATGACAAACAGACACAGAATTGAAGTAATTCGACCTTCTTTCTCGATAGTCTCTAATCTTCACCTTTCCTTTTCACAGAAATGGGGTGCGTATTTGACCATGACCCTGGACTGAGTTAGTCAGGTTTTTACACACTCACAAAAATCTGTTTAGAGGAATCTAATCCAAATAGGATCATGGTTTAGATCCAGATACCTGAGAGTCTGAGAATTCTGAGTTTCCTTGCAATGATTTCCCGCACCGTAAAAACATCTAATCGGTTACTCCAACTAATTTACATAACTCAGAAAACAGTCATTGGCATTTGATTGAGGTGGGATTTGAACCTGGACCTCCATGCGTATTACGCATTTATGCTCTGAAGCCGATAATTCGACCAGCCACATTCAAGAAATAATTCGTTTACAAACTTTTGAAATAACTGTTTCGGAAGATCCAATCTCGCCGCTTCGTATTTTTCTAGGGGTAATTGAGTTGTATTACAATTCCTTTTCTTTATGAGGTTATGAAAATATGGTTTCACTTTGAATTGGCCTTTACAAACCAGTTCTGCATTAATGCAAATCCCAGTGGTTATTTTTAGGCTAAAAGAGAACAATGTTTTAAACATTTAGTCGAAATATATTTAAAACATTGTTTAACTATATATTATAAAAGGCAGAGAAACATAAATTCACTACTTAGATTAATGTGATTATCACATTGTAAGACAAATAGTTTGTCAGAAACAGAAATTGCACGTCTGCATGTGGCATTCAGTGGAACAAACGAAGAGGACCTAAATTGAATGTAACCGTTGGATTCACTTTGCTTTGATATCCTGCACCTGATGCCTTATATAGCTATTTAAATCTATCAAAGTCTATCGCATATTTCTACTTGAATGAGAACGAAATTCGAAGTGATTTCTGGCTCTTTAGTCGGTACTCTTACTTTCTAGAACAATCATTATAGAACAGGCTAGGTTTCTTTTTAACATACATTTAAATAAAATTGAATCACAGGCATAAAGGTGGATATTGAATATTACCTCTATCGCATATTTCTACTTGAATGAGAACGAAATTCGAAGTGATTTCTGGCTCTTTAGTCGGTACTCCTTCTTTCTAGAACAATCATCATTGAACAGGCTAGGTTTATTTTTAACACATATTTGAATAAAATTGAAACACAGGTAGGTATATTTTGTTTAGTTAAATAGGAGTTAGGTCATGTATGTTTCATTGTCAAATTGTAGCTTTCCAGAGCTATAATAATTATATCCAGTACAAGCACTCAGAGGATTACGTCTATCCTCGTTCTCTTGAAATCTTCCCCCTTTCAGTAAGTAACGCGACTCTGAGGGAAGCGATATAGTTATATATAGTTTTTCTAACTGCTATGAGCTTGTGCATGATGACGAGCCTATACCATAGAAAGCGTCTCCAAGTGATGTGAATCTTTCCGAAGGTATCCTGTCAGCTGGACAGCCAATAGTGAAGTCATTTTATGGTTTGTGGCACCTTATAGCGTTTGCAGCGATATAAGCGGTGCTGGTTGTTTCCCGAAACTTTATAATAGAACTACTTCATATCTTTTCCATGGATGTCAAAAAAGACGACTAAGGTAAAGTCAATATTTGTCATAATGAGCTCAGCATCTCCTAATTTAAGGTCAAGAATAATTTTAACAGTCAATACAGATGTATTTTCCTCAATTTCTACGAATGGACGGGCCAAAAAGTCAGTCAACTGTAAAGAACCTTTATCTTCTTAATCTCTTTAAGTAATTAAGTAAAAAAAATCAACAAAATCGACTATGTTATAAGAAAAACAATATAAGCTAGGTGATTAGGAAAAGATTTGTCTTTTCTGTCCAAAGGCTGTCTGGAAGAGATTATTTTTGGGAATAAGTTTAACATTGTGTACCCATTGTATTATTTTTTATTGTTTTGGCTTTGTAGGTACTTATTTCTACAATTCTTCTACTTCCTCTTGGCAAAAGTCCCGGTTGCATAGTCACCTCTCTGAGTAGGAGTTCGGGGTGCTCATTTTGACCATGATCTTGGGTTGGATATGGATCCTGGATGGATTTTTACACAAAGCGACTCCCGCCCGACCTCCGTAACCTTTGCAGGGAAACCTAAGCCTATATTGGATCATGGTTAATACAGCACTAAATGAATCTACCTATTCCCTTAGAATAAACAAAATGAGTGATGATGTCGAACAGATTTTCTGGTCTGGCTTTCAGTCCAACAGGATTTCCAACATTTTTATTTAAGTAGTAAGTTACTTTCTCATCTTGTTTAAGTTTTAATACTATTTAAGTGCGTCAAGGAAGCTTTTGTAAGTAAATAGAGTGGCATTTATATCGTGCCGGTGACAGGCACTCAGTAAAACAAATGAAGATGAGCCAGTAAGGAGAGTAGGTTAGTGTTACCGTACAAAATGTGGAATGTAATAGGAAGATGCATTGCTAATGAAACCATTTCAATTGGTTTGTGTGAGCGAGAAGTGGCTATCATTTTACTAGATTCTATGTTATTACTGTAATAATTTAGATTTCACTTATAGAATTGACTATCCACTGTTACCTACTATAATGCCAAAATCATTGTTTTATTGGTTTACTAATGTGAGTGGCAATATAACCTACACTAAGACCAAGTAACAATGATATATTTCTGATTTATAAACATTAAAGTCGAGTTCCAACCGATGCTTTTATGATGAGGAAAAACATCGTGAAGTAACTGTCATATTCAAGCAACTGAATGGTGGTGGATCGCTGCTTACACCCTTCGTTACCAGGGAAGATCAAAATGTGGAAAAGCATTACGCATTATGAAATTTCTCTCTCACTTCATCCAGTATGCTGAGCCTTTAGCTTTAAGACTATAGGCATGTAGTTTTAAGTTTAGACAGGTTTTCTTTGGTTAACCTCTTCGGTGACTGGTGGTGGCGGCATGGCCAGAATTGATACACCAGATAGCCTTCAGCCTTCCGCAAGATGGAACCCATTCCAGTGGGGGTGGCTGCTTCATCTTCTTCCTTCTGGCTTTGGTCCCTGTCGCATCCTCACCATTCAGAAGAGAGGCCCAGGGTATGCCCTTGACCATGGACCCTGGATTGGGTGAATTAAGTTTTTACACGAAGCGACTCCCATCTAACTTTTGTAGGTAAACCTTACCCGTATTGAATCAATTATAATTACACATCCAGTTTCCTGAATGTGCAGGTTTCCTCACGATGTTTTCCCACACTATAAGAGTTCGGTTAGTATTCAAACTAAGGCGGCTGTTTTATAATCGGTCTAATAATTTAAAATAGCATTACAAAAACAAGCTTTAAACGCTTCGTAATTAACTCCAAAGAAAATAGCGTGTAATTTTATAATCAATTTTTAATGTTGGGTATAAAAATATGCTGCAGAACGTAAAACCTAGTATGTAATAAAAGTTAACTCACCGTTTCAAAATAACTCCGCTTAACCGTACAGTAAAATGGTAACAAACTTCTTTATTGATACTCTCTATTTAAGTATGTTTAGGTTTTATACCTTACAGGCACGGATCAATAACGTACCGACCCTATAGTATAAAGTGAATGAAAAAGTAATGAAGATGAAAAAATCTATCGCAAATTAATTGACTAGGTTATTGCAATTAGAACTTTCATTCAATGGGTAGATTCATTCATGATTCCCGCATTCTGTTTGACCCGGCCGCGAATCAAATCTCCTGGGAAAACCAGGGTTTACCTATGACCACTATTCGAGAATACGAAATGACTTATCTGAGAACCTGTCAATAGAGAAACTTGTTCTGTTTCAATTTTGGTTACAGACAAAACACTCTAACACGAATGTGTAAGTTTCCTTTGATGTTTTTACTCGTTGAAAATAGCATCATATTGTATTTATTAGCATAATAAATCTAATTCGTTTCTTTATAAAGCTCTTGAATAGTATTATGTGTGGTCGACTCCAAAGTAAAACTTAAATATTAAGGCCAGCAAATAAACATTCTTCTTTTTATTGATAACTTCTATAATGTATCGCTTCCTTTACATACAGTATGCTGGGTATAATAAATTACTGTTTATACAGCACATGTGACCACAATTTTTATTTGCAAAAATACCAATGATATATTTGGCGCTTGGGAAATCTAGTGATGCGTTTATAGTTCAACATCTCAGTGAAATAGAATGCGAGCAGATGAAATTCATTATTTTGTTATTAAATTTTAACGATTTTATTTTTATTTTTCGTTATCTTCGGAGAAATCCCAATCCTTTTAAAGGCTTTGTTTCCTCTTCAATTTGAGAACATGTACAGAAAAACATGGACAAAACCAAATTTATACACAAACATCAGCATACAACATTTTGTGCTATCAAACATTTCAACAATTGAAAGAATGCACTGCGATATATTTATTGCTGTTTGATTTTTTACAATTTCTGCTGATTCTTCCGTTTGTTTGAAAATAAAACAAAAAATATGTCAATGTAGCATACCTTTATCCATATATAACAGAAGGGTTATATTTATCGTAAATTAATTGATTAAATCCAAATTGTTTATGTTACACATTTTTATGTGATGAAAAAGTAATATAATCTGGAAACGCTTTACTTTAATATTATTTATCACTTAATGTACCTTAAAATATCCACTTAAATTGTATTTAAAGCTGGATAAACACCACTTCCATAAAGTGCTAAAGAGATTCATTGACGTCATAAAATCAAACCACAGAATGGTGAAAATGGTAGACATAGTATAACGTAGGCAAATGATATTAAAACAATGATATTTTCATGATGAAATGGCGCGGTTGCGATGTGCCCATCTATCAATAGCACTCGTGTCTGGCATTATTTACGGGATGCCCAGTAATTATTCATATAGGTATCATGTTTTTTTGTACTGTGTCGTTCTTTTTTTTATTCGATATTGGATTTGTCTTCCATCTCACCCGATGATAACTGACGATGAAGGTGAAAATGTTACATGAAAGAGAAAACCCATTTACTCGGCACCTCAGAGAAGATCCACTCCATCTATTTCCCATAGATGTCGCAAACATTCATCTAGATTAGCTTTGGGTTTGGTTCCCCTGAAAAGTTACGTAGGTCAGACTTGAGTCACTCGTTTAAAAAGCTGACCTATCCAGTATAGGATCATGGTGTAAAAAGTGCATCCCGGGCCAGAGAGCGGTACGAAGTAGAATGCGAGGAAGAAGAAGATAGCTAGAAATTTTCTATATCACAGGTATTATCAACAGAGATCTTACGTTGGTGTAAATCATCTTCATCTACGTCGATATTGCTCAAAAAAATCAACTCAACGTTTTTGAATAAAAATCTAAATTTAAAAACGACAATTGAAGTAATTGTCACAGCAGATCCCAGGCCCTGGGGGCATAGTGGCGTGACGGAGGGTGGAACAGGAAGCACGCAGATATGAAAAAGATAAGTAATTTTGCTAGGGAATGAATACCTGTCTCATAAAAATATCTCGGATCTTACAATAGAAATGATCTCGATGTTTTATCTTCTTCATCCCCGCAGATGTATCTCAGCCGCGATTATTTACATGCATAAAAAGTGCTGACAAGCAAATCAAGATCAGTCCATTTGCTGCCTCGCAATCACGAGGGATCTACCGTTTCCACGATCCATTAGACAGAACCCCAATTTGCAGACTTTTACCGCAAATATTGAAATTACAGAAGTTTATCTCACAAGTTTAAATTTTTGTAGTAGGACTTCAATTTGGCAAGTAAAATTTATAACATAAAAAAAAACAATATATTTTTTTCACAAAAAAGAAAAATTACAAGGGATTAGAACCCCTTATAATTTTTGTTGAGGAAATTATAGAAAAAAAAATTACATTTCTATAACACTTATTTTAAATGCTTAGTAAATATCGGCACTTATCTGCGACTTTTTATTAAATTAAGGAGAATTTTCGTATTGAACATTGAAAATTGAAAAATAGAAATAAATAGCTTGCTTATGCTCTCGATACTACTAGACTCCATCTGGTGTATAGAATCTCATATGAGAAACTGGTACAAGGGAAATAAACAAAGTTATTGTATCATATTTGTAACTCTTATTAATTTGTGATTTACTCCATTGCTAGAAAAGATGGAAATATAAGTATTTATTATTTTGTTGGGTCAAGGACTTGGAATTACTCGCAAGTTTTTATAAAGCCAGCTATGAAAGAGGTGAAAACCTACCTGCCGCTTGATGAATAGAGCAATTTCTGAATATTGGTGTGTATTCAAAAGAAAATTATATTTTGGCGTCAAATGAATAACTGCAGTAAAAATTCCAAAAGAAACTTTTTTAAAAGAACATAAACTATCTATTTAAATGTTTTTGAAGAGTTTTTGGAAAAATTTCATTTATTTACTGGGTGTTGGATGTTTATCTATATAAGATTTTATTATAAAATAATTTATCGTTGTGTTAGTATTTCGTAACACAAGTCTCGAACGTACTTCGAGGCTAACTCAATCTGTGTAAGCTGTCCCGTTTTTATTTACACTATATAAATTGATAAAAACCGGAAACATGCTCTCTCGAAACATGCGTTATAAAAATGGTCACTATTAAAATAAATAAGTAGTTTTAATACCATACCTCAAAGGTATGTATATATTATACATATGACTTTAAATAAAAAAAAAATGTTTTTGTGCACTTATTTTTATCACAGAAATAACGTACTAAGAGGACATAAGTCGTAATCCCGATTAGGATAAGTCCGCCATTGTACATATTCTTCTTAATCCAATAACTGTTTTGTAATTTGTTACATTTATTTTTATGTGCAATAAAGAGTTAACAAACAAACAAACAATATTGATCGGGTATTTTATAGTATTTTTATTCTCTTCTGTCCATCTCCATCATTTATTTCTATCTTACAAAATAATTCATTTGATTATTGAAATCACTCGGATACGTGTAAAATACAACTTACCCATTGGCAAAAGTCACTACTCACTTACATACGGTTGACTAGATATTAAACTACACAAAAAAATATGGAACCGGAGATGATCGCCGAGTAGTTTAAAGAAAATGATACAAACAAACAAAAGAAAGAGGAAAATATCGAACTAGATTTCCTCGGGGGATTGAAGTCGCCTCTACTAAAATTGGATGGTAAACTGAAGACACAATGGATTTTATTCTTTTTTACCTCGGCGTTTGGGAAAAGAAACGCCTACAAAAATCCTTTTCATCGCATGACCATCAATCAGGATTTATTTGTGTAATTTGCTTTTCAAAGAGCGAAGCATATTCAATACTTCCTCACCTCTTACATATGTGTGGGATATATTGGTTCCGGAACTTTCCATTGTGGTAATATTTGATATTCCAAGTGTATTTTTGTTTTGGCACGATGTTTGAATTTAACCTTTCAGGTGCAAATATTGTCTTTTGTTGCTATTGCTACCATGCTGATGTTCAGATAAAAGGAAGTTGCTTTGTAAAACAACTTGATACTGCTTCAGAAAAAAAATACAATGGGTATTTTAGGGTATCATTTTCTTTCAAGAAGGGAAAGAATAGTATATGTGTAAAGGTTTATCATTTTATTTCAAATTCGCTCGTTTTGTGTGGCAAAGCAAAAAAAAACAGTTGAACATTTTTATCAGAAAGTCTTTTGCTACAAAAATTTATGAACAAAAATTAAAAGGAAATTTATACCTTATATAATTTAAGCATATTGTGAGTTATTTATAATTAATTGATACTCTAATAATAATGTGGGAATTATATTGATTCGTTTTTTTTTCAACAATTTTCTTTTGATACGATTTAAAGTATTATCATTAAACACTTTATTAACTTTTTGCTTAGAAATATTTTCAAGTAAATACTTTAATTAAAATCTTTAATTTTTTTATTTCATTAAAAGAGTCACTTTTTAAATGTCAGTCTATCATACACTTTATTGCAATATTTTTATTATTTTTGTTATAATGATTTAGTAAATAATATATATTCAAAATATGGCACAGGAAATAAGGAAATCACCAAACATTCATACCAGATCTTCATCGGCAAATGCTGAAAAAGGAAGAGTGACATATTGCACCGACCTTGAAAAATCAGTTATAATGAGCAACTTTGAGCGCCGCGGCTGGCTTCAGGTGGGGCCGGAAGATGAATGGAATTTTTATTGGTCCTTCACACAAAACTGTCGAAATATTTTCAGTATCGAAAGCGGCTATAGAATGAACGATAACCAAATGATAAATCACTTTCCTAACCACTACGAATTGTCGCGCAAAGATTTATTGGTAAAAAATATCAAGAGGTACCGAAAAGAGCTTGAGAGGGAAGGGAATCCTTTAGCTGAAAAAGTCGAGGTACATCTGCCCAATGGTCAACTAGTGACACGTTACCTGCACCTAGACTTTATGCCTACGACCTACGTTTTGCCGGCTGATTATAATATGTTTGTGGAAGAGTATAGAAAATCTCCCCAAAGTACGTGGATTATGAAACCAAGTGGAAAATCGCAAGGAGCCGGAATTTTCTTAATAAACAAACTTTCTAAATTGAAGAAGTGGTCTCGAGAAGCAAAATCTCCGTTCCATCCTCAAATCACCAATAAAGAAAATTATGTGATATCTCGTTACATTGATAATCCCCTCCTGATTGGGGGGAAGAAATTTGATCTGAGATTGTATGTGTTGGTAACGTCATTCCGACCTTTGAAAGCCTATTTGTTCCAACATGGCTTCTGTAGGTTTTGTACTGTGAAATACGATACGAGCGTAACTGAATTGGACAACATGTATGTACATTTAACAAACGTTAGTGTGCAGCGGCACGGCGGAGATTACAATAGCTTACATGGAGGCAAGATGAGTATTCAGAACTTTAGACTGTATATTGAAGGAACCCGGGGACGAACTGTAACAGATAAGCTTTTCGCTGAAATGCAATGGCTTATAGTGCACTCGTTGAAAGCCGTAGCTCCTGTGATGGCGAATGACCGTCATTGTTTTGAATGCTACGGTTATGATATAATTATCGATGATACATTGAAGCCTTGGCTAGTGGAAGTAAATGCTTCACCATCCTTGCAGTCAACAACGCATAATGATAGAATTCTCAAGTTCAAGTTGATAGATAATATCGTGTCAGTCGTCGTACCTCCTGACGGAATGCCTGATGCCAGATGGAATAAAATACCAGATGCCAGCGCTCTAGGTGATTTTGAGCTGTTGATTGACGAAGAGTTAATTGAACGAGAAGATGCTCATTCACGTTATAATAAATTTCATCGCATGAAATTATAAACCCATTATTATGTCAACTTTATTTATATTTTTATTGATAAATAAAATATGTTTTATTAAAATATATATTTAATAACATAAAAGTTTTTTATAAAGGAAACTTTAAATTAAACATTTGTTTTGAACCTATCATACGCAGCATTATCACGTCCATTAGCGCGTATTTGGGAAGAATTGACTTTCACTTCATCTTTATACATTAAATCTTCATCTATGAGAACGTCAAAGTCGCCTAAGGCTTCTGCAGATGGTGACTTAGCCCAACGAGAATCAGGAACACCATCAGGTGGCAGCACTACCGATAACATATTATCAACCAATTTGTATTTCAAAATTCTATCGTTGACGGTCGTGGCTGTCATAGAAGGGGACGCATTCACCTCTATTAACCAGGGCTTCAAATTGTTGTCTATTATAATATCATACCCGTAGCATTCAAAACAATGCCGGTCATTAGACATCACGGACGCCACCGCTTTTAATGAATGTACTATGAGCCACTGTATCGCTTCAAATAGGCGGTCGGTCACTTCCCGACCTCGCGTCCCTTCCAAATACATTTTTAAATTATGTATGCCGAGCTTTCCTCCGTGTATACTGTTGTAGTCTCCTCCGTGTTTTTGTACACTCACGTTAGTCAGATGTACGTACATGTTATCGAGCTCCGTTACGCTTGTGTCGTACTTCATCGTGCAAAATCGACAAAATCCGTGGCGAAACATATAAGCCTTCAAAGGCCGAAAAGATGTAACAAGGACGTAAATCCTCAAATCGAATTTCTTCCCACCGATCAAAAGCGGGTTATCTATATATCGTGATATAACATACGAGTCCTTGCTTGCGAGATGGTGTTGTAAATATTTTTTTGATTCTCTGGACCATTTTTTTAGTTTTGACAGTTTGTTTATGAGAAAAATGCCTTCGCCCTGGGATTTGCCGCAAGGTTTCATGATCCACGTCATTTGTGGACATCTTCGGTATTCCTCGACGAATAAGTTGTAGTCTGATGGTAGTACAAAAGTTAATGGGATAATATCCAAATACAAATATCTGTGAGTCATATGTCCGTTACTGAGTTTGACTTCGGTTTTCTCTGCCAATGGGTGGGACTCTTTTTCTAACTCCCTTCGGTATCTCTTAATATTTTTCACAAGGAGGTCTTTGCGGACCAGTTCATAGTGATTGGGAAAATGGTTGATTAACTGGTTATCACGGAGTCGCAAGCCGGAATCTAAACTGAACAGATTTCGGCAGGTTGCCGTATTAGACCAGTAAATATTCCAATCACCGTCAGGGCCAACTTGTCTCCATCCTCGATTCCTAAAAGTGTTGATAACCGTAGATTTCTCGAAATCCGTGCAGAAATGAATGTGTTTCGTATCTGGGGGAGTATTCACGACACGCCCATATATGTTAGAAGTTAATTTCTTGCTACGAATTGACATACTTTCAATTTTTATTACTTTTTAATTATAATAATAGTAAAATTATTATTTTTTGATAAATGTATAGATTTGCGTTTTTACATAACCATAACCGTCTAGATGTATAACGTCAATTTTGATATTTTATTTTTATGAATTGAAACTGATGTAAGCTTTAGCGTCAAACATCTCAACAATACTAAGATCCTTTTCAGTACTGCTTACGTTGTTCAAAGACAAAAGTTCCTATGGCACCCTTTAATTTGAGATTCGAATCATTCAAAGGCACTTACATTTACTAGTCAAATTATTAATGTTTTAGAAATCGGTTGTGCCTATATATTAATATAGAATTATCAAAATATACCTTAAATAAAGAAAAATAATTTCATCGGTGAATCATCCTTTGAATTTATATTTCTTATAACTGAATGGGCTGACATTTGTTCGACAAGTAAACAAACAGTGTCTACTACTTTGTGGATGAGTAATTATGATATATCTACATGGGAAGAAGAGAGACAAATGTGCAAACTTGTGAAATATTGTTTCGATGATAAATGGAGTGGCTCAGGAGTTATTAGACCGTAACATGTAAAGTAAGAAGGATCACTTACACTGAACGATATGTAAATAATTCTACACGTTTTTTATACCCATACTATTAAAGTTCTAAAAATCGATGAAAGTATTTGGCTAGTGACTATGCTATATTACCTTGCGCCATTTTGGGTCACTTTTCATTTCGGACATTGGTTCTTCTGCATCAACGCTCAGTTACGATATACATATTATTACATATGTATATTCATAACCATGAAGATAGATTTGAAATAGATTTAGATAATTTATTTCAAAGTCCACATGGCGAAGGCTCTTTGTAATTTCAAACTCTTTGCCTCTACCAATAACATCACATTGTATTATTTCACAACTCTCACTATGCCGACTACTTATTTATTTATGTACACAAAATTATATACAGGGCCATTTATTACAGTAATTCTAGTACAGAGGTGATACTTATTTAAAAAGAAATCTCTTCCAGTAGACCCATGAGAGGAGAGATGAATTGTGGAGCGGTATGGCGTGTGCATGAATATCGTTTAACATATTTAACTAAAGATTTCAATGAAGGAAAAGTTTGGGAATCGCGAATATCATGTAGTAAGGAATTCCACAGTCGTACAGCACGAGCAGAGAAGGAAGTCTTGTGGGTAGGAATAGTAAAAATGGTGCGCAAATGAGACCTGCAAAGAGAATGAGACGAATGACGGAAAGAGAAACGTTCTATAAGATAGGAAGGAAGAGACTATTTTATTAGTGCACATAATTTTAATTTACCTTTTACATCTCCGACTTCAGATATGATCTAACAAAAAAGGATTTCGGAATCAGAGATGCTAGTATCATGCGCGAGTAGAAATATATTCTCAATCTAATTCTAAACAAACAATATGGGATCAAAGAAAATGATTTATTTGTATAGTGTATTTGTATATTAGAGGAAATGTTTAACGAAGCAAAAAAAGAATATTATCAAATCACAGGTGTATAATCTACCTTCCTAATTTGAACACACATTATATTACCGAAACACTAGTTTAAAGATTATTCATGAAAAATACTTAAAAATGTAAAATTATCCTTCAGAGACAAAATTCGTGCAAACTTATTTAAAACGTATCACTGTAATACGTATCAACAATCCGATTCAATTCGATTATCACGTCTGACTGTGTTAATCCTATATGTTGTGCCTAACATATGACGACTAACGTGTTCCCGTTCCCATAAACAAACAAGCTTGTGATTTACTCCTTACTTCACTCTAAGATAAATGGTTGAAGAGTCTCTTTCATTTTCCTTCTAGTTGAAGCGATTTGGGCATCCCAAGTTTTCAGTTCATTGACTTATTGAGTTGAAATTATTGAAGAGTTTTATTAGGGTAATGTGGATTATGAGAGCTATGGTGCATGATTAAATTATTTCTGTTTAAAGTTTAACTGATCAATAGTAATTAGTCTAAAAACTGTCTAAATTCTAACACAACTATTAATTGTTTATTTATCCGCAATGTATGTAGCTCCCACGTAAAATAAATTAATATTGAAAAACAGATTCGATTGTACAGTCTTTTGAAGAATAAAAATGGATTATTGCAACTGGATTAGGATGTCATTTAACGTTATTCAATGAATTATTGATGAGTTTATCGACAAAAAGGAAATTGCAGATTGGATTTGATAATAAACGCAATGTTATTCCTTTGTTATATATTTACATACCGGCTTAAAAAAAATAATGGAAAAAAGTAAATTTCAAAATTTAACTTTTTAGAAAATTTGATATCTTATAGTCCAAATAAATTGACACCATTAGAGGTCAGGTTTATGTAATGTACTCTACCTAATAAGTAATTTGATGTCATAAATACATTGAGGCTGCAAAATTCATAAAACTTTGTGTGAATACAAAAACTAACTATTCAGAAAGTGATATTTAAACCCTTGGAACATAACATCAAATTCTAATATCGCTTCACATAGATATTTCGACAATTCAAAATGTATTCGTTTATCTCTAGAAAAATTGTATTTTTCACGGACTTCTTATTTCAATCGGAGTTTCTCGTATTCACAAGCAAGCAAGCTGCACAATTCACGACTCGCCTGAATTTATAGCTGGAAGTTATTTAAGCTGCTATGTCGCCAGTTAGGGGAGTAACACATACACTACTCTATTCATTCAATTTATCGTTCGCTGTCAAAGTGAACTCAAACTTGCTTAATCTTACTTTTATTGCGCTGAAAGAGTTGTCAGTATTTTCTCTACTATGTTTTTATGATTGTATCCAACGATTGATAGTTGTTGAAAATTGGATTATGTTAGTAAACAAAATTAAGATACATATATACCTACATATAAATTAATACTTACTGAAAAGTGTAACAAACATACTCATAAGGTTTTGCTATTTTAATATTAATTTAAATTTTACAATATTATTGATAAATATCTTTTTAAATATTTTTTCCTGCAGTTTACACCTACTATTCAGGTTAGAGGTGGTTTGAACGAGGCTTTAGTTATTTGCAAACACGTGAATTGGAACGGGCAAAGCTGCTAAAATGCGCGCTACGCCAAAACTGCACACCAAGTCTATTTGCCCGCTTCATTGTAAAATTGCCGAATGACCGTATCCATTGATGTAGGTAATCTATCTGAAATTACTGCGTTATTATTAGTTGAGTTATTTAATGAGAGAGGTGTTTTATATAAAACTGAAACAAAGAAATCACCCGCGTGAGACGAAGAATTCCGTAGACCTATAAGAACTCTACGGACGGTTCGGACTATGCGTTAATTGTGTCATTCAGTCAGTATCTTTTTTTTTAATTTAGAAGGTAGAGTTCCATGGGTTACTCTACATACATGCATATATATGTATAATCACGTCTATATCCCTTACGGGGCAGACAAAGCTTATCCAGTCATGATAACAGAAATCTGATTATATTTACTATAAAATTTGATTGAATACTAGCTGTCCCGGCGAATGTTGTTTTGCATTTTGTGGGTATGAAAAATAGATATTGGCCGATACTCAAACCTACTCAATATACTCACAAAATTTCATGAGAATCGGTCAAGCCGTTTCGAAGGAGTACGGGAACAAACATTGTGACACGAGAATTTTATATCAAGTTTATGAAATAGGTATACTTATAATGTAGACATAATAATTCCTACAAAATTTTAAGAAATTATTCTTCTTTTGCATAAAAAATTAGTCTACCAAAGTACTAAGAATTTGTGACTTTTCTAAACTTTTCATTTTCTCGGTAAGTTTAATCATTAATTCAGAAGAACAAGAAAGAAACATTGATATAAAAATCATCAAACGTTTCCGCATACGAAACATTTTCATACCTTGTTTCTTACACTTTCTGTAGCATTATATTAGTCACAATTTGTGGTGTATATTATATACTTTCGGGTATGCATAAAGACGGCTCAGCCACCTGTGTAGATAATCGTGTATCGTCATGTATGTA
Organism: Amyelois transitella; assembly: GCF_032362555.1. Classification (NCBI taxonomy): domain Eukaryota; kingdom Metazoa; phylum Arthropoda; class Insecta; order Lepidoptera; family Pyralidae; genus Amyelois; species Amyelois transitella. The sequence continues at coordinate 6,179,057 of NC_083515.1, forward strand.
GGCGTTTAAAGAAACCAAATGGAAGTTTATTTCCGTTACAGAGAGCTTCAGAAAATAAAAGTAGATATTTTCAAATGTATTTTTAAGTTCTTAGACTACTCGTATAATAAATATAACAATCAAGCTGCAAGTCCTTTCTTACTTCTTCTTCTTGATCGTATTCTTCATTACTGGAGCTCGTGTCCATCTTGAAACGCTTTGACGGATTCGCTAACGAGCTGTTTCCAGGCTGTTTTGTCTTCGGCATTTCTTAGGACAATGGCTATAGTAAGTCCCGGTTCTTGTTCCACTTGGTCAGACCAGTGGGTTGTGGTCTTTTACTGTCTATTTTCCCAACAACAACCAATTTGTCAAGATTATCGGGCTGTCTACGAGCCATACCTTTGTGCACAAATTTTATAATTATTTTTAAGCACAGATGATCAGGATCAGGTGTTGCCTGCGTTTTGTTATACCAATGTCTAAGCTATATTATCTACTGCAAAGTTCAAGTGCAAGTAATTTTTGCATAAAAAGAAGTAAACACACATATATCCCAACAAACTTTCAAATTAAATATGGGTAGGAATAACTTGATAATATTCAGTTAAAGGTACAAATGCCAGCTAAATTATTCACCATGAATAATATGCATTGATTGGAGTGAGATTCACATTTCATCCGCGGCGCCTCGTTAGGTTTAATTAGGGTTGGTTCAGCGTCAAACATTGTGAAGTGATCCCCTTTGCTATGTATATAGAAAAATGTTACGGTGATTACATGTTGGGCGCCTCGGAATACCGGACAAGCGACTCCCAACCTACTAAAAATTAAACATAATATCTGTGCTCAATTTTAACAACGAAAGGTTAAGAAGCAATGGGGATTAGTGACCGTGTATGAGTATGACTTGACTTAATCCAGATGCGGGATGAGCATTAAAAATATATTAATTTAAAACTTACCCTAAAAAAAGAAATATAACAAATCCAGCGAGAAAGTTTGTGAGGCAGTTGATGGAAGACGTGATTAGGGGGTTCCAGTAGCTTCTTGTAGCTGGAGAGCGCCAGGAGAGGGCTGAACCCTGGGCCCAGGGGAAAAAATCTGGAAGGTGGCGTCGATCCATGCCTGGTGTAAGAGCAGAATAATTTCAAAGCAAAATATTTTCAGAAATAGTGCTTGGATTTCATTGGAAAAATAAATTTTGATGAGAAAATATGGTTATACGTTTTTTCATATATTCACCTGAAAACATTTTCCCATATAAAATGGTCGCCACAGAGCGATCATTTCGACTCCTCTATCTCTGTACTTAATGGCTCAGTTGGGTTTTTTATTTTAAAATATGTTGTAAGTATCTAGGTTTACTTTATTTTAATGTAGGTAGACGTAGCTGTTAAATTACTCAACCTTTTTATCTGAGCTGACCACAACACAAACATGGCTTGACGCTTCTCCAAAAAAGAACCAACCATTTGGCCAGTGGCACAACATTTTATTTCGTCCTGAAATATCATGCAGCTGGCCCGGTCAGACGCGACACTTTCAAATAACTCCGTGATTCCTTAGAACATTGACTGTACAGAACTAAAACTTTAAAATTCAGATAGGAAGCGGCTCTGCACTCCGCGACAAAAGTTACAGCTCAGAGTGTAATTTTATACGCAATACGACAGAGATATTTAAATATATATTAAATTATATTTAGTGCTTTTTCACTTGATTACGATAAATCATATCTTTAAATAACTGTAACAAATAGTGAAACAACGGTTTAATAAAACAATGTTTTAAAACATGCAATATAGTGTTTATTAAACTACTAACTACTATTATTACCTGTACGTTTTACGTGCATGAACTTTAAATTAATAAATATTGCAAAAATATGTAGGAAATCATAATTCTCAAATACCTACATATGCACACAAAACTAGTTTCTTTATTGAACTTATAATCTGACATGATCATGCTGCTTTTAATGGAATAAGTAATTTGTATAGAACTTCATCAATAGGTTAAAATATAGTAGTCATAATATTTCTGTGCATTTTATATTTTCATATTGGCCGTCACACGTGTCTCGCTTGCAACATAATCGGGATGTATGTATGTGTGTTTTCGATGGTTTTCGGTATAAATTCCATTTTTATTTAGTCGATTCATTTTTATTTGATGCATTTTTACAATTGTATATAAAATGGGGCCCGTACTGGTGACCTTGGGTTCAGAAGGAATAGGCCATTGCGCCAGTCGTTTGTAAGTAGGTAAGTAATAAATTGAAAACTCTTTTAATTCCTGCATCTATTATGATACTCGTAATATGATATTGACGCTCATCCCTTTGTGTAAACGAATTAAGCTGTTGTAAACATCCTCTGCTTGAAATTGTAGGAAGTACTTCCTTGTATGTTTGCGAATGAACAAAGTGATATGAGATATTGGAAAATATTTTCAAGCCTTTGATCTTAGATTGAACAAAAAAATATTTAATCGTTCTATGAACAATCCACAACCAAGCCGGGTATTACAAAATATTATTATATTTTTTTAAGTATTTTTGTCTTTCATTTGATATTCGATACGATATGATAACAAACAAAAGAAAATCGTTGCGCTGTTTTCAAATATGGAGGTATTATCCTCCGGCTTCTAGTGATAAACTTTCTGAGATGGTACCCGGGATCCGAAAATCAGGTAACGACTGACTTCCATATGATTATATTAACCGATTACATTTATCCCGCAAACACGCTTACACCTCCAATATGCTCGCTTACTCGCAATGATTTACCTCGCCCTAAAAGGAATAGAAGTCACGATTAGAACAAACAGACGTTATCGAAAAATCGTAACTATTATACTTTTTACTCCTTGTAAGTATTTAGTAGTTATACTTTTATATGGAGCAGTAAACCGTTTCGAAACGCTTGCACTATCAAATTAGCATGTCTGAGTATTCTGTTACAAAGTCGGATTTCCATACAAGTTGGATTCTCCTTACAAGTAGATGGAGGAACGGAAACGATTTGCCTAAACAGCTGTTGTAGCTGAATAGTTGATAAAACTTGGTTATAGTTACTAACGTAAAACAGAATTAGGTGTTTTTTTTTTAAGGTAATTTAAAATCACAATATGATTTTCGCAATAAGCTAAAGGTATATATGCTAAGTTTATAAGTGTGTAATTGATAAAAATTAAATTAACTGCCTAATAAGTAGTTAATCTTATTTTTCGAATTTGTTAGTTCTATCTCAATATAGTATATATTTTATCTACACTCGCCTTGAATTACTTAGAATTTTCTATCTCAATCGTAATTTGTTACGAGATATATTACTTACTAAAATGATCAAAACTACAATAAATAAATTGGAACCCAACGATAGATCGCAATACACAACGGACATATCTCCTGATATATCAGGTGCATTTCCCAAGTAAATATTTATCAATATTGAAGTACACTGAAGCGTTCGCTTGTGGCTGTCTATATTTACGAGCAAGAAGGCATTGCAGTGGCGCAGTGGATTTTACGATGTAAAATTTGTTGGGAACATGTGCGGCTAGAGTTACGACTGCGCTGCAATCTCGTATGATTGGCTTTGGAGGTCTGAAAAGACCTGTTCGCTGATAAAGACGTGTTCGAAAAATGTAAACGATACTTTTTTGTTTTTTTATGTATATAGGTATATGTAACATAGAAAATATGCCTATTTTATTTTCGACAAAACAAAAAATGTATACTCACAAAATATTGAGAATTTTTAAACTCTATATTGAATTAGAAGAAGAAATAAATGTGAAAATTATACAGAAAATAAGTTTTAAAATATAGTTAAACGTATTTCTACAATCGTAACAAGACCGACACCAACTCAGCGCCGTGTACGGCCATGTACGGTCACCATTTCGGAAAATATTTCACTACATAAAATAAGCTTTTCTTTCTAAATGCTAGGTCTTTCTAATAAATGATGGACGAAACATAAATATCACATCATTTATAAGATTCTAGACTACGTTCAGCTGAATGGATATATAGTGCATTTGAATTTAGATATGTTTTTAAATCTATACTATCTCTTTTTAATATGAAGAGAAATTATTTGGAATCTTCTTCCTTTAAAAACTAAAACACCTATTTTAATGGTATTTAGCACAGAGATACACAAAAATTTCAAATTGGCGTCTGCTTTCGGAAATCCAACGACAGCGAAGCGCCACCAAAAGCTAGAACAAATTCTATGCAATTTCATTAGCGTTTCCTTTCTGCTTAGCGCATATCTGAATATCATCATTATTCAGCAAAGGCCTCGTGTTCTCTAGAGCCTCACTATTCGCAGGCGACGGTGTCTCCAATTGAGTGCAATTTCCGCCAATTCCGCCAAGCCTGCACCTCCGGAATTACTGAATATGTACGGAATTTTAGATACGCTCCTACAACTGAGGCCAATGCAGTGCACAGCTTCCTTGATTAAAGCTGGAAATTGGCTTATAATAGAAATAGATTTCTTTTCAAAATAGGCTACAGGTTAGTTTATCTCGATCAATATATTAAATCTACTACCGCTTGCAATGCGTTGAAGAATCAAAAGATCGAAAAAACCAACCATCATCCCACCTAGGAAGATTCACAGAGACTCTGAGATCAGACTAGAGATAACTTCATAGTACAGAGAATTTTTACGTCAAAACAATTTAATGAAGTAGATAATATCAATCTAAACTATTCCTTCCCTATTTAACGGGATTATTTTTATGGCAATAAACCTACAATCAGATTTCTTCTTAGCGCGTAGTAGATAGCCTGTAACGACGTGTGTTTGCCAAGTCCATTTGTGATAAGCATCTCCGTAAGTGGGACGCATACAGTTAATACAAAATATGGCACAGCGTTTTAGATAACGTCAGCTAATTCTTAATAGTCTTTTGAAATACGCTTTACTATATATACACTATGAAAAATATTCTGGCCTGAGAACTGCTTCCAACTAAAAAAGATAAACCATAGCGGAAAAAACAATAAAATCCTGCACTACTCGCTTATAAACTAAGATTTCATTTCAATTTTTCTTCAAGTCTTTTGGTTGTTCAATCTCATTATTAAACCATCCAGCTAAACATAGTCATCGACTCTGGTTGCTAATAGTTCGAATTTGTTCATCTCAAAGGGGGTAAAGACGTGACTTAAACTATTATTAATTACACATGCAGAAATCGAAACCGCATAACGCAAAATGTATCCGCAGTTTATCTAATTACGAAGACTATTGCCCTGTAAGGAGTACTGGGATTATCATTATTATTATATCCTATTCGCAAACATCACGCAAGGCTTGTAGTTACACGCAAGATCGCAAAAAATATATCAGCTCTTCATGTACCATTTATCTATGTGTTACCTCAATTTATTTCCATGGCCTGCGGTAGATATCTCATTTATTAGTTCGTGAAGGGAGTTAGTATATCGTTTATAATTCTCAAGGAAAATACTTTGCCGTAATAGACGGTAATATGTTAACGAATGTTGTCGGTTTGCTAGTGGTAAGCATAAGTTTCTAACCTGACTGTACTTTGTCCTTGTTCTCTTTGCAATAATTTATTACAGAAAGACCTTCTGTTGAATACCTAATCGATCACTGTAAGAAGCAGCAAACATTTTAAAATGTAGGTATTTAATAATAAAAACATTAGTTATTATTAAAAAAAAAAATTTTTCAAATTAAAATATTTAACTTATTGTGTTTTCTTCAGCTTCTTAACCCCAAATAATAAATATTCAATTAAACTTCAATAGCGGTAAGTTTCAAAATTCGATTCAAATCTTTATTTTGTTACTTAGATGTGATTGATAGCACAAGTGACGTGGCAATTCCCGGATTCCTCAACCGAACACGAGCTGGGGTTTGGCAAAAAATAAGACATTAAAATATTCAGGAGATGCCGAGACCGGTCCACGACCGAATAGAGGTCGAAACACTTCTCAACCTTTTTGTGAATTCGTAAGCGAATTATTTATATCGAGATATATCGACCTTTCGATGCCGTAAATGGCACATTGTTTTATTTATGCGAGAATATTTCAACTTACCAGACCCAAAATGTACTTGATACTTTGAAAGGGATAAAGTTACAATTCACAAAAGCAAATTGACGCTACCAAGAGCTTTATGTTTTATAAAGAACAAGTGTTGGACGTTCTTTATATCATAGTTTAAAAAGGTTAATTAAAAATAAAAACTACACTTTTATCTAATCCAGTTTTGTAAAAGTCCATGTTCTATGTTAATGAGGTGTAAGTCTATTGGTAGAATCGGATTAGCATATTGCTTTGACGCTCTTAGGCCCGTCAGTTAAAGTTAAGACACGATGAAAGGGCTTACCTGTCTACGCGTACAATTCAACAAACATATATTACACAAATACAGCTTTGCAGCTGATGTACGGTTCAATGTAGAGAAACTTGACACCACTAAATTATATTTTTATTCACTTCCTTTGGCTGTATGAAATTTAATAACATTTGATTACTGTAATTTTATTTTATTCCAAAATTTTGACAAGAACATAGGCATTGCAATTTAGCCTTAAATGTGACCAAAAGTACACGTGATTAATACATATAATTTAAAAATGCCACATCGAAAAGATGCAAAATGATGATCCATGAGATTGTGGAAAATAAAATTAACTTCGTTTTATTAAATAATGATTTCAAAATTCTAAACGTAACGTTGGTGTTATTTTTCCGCTGCGGCAAACATTAAAATGCAAATTAGAGGCGTGTACACAGCCCTGCAACGCGCTTGCTTCTTTGATGTGCTTTCGGCTGATGTAGACTTGATACAATAATTCTTCCATGCTATTCTGGTTGCGATGAAAAATCATAGTGTGTGCCAGCTTCTCTGCCCGTGCAGATTGTAAAAGTCAATGAAGAGACTATCTAATAAACTTTGGCTTCCTCTTTTATTATTTACTATTTGTATCTCAATTCCACAGCTGAACGTGGCCACAGTTTTGAAAAGTGTGTTGACTCTATCTACACCGCAAGGGATATGGGCGTGACTATGTGTGTGTGTGTCTGTGTTGTATTATTAAATGCTATTGTCGCAATTTTAATCAATTTGTTCGCAGGGCATACTTTTTACCAACTCGGCATTATCTCCACGGAGTTTATAGTCACAACTAAATTATAACCCATTTGCTTGGTGTCTCACATAGCACATTTATGACAATGTGTGACACATTTATTGAAAAAATTAAAGCAAAATACTTTCTAAAAGCATCCCGTTTGCTCTAATCTTACTGTTATTTTCATGAGGTCGTTTGCTCAGATGTGTTAATCAAAAACATTACTGCACCGTAGTACCTAGTAGGTATATGTGCGTCATGTACTGCTGCATTAGAACATTTTATAGAAATTAGGAGGTAGGATTTATTTTTCATAAAACCCTGTTTAACTAGATAGTTTATGGGAGTAAGAATTATACTAAACGTTGCCTTTGAATATTGTTACTATTGGCTCTGTGTTTCTGGTAAGGGATAAAAACGGGATATTATGTATGTATAAAAAATTCCATGAAAGAATAAAACCCATTGATTGTTATAATAAACACCTGTTTAATATAATTTATCTATTCGCTTTAGTATTTTTACCAGATCGACCTGATACTGTTGGTTCATCCTTTTCCAATAATTCTTCATCAATAAGTAAATCAAAACTTCCCAAAGTTTCAGGGCATGGAAGTTTATTCCAACGCACATCCGGCACGCCATCTGGAGGCAATACTACTGATAAAATATTATCGATTAACTTATATTTCAAAATTCTGTCGTTTACCGTGGTTGATGTGAGAGACGGGGATGCATTAACTTCTACCAACCACGGCTTTAACTGATTGTCAATAATGATATCATAACCGTAACATTCAAAGCAATGCCTGTCATTAGCCATCACGGAAGCCACCGCCTTCAAAGAATGCACGATCAACCACTGCATTGCCGCAAACAACTTTTCAGTGACAGCCCTGCCTCTACTCCCTTCTAAATACAGTCGCAAATTTTGAACGCTCATTTTGCCCCCGTGAATGCTGTTGTAATCCCCGCCGTGTTTCTGTACGCTAACATTAGTCAGGTGCACATACATGTTGTCCAACTCCGTGACGCTAGTGTCGTACTTCACCGTGCAGAACCTGCAGAAACCAAGTTGGAACAAGTAAGCCTTGAGAGGACGAAACGAAGTTACCAACACGTAAAGTCGAAGATCAAACTTTTTGCCTCCTATTAGCAGCGGATTGTCTATGTACCGAGAAATCACGTAGCTCTCTTTACTTAACTGCGGATGAAAAGGAGTTTTCGCCTCGCGAGACCATTTCTTAAGCTTTGACAGTTTATTTATGAGGAAAATTCCGGTACCCTGAGATTTTCCGCAAGGCTTCATAATCCAAGTGCTCTGCGGGGATTTACGATATTCCTCAACAAACATATTGTAGTCGGCCGGAAGCACGAATGTGACAGGTACGAAATCGAGATGAACGTATCTAGTTACTACTTGCCCGCCTTGCAATATTACCTCAGCTTTTTCAGCCAAAGGGCTTCCTTCCCTTTCGAGTTCCTTGCGATACCTTTTGATGTTTTTAACGAGCAGGTCCTTTCTTGATAGTTCGTAATGATTGGGGAAATGATTTATCATTTGATTGTCGTTCATGCGATAGCCGCTTTCGACGCTGAATAGATTTCGGCATGTTTGCGTTGACGCCCAGTAGAAGTTCCATTCGTCATCTGGCCCGACTTGGTTCCAGCCTCGTCGTTCGAAATTGCTCATCAAAACTGATTTTTCCATGTCGGTGCAGAAGTTAACGCGACATTTTTCAAGTGGCGCGTTCACTCTACCGTATAAACTATTCGCTATTTTCTTCGCGTCCTGATTCATGGCTGTTGTCTGTTATTTATGTGGGAAGTTGATACTGACCAAACATTGGCAGCACAGGTGTACGTTGTCATGGCGTTGGTAAATACCGCTCGCTATTGGCCAATATCCAATCTCGCTCGCTATGACTACGTGTAAACACAGTCGGTATTGATTTTTAACGAGTTTTTGCCTGTATATGTGCGAACTTTCCCGTAGAATTAAATTTGCAACAGCAACCTTAATGCAAACTTCCTGTGTTACACGTCTACAGACGTTATAAATGGAAGATGTTTCATAAAACATCATTTTCATTTATAAGTACAGTGAAGCACAAAACCCCTTAGAAATATTTTATACTCGTAGTATACCTATTTCTTATACTGAGGTTGGGTAGCATTTCCAAACCGAACACTGATCATCAATTATGTTTATAGAGCTTTTATTTACATTGTAAATAATTATTTCCTATATTATAAAAGCATTTAATTTTACATTTTATATGTATTAATAAAATGTTAAATTAAATTATGTAAAATTACCTTATGTTTAGGTTATCTTTAATGAATTCCCCTTAAATCAGCGTAGCACAGAAACTTAGTGAAAATAAATAATTTCCATATTTTCATGTCCCTGTCTAAATTTATACATTTTGAGTTGTATCCAGAATTTGATTCCCCTGCCGCCTGTTTCGCGGGCTAAGCCCAGGGTCGGTAGTAAAACACTCATTCCCGTCTCTAACACACGGCATGATTTAATAAATGTTTATTCCTTTTTGTATAGCTCGTTCCCCTGAGAAATACCCATATTTCTTTGTATTATATTACGTCTGAATCATAAAAGTAATGATATGTTGTTACGCTGATTTAATGTTTATTTTATTTTGTAATTAATTATTAGCTTTCTCTCTCTTATAGCTAGTATAAGTGAATTATATCAATTGCCGAAATTCGCTTTTTTATACCGTCATGCTACCAATTAATCTTAAAAACTGTAGAAGCAAACGTCTACGGTTTAAGTACCCTTAAATATGATTACAATCTCAACAAAAAAAGATCAAAAAAAAGATGTATGTAATCCAAGAATTATGTACGTTATTACGGGAAAGACAGAGCCAACTGTCTCGCAAAGACTAAAAGGCCACGTTCAGCTGTAATGTAATTAAAATCCAAATAGTGACAGTTTGCTAGCCCTGCGCCTAAAAAAAGAATCCCAAGTTTATCAACCTTTCCCTTATTCGCCTTTAACGACATCCATAGGAAAGAAAGGGAGTGGTCCTATTCTAAAGTGACATGAATCACAGGTTAAAAATCATATTGCATTTATTACTTTTGACATCACTTCTGTCCGAAACTGTACAAAAAGACTAAAATTATAATTTTGCACTCGGCAAAACTCGAGTAGTTCCGACGTGGACAAGTAAATTATTTGTAATAAATTCTCCACCCCATTACTGCAAGAGTCATAACCTAGCTCAATAGGGCTAGGTTATGACTCTTGCAGTAATGTACAATAGTACAGCCCACAATTCGTGGCTACAGATGACCATCAAATGATATTCCTTAATGATTCATTTTTAATGCTTTTACAATAAAGATAATTTATTTTTATACACAACATTATATGTTGTATGGCATAATTAGCAGACAGGTTGCTAGCCCAACGTCTATAAGAAGAATCCCAAGTTTACACTTTTTATGAATTTATGAATTAAATAAGTTATAATAAAGACCTTTATATAGGTTAGTGTAGATAGCACGCTGAATGTGTCATCTCGCAGATTAATTTGCTCTCCCTAGGGTTGACCGCACCTGCCTGGTAATATAATTATCGCCGCGGATGAGTGAGCAAGATTCTGTGTAATATTTTATATGATTACGTATAATAATTTATGAGGTTGGTAAAAGTGCCTTTTTATATAGTCGAAGCACTGACATAAACTTCCTTTATACTTTATTGTTGTTTAAATACATTTTTCAATTCCTCACCAATTTTGCTTCATCAATTGTTAAAACAATTCGAAAATTACCGAGTTATTGTACATATGACTAAAATACGAATAATTTTGAATTTAATACGAAATTTTGTTTGTTATTCTCAGTATTGTATATGTGGGTAAATAAGAATAATTATAACAATATAATAATTTATTGAATCAAAAATATTCTGGTTCAATGAAAGCCACATCCTATGTATGCGATGCACGGATCACCATTTTTTATAACACTTTTTCAAATAATTTGGAAACTTTATGAAGTTTTAATCTAATTTAATAACAGAGCATCTCAAAGCTCTAGCTTTTCTCCGGCTTCAGATGCTAATAGAGTTATGTGAAAGTTTTCTTTCAGCAGAAGAAATACCCGAAGGAGCCGCCGACCGACGTTAGAATTTTATAAAACTTTAATTTTACGCATAGTTAGACTTCACTGGCTAATTAAATTTATCAAATACCACTTCCTTCCTCCTCTTGCTTTCAAACTTCTGAATACTGAATGTAAGTTTCCTGATTTTTATTTCATAACTAGCTTTTATCCGCAGTTTCGCCCGCGCGTGTTTAACTTTAGCTTTTGTTTTTACCGGGATGAAAACCTTTGTCTTTCTCTCCTTTATATAAACCCAAAATTTCAAGAAGATTGGTTCAGTAGATAACACGTGAAGAGAAAAAAAACAAACTTACTCTCGCATTTACAATTTTGTTTGTTTGTTTGCAATATCTTTATTGTACTTACGAAAGAACACAAAAATACAGCAAATTTGTAAGACAAAATATACAAAGGCGGACTTATCCCATTTAGGGCTCTCTTCCAGTCAGCCATTGAATAATTTATCCCTTTTTATAGGTAAGCAAACCAAATATTTATAAGATTCGATGGTCACATTTACCTACATAGCTTTTTAGATAACAAAAGTTTTTAACGTCATAATCATCATTCCCTCTGTATTTCATTTTATTTCACTACCCTAAATATAATCGTATTTTATGTTTCACTAAGTATTTGCTCATATTGTAGAACATAATAACAACATAAGAAAATATCCATAGAGAAAAATAAGAATATTAAAGATACTTTGAACCGAAACATAATACCATACCGTTTCATGTGACATTAACATAATGTAAGAAAAACAATAGGAAAACGAAAGAGGGAGATACCAATAATGATATGTGATCCAAAATATGTTTGTACGGAATTAATGGACCGTGTCATACATACTATGTTCTATAGCTTCCTACACGATGTTGCCAACTTTTAATTTATTTACGTGTGACCGAAAGCGGGCAATTTATTGCTTTGTCTTCATTGTGTAGGGTTACCATTTTAACATTCTTACATTGAGCAATTTAAATGAATAAAACGTTGATAAACGAATAAAAGAGCCGTGTGGTATTTTTAAACGATGGACTAGTAACCTGTCAATATTTGAATCTCAATTCTATCAATAAGCCAAACAGCTGAACGTGGCCAATAGTCTTTTCAAGACTATTGGCTCTATCTACACCGCAAGGAATATAAACGTGACTGTATGTGTACATATATTTAGATGTATGTAAACGAATAAAAGAGCAAAATCTCTCTCTGGTCATATCCTCCATCAACTGATGCTTACATGTCATTCAATTTTATTTTTTCTATATTATTAGCTTGATTTCATACGAAAAACCGACAGCTGTATGGTGCCGAAATTCCTAGACATGAACATAGTAAACATCTCCTTAACTAAAATCCTAGAAAACCTACTAAGGTGGTCAACCACAGATGGATAAGTTTCTTTGGGCTAGTGCCAACCCAGAGACAACACATGCGGTAACTTTGTCCACAACTCCTTGAATTAAAGCGAGCGTGCACAGGTTACACAACAGGTCGCTTCGGACAGGAGAAAAACAAGTTCAGAAAAGTGTGGTGTCCTCGGACTAACGGTAAAAGGTAGCTTTTCGATGTAGATTTTTAACTACAAATCCGAATTTAAATTCCAATCTAATATTATACAATGACACATGTAGATACGTATCTATCTATACATGTGTATATATCTATGCATATGTGTTACTGCATTCTTATTTATCTAAAATATTCTCAGAAACAGATAAAATGTATTCTCTCTTATCTGTTAGATCCAATGGATCCAATATTTGTGTTTTGGTAAAGCAACATGCATGTGTCATTTAAGTCGCAATATTAAATTATTAATATTTTACCGTTATTACATATAAAAATGCCATTAAAAAAAATTGACAGCGACTCTTCGCAAAATAAGTGCAATGACTAACATCTTACAATTTTAAACTAAACTTCCAACTTTAAAAAATAAATGATCTCTTTATGAGTAAAAAGCTTTTAGCAGCGCTTTAGAAATGCAAATCTTATGCTTTGGTTCCTACTTGACATATTTTTATAGCGCGGCAAAATTAATGACTTGACAATGACAAAAAGAATAATATATGAGGTTACCCTTTCTGCTGATATTTTACCTCTAAAAGAATAAATGTACGTAACCAATAAAATTACTGTATTATATTCTAAATCAGACATATGTTGTCTTCTTTTATTTTCTCGCAATATTGTCTAAATGCATCTATAGCAAGTGTGCAATAATTACATCACTGCAATACTTACACGAGTAAAGTATTTTTTTTATATTACCTTTATTTAATTAATTGAAACTACTCCCATCTTATTGACTTACCAGGCATTTAATCATTCATTCATTAATTCAAATAATCAGGTCTATATCCCTTGCGGGGTAAGCAGAGCCAGCAGACTAGAAAGTCTGATGTATGTTTGTCTTAATGATAAAATCGAGATTCAAATAGTGACAGGTTGCTAGCCCATCGCCTAAAAGAAGAATCCCAAGTTTATGAGCCTAATAAAACTTTATCTTATTATTTAGAACTTATCCAAGATGTGGTCATTAGAGCTCGCTGGGCTCCTCTCACTAACGCTATTTTAAGGGCAAATAAATTCTGAACAAACTTATATATTAAAAATAAAAAGCTTCGTAAACCGTGTTAAATGCAAATGTTATTCACTGCAAGTCGACATAATTCTCAGCGGGCGGGATGTTAAATGACCCGGAATAGTGATAGTTGGACTTACACGCGTTTGTATCGTAAGCTAGACTTATGTTACAGATATTTTTTTTATAATAAAGAATAACGAATGTTTCGTGAACCTTCATAATACGTCTATAGCTTTATAAGCCAGATAAATACATATATGTTTTATCACATTTTACAATTAATGAATTTACACTTATGTAAGGTCAAACAAATTTACCAAAATTATTATCAAAGACAAGCTATTTTAATTAAAGATAAGTCATTTAACTACTTTCATATTAATACATAGGTTTAGGTAGGTTAATTAAATCCTATCTTTGTGTGTACGTTCATCTACACGAAGCCTACATAATCTCTAAGGTGTTGCATGTGGTGGGTTTCTAATTAGAGAGGGCTTCCGTGAAACTGGCTGTCAATTTAATTGATTCTGTTGTCAACATACATATATATTATATATACATATATCATGTATTTATCCGTTCTGGACTAGACAGAGAAAAACAAAATTCGAAGATTTTTGCAGAGAGTAGGATCTCTGTCTATTTCTCGAAGAATTGAGATTCAGATAGTAACAGGCTAGCAAAGCCCATCGCCTAAAATAAGAATTCCAAGATAAGACTCTTATTCAAACCTTTCCCTTGGTCGCCTTTCCCAAACTACGCGATCGATCAAATCAAAAAATTATTTTGTTTTTTTTTTTCTATCAGACCAGTTGCCTATAAGTTTTATAATAAGGTGCCTATATGTATGTTAGTTAATACTTTGTCCAAAACTCATAACTATACAGGAATAGAAAAAAGCTGTACAAAGACAGTCTTATCCTTAAGTAGGATCTCTTTCAGCCAACCCTTTGATAAAAGTAAACATATCCCTTAAATATTTTTGTTATAAAAATCCATACCCAGCCAAAAATAGAAGCGCTCCATCATTTTCTTATAAGATCGGAGAGCGGCGAAGAAAAACAAAAATACAGTTAGTTATGTAATAAATATGATCTTCTCAATTTTTACTTTAAGTTCAGTTGAGATCTAATCAGGATTAATTGGACTTCTGGTGAAGAGTATCCGCGTACCTTCATCTTCGTGCAAGCTCGGCGGCTTCGGGTACTCCTTCATGTCATCGTCCTTCGTGACGTCCTTAATTTTATCAAGGTACTGCCAAAACAATATTATAAATGTCTATATGGGTCTGTCGATGCAATTTTGTGTAAAATACCCTAAGTCTAACAAAGATTCTAAAGTCTAAAAAATTATAAAGAGAATAGAGAAATGGGAATCAATTTTGACACAGGTGAAGCTGCAGGAAAAGCTGATAATGCCTATAAGTATAGTATTTTTTTATTATCAACACAAATTTCGTTATAGGTGCCGGGACATATTTCAAAGTTCCGTACGGATCCAATCTGCCAAATGAATTGGAAACTGCTGATAGTTCAACAATGTTACCAAGTTTTTGAATTAGGCTTTATCGCATAAAATGCCGCTAGTTAGCAATTTAGGATCATCAGTTTTATTAAAGAAAAAAAAATCTTTTAAGATTGGGCTCTAAAATCGTGACAGACTGAGCGCCGGTTGTCGAATCGGTAAGGTGACCGTTTAAATTACATGATGCACATAAAAGGCACAGGTTCAAATCCCACATTGGATTCGGATCGGATCCGAGGTGGGATTTGAACCAATAAGGATTTTCGAAGTTTTGTACATTTGTATAAATACTAACCGATGTTCTTACGGCGAGGAAAAACATCGTGAGGAAACCTGCACATTCAGGCAACTGGATGTGTAACCATGATCGAACCTAAAGGGGTCAATTCATTAGCCATGGTTAAAGGAATACCCAGGGCTCCTCTTCAGAGAGGTAAGGATGCAACAGGAATAAAATCCGGGAGGAAAATTCAAATAATAAAACAGCATTAAAACTAACATACATACATACATGACATACATATGGTCACGTCTATATCCCTTTCGGGATAGACAGAGCCAACAGCCTTGAAAAGACTGATTGGCCACGTTCAGCTATTTGGCTTAATGATAGAATTGAGATCCAAATAGTGACAGGTTGCTAACCCATCGCCTAAAAAAGAATCCCAAGTTTGTAAGCCTATCCCTTAGTCGCCTTTTACGACTTCCATGGGAAAGAGAACTTACCTTTATAGCTATATCATCCAATAACACTTCGTAACTTTTTGTAATTTAAATACTTAGATATAGATAATAATTTTATTGAAACAATAAGTCCGACAAGCCTGGAATATCAAGTAAAATACTTAAGTACCTATTTATTTAGCTTAAATCTAGCTTATCTGATTAACTTTTAGGCAGATATAATTTATTTTAGCTAATCTTGATTCTAAATAAGGAACCTTTTCTAGAAAGGTTTTTGAGCTACTCTCAAATAACAAAAAAAATGTTTTAATCTCTTATATCAGTCTGAAGCGTTGTAAACTAGTCAATTAATATACTTGCAATATTTTTCTAGAAATTTTATATAAATTTGTTTCTTTGTGATATCTTTATTGCACAAAAATTTACAGTTACAATAAATAGTACATATGTAGTTATAAAATCACTTGGAATGGTGAACTTGTCCCATGAAAGGATCTCTTCCAGTCTACCGGAAAACAATTAAGGAACTAGAAAATTTAGTAAAAAACCGACAAGTCGCTGTGTTATTAGCAATAATGTAAAAATATACTAACATAATTGCAAATAGTAAACCTACCCACTTTATATAATTGTATAAACTTATTTTAAATATGTTGAGTCTGTGCCTTTTTAGTGACCAAAGGAAGAGAATTCCATAACTTTACAGCCTTTACGGAGAAAGATTTAAAGTAGGAATGGGAAGAGTGTAAAGGAACACATAGAAGAATTTTATTGTAAAAATAACTTACCTAATCAATGGCTGTCTCAATCGTATTTTGCATCGTGCTCCATAAAGCAAAAACTCAAAACGTGGTACTTTATCTTCCCTAACCCACGCGTAATTCTCAAGTATTTATAAAAAGCAAGTCATCCGGGGAAAGTTAAAATAGAGGCCGTGTTCCAAGTTAAAAAAGCTCAAGTGCCCAAGCAGATAAGTTGGGGCTGTCAGCGTCCTCGAGCTTTCAGATAAATGATGGCTCTCTTTGACTGATGGCCTCTGAGACTTAGCATTGATTGACTTGCAAAAGGAATTTTGCTGAATTTTAATCTAGCATCTTATTTTAAAGTCGCTGTATATTATTTTTAGTTTACTGTGTTAAAAAAAATCGGTAAGGTTAAAAAGAACTATCAGTCATCTTTCCGTAATCCCAGCAGGTGGCACATTCCACCTCAATGTGTGGGAGCCCGGGGTCTACTTACCAACTTCTCTCTCTCTCTCTCCTCCATAAGTTCAGATATTTTCAGTCTTCTGTATCTTCAGTTGATGAGTACTTTGGATCTAAAAAGAGTCATCAAAAAAACATCCTTAACTCTCAACTAACGTTATTTCAAACTTTATTTTCTATTTTTTATTCCATTCTGGTATTGATAGGACAGATACAGAATATCAAATGCTGAACAAAACTTTTTCAATATTTGCCTTGCATACGAATGAATGGGCTCAGAGGATTTACGGCTGTAAACATTTTTGCTAAGCTTACGTCGAATAAGGATGTGTTTTCACGCAGGATTAACTTTATTCAATCACTTTTCAGACTCACGATTGGGAAGAGAATTTAATCTTCTTATAATTTGCACAAATCTTCTCACTGTAAGTTGTAACAAACTTTATGTTAATTAATCGCGTGGTTATGTTTCATAAAGAAATTTATTAGCCGTTAAATATACCTAATAATACTAATGTACTTCGGTGGTTCTGTCAGTTCAGCGATTTAAACATACCTACCGTAACCCGTACGCTTTTAAAATAGGTAGGTATAATACGACTATCTCGATCTAATTTACCTAGTACCTAGTGAAAACCGCTGTAGAGCCAATTGCGTAGTTAACGTAGCAAAGAGCAACTTAATGTAACAGCATATATAATACATACATATGCCTGTTATCAGCAGACACATCTCGTGAAAGCTTCGGTCATTTGCTAGGTGGCGTGTTACGAGCCAGTCGGGCCCTGTTTCGCAGTAAATCTATAAAACGGGAGCTTAACTTGAACTACACCCATTATTTAAGTCTAAACACTAAGTGAAGAGGACAATAAAATCTTACCCTACCCACGTCCGGAAGTTTTGACTATGTTGTTGGAGTCTTACTATGTGTAAAGTTATTGAGTATAAAAATAAAGTTAAGAGTAAGTACTTACTTAGAAAATAAATTTGAACAATATAAAATAAATGAGCTTGAAAACAAAATAAAAAGGAATTCGTACGACATTGTACAGAGATCGTAAATGTGAGTCTTCAATCAAACAGCTTTTTGTTCCAATAGGAAATTAAGTACAGACTTGACAAAGAAATGATGACATAGCATTATAATAATAAAATTATATTTATGATTATTGTTTAACCATCTTTTAACATTGTATGTGTGATAAAATTATTAAAATTAATATAAGCTTAAATAATAAAGCATTCATAAATATAAGCCTATCAGTATGTGTAGCTGCTAAGCTTCTATTCCACTCTTTAGATTAAATTGGATAGTTCAAACTGTATTGGAAACTAGATATAACAAAAATCTACCTGGAAAGTCAATTTACGATGAAACCGCGCTAAAACCACAAGCTGTCGGCTAAACCAAACGCAAACTAGAAACGTTTCAAATTGAACGCGCGTGTCACACACAGACACATTCTCAAATAAATTATCTGAAAAGCGGACTCTAACGAACCGATGTTTTTTATTGGCTCATGTCATAAAATAAAAATGTTCAGGTAGTGCCACTTCTAATTTGTAGGTATTTTGTTAAGCTCTCTATGGAGTAGTGGAGACTTTCGTTCCCCAGTTTAGATTCGAGCCCCGCCCAAGTGAGACAGAAAATGTTTATATCTAATCGGATTGGGTATAGAAAGTACAAAGAAATTTTATAAATAGGTATTTTAACTAAATTTAACATAATAACACGGTAACAAGGAAGTCATTTTTGGCAAAATAGCCATGTAATTTGTATTTATGAGCCATACAATTTTTCTTCCTAATTTCTGACTAGATATATATCAATCCTAGTAAATAAAATAAAAAACCATAATCACCTACTCATTGCTTGATAAAGTAATCCTTCTGCATCCTCGATGATTTAAGCACCCGTTTATTTTTTAAAATCATAAATTTTACGTCTGGCTGGTCATCCCATAAATCCGATAGGTTTATGAGAAGTACCTCTTTTCATGGGATCTAATGAAACTGGGGAATATGACAATGTTTGCTTTGTTTATAAGTATTATTGATTCATTGAAATAAAAGCAGTCTGTCTATCTCGTCTGTCGTGACTGTTCTCGATTGTGTCTCATATATTTATAAATCATAATTATTAAGTTATAAAAAAAGTAACTCAAAGTACTCATTAAGTTATAAAAAAAAACCACAATAAAAAAATTATAAATAAAAATTTATGTCAAGCGATGTTTATGCTAGTAACTTTAAGTGACCTTGACTAAGGTGCTGGCTTCGATAAGAGTCCAAAGTTCTAAATCCATTAAAGACGGCATAAAATCCATTTAATGCTTTTTATTTTGATAAACTGAAAAGATTTTGCCAAGTTATTTCTATCTTTGTTAGTCATGTCCCGAAAATTTCCGATCTACTTAATGACTTGCGTATTTTTTAGTCCTCAGGAGAAATCTGTATTAGAGGTTATCTATAATATCGATCAAAGTTTAGCTGAAAACCACTAAATAAAATTCGCTTGAATTTATGAATTCTATAAGAGAAAAAGACCTACTTAAGGAATAAACCCAACGTTTACATAAAATATATCCTTCTCAGATACAAGGGCAACTTTAACATCTTCCTAGACACATTCGCGAAATAGTTTACATAATTAGTTTTTGTTTTCATAATAACATTATAATAATCTGAACCCAGATTAAACCATTTTGGTAATTATGAAACGTGATCAAACACATTCCTTTCTCTCATAATAAACTTCTCTATTTACCTACTCGGAATTGGGGCATAGCTCGGGGACACTCCTATATAACATATTAGAGGACCGTTTCCAAACTATTACCACCAAAAGTGAACGTCCGCCGGGGGCTACATTATGTATTATTGGATATTTAACTCGATTCCCCAAAGCCCTAGTGGCTAGTTTCCACAATTAATAGCCGTCATTTATATCTACTGTTCGTATGAACTGTTCATGACTAGATTAATTTACCGGAATAAGTATGTAAGACAAATGTAAGTGCTTTTAATTGCTTTTAAGAATTTTCTTTGGACAATACAATCAGAACAAAATTCAATAATGCTGCAATAATTTTCAAAATAATATTTTTTACTACTTTATAGATGAATGTGGGTAGAAAAACCGAAATAGTAGTGGAAACATAGCAATATGTATTTCCGGGAAAACAGCGTCATTCTATGTACGTGTGTATGTAGTTTTCATGAGAGCCAATGGAAAAAAAAGATATTGGCGGCACTGGTTTATAAATAAGAATATACGTGTATTCGGGTAGGTACTTTACACGTACGCGAAATGGTCCCTAAAACACATAAAATTGGCTTGTAGGGGAAAAGTGTTGCAATTTTGGGCAACAAATCACGTAACGTAAATGTAGGTACTTACGTGGAATTAGAAATTTAAATTTTTATAGCGGTGTTTGCGGGGAACTGAGGCAGGGAACCCTCGTGAGTGACATAAAGATAACGTGACGTGTTCCTGACAGTTAAATTAGAACCACATGTTCTAACGCAGCCTTATGTAAGTAAAGCACCTTATTCATCTTTCTCCTGGCAGTAGGTAGTCTAGATTGCGTCTACGATTCTGGATTGGGTAGATGAGATGTGTTGCGGTGGAATTATACATAGTTGCATGGATATGCAACGGAATATATGTATATAGAAACCTACTTATTCCGGTAACTGGATAGTTACCGGATTAAGTAGGTTTCCTCACAAGCTCTCTCTCACCGACAAGAACATTGGTTATCAATTAAACATATGTATCAGATGTTTTTTGATTAGTACCGTGCTACTTGGCGCAGCTGCGCGGAACTTTTATACGAGTATTACGCTAGACAAAGGTTAAAGAAAAATACAGGAACTAAAAAAAAATGCGATAATACCTACTGTGCACGACAGCCCTAAATTTATCAACCCCTATATCCAAACTGCAGTGAAAACTTTCCCCCTAAATTCAATGCAGTAAGTCAAGTAAAATAGCGAAAGTTCGAGTGACCGAAGCGGGTGCCACGATAGCCTAACCTACTTATATGAGATATTTTGATTTCGACTAAGTGGATTACGAACTAAAATTTAAGTTTTAATAATGTATATAATTATAATAATATAATTATTATAATACATACATACATACATACATAAACTCACGCCTCTTTCCCGGAGGGGTAGGCAGAGACTACCTCTTTCCACTTGCCACGATCCCTGCATACTTCCTTTGCTTCATCCACATTCATAACTCTCTTCATGCAAGCTCGGCGGTTTCGGGCACTTTTGACCTGACCCTTCACCAGGACGTCCTTAATTTGATCAAGATATGTTCGTCTAGGTCTTCCCACCCCGACCTTTCCCTCCACACTCTCCTTGTATATCTGCTTAGTCAACCTGTTCTCATTCATCCTCTCCACATGACCGAACCATCTCAACATACCCTTTTCTATTCCTGTAACTACATCTTCTTTCACATCACAACATTCCCTTATCACGCTGTTCCTTATCCGGTCACTCAATTTCACACCCAACATACTCCTTAACGCTCTCATTTCCACTGCATTTATTCTGCTTTCGTGCTTCTTTTGCCATACCCAACTTTCACTCCCATGTCGGGACCAACACGCCCCTGTGCACAGCCAGTCGAGCCTTTTTGGATAGTTTCTGACTGCTCATAAAGGCATGCAAAGCTCCATTCACCATGTTCCCCGCGTTCACTCTCCTTTCAATATCACTATCACACTTGCCATCTGATGTAAACTTTGATCCTAGATATACAAACTCTTTCACTTGCTCAACTTTTTCTCCTCCAATCAAAATATTACATGCTGTCATTTCTTTCTCCATTTCAAAAACCAGTGTTTTAGTTTTACTTACGTTCACTTTCATTCCTTTCTCTTTTAAAGCTTCATGCATACAGTTTACCATCTCCTGTAACTCCTCCGCTGATGACGCCAGTATAACCTGATCGTCGGCATAGAGCAGACATTTGACGAGTAATTCATTCATCCTTAATCCACTTTCAGACTCTTTCAAATCTGTCAAACAACTATCCATAAATAGGTTGAACAGCCACGGTGACGCAACACATCCCTGCCTAACACCTTTCTCAATCTTAAACCACTCAGTGTGCGCTCCGTTTATCCTGACACAAGCACTCGAATCCTCATATAAGGATTTCAGTGCTCGTATCAAGAGACTGCTCACCCCATGCATAGAAAGTGCTGACCACAATTCATTCCTCTCAACTCTGTCATAGGCCTTTTCCAAATCCACGAATGTGCAATAGACTTTTTGACTCTTGGCCAAAAACTTTTCGGCTATGCACCGCAAAGAAAAGACCTGATCAGTACATCCCATTCCCTTTCGAAATCCCGCTTGAGCATCCCATATTTTGTCATCAGTTTCCTTCCTCACTCTATTAATCAATACCTTAGCATACAATTTGCCGACGACGCTAAGCAGGCTTATACCACGATAATTTTTGCAGTCCAGTTGTGACCCTTTTCCTTTGTAAAGTGGCACAATAACAGCCTTAGACCAATCTTTTGGTACTCGGCCGCTTCTCCAACACAAATTGAAAAGGCAGTACAACTGTCTAGCTACGACGCCTTTTCCTGCTTTAAGCATCTCGACCGACACTCTATCATACCCGGCAGCCTTACCCGCTTTCATACTCTTAAGTGCTTCCACAATTTCAAACATTTCAATTTCGCCTTCCATCTCATTCTCTTTTTCTTCGCTATAGCAGAACTCTTTCTTATTTTCTTCCTTTTTTTCAAATAAACTCTCAAAATAGTCCTTCCATATCTTTAGCACACATTCTTCTCCTTTCACAACGCTACCATCCTGGCATCTGATCCTAGTCAGCTCTCTGGTTATAGTTTTTCCTCGGGCTGACCTTACGGATTTCCAGAATACTTTCAGATTTGACTGAAAGTCTTCTGATAGCCTTTTATCAAAATCCTCTTTATACTCTTCTTTCTTTCTAATCACAGCTTTCTTAACCAAATCTTTCATTTTTTTATATTCCTTACGTGCTTCATTCACATCCTCATCTAAAACCTCTTGCATTCTTAAGTTAGCTTTTGCTGCTAACAAATCCAGCCATGCTTTCTTCTTTAATCGTACAAGTTCTTGCACATCTTTACTCATCCACGCATTTTTGTGATTTTTCCCTTTCCTTCTTCTACTTACACCACACACTTCAACAGCTACTTTCACAATTCTTTCTTTAAATTCCTTCCATCCATCTTCAATATTGCTCCTCTCATCTAAATCTTCAATTTCATCCTTCAGTCTATTAATATACTTCTTACCTACATCCATATCTTGCAAATTTTCTACTTTCACTCTTTCCAAAGCGCTGGTTTGCTCCCTTACCCTGTGCCGCCAGCGATTGAAGATACCCCTTATCCGGGATATCACCAGTAAATGGTCCGAGTCAATGCCAGCACCGCGATATGCACGGGTATCCAGCACTTTGTTCTTCAATCTTTCATCTACAATCACAAAGTCTATCATACTTTTTAAAATACCTTCCACTCTTGTATAGGTGTGGATCTCTTTATGTTGAAACATTGAGTTCGACACAAAAAGATCCCACTCTAGACAAATTTCTAATACACTTCTTCCATTATCATTCACCTTTTCGTCACCAAACGCACCAAGCACCTTTTCATATCCATCACGCTTTACACCCACCCATCCATTAAAATCACCTAACATAATAATCTTCTCATTTGGCTTGGTAACTTTCAATACTTCTCTTACACTATTCCAGAACTCCTCGTTTTCGCTTTTTGCTGATGTTGTACCCCTCGAACCCACATCCCACGGTGCATAAACACCTAAAACGAAGATCCGAGTGATTCCAACTTTCAGCCTAATCCATAGAAGACGAGGGCTGACACACTCATACTCATTCACACACTCAGCCATTCGTGCAGAAAGGATTAGACCGACCCCTTGACAGCCTCGGCTGGTACTGGAAATTCCAGACCAATACGCCGTGTAAGGGCCGTGCTGCGTCGCGTCGCATCCTTTCCGCTTCGTTTCATTCACGCACAACACATCCAACCGTCTTTCACCCATCATCTGACATACTTCCTCAATTTTATCCTTCATTCCTCCTCTTACATTCATCGTCGCAAAGCGGCTTTCAGCAGACCGCATACCGCTCCCGCCGGGAACGAGACGTGATGGGGTGCGGACACCATCGCCGCCATTTAGGTGCTCTTTCAAAAAATTTGCATCCATGCGATTCCCACGAGACGCAAGGGAACAATTTTGTCCGCCCCAGCAGAGCCCCGCATGCCAGGGTAAGGCTAGCCATTACCTGGGGGTCGCCCAACCCCATGGCGGAAGTGGCACGCTCGAGACTAGACTCGCCCCTAGCCATGCATCCATCGGCGCGGCAGACCTTAGATTATAATAATGTATGTATATAATTTTAATAATGTTTTAATAAGCTGATATATTGTAGTGACATCGTTAAACAAATCAATGTCATATAAGGAAGTAGAAAGTAGTAGGTACCTTAAACTTAAATAATTTTCTAAAGTTCCGATTTCTTAATCATTTTCTGAAAGTTGTGGAAGAGATAAGGTGACCGGTGAGAGAAGGGCTGCCTTTATCATTTCACCTGTGTATGTACCATAACAGGGTCAAAAAAATATTTAGTCCATCCAGACTAAATAATACTTATAACAGATAATACATTTCTTTTCGCTTGTAACGAATTAACTCAAAATCAACATGACAAATTTTGATGATATTTAGCACAGAGACAGTCAATACCTTCAGGAGTAACAGTCTACTTGAGACTACTATTCTAAAAATTCACACGGGAACCAGGCCCCACGCGAGATCACAATTCATATACTTCTAAATGTAAACCAGCGTAATTTTACAGATTATAAAGGACGTAGAAAACTTTTCATTCATTCATAATTTACGTCATCAAAAACATCCGAGTTTGAAATGTTCCCGAAATTTTGAAATTTCAATTAAACGAGTTTCTGATTGTATGACCTCCGGGTCCCTTAAACGGTGCCATTTACGAAAACACCCTAAATAAAAGGGGTTTTCGTTTAGGCTCGAGGATTCCCATCGTTATTTGAGGTCGTTTTCATAATTAATTACTTACGCTTATTTCTTGTTATTGCATCCTGCAGCTATTTCACAACCATAATTACGAGTATAACACAGATTGAACAAAATGGAAACATACGCATTTTACTTGTAATAATACCCTTAAAAATTAAGTAAATGTCTATTAGGGACTTTTTTTACTGCTTTTCTCCTCCATTAACAAGATGTAGGAGGATTAAGGAAAGTTTTCGAATTAAATAAAATCATACAAGTACGATTTAATTTCACGTATTGAAAAAAAGGAAGGTATTCCGGAATACTAAAACAAATGAATTTATTTATAAAACAAAGTAAGTACCTACAAGTTCTTCGGCGTAGGGTCTATAATATACCTGAAATTTCCTTTATAACTAAACAATATCAGGTTAAAATTTATACAAACATTCGTCACGCCAACGGAGGCACTTCTAATAAAAAGAAAAAGGACTTTGTTCAAAAGATAACGCCACACTGACGCACACAGGATAACCTTTTGTGGTCAGAATGGGACCGCTGTAATACTTTCCCCAAACAGAGCTTCCTACATAATAGAAATGTGCAACAAAGGGGGATAATAAAAGAAAAACAGGATTAGGAACGTGCTCCTACTTAGTTTTCACCTCGTCTTTATTTACGCTCTTTTAGGAATATTCGTGGTGAAAAATGGACTTTCTTTAAACAGTTACAATCTGAATATGAACGAATGATCTTCGCCGGTAATTTTTTTGTGTAATTTTTGTTTTTCATTCATTTTCATAAATATGTCATCAACATCATTTCGTTTAGATAAGGGTTAAATTTAGGCAATTACATAACTAATAGAAAAATTGACTACCTAATAAAATGAAACTAGCTGATTGGAACTTACCTACTAGAACTTACGGCAAAAATAAGATCTGATAATGTATCATGTCATATCAACTTCGATAAGGTATCATGGTTATCATGTCGGAATCGTAGGTAGGTATATGAAGAGAGAAAGAGAATATGAGATAATGTGCTTTATCAATTAGCTATTCGTGACTAACCCACTGGTTTGTGTGATATATTTTTATGGTCTATTATTAACGGTAATAAAGAAGGACATATAATAAGGAAATCCTATTTATCAATAGGTATGTATTGTACGGCAAAATTGGATTTCTTCGTCAGCCATCTAATCTCCAAATCGAACAATACCAAAGTTAATATCAGACATATTGGACTATCGTATATTTTTGGCAGAGCACGTATGCACTATATTGGCAAGCAGGACAAGCAATAATCCCAAACACTGAATTCTTTTACAAATACCCGTTGTTTGTCGAAAAAATATCTGAATAAAATTTTCCACGGTAGCCATATTCTCCCTTATTCTGGAAGCATAAAATTTTTAAATTTGTCCGGAGTTCCGACGTGAGAATAGCCTCCGTAGGTCCATATGCTTATATCAATGACCTATGTAACCTTAACCTAGTAAATGGCAGAGTTATATCTTTCGCTGATGACACCGCATTAATTTTCACTGGTTCTACATGGACCAACACTTTCATATCGGCGCAGTCAGGTTTCAATCAGGTCAAAGAATGGACTACCACGCACCTGCTTACTTTAAATGTCTCTAAAACTAACTATATGACCTTTGGTATAAGAAAACCGTCGCTTCCAACCCCTGGTAGACACCGCCTCATAGCACACGAACATCGCCCATCTGACTGTAATGTTGACAACTGCACCTGCCCTATACTCTCTTTGGTTAAAACAACTAAATATCTAGGTATTACAATAGACCAACACCTAAACTTTAACCATCATATACAATTACTGTGCTCGCGAGTCAGAAAGCTCATATACGTTTTTAAATACTTACGTCACATTGCTGACAACAAAACCCTAAGAGTAACTTACATGGCCCTATGCCAGTCAATAATTACTTATTGCATTACAGCATGGGGTGGCGCTACAAAAACTCATCTGCTTACACTTGAAAGAGCCCAACGAGCCGTTCTAAAGGTATCCCACTTTAAGCCGTATCGCTTCCCCACTACAGAACTATACAGATGTTGCCAAGTCCTAACTGTCCGACAACTGTATATACTACATACAATTCTCCAACAGCATTCCCTCATGACATATGATCCAGACCAAAATGTACGAAATGACAGGATAATTCCCCCGGTCCCCGACTATAACACCACTTTCTTCCAAAGATTTTTTCAATTTCTAGGGCCTTTTCTATACAAGCAGGCAAATCGCAAACTAAATATATTTCCCCTTACCAAACCCATGTGTAAAATGGTTACCAGATCTTGGTTACAAGGCCTTACATACCTAGAAACGGAAGATCTGCTTCGGCCCATTATTTAAAAATCGACTTTTCTATGTTCCAGTGGTAGTGATGATCCCATCACTACCGATCCCAAGACACCGTCGTAGGGCTGGTCACAACAATAATTACACTCCTATTTTACAAACTCCTAATAAGTAATTAGAGGATATTTTAAGCACCACCAATATATAAATTTTCTCTACAACCTAGGTTATGTTATCTACTAAAAGGTAAATTTAATTTAGATTTTTAGTATCAGTGTGTACTTATTCATAATATTCATGTACTCTCTCTGAGGGGAGGCCTGGTGTCCTGTATGACAGGTTCCTTCGGATACCTAGTTCAGGCACCAGTTCTCCACAACAGACTTATGTATATTAGTTATGGTATAGTTAAGACACCAATTGTATTGTTGTGGAGAAAAATAAAGTTCCTTTTTATTTTATTTTTATTTATTTTTATATGCGTATTTAGATAGAGGTAGGCAATTCGTTCATTCACTTACTTAATATTTTACTTACTATTTAGTAAAATTATCAGGTTATGGTTAGACCTTAGAGGATGATAGGCTTGATGTGGCGTCATGGTGTGCAGGACAGTTTGAAACTAGTAAGATTGGCTTTTAATTTCTTGGCACCCCTTAGACTGTGATCAACCTACTCCAAGAATCCTAATTTTTATTTTAAAAATTGTGGTTATATGTAGACAAAATGTACATAAATGCATACACCTAGACCATCCATCATAAAAAAACAAAAATTAAAACAAGCAAAGTACATCGACCGAGTAACTAAGAGTAGCACGGCTATTTGCAATGAATTTTCTCTCACATATCAGAATCTACTATTTTTCGGCAATTCAAAACCCAACTTCCATTGAGTGCTATTATTTATTCATCGAAATGTTTTAACCCCATTAGCACCGCTGCATCCACGCGATATATTCGGGGTCCCGTTAATGTTTTCAGTACGAAACCTTTCAGGATAATTTTTAGTCCCAAGTGAAGTACCTAAATATAAAAATATATATCTATTTATTCAGTTCATATTACAACTTAAATATATTTTCATACCTCCCATAGGTTACCTATGGATATCCTAGATACTTAAATGAATAAATTACATCTTATGTCCACATTTCACCTAAAACCAGGTAAGGTTTGTTGTAAACGGGTAAATAGTATTCCTTAAATTCTTAGTAAAGCCATTTGTTCAGCTTTTAATTCGGCACACCACACATTTTCCGGGTGGTCAGCCATACATCACCTGGCCGCTCAATGCGAGTAAGACCAGCCCTGAATATTACATAGATTTCAGGTGAAATTTAAATTCAACGCAGCCGAAAATAAAACACGGTTTTTCAGGAGTGTCTTTATATATTCATGATGGGAAAAGTAGGAAAGGGTTGGATGGCGTACCTATATGCCTAAACGAGGGCTTTACGCACGTTAGTGTTAACAATTTTGTTTTAATATCGATTGAGCCATCTTTAAAATACATTTTTGCATTCGTTTGCCCGTACTATAAACAATTAATCAACTACAAAAGAATCCCAAGTTTATATGACTTTCCGATAGACTTTTATGTACGATCTGCGCGAGAGATGATACTTCCGTCCAGCATGTCATTTCTTTTGTCATAAATTATTCCAAATTATGAAATTTGACAGAGCAAAAGCCACAAACCACAACGAAAAAGCGTTGTAGAGAAAACGGTCTACAACGGACAACATTCTCTAACTTTACCTTACAATACTGAAAGTACCTAGTCCCTTTGTTAGTTTAATATCGGCCGTCGGATAGTTAAATAGCGCCTAGCTTAAATCACTGCATAGTTGATGTACATGAATATTCAGCCGCCTACGTACGAGTGCCGCTTGGAGCTTCATTTGATATTCTATGCAGACGTCAGCTGATTGCATTGCAGCTATTGATGATTGCACATGACGAAAATAAATCTATTGTGTGATAGGAATAGCGAAGTGCTACTCATTTTAATTAATATTTGCAAATTAGTTATGTGGGTATAACACATTCGTCACAAGTAATGATTTAAATCTGTGCATTTCTTGAACTTACTTTGAAACTAGCTCAATATGGTGTAAAAATCGACAATGCTAAGATTCGAGTAGTAGTCCTATATACGTCAACTTCGGTTGGAAGTAATATTTTTGGATTTTGAATACATTGGGTTGTGGTACAATGAAACCACTTGACTTCTTATATACATTAATTTTATTTCTATATAAAATATATAATACCTAACAATATTATTTCTTAAACACCTATATTCCATTTTTCTTTTAATTCATTTTAGTTACAATATAGTAAACAACAACAATCTCAGATGGGATACAATTCCTTGTTAACTTAATGATGGAAGTCAGACGGAAATAGTCCATTTCGTGACTTTTTCACTACATAGCGATAACACCTGCGTCCACGTACTGCGGCCGCGACGCCGTTACTAGCGTGAAAAACTATCGCTGTTTCGTTTTTAATTATGACAATGATCATCCTCCTCCACCCTGGAGCGGAGCCCGGGGTTTGCCAAAAACCACGATCCTGGATTAATTAATTAAGGTTTTTTACATGAAGCTCCTCCCATCTGACCTTTGCAACCTTAGCACGGGGACATAACCCATATTTTTGAGTTATGGTAATCCAATTTCCTAAAAATTTACAGATTCTCTCACGATTTTTTCCCTAGCCGTAAGATCATAGGTCAATCAAAACTAATGACATCAACTCAGAAATTAGCTATTGATGATAACGCTTACGGCGCTCTCACGGTGGTATCATGAAAGAAAATAGTTGGGTTTATTAAATTTAGAACCACAGTCCATCTTCGGCTTCCTCTTCGCTGTCAGTAACTTGGAGATCATCTTGAATAGCAGGCTCAGGCTGTGGAAAAATAACAGTTTAGAATTGTATGTACAAAATTCTTCAGAGACAAACAAGACATTAGATACAACAACAAGACTAATTATTACACTATAAAACAACCTGAAATTATTAAAAGAGAAGAACAATTTTTTCTTTTTTTAACATTTTTTTGATTTATCTTTCAAAGTACTTATTATGTTCTATTTCTTGTAACTGTATTAATTTCTGTGCAACTAAAATATTACAAACAAACAAACAAATCATAATGCCTATTGTATAAATTAGACAGAAAATGTATTATACACACCTGCCAATTCTCAGGCGGTTCCTCTTTGAACTGCGGCGGGTCTATGGGAGCTCCGTCCATCATCATAGACGGTTCCATGTTCATGTCCGGTTCCATAGGCTCCTCCTGATCAGTGCCAGTAAGAACACATTGATGATCATCATAAATTTTTTGGCAATTTGACTACAGTTAGGATATGTCTGTCCCGGGCAATCATGAAAATTTTAGGCCCAACGGTCGGCCAAAAACGTTAGGAAAACATCATTTTTTCTTCACGTGTAGAGCAGTTAAACTAAAATTTGAGTTTTTATTATAAGATCTCATACCAAATAACCTATTTCTTATAATTTAGAGCTAGACCACAGACGAGCGGACAGACGGATATACCGTAACGTGTATGTATATCGACATCGATGTAGGTACTATCTATCTATAGACTATGAAATTCGGAATTGGATATTGACGAATAAAGCACAGAGACCAAAAATTTAGAACTCTGCTCATTGTTTTACATTTGGGGATCGTGTGCTTTATTTTTATACGTCAAGATCCATTTTAGAATGGTATATTTCTGTAAAATGACGTTTAAACGTGTGGACTTTTTTTTTTAATTTATTGAAACTAATATACGTAGGACTGCTGAACTTTAAAAAGCAAATCTAAGTTACCTTGACAACCGGCGGGAAACTGTAATCAGTGCTGTGCTGATCCAAGTCCACGAGATCATCAGATTGCTGCGGCGGCTCGTCCGGCACCTCGCGCTTGATGAGAAACTCTGACGTGTCAAATGGAGTGTCCATAGGGGGTATGTCGTCCTCTGTGAAATATATTTATTTATGGATATAATCACAGCCCAACATCGAATCTCGTCAGTTTGGGATATGTTCGACCTTACCTTGGATATAATATAAACTAACCAAGGAATAATTACCTAACTTGTTTTTTTTTTTCAGGATTAGAGAGTGCCGTGTGGTGCCCAGCACTTTAGAATATGGCCATACCCGCCCTTTCTCCAAGATGCTATTAAACTTGAGATTCTTCTTTTAGGCAATGGGCTTGTAACCCTTCACTTTTTAAATCTCATGCCATCATTAAGACATACAGGTGAAAGTGGCCGAGATAAATAATAATAAAAATCTAAGTCACTTATAAACGCTATTTGAGAAAAAAAATTAGTATAAATTTTAAAAAACGTACATTATTTTTGGAACTTCGAGCCGGATGTTATGAAAGATATGATGACCAACAAAAAAATTTATGAGGAAATCTTACCGGGTCGCACGGAGAGCTGCACCATAGCTTCGGCTGCATCTTTCTGTTCAACTTCCTCCAGTTCAGAGCTACCGCTGTCCGAATATTGCAGATCTGTATGGGAAGTACAATAAGTTTTAAGGAACACTGTAGTTATGTTACTTACAAAAAATCTATTAAGATTTTCAGTTTTTACTGTAGTTATTTATTATATTATTATTGTATAAAAATACATTACAAATTAATACACACCTTCTTCCAAACTATTTTGATCTTTCTTTGGCCTGCCGCGTTTTCTGGGTGGACCACCTATAACGAAATGACGATATTAAAACCAATTTTTATTTATAGTTGAAATGTCAGCCAGAGCCAACAGTCTTGAAAATACTAAAAGGCCACATTCAACTGTATGGCTTAATAATTGAATTTAGATTCAAATAGTGACAGATTGCTGGCCCATCGTCAACAAGAGGAATCCCAAGTATATTTTTGCAGGCCTTAGTGATCCTTTCCGACAGCAAGCAAGCAGTATAATAATTCTCTTTAAATTTCATCCATCACTTATCACCGCTAGTGACCGTTAAGATCTTATGGTCTAGGTTTGGCTGTATGTCGTTGATTCTTCAAGCTCGAAGTCGGAATGTTCAGTACCTACTTCTTAGTTTTTATCCAACACTTACCATCGCTGGTGACCGTGGAGGTGGAAGGCTTGTGTTTCCTGGGTCGGCCGCGTCCCCTCTTCTCGTCGCTAGGCGGCGGCGGTGGAGCTTCTTCGGGCTCCAAATCTGAATGCTCGGCGTCTTCTAACATCTTTTGTTGTACGCGAGCTATGTTGGCTTCTAATTGGCTCACGTTTTCGCCGAACTGTGAAATAGCTCACTGTTAGAATTTGAAGGTGCAAGCGACAAAATTTGGAGTACGAATGTAAATTATTTTCGCAAAGTGTGCAATTTCGTGAAAAAATAATTATGTTGACTACGCGCTTCTTTTTTACTTAGAAATTTTTAAATATGATTTAAACAGCCTGTTATTTGATAAATCTTACGCAAATTTACTTCGTTTATGAAAAAAAAGATATTCCCATCGTTTTTTATAAAGAGCTGATTTTGTATGTGCGCTACTAGTTACCAAGATTGATATTGTTTGTGTGATTTTTCATTACTTTTTCCCATTGTTACTTCGACACAAAAACTAATTTATAATAATTGTTATATATTAGTTACCTTCTCCAGAGCTTCTTGCGTGACCTTCAATATCTCCTCAGCTTGCCTGGTGAACTGGGAGTTGGGCCCGTTGTAGGCGCGGCAATTGTCTACCAACAGTTGAATGTCGCGAAGAAACTCGTCACGACTGTGGTATTTGTGTGCTGTAAAAAAAATGGTATATACCTAAAACCACTACCTAGAGCAGATCACACTATTACACGAAAAGTATATTTGCAAGCATTCATGCGAGATAAGACAAAGTATTCATTAATGATAAATTTTTAATAATTAACTTTTGTTTCCGTCGCCCACGTGTTTAGCGTAGTCTGTTTTTCTTACAAGAACCAAACTTTTCCGGGAAATAAAAATATTTTATCTTCAGAGATTGATAAAGTATATATAGCCCTACACAAATTAATTTTAAATCACCTGATTGACTGCTAAGCTATACATACCTTGTATTTTCTTGCCCATGGTCTCCATATCGATTGGTTTCTTGATGACGTTATAATAATCCTTCACCTGTTTCTTGTTGACAGGCTTCAGGAACGGCCACGCTTCGGGCATCACCTTCAATTTAGTCGTCAGCAAGTTGTCCAATATGAACGACAACGCCACCTAGCGAAAATAAATGGAAAGTATAAATGGTTGGTTCACATATAAAATTATAGCAATTACCGTAATAAAACTCTAATGTAGTTGTAATAAGGTCGTTATTTTATAGAGTTTTCACTCGGTTTGATTGGTACAGTAAAAGTACACGAGACTCACTTGATCATTATCGTCCAACAGCGGATTGATTTGCTTCTCAAGTTTTATAATCTGTTCTTCCTTTTCGGCCAACTTCTCAACACAACGCTGCAACATTCTATGCGCGGCAACTGTTAGACTGCTCGTTGCACCTGTTAAAATGTTCTCCAAGTAAGTAATGATCGTATATAACCCAAAAAAGAAGTGGACTCGACTCGACTCGTGGATGAAAATTTAATATCAATAGTAGTGATCTAGGAAAATGGCAAATGACAGATCAAATTAAGGGAGAGTTGTTTGTTATGTATATTGTGGCAATCGCAAAAGCAGAAGGATCATAATGATTCATCAGATCATCATCAGCCTTCTGGTGTTTTTGAAAACAACGCCTATTTAGTAACAATTACAAAAATTCTTACCATTGTAAAGTGTGGAATTCTCCACAATCTGATTGACATCGGCCAGGAAATCTTCTCTGCTCTGGTAGTGTTTCTGTCGTAAGTTGTCTCTGATGGTTTGCAAGTCCATGGGTCTAGATACGATGCGATAGTAGTCGGCCACCAACTAAAGGAAGAAGAAAATACAACACTTTTCTTTAAACAATATAATACAAAACTGAATGATTGACTGACATATAAAAGGCACGGTCCAAAATACTCAGAGATTTAATTTTTTTTGTGATTTAGTGGTGCACTAAGAGGCTGTCTCGCAAAGATACCCAAAATTCACACTGGAACGGCTATTAAGGCTTTTTCCTTTTTCGCGGGCATAATGGATAGGCATTATGTAACATCTTTATCGTCACCAACCATCAGACGAGATGCAAAACAAATGCCTTATCTAATATTGATTAAAAAAAACAAATGAAAGAAAAAATCACATTATTGAATCAAGAACGACTTTCGGCCGTTTGACCATGGTAATACTAGTTGCTTATGATAGTTATTGTATAGTATCGTATTGTGAGTTACTTATATTTACCCTGTGATTAACCGGAAACAGGAAAGGCTGTACATCGGGCAGATGCCTCATATGGTTGAGGACATCTTCCAGCAGCGAGGACAACGTGACCAGGGGGTCGGTGCGGCGCCGCTCGGCCGGCCGCTTGACGAGGTAGTCGCAGGAGTCGCTGGTGGTGCCGCGCCGGTGCCGCGGGCGGCCCGGCCGGACTTCGCCGCGGCGACCTCCGCTGCCACGGCGTTTTAGGTCTTCGGCTGATTGCTGTTGATTTTATTATTATTATTTATTACTGTCAATTCGTAAATATAAACAAAGACATCAACGTGTTTCGTCAAAATGTTCACAAAAGGATCTTTCCTTTTGTAAACTCACAAGATCAAATCAAGAAGAAATCCACAACACCACGTGTTTTTTTTATTCTAGGTGTCGTGTTAAGCTATACTAGGTGCTGTAAAAATTTGAACAAATAAGAGTACCAATTCTTCAATCAAATCATTAACTTTTATATATTTGGTCAAAGTTCTTCAAGACATTCCTGAAATAAATGCAAACTTGTCAATTATAACGTCAGCTTGTTTGATAATGATGAAATGGAAAATTTTAAGATGCAATTTTTGCCTCACGCTAATTTCAAATATAGATAGATAGATAAAGCTCTTTATTGCACCATAAGAGTAAAACAGAAAACAGCACAAAGCAGATAGAGCTGGTACAAGGGCGGACTTACCGCTAATGCAATCTCTTCCAGTCAACCTTTGAGTAGCTATAGGCATTAGGAAAAAAAAGAGTGTATCTCAAATCTCACCTTTATCAACTTCGATGAGAGTGTCAATTTGGTGCCTTCTACGTAACCCATGTCATCATCATCAGGGTCCGCCGGTATGGAGTCCACATCGACGTCGGTGGGCGACGAGGGTCCTCCCAAGCCCATGGATCCAGTGTAAAGGGGGCACGCTTTGTTTGTGCGCATATGGCCCACTTGGCCGCATGCTCCACACTGAAAAATATACGTAAGGTTAATAATTTTTCGTACTGCGCTCGCCTCAAAGTTCGAAACTTGTGTTACGGGATACTAACTCGACGATACTATATTTTATGATAAACTAGCGACCCGCCCCGGCTTCGCACGGGTGCAAAATTATAAATGTTATTATACATAAAAACCTTCCTTTTGAATCACTCACCTGTTACAAAAAACAGCATCAAAATCCGTTGCGTAATTTTAAAGATTAAAGCATACAGACAAACAGACTAAAATAGCGACTTTGTTTTATACTATGTAGTGATTTAGATAAACATTGAAGACCTATGGTCCACTTATCAAAGAAAACAAAGCAAGACATTTTGAGTACATATTTACTTACTTTCAACTTTAAGTCAGGTTTCAACTTTGCACGTCTACGCGATGAAGACGACGAAGGCAGGTCTGGCTCTTGTTTGATCTGACCCAGCGGGATTAGTCCTGATGATGGAGAACCCAAGTCTCCAGATGATAAATTGCCTGTTAAACAAAATAATTTTAAATAAAGAGCATACCTACTGAAACTTATGTCTAGGTTGAATGAAATCGAATGCATACAAAGTTAAAGTAGAAAACTCAAAATTAAAAAAAAAAAGTTAAATCCTTGAGCCCCTTCCATACATAAATAAACAAATATGGATTTATTCATCTCTTCGTACATTGTTCCAGAAGAATGTAATAGGGACCAATATAATATCTATTCTAAATAGTTTTTTCCACTATAAATCATACTTTGCTCAAACTGGAACATATATGTTAATTCCTTTATGGTTCTACTAGAGGCCGCCCGCGACTTCGTCCGCATGGAAACCCTATCAATCCCGCGGGAACTCTGGGATAAAAAGTAGCCTATGTGTTATTCTGGGTCTTCAGCTACCTACATACCAAATTTCATGGTAATCGGTTCAGTAGTTTTTGCGTGAAAGAGTAACAAACATCCATACATCCATACAAACTTTCGCCTCTATAATAGTAGTAGGATGTTTCCACGCAATCCTTGATCATGGTTAAAATTTCGCGCTCCAAGCTCCTTTCCAGAAAGAGAAGGATATAACCGGAACTAACACCAGGAGGAAGAAAAAGATTCTTCTCCGTACACCAATTAAATAAATAACACTTACTCTCGCCGGGGAAAGAAGGAACGTTGCCAGCCAATCTCTCCTTTTCTTGGTTTCTCTTGATACGCCTCAGTTGCTCCTACAGGGGACCAATAAAAATTAAAACCATTTTAGATCAAAGCTATAAACTCAAAAATATTAACGGGTACTAGATGATTCAAAAAACCATTCATAATTAATTCTTTAACCAAAAAAAATCATGCAGTTGGGAATTGTATCTACTACAAACTCTTGTTGCATTGTCGATATCTTACTTCTCATTCTTATTCTGCGGTTTAACTCAAAGATAAAATATATGCTATGTCGTGCCTCAGATCAAAGCGAGAAGTCGGATCTTGCAATAAAGACAAACATTATAATTGTTTTTTTTAAATTCTAATATTGACGCCTCCACTACTAAATAAAACGATAACAATAACAACCTGAATCCTTCTCTTCTCCCTCTTCATCTCCTCCTTCTGCGTCTCATCCATAGTCGCAAACTGTCGTATGAAGGCTTCGTCTTTTGTCGACCGAATCTTAGTGTAGGCCTCTATGACGGCCGCCTTGCGAACTAACTCCACGCGGGTGTAGCGTTGACCCGATGCGTTGCGGAAGGTTCTCACTATACGGAGGACTCGTCCTAAGAAAAAAGAAGATTCCATATATGTAACAAACAAAGTAATTCTTCTTGGATGCTTCTTTTATATTACTCAGTAAAATCTTATTTATGCTACTATAAAAACCTGTTGTAAAGTTATATATTTTTTTAAACGGAATGGAATCGCTGTCAATGTCGTTGCTTTGAAGAGAAGATTGGTAAACGACATTTTTATATAAGTATAGAAAGCGATTCTTTGTCAAAAGATTGTTAATTCTAAGTAATATATTTTGTTCCTAAGCAACAGGCATAGATCCGTCGGCCAAGGCCATAGAAAATGGTCTCATATATAAGCAAAATCTACAAGTTATCAGTTTTTATGTCTTTACCTTGATTAGATAATAGTTGTTGGTCGTTCTGATTGATCTGTGGCTTCTTCTCAGATTGTCCTAAGATCATCTTTCTCAATTCTGCTCTTTCAGCTTCCTCCCTTTCCAAAGACAACTAAAAAAAATACAATACAGTCTATAAGAAATATTTTATAATTATCGTAAAGTTTACTACAATAAACTGTAAATGGTATTGAAGATAAACGACTCTATTTAATAAGAGCAGTAAGTATCCTAGTAAGAAGTAAGAGTATTTTGTTATGTATATTGGATAAGATTTATTTATATGTGATCATAAAGTTTATTATAAAAACAATAATGGTTAGCATTTAACAACTTGTTCTCAATTTTTACCTGTTCAGTAGTCTTCTTATTCGCCAGCATGTTTTCTATATTCTTACCCATCTCTTCCAAATCAGATTCCTCACTGACTGAGCTCTCAGCTTCATCCGTACTGAGCACTTCGGTGCTTTGTAAAACGCGATTTTGAAGGTCGAATATACGCTGACACTCCTCTTTGTATCTGAAACGAATTTGATTATTTAGATTGTCATGAAAATGGGCTTAAGTGATTTAAAATTTCAATGATCCGTACGCTAATGCACATGTTGTGCATAATAGGAGCTACCCATTTTAATTTTTAATTCTTTTGAAAATTAAGCCTTTTGCTTATTTAAAATAGAATAACATGTGCGGATGGCCGCTAAACGTAACAAAGCTTGTATACATATCGCTGCCATTCAGATGCAAATCCATAAAAATAAAACATATAGCTCAATAAGTACCTATTGTAAAAAAATAGTCGTAGCAACATACCTTTCCTGATGTTCAGCGATAGAAAATCGGTTGCCTCTAGAGAATTTAGTCATGCCCTCTTCGCCAGCCTTCGCCTTGGCAGTGGACAATGTTCGTACCACGTCGATAACCTCCCACCGAGATAGCTTTTTGATCTAAACAATAACGACAAAGAAAATAAGTACATTTATATTCATTTACGTGCTTTTTCTGAAAGAAATAAAGCCTACCTCTTCCTCAGGCACGTCGAACTTTCTCAATAAAGCCTTGGCATTATTCAAACTTAGTCTCCTCAAATCAGCATCGGTACCAGTCACAGTTCTCTTTTGCTGTTGCTCTTCGTTGGGCTGTTGTGTAGGTTTGTTTGGTACCCGCACGTACGAGAAACCTGTAATGAAAAATGATGTGATAATATTTCTCAACAAATAACAACTGTTATTTGTAAAATTCAGTAAATAAGTATTAAACGGTCATGTTACGAGAAACCACATTTTATAAACTAAAGATATAGATTTATGTACTAAACGCATTGTATTAATAATAAAAAGCTACTATTAAGGTATAAATATTAAAAAGTCATGATGCATCTTTTAAATTTGCCGAAATAATTTGTTCTTTATCAAAGGGAAATAAAATTTATAAAATTACCTTCCCCACAGCCGGTGGGATCCGCTGGTCCAGTCAGTTGGAGTAAGCATTTCCCGCGCATTGCTTGAATGTAAGCACGGGTTGTGTTCCATGGCGCCACTTTTACCTAAGAATCAAATAATAGAATAATGTAACATAATAAATTGCTTTTAATTTAACAATTCACGAAATCTTGGTTTCGATACAAGAATGAAAATTTGTTTTACTACGACTGAAATCCATAGATAGAAGTTCTTAAAACAAACACTTATTTTTAATTTTTATGGTAAATAAGGATCAAAATTTCAAGTGAAGCGCATGTTACTTATAAACCTACAAACCTCGTCATCCATTTTCAACTGCATTTCTTCATCATCGTCCTCTTGCTGTGTGAATATGAACTTCTCCCCGTACCCAGCGTCTTTGAGCCTCTGTTCCGCCGCCGCCATACTGAAGTAGGCGCAGCACTGCTCAGGGGACACCATGGCACGGATTTCCTCCTCAGATGGCAGGCGGAAATCAGGTTTGAGTACCCACCTAAAATAAGTGTTAATCTTGGACATATATTCCTAAATGCAATGGGCGACTGAGATGATATTTATCATCCATTAAGTACCTTAAGACCCGGTTGAGTCCTCTCTGAAGCCCAGAGCGTACGATCGGTATAATACCCTATGAACACGACACTAAAGAAGTCAGGTTATTACAAAAAGATATTCTTTAACAACGCGACCATCATCTTCCGACGGTAATAAATAACTAGCTTTTGCACGCAACTTTGCCCGCGCAAATCGAGCGCCACCTGCACGTGCGAATTTAGGACCACCTTCATAAGAATACATTTTTTTTTTGCAAATCCCACAATAACTAAATTTTTCATTGGGATGAAAGGTAAATGATGAAAGAAAAATGCAAGATTGGTTCAGTAAATACGTTTGAAGAAGTAACAAACAAACTTACTTTCGCAATTATAATATTAGTTGGTTGGTTGGAAAAAGTTTCCGAAAGTTTTAAAGAATAGAACTTTATCAAAATATCACTTACCAATTGGAATCGAGCCCTGTACGCTTGAAATCTGCGCATAATTTTAGCCTTTTTCTGATAGAACTCTCTGAATGTGAGGGGAACGCTCGCTTTACGTCGTCCATCTTGATGCGGCGGGGGTTGTCTCGGGATTTCCAGAATAGTCGATAAATGTATACCTGAACATTAATTTAGCCATTTTAGTCAATAATATGAACAAAATATTTTATTAAAAAAAAGTTACAAAAAATAATTACCTGTAAGAAGTCTCGAACAAAATTATTCGCCCGTTTCGAATTAGGTCCGGGGACTTCGTAAAGGGGGCATTCCTGTCCAGCCACGAACAGTGCATCAACTTCGCGAATGTAGTAGGCTTGTCTGGAAGAAAATTATAATTAATGAATACCATAAAAGTGAAGCTATAAGTGTATATGAAATTCACGTCATTATGAAGACCATTCCACACGGTGTTACTACCACAAAGCTCCTTCTTATAAAACATTTTTAGTCTTAACCTTACTTTATCACGCCTTGAAAATAAAGTTGAAATTAATGATATATAGCGAGAGTCAGTTCAAAACATGTATGAAATAAAAGATTTGTGACTTCTTACCTAGTCCGTATAACCAGGAAATCCGTCTGCGGCAAAGCGTGTTCATATATAGGCGCTCGATACATATTATTTTCAACCACGGGCTGAGTCGCGCCCGGCAATAGGATTCCTAGGAAAGGTGATGTATGGGCGTATGCTACTTCGCCATATTTTAGAGGCTTGGGGCCATTGTCCTGCGGATAGAAAATAATGTATAAGAACAAGATATATTTCCTAATTGAACAAAAACTAACAAAAAACAAATTAACACATGGCAATCTATAACATTTTGCATACTAAATGGTTAAAAATAACTTTAACTCGAAAAATTGTTAAAATATGGCATATTAATCTCTTGGATGCTAAAATTCATCGATGCTAACAACAATATCAAAACGGAGTGCACATTTCGTAATAAAACGAATTTTTTGAGAGACCGAGAAAAATATGATAAGACAATCTGCGGGTATTTGATGAAAAATGGATGAAGAAGGCAATGGATGAAAGGAGGGACGGAAGGAGGCTTTTACTCAGCAGTGGGACATAAACAGGTAAAAAAAGGTTTAAACAACATCCTTCATATTTAAGAAACTAACCTTGGTCGCAGTCCGTTTATAATAATTCTTGATCTTCGTACACATGCCAACTTGGCTGATGAGCGGGGGGTGTTCCTCACAAAACTCGACTAATACGAGTTCCCCGTCTCTCCCACTCAGATCTTCCGGAGTACGCATAAAGAATACGTCTCCACCGCCTGATGCTAATCGTTCGGCTTCACGTTGCTAAAAAATAAAAAGTAATTATTGGATCTATGTAGAATACAAAATAAATTTTTGTTGGTACATTTAAAAATGGCGTAATTATTGATATACTAAAACAAGAGTTGCTCAGGATGTGGTCCTGTCGTTGGAAGGCCCATAACCTATGTAGAAAGGGATATTAACAGGCTTAATTGGAAAAGAGATACATTCTATGGTACAAATCAACAAACCTTAGCCTTCTTCTTGATATGCTTCAGCAATGGTTGCACAGGATGTGGTCCAGGAGCTGCCAATGGGCCGTAAGACATCTTTCTCAATGCCGGT
Source organism: Amyelois transitella (assembly GCF_032362555.1). NCBI lineage: Eukaryota > Metazoa > Arthropoda > Insecta > Lepidoptera > Pyralidae > Amyelois > Amyelois transitella. The sequence continues at coordinate 6,221,329 of NC_083515.1, forward strand.
CGATGGAAGGCCCTTAACCTAGCAGGACCCATGTGGGTTTGTATGAATGGAGCGCGCAGTTCTACCACTGGCGTACTGTGCTGTATGAGTTGACCTCCTGCGACTTTCAGACGGGGGTTTTGAGACTTCGGCTGGTAGTATCTGTTTTTAAAAAAAACCTTATTTTATAGTAACATTTACCATTTAGACTTAAATAAAACAAAAAACATTGTAAGGGATTATTGGTTAAATCATGCAGTGGTGCCGCAAATGTTAACTACATGTCTAACTTCCAATACTTTCAAATGGTTAGCAATACAAATCTTTCATGAAAAAAATCACTTATAATTTATTATATTTACGAGCTTGACAAATAGCGCAAAATGCAGATGTCCGTGGAAAAACATTTGTGAAGAACATCATTACGTGCCCTTACAATCTTTTTAAATGACTGTTAGCTCTATTTACCCACAAGGGATATAGACGTGATCATATATATACGTACAACACCTAACTTACTTTTTTACAGTAGTTTCACACCAGACAAAGTAATCGTGGTCATTAAACAAAGCACGACAACTGGCAAGATCAGCGATACGTCTTTATTTTCGCCGAATCGCAGCTATTCGGGTTCTCTCATTAAAGAACTTACTACTATTGATAACTTACACGTCATTGGATATATTCAAGGGATCTCTATCCGGCGACTTGGGCGGCGGCGGCGGCGCGTCCTCCTGCAGCACGTTGATGACGCCGGCCTTGCCCAGCAGTATCTTCGACTTCTTCACGTGCGGGTGGGGAATCTTCACCTTTGGAGCTGGACCACGCTCTAGAAACGATATAAAGTGATGAGTTACCTATCTTTTGGATATTCATTATCGAAGAAATATGTGACTAAGATATCGGTCCACAAATAAGTGCAACTACTGAATTAAAGCTGATATTTTTTTTTAAATTATCAAACATATAGGTGCAAAGCCTTGACATAAAAGTAAATATAAAACAATCCTAATACTGTACCTATGTTAATTAAGTTGTATTGTATATGGCACTTTTTTCTAAGAATAAATAAAATTATTTATTATTTTGCGTAGTTTTATTATGAAAATAAAAATAAACATACGAACCCCTTGTAATCTTTGACGGGTCAACATCATCAGGTATACCCAAGATGATGTTCTCATCATTAGGGTCCAACGTCAATATCTTCGGCTTGGGAATCTTTGGCATATTCTCGGCGTCCCATATAACCTCGTCTTCCCAGGTTCCGTAGACCAGTTCCTCATTCTCCACGGGGAATATGCTATACCAGGTGTTGTCTTCGCCCTCTGCGGTGGCCGCGCCTGGCGGGGCATTAGTTGCTGATGCTGTTGTTCTGAAGATGAAAAATATTCATCATCAACATATCACACATAAACAGTTAAGGAGACCTAGTTTTTCGTGCAGTTCGAGTTCCAAGTTTGGATAATTGTGATGATGAAGTTATTGAAGAAAACGCTGCAGTGCAGTTTGTTACCGCTTCTTTTGCACTGACTTTTGGAAGCGGCAGTAAACTTAGTTTTAAGTAATTAATTCGGCATTAACCAATGTTGTGAAACCGTAACATATGCCAATTATTATGCGATGTTAATAATAATAATGAATAAAGATTTTGTATTTTGAAAGTGAACTTACGTGGAAGGTTTAGCCTGCAAAGGTGCCGGCGGCTGCGGCCTGGGGTGCGAGAACTGCTGCGCGGTGCGGCTCACTGAGGTCGGCACCCACCCCGCCGCGTTGCTCTTGCTGTTCAGACGAGCTAACACCTAGGTATCATTAACAGATACGTCTTAATGCAAGGTTGAGAAACTTGGCAGAAATATAAAGGATCATTACCATCATTTCAATTGTACGATGTTCACTTAAGAACATAGGCCCCCCCTCAATGATTTCCACTTTGCTCTGTTGGAGGCGATCTGTTTTCAAAGTTTCCCCGCGACTTCACCAGATTATTGATAATATAAAAGTTAACTATTCAAAACTACAAAAACAAGTAATAAAATGAAATCTATTTGAAATATTAAAAAAACCTGACGTGACATTGATATACCTACAGTAAAATCGATACTTGGGACTAGGACTAGGGACGCAACAAACAATAATCTAAACTTGTAATAAGAACATTTCACCGTTTCCTATAAATGTAGAAGCAGATGAAAAGTAATAAAATCCGAAAGAGATTTTGTGTAAAACAGGTAGAAAAACTGCAAAAATTTGCCAGCTGAGCAATTTTCATTACTATCACTGACTACTTATTAACTCTTTGCCCAAAAAAAATAGCTAGAAGCTATTCCCACCTTGTGTTTAATCTCGCTTCCATCCCAAATGACGTCATCTTCCCATTGTAGCTGAGAAACCATGAGAAACGCGTCATCGGGAAATCCGCTATCAGGACTATCTGATTTTTCCTCATCATCAGCGGAATCTTTGTTTGTTTCTTTTTCTTCTCTTTCGGGTGAAGGAGGCTGGAAAATAAATAGACATATGATTGTTAATAAATACTGCAGGTATTAAACGCGCACGTACCTTAATTTTATAGTATAATGCAAAGCGAAAATTTAAAATCAATTATAGATGATAGTTCATTTTATTGCACCAAGGAAATCCTATCATTGTAACAACAAAGGCAAACGGAATAGAACTTATCGCTCAAACAAACTCTTGAGATGTACCTTCATAAAAAGATAATTTAATTTATACTAGATTATACTACTACGAGACGGACTGTGTGCCATCCTGCTCTCACTTGGGTCTTCTTCGTCCTTCTAACGCTAGTCTGTTGCATCCGCACCGCTCTGGAGAGGAGCCCGGGGCGTACCTTTGACCTTGGATCCTGAATTCGATGGGTCAGCTATCGCTTGGGCCTAATATGCATTAAATCTTCTAGTAACGTACAAGAGTTGCCTTAATTTTCACCATATGCTATGCTTTTCCATTGTATCATCGTATTCCTTAGCATAAAACTACTTGAACTTACTTATTTACTTACCTTCACTTTGAAACCGTAGTCAAACCCTTCGCCTGTTTCGGGTACATTGAGCATATCATACCAAACCTGCGCGGGCCCAAACCGCCAGTGCGCAGGCGTCGGTTTCTGCGACTTGTCCTGATTTGGAGAGTTGTTGTCAGAGTTCGATTGTTGGTTTTCTTCCATAGGTCTGTTGGGATTTATATAGAAAAATAATTACAATTTGTATGCATTGCATTAACAAAAATATATGTCTGTATATAAACATAGCAATGTAAAGTAATACTTGAGGAACTTCTCTTCATCGTCGCTAGCATACTGCACTTCCTGGTTCTCTGGCGGGTAAGCCGGGGTGTCGCTGCTAGTGCTGCCGCTGCGCTTGCGTCGCCTACGCTTCTTCACGCCGCGCCATATTTGAGGTAAACTTGATAACTTCCCCGGTCCAAATAGTCGAGAAAATAGTAGTACCTGAAAATTAGGAAAGGACAAACATAGTGACGGCTGTGTTAAGAAACTATAATATAGCGGACCACAGAAAAAAAAAATCATATAAAAATATTTCGATCATTCAAACACAAGTTAAGATACAATTCATAAAAAAAAAATTTTCACTAGCATTACAAAACTTTAAGTTTTCTACTTACTTTATCAGGCCTAAAGTCAGGAAATAATTCTGTAACATCAACATTTGCATATTTAGAAGGTAACATGGCTGCCAACGGTGTTTCCAATTTCTTTGGTTTCTCAGACTTGGACTGATTCCTGAAAATTAAACCAAAAATCTATTTTATTTTTTCAGATTTTTTTCAGAGAGAGTCAGCAATTAATAGGGTGCAAAAAACATTTTTCCTGGTTATACAACACCACTTGTTTACAATTTAGTTATTGAACATTCTAAATATGGAATGACACATTGAGCAAAGACTACAGATGGCGTTAGGGAAACATGTTAGAGACCCCCTGCATAGAAATAAAATAGGTTTATATTATTTAATCTATGTAAAAACAGCCATCAACAATCCGTCTACTCATATCCAAATTTTCGTTAGAAGGGCTTGCTAAAAGATAAAAATTAACTTAACCCAAAACTCAACTTTTAACTAATTTTCAAAATAAAATCTTGAAAACCATAAAACCCGACTTACGATGGTATAATGGATGGTGGTGGCATGAGTCCTCCGTCGCCTTCCATGTCACCTTCATACCCATCATCGTTGCTAGGCTGAGCACTTTCATACATATTATCGCTGCTCCAGCCCTCTTTTGTTACCACATCTTCTTTCTGTGGACAACTCATCGAGTCTAACTCTTCTTCTCTACTCTCTTCAACAGGCTTCTGTGCATCATTTTTGTGGGTAACCTCCTCTTTTATCTCACTTTCGTGCTGTTGGTTAGTGCTTAGTTCTACATCCTAGTGCGTTAACACAAACATTTGTTAGAACAAAACAAATCAGTGAGCATCAAATTTTAAGCTTTCATATGTGCAAAGTTATTTATCAACGACAGAAAATTTCCACCCACACAACATTCATTGGTTAGCATATCAATTTAAATAGAACAGTGTGATGTACAGTTTAAATTCTAGTAAAATAAACTTCTCAATTGAATTCTTCTTCCAAAGATTAGGACAGGTAGGGCACAAAAAACATTGTTAAGTAAAAGTGTGCTCCCATTTTTTTAATCAGTGCTGTGTTTTAGTTTCTATTCCAATGTGCAGTGCAGAAACTCTTACCAAGTCAAAGTGCTACTTATTAATAAAAAATTAAGAATTTAAGAGTGAAGGAATTAATAACATTAACATATAACATGTTGCAACTTTTTGAAGCATTTGCAAATTGGTCCTTACAATATTATTATTGTGCATCTATATAAATAAACTAAGTAAAGAAGTTTTTATAGGGAATCACTCATGAGAAATATTCTACTGACTGAAATTTTACTGATTAGGCAATAACAATATAAAAAATTTTAAATTTATAATTGCAAACCATAAAGACAATTGAAAATATTTCTGAAACATATAATAGTAAAAGAATCATTTTCCAAAATCTATCAAAATAGAAAATTAACCTATATTTAAAATGACGCGCGCCATGCTATTTTAAAAAATATAGGGCTCAACATGTTTAAAACGTCTTTGATACAAAATAATAAACAATTTCATTTCTTCATGAAAAAGGAAATTTCCATGCGAAAATATTTAAATATTTTGAAGGAAGTTTACTTACTTTTGGTTCTTCTGCGACATCATCAATATCAAAAAAATCAACTGCTGACGGACTTTTTTCATTATAATCTATAAAATTTAAAAAAAAAATATAAAATTTAATTGGAAGAAAGTAAGAAAGATTATCATTCTATCAATAGAATTATAATCAAGATTGATCATGGTTTTCTTATGAAATTGTTATTTTTCTGCACTTGCAAGAATTAAAACTCGCTTTGTCAACATAAAAGAAAAATTATTGATCATATTTTCACCAGCAGTATAAATTTATAAGCATATAATTTGAACAACGGGTCTATCCCTGAACATTGGCAAGGCATATCTTATGTTCTCTCTCTCCATTTTGTTTAACCTCAAGAATATCTTTTATATTACATAGATGAGATAGGGAAGGTAAGACAGTCTGCCACATGATATTTAAAAAGACGATTATTTATGGGGGTACATAAACAACTACCTAATTTCTTAGAGGCTTAAAATAAATAAAAAAAAAGGCTAAAAAGTGCTGTCCATAAAACAACAAACCTTTTTCCTCGTCGTCTTTATTAGGTTCTTCAGCGTCTAAGACTTCGGATAGCATAGAGCCCAGTCCCAAACGGTTAAGAGACGCAAGCATCTTCTTGGAATCGCCATCTAACAATTCATCATCCTCCAGTTGACCACTTTCGTCAATATTTCCAAACAGAAACCCGGTCAAGTCCATAGTTGGACCATGGTCCTCAGGATCGTCGCTATCACACATAGTGAAAATGTAAACCTAAAGCTGAGTCACTATATTTGCACTAACATATATTTCTGAAAGTAAGCAATCACAATATTTACGAAAATCTAGTAGTAAAACAAAAATACCACATTGGTTACCATCGCGTCAACAGACGAGTCGTAAATGACATTTTTACATATACAAAAGTCATTTATGATTAATGACAGTGACAGTTCGATGACAATTTTGGAAATTGTTTTGTACCATGTGACTAAGATCACAAGGTACCATACTGCCCATCCTAGACTTATTAATTTAATTTCTTAAAACATTAATTTATACATGAAGACCGTTTGGTTTTCTTCAAATTAGCATAACACCACTCCATCCCTTTTTTCATGGATGTCGTGAAAAGCGATTAAGGTACGGCACATTTATCTACTAGGTACCTAGTGAATGCATCCACGTTGATCTGGTAGCAAAGAGAACATATATAATATAGGTATAGTGTGAGCCAGCTGCTTCTCGTTTTTCGTAAAAGGCAATCAAGGACAATATTAGCCACCTGTCCATATTTGAATTATTAGATATATACATATATTATCTTAATTCTGTCATACATACAATCACGTCTACATCCCTTGCGGGGTAGACAGAGCCTACAGTCTTGTAAATACTGATAGGCCACGTTCAGCTATTTGGCTTTAAGGTAGGATAATTCTATCATTTACCTCGTAATAAAGACGTGCTAAATGTATGTAAGTATGCATACCTACATAAGATTCTATACATATGATCACGCCGTTATCCCTTACGGGGTAGACAGTTGTATGGTTTAATGATTTCATTGAGATCCAAAGAGTGCCAGGTTGCCAGCACAAATCTTAGCACAGAAGTCAGAGAAAATACGAACTTTACCTACTATAAAATAGGTATTTAGTGATTTTCTCAAATACTTATCTAATCCTACTACTATTATAAAGGCGAAAGTTTGTATGGATGTATGGATGTTTGTTACTCTTTCACGCAAAAACTACTGAACCGATTACCATGAAATTTGGTATGTAGGTAGCTGAAGACCCAGAATAACACATAGGCTACTTTTTATCCCTGGCGGCCTCTGTGGCGCAGCGGTAGTACGCTTGTCTGTGACACCGGAGGTCCCGGGTTCGAATCCCGGCCAGGGCATGATGAGAAAAGAACTTTTTCTGATTGGCCTGGGTCTTGGATGTTTATCTATATAAGTATTTATTGTAAAATATAGTATCGTTGAGTTAGTATCTCGTCACACAAGTCTCGAACTTACTTCGAGGCTAACTCAATCTGTGTAATTTGTCCCGTATATATTTATTATTATTATTATGTTTTTATGCAATTTTTTACACCCTTTTCAGGGGAATTAAATATTTTTACGGGCTTTTGACCAAGCAAAAATATTGTATAGAAATAAGTGGAGGAAAGAACAAAATTTTAGTCAAGAGAAAGGAATTTTCTGACTATTCTGCAGGTATTAAGGATTGCAGCTTTCTGTAGGAGAATATAAGTAAGAGGGTGAATTTGTAGGCTTTCTAAACTATTACGGAGAGTCGTAGGTATAACGCCAGTAGCTGAAATAATTATTGGGATAGTTTTTACGCTGTCTACACGCCATTGTGTTTTTAATTCGATAGCTAGATCTCTATATTTTGTTAGTTTCTCAGTGTGTGTGGATGTGAGGTTATGGGTATTTGGAACGGCTATGTCGATAAGGTAAACGGTTTTGCTATTTTTATCAAAAAAGGTAATATCAGGTCTATTGTGGTGAATAGTCTTATCGGTAATGATTGTTCTGTCCCAGTATATTTTATATTGCGCATTATCTAGTACAGTTTGTGGGGAGTATTTATAATAAGCTGTTTTTTCAGGAATCAATTTGTGTTTAAATGCAAGATATTGGTGGATGATAGCTGCAATTTGGTCATGTCTGTGTTTATAATCTGTTTGTGTAATGGATCTACATGCGCTGGTAATGTGCTGTATTGTTTCTGAAGCACTGTGACAATGGCGACAGAGATCGGATTGGAGGTTGAGGTCACGAATTATATGTTTCTGATAGTTTCTTGTATTTACAATTTGATCTTGGATAGCTAGCATAAATCCCTCTGTCTCGGGAAACAGTTCGCCCCTCTTCAACCACGCGTTCGACGCTGTTTTGTCGACGTTAGGGTTGATGAGGTCGTGACGGTGTCTCCCGTGTAGGGATTTTTGCTGCCATGTCTCAATCTTTTCTTGCGGGGTAGTAATATTTTCGTTAGGTTGCTTGGATGAATCTCGAAGATTAAGGGGTGTGTATTTATCGTCTGCTTGAACTATGGCTTTGTGTAATGGTGAAATTTGAGAATGAAAGAATGAACGAAGTGTGGTTATTTGTTTGTTGTGCAGGTTTTGTATATCTATAATACCGCGGCCTCCTTCCTGCCTGGGGAGTGTTAGGCGTTGGATGCATGATTTCGGGTGATGTTTTCTATATTTCGTTAATTGAGTATTAATTGTCCGTTGGTGCTTTTTTAAATCAGTTTGTGACCAGTGAATAATACCAAAAGAGTAGGTGAGTGTAGGTATCGCAAATGCATTTATAGCTTTAGTAGTGTTTTTTGAATTTAAATGAGTGTTCAATATTTTATGGAGTCTAGTTTTGAATTTATTTGATAATGTTGTTTTAGCTTCTTTTTCCTTAATTTGACGTGTCTGATAGTAACCTAAATACTTGTATCCTATTGTATCATCTATTGGTTCTATATTTTCTCCGGTAGCTAGTTGATAAGAGTTATTGACAACTTTTCCCTTTTGTATTGATTGAATTCCGCATTTATCTATGCCAAATGTCATTTTTATATCGTTGGAAAATTCTTCCGTTATATTAGCTAATTTATTAATTTCATTTAAATTACTAGCGTACAGTTTGATGTCATCCATGTAAAGCAAATGTGTTAGTCTAAAGTATGAATTGTTATGTGGGATTTTATAACCACTATTGCTATTATTAAGTAAATATGACAGTGGGTTTAAAGCTAAGCAGAACCAAAGTGGGCTTAACGAATCCCCTTGGAATATGCCTCTACGAATTTGTATGTGATCTGTTTCAATTTGATGTAGTATTAATTTTGTGGACCAGTTTTGCATAGTATGTCTTAAAAATTGTACGAGAGTTGAATTGATTTTGTAGTGTTGAAGGATATATAAGAGCCAAGAATGCGGAACAGAATCAAAAGCTTTTTTGTAGTCGATATACATGGTGTAAATATTACTCTTCTTTCGGATAGCTTGTTTGGATACTATTGCATCTATAGTAAGCTGTTCCTTGCAGCCTTGACTGAATTTTCTACATCCTTTTTGTTGCTCTGCTAAGATGCTATTAGTCGCTGTGTGATTGTAAATGAGGTTTGATATGCAAGATGTTATAATTTTATAAATATTTTGAAGACATGTTATTGGTCTGTAATTGGCTGGGTTACGTGTATCATTCAGATTTTTAGGCAGCATGTAAGTAGTACCTATTGTTACAAAACTAGGCATTGTGTGTGGTGACTGTATAAATTTATTAATGTGTTCAAGCAAAAATGAATGTGTACTATGAAACCTCTTAAACCAATAATTATGAATTTTATCAGAACCCGGAGCTTTCCAATTGTGTGTCTTTGAGATAACTGATTGTAAAAGTTCTAAATTTATCATTTCAAAGCTCATTTCTTCAATATGTGTAAATCTTTTCTTGTCTTCTTCAATCCAAGGACCTTCTTTGTGGTCAACTGGTTTTGACCAAATACTAGACCAAAACTCTTGGAGTTCTGTAGCGTTTGGTATCATTTCGTTGTCGGAACTATTAGTTGACGAAGTGTGCGTGTTCATTCCAGAGCTATTGCTACTATTGAGTAAACGATAGAATGATTTTTCATTTGAATTGAATTGCTTGTTTTGTGATTTTCTAAGAGTAGTTAATTTATATCGACGTAATCTACTGGCAAGAGCATTGAGCTTTTGTTTTAATGTGTCAAGAAAATGTGTGATATCAGTATTGTCTTGTTCATGTCTACTATGTGTTTTGTAGCAATTTTTAATGGAATCTACCTGTTTTTGTATTGTTTGGCTTCTATTACCATTTTTGTATTCCGTAAGTAGTGCTATTTTAACTCGAAGGTCTTCTATCTTTGATTGTAACCGCTTTTGCCACATGGGTTCGCGTTTATTATGAAGATGGGTAGGGGATGAGTCATATATTTTAGATCCATTATAAATGGAGGCTGTGTAAGCAGCACAGTATATTATGTTATGTAGGGCGTAAAAGTCGTTATCATGATTTAAATACTTTGGTAGGATAAATGAGTTTATCAAGTTAACAATGCGTGTAAATTTTTTGGAAGGTTTTTGTTTGGGAATAGTGGGTTTCATAACGGGATCGATATCTTGAAACTTCTCCAAAACGGACACAAAATAGCTTTCGATTTCATTTAATTGTACAAATGTACTTTCATCTAATTCGTTTTGTATAGTATGATCTATATTAGTTGGTGAAGATTGGTAAGGGTGTTCAATGGTTTGCTGATTATTTGAAGAATCAGGTGAACTTAAATTAAGACTAGTATCCTGTGGTATGTTAGGGGGTGTTTCTCGTATGTTATTATTAATTATACGTGGATCATTACATTGTCTATTTAACTGTTGGGCTACTTCTTTGCGGATTTGTTGAATTCTTGTACCGTTTACCATTTTATTATTAAAAATAACCCTACGTTGATCTGATATTCTCTGTTCTGAGACATGGGCTATTTCAGGATTTTCTGCTATGACATATTCATGTAATCGGGGTCTGTATGAAGTCAGGTTCGTTTCTAACTCAGTTACAGTAAAGTAACCACGGATTATCGATTCATTAAGCTTATTACTCCATCGCATCCTATTTTGTGATTCGTGGGAATGTATTTGCAAAGGTCTGGGTTCAATAATTAGTTCAGCTTGGACTTCCGCGCGAATTTGACTTAATTTTTCGGGTGGTAAAAGTTTGTTGTTAACTATGGCTCTCCTTTGGTCTCCTATTCTTTGTCTACTGACTTGTATTTCAGGGAATTGTTGGACAAATTTAGCATGTAGTTCAGGAAGGTAAGTTCTTGTATCTGATTCTAGGTTAGTAATTATAAAATATGTGCGGATGATGAAAATATTCATATCGTCCGACCATTTCATTCGCACACGTGGGCCAGCTGTGGTGGGTACAGGATTGGCGGCGTCAGGAGCCTCCTGTACAACAGTCACAGTGGTATTTAAAGGTACTGCTTCTACTAATGACGTAGGCGAAGATGATGTTTCGCGCTCTAAGTATGAAGGCGGAGAAGATGGTAAAGAAGGGAATAGCGATTCAGGTGAAGAAGAAGGAGAAGAAAGGGAATCGGCTGTAATCAATTGTTCGACGGGAGCCCGCCTGCTCAACTCCTCGTCGCCGATGGTTCGCATGCTGTGGCACTCAGCACCGGCTCCAAGTGCGCCCCGGCGACCCCCGGGAAGCGGCCGTAAATTATATCTGCGATTTTCTCTACTCATTTTTAGGTTTTTGGTTTGGGACCGTTAGTTAGGAGAGGTTAATAACCCTGGAGTTGTGGGTAAATATTGTCTCACCTTATTTTTTTTTTTTTTTTTTTTTTTTTTTATTTATTTTATTTGTTTCACTTTGGGTTTGTTTTAGCATTAAGTAAAATGGATTATTTGTTTAGCTTCCTGGTTTGTGTGCTATTTGATGCATCTTCAAGCCAGGTTGCCAATGTTCTTGTGATGTGATGACGCAAATGGTTTATGATATTTATATATGATGTCTCACCTTATTAGGGTAATGTCGAGATGTTCTGACTATCTTTTAAGTACCTCTCCGTAAGCCCCCCCACCACGACAAGGTGGTCCCCTGGGGGGGGTTATTATTATTATGTTGGTACATGTAAAATGTGCACGGGCCCATAGGGACCCGGTCATTTGGGAGGCGTTCATGGGGCCGAAGCCAACATGAAGAGGCCCTTTGGTACCTTTTGTTCTAGAGTGAGATGGCTGCAGCTGTGGAGATCTGTCCCTTGATGAACCATTGGGATACACCAACGGACAGCCCTCCCCAACTGCCAAACTATTGCCAGGTAGGGATTTACTTAGTCTGGGTCATGCGGATGGGATGCTAGTGGATTGGATTACTGGGCTATGGAGTGAGATACGGACATCTACCTCGAAAATCTCTCACGTAATTTTGATTAGGCAGATGGTGACTCGCTGCTCATTGGCTATACAGCAGCCTGTGGGCACCCTAAATAAGCCACCATGCGGCGGCCAGGGCGCAACACGTTAAAAGCAGCTATAGGATGCCGAGAGGTGCGGCCCCAGTTTCACGAGCACGAGGTATGACCCCGTGCTGGTTTCCCCGCTATTACGCCATTACGTGCAATACACTTCCATCCTGGAGCATAGGATCTGCTCTTGCGACTCCACTCTGGCCGGCCGACTAAGGCAAGCCAGAGGCGGGGAAAGTGTTACTGTGTGTATGTGTGTGTATAGCGCATGTCTGTATGTTCCCCAGGAGGTAGGGTCCGTGGTGTCGCCACTCACCAACGGCTTCGCCACAAGCCGCCCCGCGGAGACTGACTGCACTGGGAAGGAAACCCTTCCACAGAGGGCGATGGGGTCGTATTATTATTATTTATTTAGTTCCCGCGGGATTGATAGGGTTTCCATGCGGACGAAGTCGCGGGCGGCCTCTAGTATCACAATAATCCAATTAAAATACAATGAACTGCTGAATCAAGTACCCTTTACCCATTTCCGAGAATTATGAATGTACTCGTTACAGGTTACTGGTGGCTAAATAACATAAAAAAGTAGTTTTTACTTAATAATTGTGCTAGATAATACAAGTTTTGAGACTTAAGTTGTACATACCTACCTAATAGTTGCAGTAGAAGCACTGTTTACATTCCAAAGAGCTTTTAGCAAAGCACATAAGACGGTAATGCACAATTATTACACTCATTTACAAGTATTAGCTTGAAGTAGATGTGTAGAGAAGAGATTAAACTAGTTTACGTTGTAGGTATACTAATTACAAGTAAAGTAGGTACTTTTTCGTATTAAACATTTGTGCGGTTATAACACAGTTAATGAGTCAGATAATTCAACTAATGTACGAATGATTATAACAAATAGAGTCCAAATTAAATTATTAGATCACACAAACTAGCAGTCGCTTACAATCTTATTGCCATAAAAGGAACCATACTCGTTACGTTACATTGCGACTATTGAACTTGGTGGTACACAGATTGAGTTGGCAGTAGGTACCTAAGTACTTTTTTATTATAATTATATCATCTAAACTTCCCATAGCATAATTTTAGCTAATGGTTTAATACGATCTTAAGTGTATTATGTACTATCTCATGTAAAATATTTTTATGCACGCCTACTAACATTAATTTATTTCAATATAGGTATGATAATGCCCCCTAACATGATTTCATTGTGAATGATCATCTTAGTAAGTGGTATTGATTTCCTTTTATTTGATTTCGTTTCATCGTAAAACATAAATAAAATGCGTGGATCCTCTACCATGTTCATATGATGTCGGAGCAAGGAATAATAAAAGTCATTTTTCTTCTTGAATAAACCAACCAGAAACATTACCTACCTTAGAGGAAATAGGTAGATTTGTCTTTTCATGTGCGCATTTGTATTCATATAAAATTAGCCTTGATTTGATATGAACACAAATGCTCACCTAAATGATTTATTATGATTTTCGTTTATATAACGCCAAATGTGCAGACTTAAGCAAGCAGTGGGAGAAGGACAAAACAGAAAATATTGTTGCCATAAACAAAAGATAATCTGTATGCACCATATTGTAGGTATTCACATTAGAAGTAGGTACGTTTAGAACTAGTAGGTACTAATAGATACTTATTAATATACATAGGTAGGTACATACATACAGGAGCTACAGTTGTTCAATTTCATCGTACTGAAAACAACGGAGATAATGTTCATTTTATAAAAGTTACCTAAATCCTACCCTTTTTGATAACATACGACCGTTAATATGAAACTAGGTATCATTTCAGGAGTATGTAAGTGCCCATTATTGCTTTTTTCAACAATTTCCTTTTCAAGAGCCAGTCAAACTTACTTTACCTCAATTTGGCAGATCACCCATCCGGCCTGGGAACAATTTAGCGAATGTGCGCTGATAATAGTAGTAATCCGATTAGTGAAATTAGTTTGTAGTTCCCCGGCTGACCCCTATATCGGGTATTATATTAATGTTTGTTATATTGTTCAGGATTACCGGGATTGTTTCGAATAGGAAAGTTATTCCGATCAAAAATAGTTTATGATTTTATGATTAAATTAAGATTTTTAGTCGATTATGACTACATCTAAAAATAGTCCTTCTTTTTATTTTAATATTCTTTACTTTATTTAGGAAATCGATCTTAGAGTCATAAAGTGTATAATAATAAACTGCCGACAAACGGTGTTTCACAATATATTGCTATTTTCAATCATACAAACATGACATCAACCTATGCTTTAAAAAACACCCGTAAATACTTACTCGTACTCAGTGCGAGAATGATTACTTACAATAAAATATTACTTTCTGAGGAAAAATGAAGAAACTTACATACACGTCCGGGACATATGGACGTCGATAAGAGGACAATAGTGTCACGTTGGGACTATAAATACAACTGAAAAAATATCTCGAATCTCTAGAAAGGACCGCCACTTTTCCGACATAAGATAAATACGAGTAATAATCTAGTAACAACGTGAACAAAAACTTATAACTATACCACGTCGTATATATATACCTATACATACCGGGGTCGTGCAAGAATAATATGAACCTATTATTATTGCATGTTTTTATACCTACTGTCCTGCATTGCCTAGCTAAATTTGTATGTATTTTTATATAAGGAATATATAAACACGTCGTACGTAGTTACGACTCGTACGTATCCACTTTTCTGTCGCGGGACCGAACAGTGAACAAAATTTCTTCATATTATTATTATTAAGTGACTTGATGATATTTTAAAGAAGTCATCCTCCTTAATTACATTATAAACACCAAAATACTATATTTACAGGTTTTAACCCTAAAGTCTTTCAGAAAGTAAAAAAAGCATAGGTACTGGAATTATTAACTGTAAAGAATTCTATGAAATTAGGAATACACTATTATTAGGTACGAGTATTATCTACGGCAATCGGTAAAACTCAGAAAAGTAGGTACAGTGTACAGTAAAGTAAAATATTTTTTATTAAGGTAACCTGAAAAGCATGCAAAATATGAAAGAAGGAAAATAAATAGAACACTCAAAAAGTAAGCATTCAACTTGGCTTTCGATTTTGAAGGAAGTTTCGCTGCGTTAATCGAGCGAGTGGATCAGAAAGGGCCCCACACTCGGAAGGCTTCATTTGCATTCCTCCCTTTTCCGCTCAACTGATTTGTAATATACTCTTACATTTCATTATTATTGGAAATGTTGCCGTTATAACAACTGAATAAATACTTGTTTTATTTTGATTATTGTTAGGTAAGTATTTCTATATTGTATTTTTTGCGTCAGTACGTTTCTTGGAATTTAGTTTCAGTTTTGTTTTTATTTGAACGAAGTCAATGAAAGACGGAATAATGTCTAAGGAAAGACATCAAGACTCTGAAATACATTAAACACTAAAGTGTTTGTGTGTAATTCAAAATTAAGGCAGAATCGTTTATGATCATGCAGCAAATACTTACCTAGTCCTTAAAAAAGGATTTCAAACCATTGTTTCAAACTAATTCATGTGCTAAAGTATAAATACTGAAGGCCATATGGTTCCAGGCACTAAAGAATCACTTATGTCTCTCCCATGGATGTCTTAAAAGGTGACCAAGGGAAAGGCTAATAAACTTGGAATTCTTTTTGTAGGCAATGGGCTTCTATTTGTAGGCGATGGCGCTGTTTGCATTCCAATTCAATCATTTAGCCATATAGTTGGCTTGTAGGCTCTGTCTACCCTGCAAGAGATATAGAGTTATATAAATAACTTCATCTCACGTAACATATTTATTTAATTGGTTTAAAAAAATGAAAAACTATAAGAATATATCACATTAATAACGGGGTAGACAGAGCTAAGTGTCGTGAAAAGACTGATAAATTGCGTTCATCTGAAATTGAGATTCAAATAGTGACAGTTTGTTAGTCCACCGCATATAAAAGTATTAGGTAGCTATCATTCTGTATCTATGGCAAGGTCACCTCGATAAGTACCTAGTAGTATATTATACAAAGTATATCCAGGCGTACAATGACGGTGTGAAAGCTCCCCAATCAATGGTAATTGACTAGCGTAGCTGAGCACACAGCATTTCACTTGATATATTAGTGGTCCCGTATTAACCCCGTAACGATGTGTAGTGTTGCAGGGATCGACAGTAGGCCACAACAGACATTAATAAATAACGGTGTTAGTTTGTAACTGATGTAATGTCCTGATTCTGATAGAACTGAGTTCATACATACATACATATAATCACGTCTATATCCCTTGCGGGGTAGACAGAACCAACAGTGTTGTAACACACGTTCAGCTATTTGGCTTTAAGTTAGAATTGAGATTCAAATAGTGACAGGTTGCTAGCCCATCGTCTAAAAGAAGAATCCCAATTTTATAAGCCTATCCCTTAGTCGCCTTTTACGACATCCA
This sequence comes from Amyelois transitella, assembly GCF_032362555.1. Lineage (NCBI taxonomy): Eukaryota > Metazoa > Arthropoda > Insecta > Lepidoptera > Pyralidae > Amyelois > Amyelois transitella. Next base: position 6,238,012 of record NC_083515.1, read on the forward strand.
TGGGAAAGAAATGGAGTGGTACTATTCTTTTTTTCTATTGGTGCCGGGAACCACACGGCACTGACTTCAGATACACCAAATAAAATAGGTATACCATCTTACCCAAGACGGCGGCATTTTATTTTGTTGATAAGATTCAGAGCGAGATGGTGTCTTTCAAGCGTCATCGTCGCAGCGTCGACATGGCGTCGACGTAGCGGTAATGTGTATACAGGTACCTAAGTGCACGCCGCATAGGCGCTAGCAAAATGACGATGCTCAAATAACACTAAGTGGGCGGGTCTTTAGTTAAAATTAAATTAAAATTAAAATTCAATTTTCTGTTAATAAGAATGTTTTTTAGAGGACCCGGGCTCCTGATGTATACCAGTGGAGGGTGTTATTGGGAACACGATAAGATAAGATGGAGAATGAACAACCCAGATTAGGGATCCGACTCATAACGAAGAGGTAAATATGCCGTTATCGAGAATTAAAGTGTGGCCATTATTATTTTATCGGTGACGTACGTTAGTTTCAGTGCCAATGAGCTTACGTTGATGTAACTGAATTTAATATGTGGGATTACGGTCAAAGCAAAGCTTTGGTTCTCCTGCTTTTAAAATCACGGAGATCAGACGGTACTCCACGTTTAATTATACCTGACCTTCATCAGACATATACAATCTTACGTAATCCTTCAAATTTTACTCAGGAGTGGAACTTGATATAATATGGTAATTTATAAATAATATATTGCTCCTTTCAAAAGGCATACATTTTTCAATACACGTGTATTGATTTGACTTGATATATTAGCTTCCTATTTGATAAGGAAAATGTTTTGAGGAAACAGAAAATTTGAAATACATCTATACTAATATTATAAAGCTGAAGAGTTTGTTTGTTTGTTTGAACGCGCTAATCTCAGGAACTACTGGTTCGAATTGAAAAATTTTTTTTGTGTTGAATAGACCATTATAACATCACGCTGCAACTTTTAGGAGCGAGGAAATAATGGAAAATGTGAAAAAAAACGGGGAAAATTATTCATCCTTGAGGGCTTCAATGACGCGTATGAAGTCGCGGGCACAGCTAGTGAAATATAAAATAAAATAAAAGTCACTTCATTGAGTAAGTTTTTTGTGCCCTTTTTGGTATATGCTGTAAAATATTTTGTTCCTGTTAATATTTTGTTCAATGACTTTTAATGACTAGGTATACAACTTACAATCTGATGAATGTTAACATTTAACCGCTTTTTGCAGGATGAAAGGACCTGCGATTTAATCTGAACTTTGAGCTATCAGCAGCTAAGAATCTTAAGTATTTTCGAGACGAATTTATTTGTCTTCGCCTTAAGGGATAAAGACGTATGTGTTATGTTTTGTTTATAAATGTATACCTCCATCTTCTATTCTTTACATATTTTTAAATACTATGAAAGTAGCTTTTATTATTACCAAGGTTCTAATATAAATAAATACCCATTATTTAGAAGACACAAAGAACTAAAAATATCTGGAAAATAATATTATGTTACAAGCAATTTCGCTTTGATACAGTAGAACAATGGCAATACTTTGAAATTATTGTATAAGGCAATTCACTATAACTTTAGATGCAGAGAGCTTATACTGTGTAATATACACGCGACATTGCTGCAATCTAGACTGCAATACCTAGACATAATTACCAAACCTCCTGTGTAGTGTAGTTAGAATTTGATACAAACATGATAGTACCTAGTTATTGCTTGGGTGAGCCACGATTAATAGATGCAGGATAACTTTCGTCTAGAACGAATTCCTATGCGTTTCCAAAAATACCTAAAACTTCACAATACGTTATTAACTGAGTGGAAGCCTAGGTTAGAGTTACAAAAATTCTGAATTGGAACACTACTACAAGCAATACTATTAATTTGCGTTACGTAAACAATTCATTATTTTTTTCTTAGATACAGTGAATTATTCTTTTACATGAAGATTTGAAAAGTATCCTGAATAATGATCCTTTATAAAGTTCCTTATTTTATATATTACAAGCTAACTTGGTTAATCAATTATAACTTGATTTCAATTTAACACCAAGCTAACTTATCCGCTATAAACATAAGCGGGTTAATTCCAAGACGTCACAAAATAATTAAAGTGTAGAAATAACCTTATGTTTGCATTTAGAATATTTACCTATATAAAGTAATAATTATCAATTTATATATATCGAATTATATTTCAAACATCGTAAAACTAAAAATCTCGTTTACGTCCATTCCCGAGGGATATTCAGTAAATCATATTGTCCTTTTCGTACCCCTTATATGACCACGTCCCATTAAAAATATTTTTACTTCTCCTAGTTTGAGTCTGGTACCCACAATTTAATTTTATTTGTAAAATTAAGAAAATGTATGTAATTTCCATGTTTTGTGATGGCGTCGCGTCAAGTAATTAACCTCTTGTAAATTAGGAGCCTAATCACGTTACGCCGAGTAAGATTTAACCGGGTACAATGGAGATTTAAATGCTGGTTTTTTTATAATTATAATATAAAATTAACAATGTTTAGGATAAAATTTACAGATCATTTATGGAAGGAAACGCTTATCTCATACAACAATTGGTTGGGATGGAACTGGAACACGCATAAAATTACTATTTAAGGTCACGTCAAAATAATTAAGCACTTTTTTATTTCATTTCATGAAATTATTTAATAAAGAAGTGCAAATAAATGCTACGTTATTTCTTCTAATATATTCAGTGCTATTACTCCGTTAAGTTCCTTTGTATTATGTATTTTATGTATGTAAACCGGGTTAACTGTACGGGTATTGTTGCTTCAAAATGGCTTTTGTTCTGTGGTGGCCGCATGTAAGCTAGAAACGGCCCTAGATCATAGAATTGGCGTATCTATTGCAACTTTTTTAGTGGTCAGACTATGATCATGGTCCGAAATGGGGGGTTCAGGTAATTATCACCTTGGATCGATTACGTCTTACTCACGTGATCCAAAGTATTAGACGTAGGTATCATCTGCTGATTTACTCTCAATGTTTTCCTAACGAAATGACGTAAAATATATGTATATTACCTATACCTACTCTAATATTTATTACGATTTTAGTGTACTACTCTATCTAACGGAGACATAAGAACATAAGACATATTTATATTAAGTTTCTAATTTAAAATTACGTAAGTTTTAGTCTTATACGCGCCTCTTAAACAACATTCCATGCATTTGCCTAGCTATGGCCATCCTATGTTGGTGACTATGAACGCACTACCAAACATAATCTTCAAAGGGGCCCGGAGGTATTATTATCAAGCACAAGTTCTGTAACCCCGATATACTGAGAGAAACTTCAACCATTTACTTACGAATGAAGTGGAATTTCGGGTAATTATGATGCTACTTATGAAAAGGGTTCCTCGGCAGTTCATTACATATTGTGTCCTTGAAACGTTTATTTCTATGGTCGAGTAGATTGTGTTTTTGGTTATTAAAAAATCTCGTAACTATCTCAAAGGTATTTATTTATACTTATCATCATAACGAAATAAGCTTAACTCGCCAAATCTTTTATTTTGTAAACTTCTAAAATCTGGAAAGCAGTCCCTGCGTCTCTGTTTGCCTAAAACTTCAATAAGAATTTTCAAGTAAAGAATGAATAAGCTGTCCTTAGTCCTTATTTTCCATCAGTAACATTGAAGTCGATGCACTCAAATCCCAATGATAAAAAAAAATATATACTTACATTTACAAATGAATTTAACGCGTAATTTAATTTATATTCATGCAAATTCTAGGCAGTCTGCAGTATTTGCAACAACCAACGAATGTCGAACAAATATAGTAGCAATCCGGTAAAACAGTGCATTGTTAGTGTTTGTGATTCCCAGTGTCAGGTTCCTGCTGGTTCAATGACTCGGAGTATTTTCGTTTCATATCGATACTCTTTATTTTGAACGCAGTCGCAAATAACTGCAACCAGGTTTATTAGGACGTTGATAATCTGATATTTTACTTTTAGTCCAAGATACATATTGATCAAATGGTATGTTTATATGATACGAATCAACTACAAATTAAATGATAATGTATTGACCGTTTATCTGACATCTGACTTGAGATCAACTTTGCATTTATAGGAAAAGACAAAGGCTTTTTCGTTTACTAAACGATTGAACGACGACGAACGACAACAAACGAAAGAAGATTGATGAATGTAGATGAATCAAAAGAAAGTTCTTGCATGTGGAAAGATAAAGTCTCTGCCTACCCCTTCGGGAAAGACACATGTATGAACGCTAAAACTGCAAACAGAATCAATCTTCAAGGCGATTTTCTTTTTGACATTATAACACTAAAAGCGCATTGATATAGTTTCTGATCATCAGTAGGAATATTTTATTCAATTTACATAGAGTTTATTTACTGCCTATTGTTACCTTGTACACAAAAGGCTAAAAAGCGATGTGCAAGGGTCCCTCAAACTTTTCCAAAGTTTTTGTTGATTTAGCAGTGAGCGAAACTAAATTTTTTACTTGAGGAAATTCAGGCAACAAGTAAATTCTATTTATATACGGATGGGGATGAAATGTAAACAAACCGACCGTAATAAAATGTTTGCTTTGTTTATTTATGCTCTTATTTTCCATGTTTATAGAACATTAGGAGTTATAAGCGTAACTAATTGTTTCTGAAAAACACAAAGTTTTTGTTAAAATGTTGGATATTTTGTTATTTGTAATTGGATTTCTGACAAATATGATATTCGTAGGCCTACCTTTAGGTTTCTGTTGATACAAATCAATGATTGTGTTTGCATAGGTACAGTTGTCAAAAGAAAACCATGATTAAACATGTATTAAGTTCACCGTTTAGAATCATGGTGGTAAAACCTGAATTTTAATTGACCGCAGCCTACTACGCAAGAAGGTCCTCACAAAAATCATATCATCGAAATGTTAAAAATCATAACAAAGTATATTCTGTTTCAATATAAACGGTCTAAATAAAAACTTCTGGTGGACAAGATGAATGAATGAATAAAAAAATAGTACTTATAATTCCACATGCCTGCATGATGGTTTATACCTATGCCTTTACGAAAAAAACAATGCGTGACAAGTTCTCTTCCTGCACAGACACCTATACAATTTGTTGTGCGGGAAAAGAAACAGCTTACATACAATATGTTGTTTCTTCGCTCCCATACTACTATAGAAGCGGTAACAATTTCTGTCAAACACACCTTGCCACTTCCCAACACAAATAAAACCAAAATGAAAGTTATATTTCAAAGCGTGCAAGGTATACTTTTCATGTTGTTTTTACGACTACAACTTTCTGTTTGTTTATTATGTTGTATAACGAGAACTCGCTCGTTTAGCATACGCGGCTGAAAGATTAAAAATAATAAGAAAACAGAATTAGCGTTAGTATTAATTTAGATAAATATTAAATACATTGTCCTTACAAAAGTGCTATTTGGGAGTAAGTAAAATTAGCAAATTATATGTATTTTTTCATATCCAAATAAATAAATTATAATGTTTGTGGAGAAACTAACACTGATTTGTTATAAAACAATTTAAATAAATATTGGCTAGTGCCAAGAATACGGAATAACATTACTAATTTCAACGTATTGTATTTGTCTCTTTTTTAATTATTTATATTTTACTAGAGGCCGCCCGCGACTTCGTCCGCATGGAAACCCTATCAATCCCGCGGGAACTCTGGGATAAAAAGTAGCCTATGTGTTATTCTGGGTCTTCAGCTACCTACATACCAAATTTCATGGTAATCGGTTCAGTAGTTTTTGCGTGAAAGAGTAACAAACATCCATACAAACTTTCGCCTTTATAATAGTAGTAGGATAGTAGGATGGAACATTATGATTAAAGTAATTACACATTTTGTCGAAAACCTCCTAAGGTACAGAGGTAGTTAGTTCATACCTTCATCAACCCTGACTAGTTAAATTATCTCAATTAATTATTTTTATCTTAATCCAAAATCGAGAATAGTATTCAGGAAATAAGGGTAGTACAGTACAAAAGGTACTTGTCTATATTCTTTTTAATTTCTAGTCGAAGTTCGAGCAAGGGGAAGTTGGCATGCAAACCTAAATGTACTGTTAGATTTATGTAAAATTTATCTATTTCATTATCTTTTTATAAATATGCCTGTTTAATTAAGTCTCTTTACATACAAACTTGTCACGTCATCTGTTACAGGGCCAATGGGTCCTAAGTATCGAAGATTTAGGACTTAGATAATAAAAAGAAATATCAAGCGAACCTCAGCCCCAAAGCATAGCATTGGAGTGTGCAAAATGAAGATGCAAATATGAGGGGTAACTTTCAATTATAACTTATTTATGTATGTGATAAAAACAGAAGGGATAAAAAAATATAAGTAAATAAACGGATTTAAAAAAAAACAGTTTAGAAAACATTCTGGGAAAGTACCCAACGACATATCTAAGTCATTCAAAAGTCTACCGAGTAAGTACATTGAAGGAAATTTCTAGATATTTCGGTTATCATATTTTAAGAACTTGGTGGGGCGCTTAGTAGAAGGCTCCTTATTTTTTTTATCTTATTCCATTAAGCCTTTCCTCATAGTTACATCGACAACATTCATTATGCGTAGTCGATACATTACCATATTTACTACTGATGTACCTTATTAATAAAACATTTACTTAGTAGGAGTATTTTTATAACCAAAAGCGATACTGTAAAAGTGTTTTTGTTTTACATTGAAAACCACCGAGTCGATCTTCATGAAATTTGGCATACAAAGGGTACGGCGAACGAAGAAGGACATAGGTTCAAAACGTACATAAAGTTCATTATTTGAATCAGGATTAAAAGAAAATATTGGGTACGAGTTGGCTGCAGTGCAAACGGAAGTAAGCTTTTTATTAACTTCCTAACCATTGACAATAAACAAGCTAACAACATTTATATGGGCTAAAATAAAATAATTGTACATATTTGCACATTATTAAATGCAAATGCAACATAAATAATAGTTAACAATTAATAAAATTCCACCATAACCTTGCATTAGGAAAACGAAATTTATTTCTAAGCGTAACTGTTTTCACACTGTTATGTACCACACAAAAAAAAATTAACAGACAAGAACAACAACAGTATTCAGGCAACGTCTCACCAGTTAGTCTCCCTAATGTTTGTTAGCAACATTTTTATAGCACTTACAGGCGATAAATATTGCAATACGTGGTGTCCGTCCGCGGAACATTCCAGAAGGCTTACCGACTGATGTATCGGGCGAGACGGCAATCCGGAATACGTGGAAGAAGCAGTGGCAATACACGAGAAATGCGGGAAAAGTAATAGCCTCTTACATTTACTTTCATTTTTGAAGTATAAGCTAAAGTGTTCTGTTTTTAAGTAAAGTCTTTGGGTTAACTTTGTCTTGAAACTTTACAGTAACCTTAATTAAAACGTCAGTTGTTAAAATGCATCATGTGCATAAGTTCAAATCCCACCTAGGCCATGTATCTAATCTATGCCGTCCAAAATCAATACTGGAATATTGTGTCATTTTCAATGTGCAGAGTTCCTGCCGATGTTTTCTTTTACTATAAGAACATCGGTAGGCACTCCAGAAATTGGTAAAATCACTATACAAATTAAATTAATACTATTTCACGGGTTTTAGCTGGTGATTATTGATCAGAGAAAGATGAATTATTGTATCACACATCCTACTACTATTATAAAGGCGAAAGTTTGTATGGATGTATGGATGTTTGTTACTCTTTCACGCAAAAACTACTGAACCGATTACCATGAAATTTGGTATGTAGGTAGCTAAAGACCCAGAATAACACATAGGCTACTTTTTATCCCAGAGTTCCCGCGGGATTGATAGGGTTTCCATGCGGACGAAGTCGCGGGCGGCCTCTAGTAATGTAATAATCTATCACGGGACAGCCGTTAGTTTAGACTCTGTCGTAGTCGTAGCACCGCTACGGCGTAGAAGCAACTCGTAGCACTGTTATTACTTTTAAAACTAATACCAACATTATTGCAGTTTCATTTTATTAGTTTTTAAGTTAAGATATATCAAGGACCGTTCGTAAATATGTACCTAGTAGGTACTTATAATTAGAGAAATTTGTTAAAAAAATAGCAACAAATACTACTTATTTGTTTTTATTTACGAAGCAACTTTCTACCTGACCTCCGCAACCTTTTCAGGGGAAATTTAGGTTCATATTGAAAAATAATTAAAATTGTGCAGGTTTCCTTACAATATTTTTCCTCACCGTAATAACAAACAAACAAACTAGTGTAAGTTGTAATTAATTATTGGTAATGGCCGCAATATAATTAGAGCTTATGATTTCCTGTGGATCAAGCTTTTTATTCAGACACTTTACCCGTTCAACCACTCAACCACCGTACAACTACACTTACGTTTATTTCAGTTATTTCTGTCAAATTATAAAATATACAAAGATATTAAAACAGTAAATACCTAAATCATTTTCATTAGTTAGTTCCAGGAATCAATTCAGTTTTTTGATGAGAAACAGTTAACTATTCGATTATTTTGTTAGCATTTTCGATTCGTTATTTCGATATAATTACTTTAGATGTACACAAACGACAAATTACTTCCTGTACACACAATGCGTTGAAGGTTTTTCAAGAGATTATGACCCGTGATGATAACTTCAATAGATTCGCTTTTAAAACTACGTACTTGGTATATACTTGTCTATCCAATATTGATATAAGTTTATATATCAAGTATTATGTAGATAGGTTTTCCATTTTAACCTTTTATTTAAGGGATATTTGATTTTTAAAAACGAGGATTTTACTAATAGAAAAAAAAAGATGATTTTTTTCTATTAGTTATGGAACTCCAAAGAATTGTACCGATTCTACGGCCTAATAATGTAAGAGAAATTACTACGTAAAATATATTTTCGAAATAACCTGTTTGACGGAGGATTACCGAGTCAACAGCCCAAATTATTAATTGATATAATCACATTAAGACTTCTCATCAAAGCACAAGTGGCTAATGAAATAATTTTCCATTTACTGAGCTCATCAAGTATCAGATTTCATTAACGCCAACGCCGGATTTAAGGCAGACAGGAATAATTAAAAGAGTTCCGCTACAGTTTCAAAGCTGATTTCGTTCTCATGTGTTTTAGTAAATCCACAGCCAGTAAACTCTTTATCCGGCTGCCAGAGGGCGGCTTGCTTTCTTTTTTTTATTTTCGCTTCACTTGCTTTGAGAGATCCGGTCTCGATTTGCCTAAATACCAATTGAATTTGAACTCCCCGATCGGAAATACTAGCCACGAATTTCACATACATTTTTGCTAAACGCCTGAGGTGTATCCGGCGGCCAGGCCAAAAATTCGAAATTCTAATATTTTAGAGGCAGGAGTTTTGAGTTACTGGCATTCAAAAATGAACAAGTTTGTTTAAGCAAAACCAGTTTTAACCATTCATATAGTTAATTTCACATTGCCCTGTTCATTTCAGTATGAGTTTTCAAAAAAGTAAAAACAGCATGGAATGAGGTCGAGCTATGCGATCAATTCCAGTGTTATTTAGTTAGTTTGATTCGGAACGCGTTTTTGTTGATTCAAGCTGAACGAATCGGCTGAATTATTCTGCATAGGTAGGTACCTTTACGTTTAAAGTTTTAAGGAACAATGTTATATTTATTATCAATTTTTATCGAAACCGTTGGGTATCCAACTGAATAATATCTGCACCAAATACAATTATTGCATCAATCAACCATTGTAGAATTTTTGGTTTAATTCTGTCCTTAAGTAAATAACAATAAATTAAGTATTTCCAAATTTTGGATTATATCAACAACCATTAATGTAATGTAAATGTAATGTGTAATATACTATACAAATGTGTTTTAATTAAATTTATTATCACAAATAAGATAGCTTTGTGAAAAACAAAAGTTTTTAGTTGGAAAATTGTATTACAACGAAATTATTGTTTTCCAGTTCAGTTGGATTATGAGTTCGGACACTATACGGGCTTATCTCTGATTCACACTCCTTTGTTTTATTCTAGAAACAGCACATTTTATGATTAATTCATTCATAAATATTGTTTATTTTTTATGAATTGAAAATTTGCTTTGATGTTTGGAGTTGGCGAGTAAAATAATCGAAATCAATTTTAACCTAAAATAAAGATGAGTTTGTAAATGAGTGAGTGAGAGTTTGACACATAAAATCAAGCCCAACTACATATTAATTGGTTCATATATCTCAGTTTGTCGTAACTAAGGGCTACCGTACACACAAAACTATACTTACTGTAAATTTATTTTTATGTTATTCTACTCCTGAAGACTCTCTTGATGCAGCTTGATGCATCGCCTCTTATTCACTTCTCGCAAAGTGGCTACTTTATAGTTCGCTTTAAAGCGCACGAATATTTCACTAAGTTACCAACTGGCAGCGTTTTAGCGCTCGAATAAATACTTGAAATCCCGGCGCGGCAGGCGTTGCGTCATTAAATTTAATGGGTTAAGCAGGACTACGAATAGTAGGTGAGCGGGACAAAGATAAGCCGAAATACATAGGTCGGTAAACTATGGCATTGTCCGGTTAAAGCCGGGTTTTATTACTGGCTGCAATTAAAAATAATATCACCTAAATTTGTTTTTTTTTAAAGCCCTCGGTTTCGTGTTCAAGAGAGGGTGTAATGTACAAATTACCTTTTCAGCATAAAATAAATCTTGCTTTGTTTACGCTTATTGAGCGTTCTCTCTTACTAAGCAGAGTTCACTTCGTCATATATTTTTTGACTAGACTTACTTATTATGTAATATAAAAATTTACCGTCTATCTTAATGTTTGGCTTAAAATGACAAATCCTCTAATTTGGGGAAATACTATAGTGCACCCCTCGACTCCAAATGGAACCTACATGCCAAATTTAAAATCTCTAGATAATGGTTTGGGCTGGGCGTTAATAAGTCAGTCAATCATTTAGTCAGTGTTCTCTTAGGTAGACTTTACACCACGTGACACCGTAAATCTATCTAATTCACAATATTCATAGATACAGCTTAAATAACTAAAGCATCACTTTGTTTTTCTGTGAGATTCTTTCAGTGCAAAGTCTTTTGTTAAAGTTAAAATATTAACGAGGAAAAATGTCTGTGGTTCCGCCCCGCCGACATTGTTATCGTGTCGTTTAATACGTGTCCAGCTTTAGAAAAAGTTTATAATTAACCTCATTACACTTGGCTATATACATCTAATTAACTTTAATACCATATATGGTCTTCGGCACTTTACGAGAAGATTATCTTACTTTGTTACGAGCAGAGTAGTCTATCTTTTCTTTGACGGCTTTTGTGTGGGCTTGTCCCGGGTTCGAATCCCGATCAGGGCATGATAAGAAACGATCTTTCTCTGATTAGCTTGGGTTTTGGCTGTTTATCTATATAAATATTTATTATAAAATATAGTATCGTTGAGTTAATATCTCGTGACATAAGGCTCGAACTTACTTCGTAGCTAACTCAGTCTGTGTAAACTGTCCCGTATATACTTATATATATTTATTTATTTATCAAGAACAAACTTTCATGTTTATCGAGTATCGATGATAAGATATCTCTTCCCACTTGTATTGTAAGAGACAATCAAGGGAAAGGCTAATAAAAGTTTATTAGCCTTATGAATCCCAAGTGGGATCCATTTTTTTAGGCAATGGGCGAGCAAGGTACTTCTCAATCCAACATATTGATTAATTATATTTATTGTAAAAAACTTACACCAATCCATATTTTGTATTTTTCCACTAACTAATTGATTATAGGTATACTTATGTCCTTTATGTATAAGTCATCTGCATAATGAAGTAGTCAGCCAGAAAATAATTCCGATTTTTGCAGATAATCCTAAACGAGTACTTATTATCATATTTTATCCGTAAAAGGGTAGAAAGATTCTCACGTTTAGTTGGCTACATTAATTAAAGCATCCACTATTGTGTTTACCAAACATTTGTTACTATTTTGCTTACTAAAACTAATATAATATGGACGACTGAAGGCATCATAGCCGCTCTCATATCCCCGGGGTAAAGAGAAAGATGCACTTTATCGTATGAAAATTTTCTCTAGAACGTATGAGATGCATGACATTTTTATACTTACTAAAGTAAATAATCAGTTTAAACTTCGCAGATCTTGCAGCGATCTAAACCGTGAATATATAAATCTTACTCTCTCCTGCTCTTTTAATCTGTAAAAAAACATGACTTTCCATTTAGCTAAATATAAGTATCACTTCTTGCGTGTGCAAAACCAAGTCAAGTCAAAAATAAGGAACGGCGATTGCTTTACTGTAAAAGCTTTTCTTGGCGAAAATATCGCACACATAAATATCACGTCTCCATTCTTTATGGGGAAGACAATACCTTACAAGAGTAGAAGGCCGTGTTTAACTGGACGACTTGATGATAGAATTGTAATTTAAAGATAGTGGCAGAATTCACTATGCTCCTGAAAAAGACCCAAGTTATTACCGGTGTGATGATTATGAATGTGGATGAAGCGAAGGAAGTTTGCAGAGATCGTGGCAAGTGGAAAGACTCTCTGCCCACCCCTCCGGGAAGAAAGCGTGATTTTATGATGATGAATCGGTGTGGGCACTTTATTTTTTTTACAAGACCAGCATGATAGCAACACCTTTGGTGGAAATAAAGCTTAGCGAATAACTAAGTATGCTATCGTAAAGGTAAATGAAACACTACCTCTATGTAATGAGATACCTACGACGTAGACAGACAACTAAATTACTACCTAATGTAAGCCGGAGCAAATCTACCGGCTGTATACGCAAGGATCCATTGAATAGATACTTAAATAGAATGGAAGCGTCAAATCAAATACGGTATTTATAAATTGTTCGTTATACAAGATTTAAGATGAAAACTGAAAATAAAATAATAGTTACCTATGTAAATGTCTGCTTACTGAATTTAGTTTTTTTTAAATAAACAAGGTGTAAAAGTTTGGTTAATTCAATCGTTTTTTTTATTGAAGAATAACGCGGCGGTATTTATATTATATTAGAAAAAATTACATACAAACACACATTGCCTTTTCCATTTATATAAATATCAACGATGCAAGTGCATCCGGTTCAGACGAGAGAATTGTTGCCCAAACATTTAATTAATACCTGACCATTCCTCTTTACGATACTTGAGAAAACACACAATTTGAGAATATCACTTTAAGTGACAAATTTCAAATTAAACAACTAGGAAAGTAAACCTTAATATTGATAGAAAGTATAGCTTTTCGTCCGTTTATCGTCTCGTAGGGGAGATAAAGGAAAAGGTGTGCCACTTACTCTTTCCGTGCACATCGTAAAAGTCAGTTAAGAGTAAGTTCGCTAAAAGAATTCTTCTTTAAGGATAAGCAACCTGTCACTTTCTCTGAATCTTACTTCCATCATTAAACCAACAACCTAAACGTGGTCTTTGAGTCTTATAACTTCTGATACATCTTCAAATCCTTGAATTTCAATCATTCAATTCCTTTATAGGTCAGTATGATATAAAGCTACGAGTATGTGTAAAAGCTTTTATATCAGTTACATGCTTCTTCCTCATAATGTTGAAGGTAATCTTCCTTTTGTATTATTGAGTTATTATTTAATTTTATTATTTAATTTTATTATTTATTTCAATTATTTTTCTAATTTTATTTACTTGTTTTTCTTTACGTCCATGAAGGATTCTCAGCAGGTACCTTTTGTGATTCAAAGTTCACAGACACTCAAATTAAATAAACATTATCATCAAAAATGTATGAACGACCCAAACACAGGATTGTTAGCAAGATGAACAGGTATACAAATTGAATTCTTTTTGTAACGAATTGTATTAATAATAAAATAGATATAATAAGAGCGTAGGCGGTATAATTCGGTATGTTTGCGTGCGAAATGAAGGTTTTTGACCTGAAAGAAATTGGAAAACTTTCCAGTGCCAGATTTCATGATATGACGGAATTGACACAATTACTTGATACAGTAATTGTGATACATCACCGTAGGGCATCGCACATTCAGAAAATATGATTCTGTGGCGTTTATCCTCTTTGGAGAAAACCCCGGAGTCCACCCGTGGCCACAATCCTGGAATAGGATAGTCAGAATCAGACTCCCGTCTGACCACCGCCACCTAACCCATTTTGGATCATCGTTTCACATCCAGTTATTTTTTTTACGTTTTTCCTTCACTGCAGTACCAACTCCCTTACGGTAAACAATCAATGTCAGAATTAAACAGAATATTAACTGTTTAACTCAATTGTATAAATGGATCTCAGTAGTGCTGAGCATAGTATCATAAAGCAAATCTGAAACTCTTAACACAAAGTGGAACAATACCAAATTATTTCCGGTTTTCTGAACTTTTGCACTGTTGGTGTTTAAAGAGAAACGTAGCATTTAATCCCAAAACAATGCAGCCGAGGGTAAAATTATAAGTCAGGGATTTATATCACTGCCTAGACTAATTAAATACGGCGTCGAAACGTGCACTCTGGCTGAAACTTAAGAGGTAACTCGTCGAGAGCGTTACGATTTTCTTTCCACATACATACTTTCTTACTTTCATTTATGATAACAACATCTTTTTAAAATTATTTGTGTTTTACCTCTTGACGTTTACGAAGAATAGAACGAATGAACAAAAGAACGATATCCGACAGATTCTTTAAGAAGACATTTTTAAGATATCTGTCTGATACCGTTCTTCTAAGTAAAGAACGAATAATGATATTACATGATCAAAGTCTCTAACATCAACTGATGTAGTCCTGTTACGTTGTTTTTAATGACCCGGTGCCAAGTTTGGTTTGAAAAGTGGATAATTTAACATAATTTTACTACAACCTGTATTTTTAAATTCATTTAAACTATAACATAAAGTGAAAATAAAAAGAAACGCTGCTATAAAATTTTGTGCCGTCGTCTTCTCACCAACATTCCCTAGAGACCTAATCACAAAATGTCATATTTATTCCTCCACTATGTGTGCAACTTACTGCGGAAATATTTAACTATCTTTCAAGAAAAGTACTAAGGTATTTGTTTTTTATGTAGTATATATTTGAAAAATAGAGTTGGTGTAAATCAAGGATCAAAATTGACAACAAGGCCTAAGTCCGGAATGGGTAGTTTTTTTAAAGAATGTATCGTACCTGCATTGTAAAGGAACTAAGAATAAAGGAAAGACCCTAAAAGATTTGATCCCTAGTTAAATAACCAGCAGTACCAAACATACTTATGTTAATAAATCGTCACTATTCTGCAAACCTATATAATTATGCAGGCTTTACCGGTTATATAATTAAAAATGTAATGTCGCTTTGTAAAGTTAATTAAATCGTTTGACATCGGAATTCCACTGGTTAGCAGTATTTTAATTATCATTTAACAAGCGAATTGAGTACATATCGATTTAAAATAATTATTTATCAAACAAAATATTTTGGATTACTATTTGTTAACCCTGATGACAACACAAATAACATTAATTTATTAATGTTCTAAAATATCTATCATACTGTAGATTGCAAAATTATCTCAAACCTTTTGAATAAACGGACACGGGACAAGCCACTAGTACAAGAAAATGAGCTAGCCCCAATGTATGTGATATGGTATACCCACTCATAAACTCAAACTAAACACCAACAGATGAGTGTCTAAGAGCTACTATCCCATTAGAAAAGGTTAATTTTTGACCGACTTAAAGAAAGGAGGAAGCTTTTGAGGACCTACCTAGGGACTAAATCTGAGACGTGTGGTGGAGAGGCAAGAACCTCAGACCTCATTACAACACATCTTGCTTACCATCAGGCAGATTAATGTCAATAAAAAAGAAGAATAATGTATTACATCTACACCTTCGTTTTTCACGAGTTTGTTTTCAGTCTACTTACGGAAGAAAACGAAGATCTTTTAACATTGTTAGTGAATGTTTTTACAGAACCTGAAGACGCGTACAGTTATTTAGAAAAATACTTCCTTCCTTAGTAATAAACTTCAGCAAAAATTGTGTTACTATTAAAACTAAAAGGTTTCCTCGCCATTAAAAGTGAGTAGGTAGGTGAGTAAAATAGTTGAGTTTAGGAAGCGAGTGTCTTATAAAAACAAATTTTTAAAGCATTTTCTCCCTCAACTGTACGTAGTTCTTTAAGGAAAAATAAATAGAAACTAACAAATCAAATTGCTGGCGACGGGATGTGACCAGAAAGTAAATTCTATGTAATATTCTTTGACGAACCGTACTATAAATCAAAGAATCGATTTCTGTCCTCTAAGTATTTGTTAAGGTATTCTAACACCTTGTAACAATATAAAAACAATATATTACTGTTTTTGTTTGTCGTCATTTATATTGATTAAGTTGTTAAGCACTGAGAGTTTCAAGAGAAGTAGAGTACTAGAAAACCTTTGGTTTATAAATTCCTAGAGTTTCTGAGACCCAGGCCGAATAAAAAAATGAACAAACGGGCTAAAGATCTGACACGCAATATGGGCACGGAAATAGGTAAAACGTTTAAAAAAAATTTCTTTGATTTTTCGGTCTCGTAAAATATAAGAAGGTTTAAATAGTTATTTTAATAATTTAAAAAAAAAAACTCCCAAAATCAGTTCACTTGTGTACTACCATAGCAACTAGAAATGCAACGATAAATTCCATGTTTTATCTTCATTCCGTACGTAGACACAAAAGCAATCAATTCAACAGTGTTGCCAGTTGATTTACGCCGTTTTATTATTACTTAACTTTTGCGTCTACAGCCCAACTTGAAGAATAAACTGGAATTATGTATGAGTGCAATTTTCTTATTTATGCGAATACTTTGTTATTGCAGCGACAGAACGACAGTGCAGTGCGGAATGACTTCTTGCTTGTTTTATGTGCGCACCGGGAATTGTACAGTATTGCGCATCTGACTCCTACTTTAAAGCTGATGTTCTGATTTTCTTACGAAACGCGTTAGGCAATTTAATGTGTTACCACAACATGATCCAATATGGATCTGGTTCTCTTACCCGAAGGGTGCGATGGGCAGACATGAATTTGGTGTTAATACTCGTAACTCGTATCCACATGCCACGCTACGGGATCCTGCTCCCGTGACGCCTGCGCACGCGTGACGCCATTTTTATCGGGCGAAACACTATCGCTGTCCCGTTTCACGTCATAATTATATGTAAAAAAGCAATAGTTACTATGGGGGTGGGATGGATTGTTTTGTATTTTTAGTACTTTAGTAAATATGTGCTATCAATTTTAGTATTCTTCGACATTCATTAACTTGTCGAACGATAATTAGGTACGTACATTTAAATGGAATACATTAGAAAAAAATGGGTATCAGCATAGTTTCTATTAGCAAAAAAACATAAATTAAATGTTAAACTTATTATGTACCTACATTTAATTTGCAGAAAAGAATAAACTTGTCTTAACATGTCATTAATTTGAACTAACATTATCTAATTGTCTTAAAAAACACTATAGGTAAACCTTTGATTTTGTCAAAATCATCAATAAAATAACACGATAAAAAAGTATGTTTTTATTATTTTTCTTATTAAATTGTGCAAAAGTAAGCTGAGTTGATAGACACCATTAAAAGTAAAGTTGTGTCTAGTCGTTCGCTGCTTTTCTAGCGTTCGCGGCCAAAACTTATAACTAACTTTCTCATGATTTATAAACTACTTTTGTGAACTAGAAAATTATTTTCATGAGGATATTTTTATGAGTAAGTACGTAACGAACCAGATTGTTAAAGTTTAACCCAGCTCTATTAAATAAAATGAATGAAATTTGAATGGCATAATTTATGTTGACTGACAAGTATGTTAAACAAAACGATAGGTTATTAGATGCTTTCTTACATACTACTACCACAGGGGCAGGCAGAGACTATTAATTGCCAATTGTCACTATACCTGCATACTGGATTTGCTTCATTTACTTTTCATAAAAGATGGTCAGTTCAAGTCAAGAACTTTTAAAACTATTTTTAAACCAAGGTGGGTTTAAAAACTGAAGTTTCACCTGAAAGTACCAGATTTTATCAAGATACATGTCAAATAGGATCTTTTTGATATTGATAAAAGAGCAAATTTTTTAAACCACATTCAATATAAACAAAATAAATTTAAGTACATTTCCCTAAAAAAACCGGAGACTCGTAGTATACAAAAGTTTAAATGTAGATTTTATAAACGATAGTTTTATTTTGTCTTGAGCTCCTATATGCAGTAATTGGCACGTTTTCCCGTTGATCTCTTCTGTTATCACTTAAACAATATTGATCATTAGAGTAGACAGCACTGGTTATGTTTTAGCCTTTTATAAAACATTTAAATATATATATATATATATATACATACGTAATTTGCATCTGTCTAAAAGTCTTCTTTTGACAAATAAAATTGTCAGTTATTTTCAAATGCAATATTATTAAAATCTTTATTCAATAAATGTGGTTTTATTTAGGCCGCTAAAATAATATATTTTAAAATTTTTCAAGAACTTCAAGACTACCAAAATACTGTGAATCCAAAAGTAGACAGGAAACTGCTTATTCTGAATGCAATAATCAGTCTTGAATGTGTGTTATTTTATTGTTGCATTATGCTTTGTCTACTTAGCCAATTTTCACGAAACGTTACACACAGGTACAACGTACTTTGAGTATTTACTGAAATAGTACTCTTCCAGTGAGATTTCGGAAACGAAAAAATACGCGGGCAAAGCCTCCAGCAAAAACTAGTAACAAAACAAATCGACACGCAAAACATCCAATAAACCTAAATACATTTCAATGTTCCCATTTTTCCAGACATTCATCATGCAATCCCGTCATTGTATGATGAGAAACCTCTCTGTAAAGTGTCGGTTTAATGGAAACATGATTATGCAAATTGCGAATCCTTTATAATGAAAAATGCACAACCATCGCCTGTTGACTAAAAAGAAGGTTATTAAAATGCTAATTGTTGTATGAGAAACACTAAAGATTTCATGTGAAATGAGTTTTCGCTAAAAATACAAAGTATTTTTTTTTATGTTTGCAAAATATTGGAGTGAAGGGTTCAGAAGCAGAGATTTTTTGTAAAATACTGATTATTTTTTAAATCTATGCGTGCTTTTCTTTCTTCCAGCCCGGGGTTTGCCTTTGACCATGGACCCTACATTGGGTGAGTCTATTCAGGTTTTTGCACGAAGTGACGCCCATCTGACCTCTGCAACCTTTGCAGGTAAACCAAACCCGCACTGGATCCATGGTTATAGAACCAGTTACCTGAATGTGCAGGTTTTCTCACGATGTTTTCCCTTACGGCATCGGTTAGTATTCAAACTAATATACAACTTCGAAAATAGTCATTGGTACATTGGCTGAGGTGGGATTCGAATCTGTGCCTGACGCACAACGTCACACCCATTTTAACCGGGTACCTTACCAATTGCCGTGTGGTTCCCGGCACTAATAGAAAAAAGAATAGGACCACTCTAACTCTTTCCCATGGATGTCGTAAAGGCAACTAAGGGATAGGCTTATAAACTTGAGATTCTTCTTTTAGGCGACGGGCTAGCAACCTGTCACTTTATATGAATCTCAATTCTATCAGTAAGCCAAACAGCTGAACATGGCCTATCAGTATTTTCAAGACTGTTGGCTCTGTCTACCCCGCAAAGGATATAGACGTGATTTTATGTTATATACATTGCCAATTCGACCATCGACGCTATTCTATGCTGGCTTTTATCCGCTAGGTATATAGTTTTAGCTACAAATTTATATCTTGTCACGGTCTGAAAGATTTTTGCTTTTGTTTGTGTAAGTAAGTTAAAAATTATTTATTACAAGTAATTCTTTTTATGGCTTCTGTTGTACCAACACTTTATTTATTTTTGGCGCCACTGTCTATGTATAGTGAGTGCAATACAGTCTAAACCTACAAGTATAAGAACACTGAATAAAAGTATCCTCGCCCTTTTTTCACATTTCCTAATAAGCTTTTACCTAAATGATAAGCTTTAAAGTAAATTAAGATTTATACTTTCCGTTCAACTTTAATCAGAATTGAGAAAGCACAGATTAGGACAATGTTATCTACGTAACACAAGCGTAAATGTCTAATCCAGTATAATCCTGGATTAAATTTACGACGGCTCTATTCGGGAGATATGTATTCTCCGAAAGATCGAGTCAACTCGTTATTGTACAGTTTATAATACGAGTTGCAAGAGTATTTGTGTGAATAGGGGTGAATACGACGCCTAATCGGCCAAGTTTGGGAGACTCTTAACAGAGACTTGCCAATATAGACGATACTCACATTTGAACCGTTTGAAACTTTTGTATCAAAGTGTGTCAGTCAACTTCGTGGCCTTTTGTGTATACTTATAATAATAATAATGAAATTTATATATAAGATTTAAAACCATATATACGATACGATTAAGATG
The DNA here is from genome assembly GCF_032362555.1 of Amyelois transitella. NCBI lineage: Eukaryota > Metazoa > Arthropoda > Insecta > Lepidoptera > Pyralidae > Amyelois > Amyelois transitella. The sequence goes on from NC_083515.1 coordinate 6,258,576, forward strand.
TGAATATTTTTTGCACTATAAGAAACAATAGAATGTTGTTGAAACAGGCACTTCACTCACGCAATTCACAATGATAAAAGTTGGAAGCGATTACATTCACAGCGATAGGCCTTTCAGGCGTCATTTTATTTCTATGTCAGTTTCCTTTAGTATATTTCCCATATTGTGCAGTATTCACTCATTTAAAGCTCGACTCTGCATAAACAGTCTGTGTAGCCAATCCATAGTCATTTCGGGCGTGTGATCTAGTTTTCAATTAGATATTCCAGTGTGCACGTTCAGTTAGTTTAATTTATTCAAATCATCCAAATTCCATTTAAATTACAGTTCGCATCATTCCGTTTCACAAGTCATTGTCAATACGCAATCAATCACAAAATTAGTGGTAACGACTATGTTTGAAACTATAATGACAGGCGACGGAACCCGTACATTTTAATGTGTGAAGTGTTAATTCGCACATTTGTTGCCGTCGGTTTCATTGCTGTTTGCAATTAGTTGCTTCTCTGTTTCATGTTTTATTCATATCCATACGAGCACTCATAAAAGTTATCTTCCCTTGTTATGGCAGGAAGTGCCAAATTTTATATGCTGGCCGATTCTGTAAATTAAACGTGTATGGAGCTATAATAAAATAAAGTGCATAGAATTTTTCGTTTAGACCTTTTTGTTGATAGTCGAACCGAATTTAAGGGATAGCCAATATTGAGGATTTGTTAGAACAAATATTTCCTTGGGAGAATTTGCTGTTTTGAGAAATTTTCACCTTTACCAAAAAAAATATTTCTACTGTATAAGTACATAATATTAACCTATTTCTGCTCGAAATATTTTGTATATAATAGTGACGTAATGAACCCTTGGTTTTGCCCTCAGGGGTACACGCTTGTTCAACCTACTTGTACGAATTTTCGGCTTTAATAAAACTTTAATTATTGTTCAATCCTAACAAAGCATTTTGTATACACGTACTGCATGGTATGTAATGATGTGTGTAATAAACAAAGTTTTGCACTAAGCTACCCTAAAACCATGCTGGACTCGGATAACAAGCCAGTTGTTAGGCGCACTATTGTTAATAGGATTACATTGGATTCAACCTAACCCCTGGTATATGGACGCGTTGTTGAAAAAATTATGAGAGCTCGTAATAAACCGACGAAAGGAAATGTATGTAGGAAACAATTTACATACATACATACATACATAAAATCACGCCTCTTTCCCGGAGGGGTAGGCAGAGACTACCTCTTTCCACTTGCCACGATCTCTGCATACTTCTTTCGCTTCGTCCACATTCATAACTCTCTTCATACAAGCTCGGCGGTTTCGGGTACTTTTGACCTGACCCTTTACCAGGACGTCCTTAATTTGATCAAGATACGTTCGTCTAGGTCTTCCCACTCCGACCTTTCCCTCCACACTCTCCTTGTATATCTGCTTAGTCAACCTGCTTTCATTCATCCTCTCCACATGACCGAACCATCTTAACATACCCTTTTCTATTCCTGTAACTACATCTTCTTTCACATCACAACATTCCCTTATCACGCTGTTCCTTATCCTGTCACTCAATTTCACACCCATCATACTCCTTAACGCTCTCATTTCCACTGCATTTATTCTGCTTTCATGCTTCTTTTGCCATACCCAACTTTCACTCCCATACATTAATGTCGGGACCAACACGCCCCTGTGCACAGCCAGTCGAGCCTTTCGAGTCGAGTCGAAACAATTTACGCTCGCGGAAAATTTCAGTTGTTGAAGATATTTAAATTTTCAAATTGTTCTAAAAAGGTTACAGCGTAGGACGTTGATTTGATTAACTTTGGAGTCATCCTAAAATTAAATAACATTTTTTTATGTTAGACATACCATACTAGGTAAGTACAAGCGTAGTTTAAGTTAAATGAGCAGAAAAATGTGACATTTGCACTAATCAATAAAATAATTAAGAAAAAAGGAAAAGATTTATTATAAGAACTAATTTCCATAATCACCCTTTATGAAAATTCTAATTAATAAAATGCTTGAAAAAACTATAAAAACAAGATACGAGTATTATAGCATTTTCATCTTAGCAACTTTGCAAAAGAAGTATGCAGAGATCGTGGCAAGTTGAAAGATGTGGTATCTAATTAGTCCTCTGGGAAAGAGACGTGATTTTATGTATGTACATACTTATACTATGCAATTTTTAAAACTTTAAAATGCTACTTATGTTATGGTAAATAGGAGCGGGTCAATGATTCGGCTCAGCCGCCACCAAAGGGAAGATCTTCCGCCAGGCCAGGTGATGACACCTGGCCTGGCGGAAGGCATAAGCCTGGGAACCGCGGCTCCAACGATATTGAGTCGGAGGTTGCATTTATTGCTCCAATCCGTGAAATCTTTGTTATCGCGATTAAGATTCTTCGCTGCTATTGGCTGAGCGCGTCATTTTCTTCGCTACGATTGACAATTGATGTGTGACAATAGTGATGTCGTCACATAAATTAACGTTTCCACACCCATTTTTTACAATGTTCCTAACATATAATTTAACCCACTCTTTTTAACTTTTTTAAATCATTACGTATGTACCACGGTCAAGGGTAGCTTCCGTGGGAGTCTACAAATTTATGCCGACTGGCTTTTTGGCTCTTTTCCCTTCATAACAAATTCGGCCCACGACTGCCCGTCATTACTGGATATCACAACGTTAATCACTACACATTACGCCTCATTAATTATATTATTCATTTGAATTGCTGAGCAAGAGTTATAATAGTGAGATTGAATTGAAAGTAAAATAATGAATAGTATACGTATAGTAAAATAATAAACATTGTGAAAATTATTATTACCAAATAGATTTTTTCATTTTATTATTGTACCATACATAACAGTATTTGTAGTTTAGTAAGGCAGGTATGTTTTCACCAATCATTCGCTAAAATAAAATAATTCGTTTTTATTCTGTATAGAATCTGAATAGAATATTCTGTATATAGAATCTATAAAAATGACAAATAATTATGTAAAACTAAGGTGGTTCAACAAACATTTTGCATGACCGGAGATTTTATTCAATATTTCATATTCATATGGTGCAAAATATGAATAGGGTTATACACGAATCCAAAGACCAATGCAAACAAAACAATAAACGATTTAATATTGCCGGTTTACCTGCCATTTTACATTACAACTTCCAGCGATATTAAACTCGGATGGGCAATATTTACCAGCAGTCTTCATGGATATATGATTGCAACAATAATAGAGGTGCATACGATAAATGATCGGATTGCCCGCCGCGATTCCATTTCAAGGCTTTGCATTTAAATCAGGGAATCAGCCGGTAGCATTTTCCATATTTCAAAAACGCACCGGCTCCAAGTTTCGAGCAAATATTTTCTGGATATTTGAATTGAATCCGGATTGAGTTTCTTGGGGCGTATTAGTTGTTTTGATATGTTGGAAGATTCTAGTATTGAAATAATGATACATAATGGAGATACATATTATGTACTGTTATTTAATTCGACAACCATAATTTCATAAACATGTGCTTGTATATATAATCGCATTAGAAAAATTGTTTTATTAATTAATTATTATTGGCAAATGATCCTTTTTGTAACGTTAGCAGGAACATAAGTACATTTCTTGCAGACTTACAACATACATTTTATATACATGTAATGATTGGAAATAATGACGGATACATAATACATAATTTTCTTGTAAGTATAAGAATTTTGATATTTTATAGTCATCAACAATATAACTGATACGATATTTTCTTCTTTAAGGCTCTCTTAAATTTATGTGGTCAGTAAAAAAGGGGATTCGAACAAGATTTTTCTTCAAGAAGTGTACCGTCAATTCTGTGATAAAAAGTGAACAATAAAAGGGGACTCCCAAAACAAAGGAGGATTTAGTGGCTGCCAAAACACTTACTGCCGTCCACATTTCAGAACTGGAGCACAAAACATAGAAACACAGAAGTCAATCACATAAATATAAGCGCAACCCACGCTGGATCTCTTCACTCTTCTGATAACCTTCTTCTGGCCACTCCTGCCCACCGCCTTGGATTCATGTCGAATTCATTCCAAATGCAAGCCATTCCACTGTGGAATCCCCTTCCTGAATCTATTCGGAAGGCGCCTGATAGATTTGTATTCAGGGAGCAAGTCCATAAAGATCTTTTTGACCAGTAGATTTTCTTAAACTCTACACAATCATCCAACTTTTGTAGTATATGTATGTTTATTTTACATACAGTATATATCTAAAGTCATACTTATGTATGTAAACTATATTATATGAAGTGTATTAAGTAATCTATTTTATTGCACCACCCGTACATTCATCTCAGTTTGGTCCAAAGGTTCGACTGTCAGAGAATGCCTTGTGGCCTTGCGCTGTTGTACATTTTAAGTTTAACTAAATAAATAAATATACATCTTCACTTTTACCACGAAATATATTATAGGTAATAAATACTGCAACATTCAAGAAGGAAACCTAAAAAACATAATACAATTTAAACATCTAGAAGAATTTGTTCATAAAAGAGAACACTAACTGCTTGACTGACATATCAACACACAGCCCAAACCAGGTTTAAAAATTTGAAGTTCTGTTGGAGATTTGATATTTGACATGAAGTTTTATAGTTTAACGCAGGTGAAGCCGAGTAGGTACGTATTTTAATTAAAATATAAAATTAACCAGAAATATAATAAAAGTAAAGCATTTTTCTTTTGACGTGACCAATAAGGCATATTCACAAAAAACTATTATGGTAGTGGCACACGTAGGTATTTATTTTTAAGTGAAGTTACAAAATTAAGGAAAAAGTGAATTCTGTTCCTTCCTGTGTTTTGTAGCTGTGACTCAGGTGCTGTATTTGATGTTAAGACGTCAGGAACTCTCCCTTTTACAAGAACATCATAACTTGGGAGAATTATGTATATTCGGCGATGTAATGCACCTCGTTAATCATCTACATGCAAACTTATTGGATACTTACCTTTACGATTCATTAGGCTGATCAATATTTTGCTTGCCAATGATAGGTAAATTGTAATGCTAAGTTTTAGTTAGGTATAGTTCTATAAGTTACATAGAAAAGCCTTCTTTCTCAATATTTCTTTATGATAATCATACGTAAATCTTATTCTAGGCAAAAATAAATTTCAACGGGACCACGAATTTAAAAACATGACGGGACAAATTACACTAATTGAGTTATTCTCTAAGTTCGAGACTTTTGTTATGATACGCTTACTGTACTTTAGGTATACCTAATATTATTATATTAATAGGCTGTTGAAGTAGATATTAATATCACATTAAACAATAAAAAAGTAATATCAACACGTAAAGAAATTGAAGGCGGTACAATATAAATACTGCGTCCCGCGCAATCAGGTAAAAACGTATATTTACTAATATAAGGCCGTCTACAACAATTTTCGTATAAAGACAAACATGTTGGACCGAATCCCTTTTGTATGGCAATGCGAGAACAATTTGATTAGTATTTATTGCAAACCCACGCTATAAAATATAGGGGTATGTAATTTCAAACATCGCTTACAATTCCATTCAAATTGCTTTCGATCTATTTAATGAATGTATATTTTTGACAGATATTAATTATGTTATTTAAGTACAAATAATAAACGATTAATTTTTGGCTTGGAAGGTAATTCAAGTATTATTGTCCGAAATCAGAATCATTTATTACCTACATAAAATATATTTTTAATTAACATAAGCGATTGCAATAATAAAACAATAATTGACATACTTGAGCTTAAATTACTACGATTGTTATACTCAGAATTTAATACTTGAACCTATGCATTAGTTCCTACTAGTACTAATATGTAATACAAATCCATCAACCTTAAAAACATTTCATTTCCGTTGTACAGAGTTGATCCTCAAATCCAAACTTGTTGAAATTCAGCATCTGACAATCATTTTAAATTAACCTCTTAAACAAAACAATAAGTATGACGTCGTATTAACGTCCAAAATAAGCACAGTATATGAGGCAAATTGTTCCAAACAGTTAAATTACAGTTGGACATGAAAAATTAACTTTTAATGCCGTTAGGGTCAAGAGGCTTTGTCGGCCCAAGCCAGAGCAGGCATGTAATTAAATAATTTCGAGAGAAAAGCCTCTGCGGGCCTGCTGAATAAGTTAACTTTTCATCGGATATTATTGTGTGTTCTTTGCAAGAGTTATGATTCATTTTGGTAACTTGCAGGGAGTAAAAGGTCCGTCCGTTTTCATTGCTTTTTGTGCCGATTTGCGGTATTTGTTTTATTTATTGATAGTATTACGATTATGAGAAATGAATGATTTAAGTTTCAACCATCAGGCAGAAAGCGGAATGTCCTATCAAAATTGGAAAAAATTAAGCTTAAAGTAATAAAATCCACAACGTGCACCAAAAAGTTTTGAAACATTTGTGCCTCTTCTTGTTTCTAGAAAGATTTCTATGAGTTTCAGTTTAATTTTATTACATTTATTTTTATCCAACACTTTACACGGTTGCTAATATTTGAGTCGAAAATAAATACAAATAGACAACATTCTGTCTACACATGTCGCCTTTCAATTTGGACTACGTCCGGAGCTTCTTGATTTATTCAGGTTATATGATAAGGTCCACTCGCTCAGGTGGCCGCTGACTAAGAGTCACATCTGTGGAACAAACAGTATTTATTAGAAAGTTAGAAACAAACGCGACTGAATATGGAACGAAACTACTACGGTCAACTCATTTTAATATCGAATTATAGCGGCAATAAAAATAGGTTATTTTTACTGCTAATTTTTGTTGTAAGAAAAGCAAATCTTCCTTAAGTTTTAATGTTAGTTAATTTAATTTATATTTAAGTCTTTCATTGCGAATGCGCTAATTTATTCTTAACATGAAGCTTCTTTAATTTTTTTAAACAAGAGTATAAAGGGAATTAATATAAAAAGAATCCTAAATACCCATTTCTTTATGATACTTATGAAAAGAGGTCTCATGACTACAGAAATACATTGAAATTAAAATTTTCCCATTCAGCCGACCCAGTTTTTAAGCCCGTTTCTTCCGAACGTTTGATTCATTCACATTCATCACGGCAGTTGCTGGAATAAGTGCCTCCTTTTCATATTTCAAGGAATTAAAATATTTTGTAGTTGGACTTTGAGAGTGGTAAATTTATAAAAAAAAATCTGTCTGTTTAATTCTGAGCATTTTGTAGAAATAATACTTAAGAAAATTTGAAACCTAAGTTAGTCGTTAATGAAAACGATGCAGTCTATTTTTTTCGACCACTTCTTCATCTGCGTTTTAGAAGCGGTAGCAATATTAAACATATTTTGTGTCAGTAATTTTAATTATAAGTTATGCATGATGTCAATAAGTAATTAGAGTATAATTTTTGTTATGATAAATAAACAAAAAAAAATTAAAGAGTTTCCCCAATTCATATTTGTTTGGTAACAAAAACCGAGTACGTTAATTTCGTCTATATCTAATTTTGGGCGCAACAAATATTTTGAAATACAAAATACCGCACTCGTTCGGGCATTTGGATACCTCAAATTAAATTATTGTGTTTCAAATGATCATGTATTGGTGAACCAGTTTTGATAGCTATGTGTTATTATAATTACTACATAATTAGTAATTCATGAGTGAGAAATCTATTTTATCCGAACATTGTGGCAGATTTTACTTAATCTATACTTATATATATTTGTTTGTTTCTATTATATATTTTTTTTACTATTGGTATGAACAGATTGAACCAAAGGAAGTTTCTTTAATGAAGGCTTTGGAGAAATCGAAGTATTTGATGTCTGTTGATTTTGGTGACCGAATATAATTGGAGTGTTTTCTATAACACTAAGACTCTCCTATACAAAAATAAATATAGAAAAACACCAAGAAGGAATTATAACTACTTCATTAATCAAATAAGAATGTATAATTTCATTGTATTTATCTACATGATATGAGAGAATTTTCCACAGTATATGAAAACATCCACGCTTTTAATATTAAGAAGGTATAGATAAATATAAATTCAAGATAAGTTTATGTACATTTATCATCTCAAAACGATTAAGGTTAGCAACTATAGTTCTACTTAACTTTTCACACTTAGGCTAAACCACGATCTAAACGCTCCATTTCAAGATCCATATTTCATGGTAACTAAACTTAAAACACATTGAGCAAGTCTATTTAGCATAGTGGAGTGTTGTTATCTTACGTTGATAAGGCATGAGGGTAGGTTAATATATTTGGTATTCTCTTTTTAGGGGACTGGCTAGAAACCTATCACTATTTGAATACCAATGCCATGCTGTACATACGTGGCCTTTCAGTAATTGCTACTATCTATCCCGGAAAGAGTAAAGGATAGAAACATAATAATATGTACTTAAGACATATGCTTTATCAAACTTCGTTATTTTTCATACGACCACAAGTTGAGATATTAAATGTACAAGTAAAAAACTAGCTCTATCTCTTTCTCTAGTTCAATAAACCCATGCAACCGCAAGCACCCTTGCTTAGTTTTGAATGCTGGCACCACTTATCATAATGTTACTCTTTACCTGATCTTTAAAAACCTCAATTTTGTGTCCAATGTCTTCCATCTTAATCGCTAGTTTACCGTTGATCAAAATTATTTTCCGTCTTGAAAATTTACGAAATAAATATTGGCTTCATTTTTCATTTTATATTTTCACAAAAATTTAATTATTTCCAACAATTCCTAATTTTTTTTTCTTCCACAGCACACCTGGCGGTTTATGGTGCTCTTGACCCGATCAAAAGCATCTTAAATGGCGAGCTTGCATGAAATGCAGCTAAAGAATATTCAATAGTCAGTCAACTTGACAATTGTGAACGATATTCAGGCGTCTAGATGCGGTCTAGTTGTAAATTACGGCAAATGGAGACGGATCCCACTGCCAGGTGACATAATTCAATTAGATTGCAGGTAATTTGTTAGCAACCCGTGAGTTATGTGGCGTCCTGGTCGCATGATGCATCCCTGATAGTTGGAATTTCTTGATATGTGAAAAGGTCAAAACTGATTATAGCCTCTATTTTTTGTAGCATTATATACGTATAACCCGCGGATTATTCGTATAGAGTATTATTGTTGAGCTATTCTATTCTAAGAGTTCAGAATGTAACTACTAAGTTAATAAAAATACTCCCACACTACAGAATAGGACTACTTTATTTCCTTCCCGTTGATAGAGAAAGAGACAACTTAAAGTAAATAAATATGCACTTCCACATAGGAGAATTTCCATGATTAGGATAACCTGGATTAGGTTTCCCTGCTTAAACTATCACGGAGGATCGTAGCCAAATGCGAAACTTGGGCTTCTCTCAAAAGATTTGAGGATGTAATCGGTACCCAAGAAAACGACGACAAAAGGTTATAACTCAATAAAAATATATCTTTCCACGAATTCAATATCAACGAAAATGGCAAAGAATAACGAGCATTAAAATCTGCACGACATTTACGAGTGCGTCCATAGCGTAAAAGCAAAATGATTGCATTTGCATTTTCCTTTTGCATGATCTGCATCAACAAGCGTAATAATGTAAAATGTGTTCTATCTGTTGTCGGGAATATTATTTACTAACGGTACCTTGGGGATTGTTCTTGCAATTTTTAGTTGAAAGTATGTGAGTGAATGTATGTATGTCTGTTAGGTATTCTGTCTCGCTTAAACTACTGGACGGATTAATTTGTAACTTAACAGTGATACAGCGAATATTTACATTAGAACAACATTCAATATCAACACAGCTAGTACAAAATACAACTAAGTACTTCCTCCGCGCAAATTGCAGGGTGTCAAAAATTTTCCGGGATGAAGATATCCTTCTCATATGGGTACTTCTTACAACGTGTGTTTAAAATAGGCGGTTGGGATAATAAAAATATTATGTGAAGCGACAAAACACGACAAAATATAAAAATTAAAAAAAAACATATTCGTGTAATTCTTTAGTTTCAGAAAAAATGCGATGCAAACAAGCTAATAGCAAGTGAAATGGGTTACAAATTCCAGTTAGCTACTGTAACGGGTAATTTTACAGGTCATCTAGTAGAGATCATAACATTATCTCCGGGGCTTTTGTGCAAATGAGCCTCGCTTAACTTTGCAAAGCAGGTGTGTGTTGGCTTCTGTACTCTCATCAACTTTGCTCTCAACTTTTTTATGAAACATTTACCGTTACCTACAGCTTACGGTGAAAAATTTGCATTGCCCAAGCAAAAAGTATATAGTGTTTTGTAATTGAATAAACACGGTTTCACAAAGTTTGTTTTCTTGAAAGCAGTGAAGTACGAAAAGTCTACATTGGTCACTATCTTAAATTGAATCTTAGTTTGTTTTATTGCTTATTATAATAACCAGGTTACATTAGTTTATTTGTTTATACTTTATTGTGCCGGGTAGTTCCCTGCACAAATAAAAAATAAGAATAGAACTATGTACTCCATCTCTTTCTCATGAATTTCGCAAAAGGCTAGGCTTATTAACTTGGGATTCTTCTTTAAGGCAACGGGCTAGCAACCTGTCACGGGCTAGCAAAATCTCAATTTTATCATTAAGCCAAACAGCTGAACGTGGGCTATTTGTTGGCTCTGCCTACCCCGCAAGGGATAAGGCGATATTATATGTATGCATGTATGTACTTTATTGTAGAATAGCACAAACAATAATGCACAATGGCGGATTTGTGTCGTAATAAGATGTTGTTTCACGGACTTACTCCATTAACCACTTTTTTTGATTTTTTCTTTATTATATTTTCTCATTGACAATTAAGATTAAGAGTTAAATTTGCAACTATCATATGCAGGTAACATTTTCTTAATATTTATGATTATGTGAAATCATACATTATAATAAATATTATCAGATTTAATATATTATATAAACCTTTTATTGACCTTCTTTGTTAAATATCTCGATATACAATTGAAGAAATTAAATCAAATTTTAAGCAGGCAAAATTTAAAACTGAAGTGGAAGTATTTTTAAATAACCACTTGCCTAAGACAATATCCTTTTAATAACGCTGACAGCCCTTTGTTCTATTCATATTGTATTTAGTCAGTGGTTACGGCGCAAAATGTGATTACTACGAGTGTGATACTTATTTGATGTATTTCATTTATGAATTGATCTAAATAATGGGTCACAAAAAAGGTTGAAAGCCGTATTAGAAGGGACCTTTGTATATGTTAATTAAATTTTCAATAAATAAAATAAAATCGTATCTTCAATTTCATACTTAGTAAATTATTATTAAAAATATTAGAGTACAAAACAAGAATATAAAATACTTTTCGTAACATCATATACATCACAAAATGTGTTGATCCAATATATCGAGTTTGAGGTCCTCATAGTTGTGAAATATTTGCTTTGAACTCAAACTTTGCTGTCAATAGTATGAGTAAGTTTGAAAGGCTTTTCCCTAAGGACCCGCACAGTGTTACGATGTTGTTATGAACTCCTAAAGTACTCAGGAGTATGCATTTGATGTTCACTACTGTTTGCACTGTACCATACGTAGGTACGGTTCAAATCTAGTTTAAATATTTAAACGCGAGTTTCAGTTCTACTTATAACGTTTGTGCGACAGTTCGAGTGTTCGTTGTATAGATACTATTATTGTTTGCGTTTTGTGAGTATTGAATATTGAATCCTATTGCGTTAAAGAATCACTGACTCGTTTTTCTGATAGATTGCTATATTATTAGATAGCTGGATTTAATGTAAACCAATGTAAATGGTGACGGAATCATCGCAAATCTACACATTCAGGCACCAGAATTAACCATGAACTAAACGGAATTACGTTTAGAATTTAGTCTAGGATGTCAGTCATGGTCATCTATTCAATCAAATAAAGTGCAGTCATAAACAACGACTTGATGATTATTCCTGCCTGGAATGGAGAACTATAGAAGATATCCAGAGAAACTTTGATCTGACCTTACCCTTTCTAATTTTATTTCTATGGTCAGTGAAAATATGGGACACCTTGTATTGACAAACTTGCTTAATTATTGCTAATTCCTGCCAGAATTAGCCCCATTCCTGTCGTAGGCATTCCGTTGTCAGCGGTGAGCCGCAAACTAAATTGTGGATTGTATGCATGTGACATGTGACGTCACGACGGCTCTATGCGATCATAATTAAATTGCACTAAGTTTTTGTTCCTACTATAATATTTTTTTCTTTGTTATTAATTTAATTTAAATTTTTATCTTAATAAACTTGTGTGAGATCTTGGAACATCTAGGAATTCAAAGTGCCTTAAGTAACTTCTGAAGGTTTTGTCTAAATATTCAACTTAAGGTTTTTTTTTAATCCATACAAAAATAGGATCGTGGCTTTTTTCTTTTTTAAAATTCATTCGTTTGTTTTCCTTTGTTTTTCAACTTAATATTGTTATTTCAAGAAAAATCCAATAAAATCGAAATATTGCTTCAACTGCACAGACGCGTACAAAACGGACAGTTCAATAATGATTGGTTCATATGAATATATAAATAAGGTTCTATGATCTATAAATATGCTAATCACACGGAAGCAGTAGTACAAATCACAACAAGTAAACTAAAGCTATAATTCAGCTGGATTTATAGCTTAGTTACCAAGCTTAACACGTTCCAATGTTTGCTATAACGGCAATAAATTCAGAATAAATATGTTGATTTTCAATTAGGTACTGAGTTCGCGGCTTTTCATATAGTTTTCCAGTATTTGTTGTAGTAACTAGTCGTTTATTAAGGTTTTGTTCGCCTGAGAATTGAAGATTAATACGGTCACTTTAAAGCATAAGCAATGATAAATAATAATAATAAAGGATAAATAATGATTTTTGTACATATTATTGTTTCCTTTTTGTCTTTTTGTTATGGTGTTTTATGAATAAATTATTTTTACTTTACTTTATAAATTTCAGTAGAATAGGTATGTTAAATAACCATACAATATATAAACAACTAATACAATAAATGCGAAAGCGGTTAAAACTGTTCCTGTGTTATTTGCTAGCAACTGTATGTGGCGTTGAATTCGTCGGTTTTAGTAGGTGGCGAAACATTTGTCGCTTATTGTAGGTGAAGCCAAATTCGTGGTTTGCGGGTAAAAGCTAGTTGTAGTATAAGCATTACTGAACTAAATCGGTTCACAGTGAGCCCACGTCACATTTATAACTTATTTTCACTACCTTTCTCTACATTCTCTTCAATTTAAAGTATATCATCTCCTCTTATACATATTCTCCTCTTTACTAAATATTCAAATTCTATTATATTCCCCAAAACTTTTTGTTTTGACTAACTGTAAAATCATTATTTCGGATCTGATTAATTCACAAACTTTGTGTAATCATATCTTGTTTAACTTTGTATGATGATTATGAAATTAATTAGGTTAGTTTTAAAAGGAGCGTCGTCGTGGATACAAAGGTTAAATGAATCCGACTCATACACCTACCTAACAGTAGGTTTATGACTCTATTCTACATAACAATACATACTTACTTACAATCATGTTTTCATTCCTCATGGGATAGACAGAGCCAACAGTTCCGAACGTCTCGGGAAAAACCCGAAAGGCCACGCCCAGCTACATGGCTTTAGTAATGGAGCGTTGGAAAGAGCCTTGTTCTAATAAATACGAGTACTCGTATATCTATCAAGTAACGAACATAAAATTTAAATTCGAATGACAATTTGGAATGAAACTAAAACTAACACAAGTGTTTGAATACACCGACGCTTACAGACAGTGTCATAACCACTAACTCAGAGACCTTTTTGTAAATGCAAAAACGCAGATTTTCAGTTATCACAATTTAAAGTAGGTGCGGGTACTTAAAAACAAAAAATTAATATAGTGGTAATTATGGTGGTGCTGACCTTATATACCTATATTTGAAGAAATATTATAAATTTCGAAGGCATTTCAAAGATATCCTCGAGAAACCTTAGTGATAGTTATTTTAAATATTAATATTTTTCTTTTATTTCCAGAGAGATTTTGTAAAGAACGTTGCTTTTAGCAACATTAAGGTATCTAACCCCACATTGTTTCAATTATTAAAAAGAATACTGTTACAAAGCGTTGAGTTCTGTGTAAACAACCTTTGGATATCAAATGTTCTGAAATATGTTTAATATAAAATAAGTATTTTATAAAAGTTAAGTTTTTTTTAGCAAATCTCAAATAAAAAACCAGCTATGTGAAGCAGACAGCTAGTTTAATTTAAAAGTAGCTCTACTTTGACCAGCAAAATGACGTGATTAGCTATTCATCGGCCGTGTTTAGTATGCCATCACGCCGTCACCAATCACAACGGTTCAGAGCTCCAAATACTTCATTAGCCTACTTGAATACTTCCCCGCGTCCGCGTTACCACCCGTTAAAGAGCAGCTTTCCAAGTTCCATTTAAAATTCAGTTCCGATCATGCCCTTAAAATCATCCAATGTGTTTAAAGTTATAATAAAATTCCCTTTTTTTAACTCCATACTTTTTTAAGAGTCAATACAGACATACACATAGTTACGTCTGTATTTAGCGAAGTAGACAGAGACGGCAATTTTGAAAAGACTGAAAGGCCACGTTCAGCTGTATGGCTTTATAGAATTGAGATTCAAATAGTGACAGGTTGCTAGCCCATCGACTGCAAGAGAAATGCCAAGTAAATTTTTAAAGATAGAACTTGCCTTGTTCATATCGTACCTAACTAACGAGCTTGCATGAAGAAAATGGTGAATGTGAAGTACTCGTAAGGCGAATCGGTGCAAGCGGAAAGACGTAGACTCTGACCGACCATCTGAGAAAGAGGCTTGATTTTATGTATGTAGGTCTATTTTCAGAAAAGCCTAATAAACGTTCTAAACTACTTAATAGGAATAACTCACACAAATTAAATAAACAGATGAGCTGTCGTCTTTGAGCTGCCACTGAAAGTAATTTTTTTCACTAAATAATTTGAATAAACATCATTTGATATTTACCTTTACCTATAAATTATAAAAATAAACTTGTCTGAATTGAATGTACACCTGTTTCATCCATTAGTACCTAGGCGACCGAGCTGTGCTCGTATTTTTTTTTTGTTATTTTTTTAAAAAACCACATTAAAAGTTCAAGTAATAAAATAACATATTGTATATTGTCGTGATTTGAACCTAGGAATACCTAATTGATTTTTAGGAACCTGCAGTCCGTCCTACACGATATGAGACATGACATGCTCTTTTAATAGTATAGGACTCGATAATAAGCCTGGAACACTTACCCTTAACAGGGATCTGCTTATTTGAAACAAATAAAATGTAGCCTGTCGGAGCTTCCAATTCCAAATGCAAAGAGTGCCTCTTGTTTACAATCGAAGACAAGTTAATTGAAGTGGATCGAGAGCTATTGATTTATAAAACCAATTGTTTCATCTGCACTTCAGAAGTCAAAGGATTCAAAGCCATTTATATAAAATGATAGTTGAAATAAAATTAACAAGATATCACTTACCTACTCTATCCAGGAACTTGGTCAAAAGTGAGAATTTAACCAGCCCCCGTAGCAAGGCACACGCGACTTGGTTTTTATCGCGCGAAAAGCTATTTCCCATTATTTTGTTTTGTCCTTGTTTGTCATTATCATTTTCCCATTTCACGTCTTAATAAAAAGCGAGGCAGCGATAATTTTTAGCGCATTAAATGCGTTGTGCGTGCCATACTACAAGGGCAGAACTAACGCCAGGATAAAGAAAAGATAGATCTAAATAAATTTGTTTGAAAATCGACATTCATACTTACATAGCAAGCAAGAAAGGACTTCTCAAAGTAAGAAATTGAAAATAGTAAAGCTATAGGCAAAAGCTAGGACATAAAGTATAAACGGTGTATTTGAACAGAGTTACGAACTGTTAGTTCAGATTTTAGCTGACACACAATAGCGCACAGTTTGTATTGACAAGCGACTGTGTCCTGGCGGTCGCAACAACGAGTGTTTGCAATCGCTCTCTGAAACGTTACATTAAGCTTTACTGACCAGACTTTCTGCTTGAAAATATTACAAACATTTAATTTGCATTAAAAGCAGTGATTTTGATATAAAAGTATTAAGAAAAAGATTAAAAAAGCAACAACTACCGCTTCAAAAGTTTAAAATAAATTATTTAGTTTTAATGATAAGAGAGTCAAAACCTTTTTCTCTCATTTATTTAATAAGAACTTCGCTATAAAATGTGTATATTTTCGTATGTATTTATTTAATAAATAACAAATAAAGTCTTAGTGTAGTTTTGAAAATCTATCTTCGCTTCATGACCTAAGCTGTGCAACCGCCGCTCAAGTATACCGCGTCGGGCGGAAAATGTCCAAAGTTTTCTAATATAGACGGGTTTCAGTCTTCACATGAATGTATTATTTCAGCACTCTGCCACAACTTCGAACTATCTTATTAATTTATGCAACAGCGGTTACTAGAGTGAATTACTAAATTAAGTATTATTTTGATGCATTTTAGTATGGTCTCACATCTTTCATGCCTTTTTAGTACAAAAGATCAAATTGATACACCTAAGGGCACCTCTTGTTCACAACATTGTTTCTTAAATGTACGCTCCTTACAACTCGTATGGCAGAAAAGACGTGTATCGTGGATAAGACGTGAAACGTTCTGACCAATAAAAAAAAACTACTAAGAACCTGAATGAGTTATAATGATCAAATTTGTTTAGGTTTTCATTTTGGTCAGATCTTGATTATCAGACGATAGTCGTCTTCTTCGCCAAACTTTGGTCACGGTTACATCCTCACCACTCTGGAGAGGAGATTCTGGATTGAGCAAGTCAGGTTTTCTTTTACACGCACCCACTCCTGACTGACCCCGCAACATTCTTGCAGAAGCATGTAATGACGTTTCCTCACGATTATAGCTATGAAATTTTATAATTAATTAATTGGTAGAAAGATCGTGTTAACTATTTATGAAATAATTAACAATGTTATAGAGTCTGTACTTTAGTTGGAAAATTAACATAATGTGCACTGTACATGTGGTAAGTGATACATATTGCATACAGTATCGCTTACAGACAGTTTGCCGTATTTACTTTGTATAAATAAGCTGTTCATTTCATGTTAAGCTTGTTTTATAATACTAAATATCAAAAGTTAGATTAAATAAAAATTAACTAGGCTGGTCTTTTCAACACGGTAAAGTTAATAATTTTAAATAGATATTTTATATGATAGTCTCCATCTGGAGAGTCCTTCCCCTTGGTAGTTATAAAATGAGAGTAAGGGAATAGGCACATTTACAGCTTTTAAATAATTAATTTCAATTTCAATTTCAAATTCTTTATTGCATATCATAAAGTACGATCGCGTTCATATCTGCAGTCATAGTTTTAAAATTCTTACGGGTTAAAATAGCGTGCACTGTGGTTCCACTAGATACACACACACATGCATATTTAAAAAGAATAAATATTCCTTCAAATGAATACGGTCTTTAATACCAATGATATTACTAAGTAAAACAGTTTATTATTCTATGACATATAACATAACAAAACAGAAAGAGACGGTAATCAACGATGGCCGAACTGGGCCCGATAATTGTCGATCGAGATATTGTCGTCTCTCATTATTTGCATAAGATTTGCCTATACTAGGGAAGCCTGCGACTGCCAGACTTATGTCATTTCAATAAGGTTGAAAGTTTGTCTGCACACGACCCTAACATAGGTAGTGGTTCCTTTGAAAGTTATTGGGTAGCAATTTTATTACTTCGTGTGAGCAAGTGAGATCTAAGATATATTAGATAATCTCGCTTGCTCACACTCGCTTGTTCTAGTTACTAGCGTTACTTGGATTCCGAAATTATTCATGCACTTTTTTGTCAATTTAAAAAATAAAATTAGTTTTACTGACAATTTTTAATGTTTCAAGGTGT
This sequence comes from Amyelois transitella, assembly GCF_032362555.1. Lineage (NCBI taxonomy): Eukaryota > Metazoa > Arthropoda > Insecta > Lepidoptera > Pyralidae > Amyelois > Amyelois transitella. The sequence goes on from NC_083515.1 coordinate 6,276,617, forward strand.
CATTTCAACTATGTAACTGACTGACTAACTAACTGATATCTAAGAATTACAATACCCGTGTCATCAAACACGGAAATCAGCAAGAAATGTTAAACAAGAGGGAGCAAAATAAAACATTAAATAATTAAAATTAGTAAATTTTATTAAAACAGTTTACCTATAGTTTTGTTTACATATTGATGATTATATAAAGCTATACATACAGCATATTACACTAATTGTATCATCTACTTATCTCCTGTTATTAAGGTTACAGCTTAATTATTCGTTTTCATAAAGAAAAGATATTGAAGCTGTCCTTAAAATACTATCTAAGTAATTAGTAGTTTTAATATAAACTGGCAGAACCTTTCACGCACTATATGAACTTGATGCACAGGGCAGTTGTCTTGCACAAATGATATTGTTGGCATATCATCAATCGGATAAATACACCGCACAGTTGGTAACATGGTTTCTTCCAGCACTTGCACATAATGATCAGCTGTAGGGCGTCCTGCTATCCACACCTGTTCCCCAGGTCCAGCAGCACTCATCCAGCCCCACATATTTACAGATATGCGTCCAGACTCCATATTTGGCATAATATTTTTTTCTTCATACCGAGTTGCATTTCTTTGCCATAAATGAAGCCTACCGTGTTGCGATGACGTAAACGAACTTTTCGTCCGTAAATATGCTTTTTTCCAGTCAAAATCCAAATACTGCCTAGCAAATTCTAAATGTTTTTGCTTATTTATTTCGGATAAATACGGCTTTCTTGCTGGCTGTCTGTAGTGTCTGTGGTGTAGTCCCTCACGGTGCAAACTCGACGAACAGTAACCACTGATGTGTCGAACTGTTTCGCAAATGTTCAGGTCGGTAATGAAGCCATTATTTTCGTACTGTTCCACCATGGATCTTCGCTGTGTGGCGTGTCGCTGTGTTGATAAGCGGACGACGGCCGCTGCGCGGCGACTTTTTACACTACCCTCTTCTTGATGGCGCGTTACCCAACGCTTTACCGCTTGTTGTTTATAGTGTTATTTGTGTGAATGTGTGAGTGTTAGCGGTGACTTGCAAGCTATAAAGTTTTGCGAACTATGACTGCAATTATGAACGCGACCGTACATCAGTTAAATTACAATTACTACTTATAAATAGGTACAATATGAACCCTTTTGGGCATCGCAATTATAAAATAATAGGGAACGGCGGGCAGGTTTATGTCGACTATTATGTTGAATATAGCAATAAAAAAAAATGTCGTATTATATTTGGAGAGAACATTAATAAGTAATTTAAAATGATTTGATGACATTATGGGTGTGGTTCCCCTACAAAGGTTTCTTGCACCACAACCCAAGCCAGGTAATAGTGCACTAGCAGTTTCATTCCGCTCAAGCCGATTATGACCGTCCGCCGGTTCCTACAATGTCGTTCAATAACACAGAAGACCATTTAACGTAGTAGAGAAAATATACCGAAGTACCTACCTTAGAAGAAGCTTTTCATCATAAAAATATAATTCATTAGACTAATTAACCAAAGAGGAATCTGAAACCAAACATTAATGTCATAATGAAATGGACTTGACTCTAATTGGTTTTGTTCTCTCTTTGATATTTTACTTATTAATTTATAAATACAGAAATAAAAAGTTTTTACCCACAACTGCGCATACGTAATTTCATCTTTGGAATTTTTTAAATTCTCATTAGCCTAAGTAGAAATGTGATTATTATTAAGATTCCTGTGAGATAATTTCAAATATAATTTTCCTCATTTTATTCATAACTGTTGAATAAGACCACAACAAGAAGACAAATAAAGGACAATTAACCTGGAAAGCTGGGTCAAGTATGAAGAGGCAGACCGAAGTAATTATGGCTAGGCATCATTAATAGACTTAAAAATAAAGACAAAGTGGAATGAGAAATGTAGAAAACCGGAGCAAGTGGTGAAGGGTGTTATTGAGACCACGTTAAGATTAGAGAGAGAGGGAGAGCCCTACCTCTTCTACAAATGACAAGGACAAAATAGTCAAAAGCTCGTGGCCGCTAAGAATTCTATATTTAATAAAAGCTAAATGTAGAATTCCTATAATATCGTCAAAACGATCTCTAGCGCTAATCCATTATTATTCAATATAGTGTTGGAATATTTTCTTGAGATTGCTAAAACATTTTTTCGTTATTATCTTTGATTGCGTTTTAACGATTGTACCCGATAGGTAATACTCCCTAAGTGGAAAGAGGTAGTTTCTGCCTAGCCCTCCGGGAAAGAGGCGTGATTTTATGTATGTATACTCCCTAAATCCATTTTATTATAGAATAGAATAGATTTATTTTCAAAATTGGATACAAGGTATCACTTATTAACATCACATCACTTAAATCTAATTATATCTCATACCACTTCCAAAGCATACTTCCAACTATACTGCACTACACTATCAAAACCCATTTCATTAAATAAAATAATAATAGGACTAAATCGCATTGTTTGAGGTAGCCATGAAATAAAAATGAAATGGGGGAGAGAGAAAAAGAGAACACCCATACTAACCTATAGATGAATAAAATCTTAAGAAAATTAATTTTGCTTGTGTAACCTATTTAAATGTCTGCCAGTGTGTCCAATAAGAAAGGCTGCAGAACTCAACCCGTGAGAACGTTCTAGAATATCGTCAGAATGATCTCTACAATAACCATCTACCCGCGTCAATCCATTACTATTCAATATAGTGCTATAGACCCCATTCTTTGAGATTGCTCAGTTGTTTCCTGCAAAAATTTTCTCAATAGTATCTCTGATTGTGTTTCTTCAATTTTACACGAAACCTATTACATACTCTTATCTAAACCATTTTAAGTAAATAAAAAATATCGTCAAATTATATTTTTCCAATACATTTTATATGTAGACATCCCAGATCCAAATCAATCAGAATTACATCATGAATGTGAGAATGTGTTAAATGTTCTAAAGCTCTGAAGATAGGTAGATATGTTCAATTTATTGTAGAAGTATTTTTGTTTTATTCTGGTTTCGGGAAATCGTTACATAAATAACCAGGAAACATGTCTGTAAAAGTGTACCCGCTTCAATTACTATATTTACCTACAATGATTTGAATACTTGCTACTTTTATTTACCCTTTTCACGTTAGAATATAGTGCGACAGCCGGATTGACTTGGGGTCGACTGATTTTTTGATTCGGATCCTCGGGATGAAATAAACAGATTATATCACATAGTAGTGTAAGTGTTTTTCTTATATATTTTGGTTTATGTACGCAGTTTTATTTAGTTTTCTTGCAACCAAAACTAAAAACAAATATATATTTGAAGATAAGTTGTTAAGAAATCAGTTGTAGTAGGTACGATTGAAGAATAAGAGCGTATGGCACACGAGTATGCAGCATCGAGTCAATTAAATCAATTCACATACAAAAGATTGAATATATAGAAAAAATATTTTTTTATAAATACGAACAAAAACCTGCACATCACCCCGTAACAGTAAACACTACTAAACTTAAATACATTATTCATGACAAAGCGATGACCCGAGCCAATGAATACACACGACCGATGTTACATTTTATATTGTCAATGTTACTAAATAAATTCTCGCATCTACCAATCACACACTGGGATCACGTGCCGGCCGTCCGATGAAAAGTATAATCCAATCAATTATTACACTCGTGTCCCAATTTCGAAAACGTGAAGCGCAAAGAGCAAAATTCAACATCGAAAAAATGAGTTTTTTGTGTTACGCCAACGTGCACTATTTTTAAGGTTATCTAATAATGCATACCCACATCTTCCATGCTGGTATGAGCATAGTGTGTGCCTATTGCTTCTCTTCCTGAAACAGTTTCCATACTGGTCTTGTAAAAAAAGTCGTCGAAGAAAAGGAAGTGGTTATATAGGTATGTTAACTTTATAATTATTAGCTCAATCTGAATATCAAAATAACGATATTGTTTAGACCCTCATTAGACATACATATATCTAGATTCCGGCTTACAATTACAATAAAACATAACATTCAACAATAATATTTAATATAAATCATTAATCATTAGAGTAGATCAGAATTAATCATTTTATAAGCCATCCCAAAAAACGTAGCCCTCGGGTATTGTGACAACAAGCTCTGTCTAACCCATAATGGATAGAGGTGTGAATTATATGTATGGTGAACCCTTAAGAAATGACCCGACTCGAAATAGTAATCGATTGTTGATATCAGTAAAAAAAGGCAGATAACCAACATACTATAAGCTACTTTAATTACGCTAGAATAGTGTAACAATGGGATTGTCTTGTAGAGATTGCAGTGCGATTAGGCTGTCTTTAGTACTTTCGTCTTATAATATACCTAAATGTCCTGGATTGGTTGTAAAATAAAGACTACGGTAGCTTTCTCTCCTCTCACTAACGCCCTATGAAAAGTATAAAATCACACGATTTATACACAAAACCTTTTTATCATTCCACTTTTCGCATTCACATAGCGAATCGCAACGTTATAACAAACACATCTGTCTAGTCAACAAAAAAAGCACTACAATTGCAAAACTTCATGGTTGTGATTTTAGTGAAACCGCCATTGCAGTTAAAACACAATTTTTGTTTTAACGCTCGTAGCTTTGTGTATTGTCTAGCATTTACGTAACTTTAAACATGGATACGATAAATCATTTAAATATGGTACTTTCTCTCTCTCTCTCATCTTTCCATATTCTCAGTTGCATCCTCCGCTACTATGCTTTGGGATTTATATCCGTTTTTTTATCACTTCCTGTGAAATTCGTAAGAGACAATAATAAAATTAATTCAACAACTCTGCATGTCATAAATGGTCATATAACCCGATTGCTAATATTATTTTTCGGCATTCGGGATCACGAAATGAAAATGTTTAAAATCAAAAGAAAATATCTATCTCTTACCCCGTTCAAGTTCTTTAATCCAATAGGCATAATCCTAAGGGGCACTTAGTCGATGCCGACGCAATGCAACCTCGTGCAGTTTTTCCGCAACGTTGCAGCGGCATGAATGCAGTCATAACTCCCCCGAGCCCGCTCAAACTAAGTTCTCAACCCTCACATAATTGTCGGCTTATAAAAGTACAAGCCGCCCCTTTGAAAGTTTCCGTCATTGAAGTTCACTGAGTTACGAATAATTTAGATGAACGGGTTTCAATGAACAAACGATTCCAGATAAAAATGTTATTACTGACGTTTGACAAATTATTCGAGTTTATTTAAAAGGAAGAACTTATTTTATCAGAACTAAATTTAATTATCTATAGAATTCTACATACATACTTATATAAATATATACACCAAACAAATAAATATATTAATACCTACAGACTCATACAGGTATCTATTAAATAAAATAGCTCAATTACTCGTAGAGAGAGAGGATCGCACAAGTCCGAACTTAAAGTAAATTACAGATTGTGCTATTTTTATGTCCACTGAAAGTGAATTCCACAACCGTGCTGTCATAAATGAAAATGATTTCTATAGTTTGACATGTTTGTTTCTAAGAAAGCGTAGGCGAGCACTGAGACGGGATTTCCCAAAAATCCTGCTGGAACAGAAATAGACGAGACTTTTGGGCTTATTTTACTCGTAGTGTATTTTATATAAATAATAAATCCTTCATCGAATAACATGTTAAATGCCAATACCATCGTACTGTAATTTACAATACAATTTAATCTTTATTACAATTGGAATTTTTTACTGGTATATACTTTTATATCCGAAAATTTAATTGAGTGTTCATTCAATCACAAATTGTGTCATATAGGACGGTTCATCCCAAAAATACTAAAACGTCAACATTTTTGCTCTTCAATTACACGGCACACAACAAAATGGACTCGCAAAATAAAACAATGGTACATCCGGCGTCACACGTAACGCGGGTCAGCAAGACAAGCATAAAAGATATATTAAGGGAGAACAAACAAAATATTTACAAATCTAATTACAGAGAGGAAATGTTGCTAATATTCAGAAGTTGCCGAGAAAGCGGGACGTGCCGGGGAAAGCACGCAATGAAGGAGTTTTTCAAGGAAATGAGTTAACTTTCACAGCTGAGGGCTAATTCTACGCGTGCCGTTGTAAATTGTGCCGTTTAGGGATCCACTCATCTGCGACAAAAGGGTTTGTACACTCTAAAACTTGCTGAAGTACTTTGGTAGAGTGAGGACTTGGGGAAATATAATGAGCGGATTTTCGCAACAAGTGTTTTTTTCGCTCGCTTGACTATCGCTCTTACAAACAGCCTTTTCGGCAAAAGCGCGCACGCTTCCAGTTGGGACGAACCTCGGCCTTGGATTTTGCCTTTTTGCATTGACTAACTTCCATTTATAAGAGCGTTAAAGGATGAGTGAAAGCTATCGGTTAATAGGTTAAAGTTAATCAATTAGAATCTCTCTCCTGTATTACACACATGCACTGCACTTACGGCAAGATACAATGTGGTCCCAAGCTGGATACATTCTCCTCATAATTACTTGATTTTCTCACTTCTGGACCTGATGGGGTGAACCATAATTTGGTAAATTTTCCACATTCAGCATTAGATACCTTCTCAAATATATCTCTTCATTAATTTAATTTATTATCAAAAACATATAAAGGTGTTGAAGTTGAAATAATGTATATTACCAAACATTCATCATTATATTGTTATTCCTTTGAAGCTCGAGTAAGTACTTATCAAATCTTCTACAGACGGGAGAACAATAATCGCATCTATAACAAAGAAAGCAACAACAAAGTCAGTTCACCGATATCACGACTTTATTCCATCACAAAAGAGAATAGCAAATTATAACATCAGTTTACAAACTTTTGCGAATTTTCGAATCCTTTCAACTGAGTTGTAATAAGTTTATTAGACTTGGAGGCGTTTCATTGTACCAGAAATAATAACGTCTCTATTGATGAAAATGTACACCTACACGTCACTTGAAATTTCACAATATTAATAAATACATTTTCTTCACGAACCAACCAAATAGGCAGAGAGACGTCTTTCCACATGTCATCCCTGCATACCTACTTCTTTGGTTTTTTCCCACACCCTCATTCATATTTTTTTATTATAAACTCGTCGGTTAAATTTCAAATATTCATCATTACTCTCACACACAAGCTACAGTCAAAGTTCGCGATCCCTCTAGGATACGCTAAACACCGCAATCGAAAAAAAAACCGCTTAACACTTATTTACACATATTTGACACAGTTTAATTGTTCTAACCTAACTAACTAATAAACATTTTTGTTCATTATTTTGGGCATCATTGAAACCCTCAAGGATTAATAATTAACCCCAATTTTTTTCACATTTCCAATATTTCTTCGCTCCTAATAATTGCAACGTGACGTTATATAGCCTAAAGCCTTCCTCGATAAACGGTCTTTTCAACACAAAAATAGTTTTTCAATTCGAACCAGTTGTTCCTGTGATTAGCGCGTTCAAACAAACAAACTCTTCAGCTTTATAATATTAGTATAGATACGTTCTTTACTCTCTAACGAAATTCACAGTCACAACAATAACATGCATGAATGGTCCATTATCATTTTTATTTTAATTCATGAAAAAAGCATTACCTAGAGGAAAAAGGCCTTTCCAATTTTGCACAAAGGCAACGTTTTAATTTTTCTGAAGGAAACATTTTTCTGTCTCACCGCAATCTACTCGGAAACCATAAATTAAGACACCTCCCAATTTAAACGCGCTGAAAGAATCCATGTCTCAGTAATTGATTGGATGGAGAGACCCCGGTGCAACCTTTGCTATTAATTGTATGGCTTTGTCCCAATCACAATATGAATCTTAGAAGCTACATTTCTATTTCAGCTTTTTCAATTTAGTTTTTAACCTGAATCGTACTTAAAAAAAGTATCGCTTAAGAATTTTATTCCGAATTCTGTAGGTTTGAAAAGTTATAAATAAATTATATTTACCAAGTGGTTATATTTCCTTTTACTTACCTATTATCACAGAATTATTAATAGTGTACTTTATGCTATTAACGTGTACGGTACGCCCGTGTTGGTATCTAAAATACATTTTCACTGACCCTTACTAATTTGTTTTCAATGGAATAACTCAGTCATTCATTGTCGGGATATTACTATGCTCCGTAGAATGCGAGTAAAATTGGATACTACTATAGAGTTATAAATATTATGTATTTATATATGTAGTCGTAAGGCTTTGTTGTAATTGAGTAGGTATTTTAATATGAAATGTGATTTTTTCTCTTGTAAAGCTTTATGGCTCATATAAAGCTGTTAAAAATGGCAATTTGTAAACAATGTAATGATGTTTAATTTATTTATTTTCCTAAAGAT